>NC_055989.1:1291612-1937418 GCF_018446385.1 Zingiber officinale | reverse complement strand
TAAAGAATAAAAGTTACTAGGTTTTAGTTGAAAACATTGAGTCACATAGAATTAAATATGAATAGTACATTCAAACTTGTTTGGGAAATTGCTAATGAAGGTTGGAGCTTGAGAATTCCCACTCATACATTGCCAAAAAAAAAGGTAAAGAATAAAAGTTACTGAGTTTTTTGTTGAAAAAATTGTCTCGGAGTATCAAATATGATTAGTAAATTGAAGCCTGTTTGGGAAATTGCTAATGAAGCCTATGTTAGAATCCCTACCCAGTATGTTGAGGGTTTTATTGTCAAGTTTTGTCGGATTATTATCTAGTCTTGTAGTTATTCCCATTCCTAATTCAAAATTAGTTTAATTAGGTTGGGCTCAGATATCATGATGGTTATCTTAAGATTATCTTGTATTGTTACTCCCAATCTGCAATAATTTTGTTCCTATTCTTGTCAGATTAGAATATGAAATCTCAAAGCTTCAAAAGAACGTCGATGGAATAGAAGTATTGCAAATGACCTCAAGCCAAGATCATGCTGGTACAAAAAAGATTTCAGATATGGTGGAGGTATGATTAATGCTTAAGATAGCAGATTCTGTTTTTATTTTGGTAAATAGGCAAGATATGATGCATTTGTAGTCAAACTAGAACATGTTGAAGATGAATGACTTGTGGAAGAATAACACATTGCTTCTTGGTTGGAAGCCTTAGTTTTTATGTGTAGGGTCCTTTCAGAAAATATGCCTTGGTGATTTACTATTTAACTTTGCTTCTTCATTTTTCAATAGAATTATTATATAAGAGTCATGCTTTATGGCACATTTCTCTTCAAAATTTGGTTCTTGTGAAGTTTACAGTGGCTTCAAAAGTTTTCTTTCAAGATATTTGTTGCCCTGTTTTTGTAAAGTTAATTGATGAAGATGCAATTTGATTCTAAGACCCTTTACAAGAACATTTGTGCTTTTATCCAGGTGCTATCCCATGTCTATTTAAAACTTTAACATATAAAATTCTTCTACTTTTGATAAGCATATACTCCTGAAAAAAAAATATTCCCTCAAAAAAATATCTTGAAAAGAATATTACTTTTCACACTTTACCAGACCCTTATAATTTAGATGATCCCAAATTGTTGGAACATACTTGCTTACGATGATGACAGCCAACTTCATGTAATTTCATGCCTATAGTTTTGGGACTCTCTAGTTGAGACCAAAAGGAACTCTACTCAAATAAAAAAGATCTAAATGACTTGGGTATTTTTGGCAGTATATCCTTCAAATGGATGTCAATGGAAGGATATATCCATGTAACTCATTCCGAATAGGTGGGATGAACTGTCATTGTTGTTTTGGTTGCCTTGGGGTTGTCTCATTTGTTGTTTTATCAAAGTTCAGGCTAGATTGAGGTTGGTATACTTTTTTCAGAAGCCTAAGCATACAGTTTAAATTGCATCTAGTATGTAAAATGAGTGATCTGGAAGTTTTAAAATTGCAAATTTGTCTTAGCTTTTTTGTGCAGATAGTACAACTCATTTTATTGAGTAATTGAAGGATTTGAATGTTTAAAGCAAGAAGAATCATGCATGCATTATATGTTATATCCATAACATTCATCCAGGATGGTCATTGAATTTCTATAGTAATTTGTTTCAAGAGAATGTCTAAAGCAAGAAAAAGCATGCATGCATTATATGCTATATCTCATAATATTTATCCAGGATGATCATTGAATTCCTATAGTAATTTGGTTCAGCAGAAACTCTAGGATTTTCAGAGGTTGTATAGAGATGTATGCTCATGATGGTTATATCATGCCGTGTCAAGATGCCATGTATTGAGGGAACCTTTCACCACATAAAATTTCTATTATTCTGGATGAATTTACTGCTGCAAAAAAAAAAATGCTCATCCTCATATTCTGTTGATGCATTGTAAATTCTCATACTGATATAGCATTTTGATTTTGATTGTTTTATGCCATTTTCTGGTGGATAATAATTGTCTAGGATTCTACTCGTTACTTAGACTTGCAGTTGTGTCCTCTAAAGATAAAGGTGCTCCATTAATACATGACAATATAATTAGCGCTACAAGTTTGGCTAGTGGGCATGGTTGCTCATACACATTTCTCTTTGGAACAACTTGTTTAGCCAACTTTTGAGTGTACATTCCTCTTGATTGCTTCATTTCAGCATCATCTTCATAGTTAACTATGCCCGATTTGTAGATTCTGCAAGAGGCACTAGTAGAAGTCCGCCTATGCTCTAGATTGGAAACCCTGCTTTTAAAGATAAAAGGCATAAAAAGTGGGAACTCACTGGATGTCCATTCTCAAAAGGTACATGCTTCTGTTTTTCTTTAAAATTTTACTGCCTTGTCATTGTTTTCGGTTGGTTGCATGGGTTTATCTCCCTATTGAACAATATCTATTAGTAATTTTAGATCTCTTAAATCTTTTTTAATTATGGTAACTTAAATTTCATTGATATTCCTCTACTTCTTGCACCTTCAGGCTTCAACTCCAATTCGTTCAACTTGTCTAACTATCAATTTGTCTAATTACAAAATCTATTGCTAATCTTTAAACATGTCCTACATCAACTCTGACAATGTATCATTATTGTGCTAAATTGTAATGCTTTGCAGGTAGTTTAGTTAAAAATAAACTCTGAATCAATTCTGTTTAAAATTTTGTGTTACAAAGTTACCTGATTGTTTTTGTCCCTTGAGAACTTTTTTGTAATATGCAATGGTGTGCCCACTGACACCTTAGTTTGTCCATCGATAGATGTTGAAGTAATCTCTGATAAGTGACAGTTACTATGAACCCAAGTTATAGAACCTCATTTTGATCCTTTGACCATTCAAATTGCCCTCATACAAATAAAATGTAGTACATCTATTCAAGAGTTGTTTTGATTGCATGTTATATTATAGCACCTAATTAGTGGCAATCTTGGTTTTACTCTGGGAATTGATGCAGAATGATTTTTGTTATTTATCATGGTGGCAAGCCATCATTAATATTATTTGTTTGCTGAGCCCAAAGAAACATAGTTCATTAAAGTATCTATGTGAATATAAATTATATTATAGAAATATTATGTAATTGTGAAATTTTTTGAGGATTTGCCTAAAAGGCATGTGCTATGAACTTATTATCTTAGAAAATAGTGCTTGTGTTGAATGGTGCATTGGCTAGATTTACCCGTAAAAATGAACTCTTCCTTCTTTTTTTTAAAGGTCCAGTGTCACAGCATCATCTTAGATCCTTGAGATATTATACATTTTTTAACTTTACTATTTTTTCAGAATGAGTTATGTTCGCCAATCAGATGATGTTAAAATGACTGTTTGACATTATTGAGGGATGTATTTGTGATGCCGTACTTGACCTCTCCCTCTCTGGCTACTATTTGTGCAGCCAATCATAGGCACTGGAATCATCATGTGCTTATTCTTTATTGTATTAGTATTTAGTATTTACGCTATATGGATTATCTTGCAGATATTCTTTAAGGTTTAAGTGGTCTCTAGCGATGGAACTAACTTTTTTCACAATTGTTGAGACTTATTGTAATAATGTTTATATGAAGCTGACAGGTTGATAAGTTGACAGTTCTTGTCGAATCTCTTGCCAACTCTTCCTCAAAAGCAGAACAGCGTATCCTAGATCATAGGTACAATGCTGCCTTTCCTAATCTATGAATCACAAGTTTGTAACTTGTTCACACCACCCTGTTAGGAATCAAGCACGCAAACTAGATTTATTATTTGTCCTAATGTTTACACAAAAAAAGTGGGATACTATTTATAATTGACTGTATTATTGCAGATTCTTTAAATGTTGGTGTAAACATATGTTGGTCAATCTTGACAGCTTGCTAGTTACTTAGCAGTATTTATCTTGGTTGGCTCAAAGATGTTTTTAGGTTCTGTCCCTAGAATCTTGTAGGATGTCCTAGGTGTTGTTCAATTAGTTGTACCGAATACATCGGTAAATCTTTTCTATTGGGTGATCTTAATTACAGGGAAATAAACTTATACTCTGTGGTACTGACCTTTTGTCATTCAAAAATCATAAATTATGACTTGAACTTGTAAAGAAGAATGTGATACATCATTTCAACTGTGTTCTTCCTCCATTTTCAAAGCAGGCATCAGAAAGAAGAGGCTCTTAACTATCATCTAGCTAAAGCTAATGAAGCTAGGGGCATTGAGAAGGTAATATTCTTCTGGCTTCTACTTTCTGCATTTTTCTTCCTATTACGATTTGTGCATCTTTCTTTATTTTCTATTTCTTTGTGAGATTTAATCAACCTTCCCTGTACCTGCTTTAAAGGTTTTACATCATTTATGTTACAAAGAATTTTGAACAGTTGAGAAATAACATACATAAATTCAGATTTTTTAGAATATTTGGCTGACATCAACTACTCACCTTTCATTCTTGAACCAGCTCCTGTAGTTTTGGCTATTAATCACTAAATGTTGGTAATAGATATATAGCTTATGATCAGGTGCACAATCGAGTCCTGGAAAGCTTCCCTCCTGTATTAGGGTTTTTTTTCATATCCCTTAGTAATCTATGAACTTTCTATGTTTTACGCTGTATTTTGGTAGATCTGATAGAAACCTCACTTGGAACTTCTTTCTCATGTCTTATAGATTTTTTTATCAAGAACCTTGCCAAGCTTTGTTATAGTCAAACTATGAGTCGATGAATATTTGGATAAATGATTTGTATTTCACAAGCTGGTTGTTTGTATACTACATGATTTCATGTGGTACACACAATATATATGAACTAGTATGTGGTGTACATCCTCCTAGGGCATGGTGTGGTGGTAGTGGTAAGAGGCGTGGTGGTAAGAGGCAGGGAGCTTTACCCAAGCAACTAGGGTTTGAAACCCACGCAGCGCATGCATGTGGCATTCGAACAACTGGTGACGCTGGGGCACCACGTCAGGAGCCACCTCGTTTCCTATATTTACTTGGTGTGCAGAATGTGAGGCCGGACTGTACATCCCGTGATTAGTTGGCTTGTAAGATCCAGATACCCGGTTACAAAAAAAAAAGTATGTCATGTACATGCAAGATAATACATATAACATCAAAGTTATGGCATCAGGTGGAAAGTATTTTCCTTCATTTAAGAGATCTTACTAAGGTTGTTCTGGTCGTTTTGGGTTCCATTTGATCTTAGAAAAGAACTGGAGCAGCAAGGTCCAATTACCAGTCTCAGGCATGGTGCCATCAGATACAATGGCCATATTTATATTCTCCTCTTGCTGCTACCTCTTCTACTTCCTTTACAGTGACTGAAAGCATTTCAAATTTTTAATGCCTAGTAATAGACCACAATCTTCTCTGAAAAGTGTGGTCTGTCTCTTTGTTTCGAGTTGCATGATCAATTTAAAGATCATTGCATTGCATAATTTTCTAGTATATGAAGATATTCTACTTCTTGGAACTTCATTTCTTGTTTTGTTAATTACTAATCATATCAAAATTTCTATTTTGGCATTTGCAATTTTGACTTGATTTGTTATTTATTGTGTGGTAGCTCTTTGATGACTGAAGATATGTTCATAATCAAGGTTATGTAATATCTAATTTTCATGACCAAACCTCCAGAATCTTAAGGCTGTCCTGTCTCCTATTCTCTGTCAAGTGATGACTTGTATTCTACTTGCCAGTTCTTTCTGTATCCTTTTCTTATCAAGGCATTTCTGGATCACATCTCTGGTTTAAAATGTAGGGCCAACCTTGCAAGTCACAATTACGTTAATTTACAATAGTGATTTTATAAGGATAACCATTGGTTGAAAGCGTGAAACTTATAGTTCGATCCTCAGACCTCGTCTCAGTAGCAGTACCAGGATGCCATTTTTAATATTTGGCCAGGCATGTGCTTACATCATCCATTTCCATTTACTGTGACAATTTGTTAGCTGATCATAAATACGAAGACGTCTCTCTACCTATGCATCTAAACTTTCATGTTTATGGATGGTGACTTGGTGTTTTGAACCTACCTGGATATCAGTTATTGGTTTTATTTTGTCAATTTAAATCAGGAGTTACTCTCTGATATTGCTAGGCTGGAGGATCAAAGAGACGGACTTGAGGCTGAGCTAAAGAAGGTATTTTCTTTCGTAGAAATTTCCTTTTTAAGTTTCTTGAGATTTCCTTTTCTTATATTGGAGTCTTCCCCTGTTCATGGTGTGTACTTTATATCAGGTTAATTCTTCTCTGGCAGCTGCTTCTGCACGACTCAAGAAAACCAGGGAGGAGAAAGACCAGTTTGATGACGCGAGCAATCAAATGATTATGCACCTCAAAACAAAGGTTTTCAAAGTCCAATTATTTGTCTAAAGGTTTATCATTCTAAAGAAATTATTATGGCAATATTTGACTATTCTTTAAATAACAGGAAGATGAGCTTGCAAAATCTGTCACTTTATGCAATGTAGAAGCTGATATTGTCCATATGTGGATAAATTTCTTACAAGATACCTGGAAGGTTCAATCTTCATGCATAAAGCTAAAAGATAAGCAAATTAAGTAAGCTCTTGATGCCCTAGGATGATGAATATAATCTGAATTCATAATATATCAACTTTAGTAAGTTGTTTATGATTTGTATGTACTTTACCATCGATTTTCTTGTCATTGTAGCGAGGAAGTGGAAAAATATGGGAATCATTTTGTACAATTGATTAGATATCACCTTTCTTCATTCAAGGTATTTCTCTTGAATTCTCTGTAGTTTGGTTCTTCAGTCATATGAAGGTTTTGTCCACCTGATGAACACTCATTTAACCTAGTAATTTACTTCTTGTTCGGCTTTGATCTCTATTCTCCTTCCAGGATGATCTTAACACTTCAATCATTCATATTAGTACATTGGTAGAGAACTTGAAAAGATTCAATGATAGGTGAACTCATGTTGTTTGCATATTCATGTGGTGATGTGTCTTTCTCTATGTTAAATGTTTTTCTTCTCTTCGCCTTTTTCTAGATATGAAGGAACACAAGGTTGGGACAACAATTTAGCCAAAGAGTTGAACCCAAAGAAATGTCTCGAGGAGGAATATTTGACAATTGAAACTAAGGTGTGCCACTTCTAGGCTTATAAATAAATATGATCATTTTCCATCATTAGCCTTTGCTTCAGGCAGAATGCAAGCAATAAGAAAATTCTACCATTATGAATTACTTAGCACACATGGCAAATTTACCATAAACCTGAATTATCTGTATCATGATTGAGAAACACGCACTAAACCATCTTTTGTGCTTTCTTTCAGATTGTGACTGCATTCAGCATAGTCGATCGTATGGAGGATTTGTTTTATACTGAAAGGGAAAAAGGTTCCAGGTACTTCTTTCTTTTTCCCTTTTGCGGCACATTGAGGGTGTCTCGACTTGATACTCGGTTTCCCTTATCCTTTTGTGGCATATTGATCACTAAACCATTAGTTTGTTAACAATCAAGCTTTTTTGTTGAAGTAATTATAGACTGTTTTCGAGATTCAATAAAATGTCAAAGAGATCTTAGGTGATTTCCGGTATGTAAAAATTTGTGCAAGTTCTTTGAACTAGGGCTGTAAACGACAATCTCGAGCCAGCCTAGGCTTGAGCTCGAGCTCGCTCGAGCTTGTAGAGTTAAGCTTGATATTTAATTATTGGCTCGGGCTCGAGCTCGATTTTTTTAAAATTATTTTTAATAAATAAATAAATATATTATATATTATAAAAATATACGAAAATATATATTATTACTGGCTCGTTTGGTTTGATGAGCCACCGAGCCAGTAATAATTAGGCTCGAGCTTGGCTCAATTTCTAATCAAGCCAGCTTGAGTTCAGTCAACAAAAGCTTGAGTCGAGTTTTGACCGAGCCGCTTGTGAGCGGCTCACGAGTGGCTTGGCTCATTTGCACATGTACTTTGAACAATTAAACTGCAGCCTTAAGATAAGATATGAACATAAAACATTAACCTCCATGGAATTCCACCAAACAACACCTTCATAACATGTTGTTATTGTCATCGAAGTAGGAACTGAAGAGGGGACTGGTTGCTATCAAATCAACCATTTGAACACTAATATGAGAACACGAGACTAATGGGCATTCTTTTTTGCAGGAGAGATGATCCCGCTGTCAACGAGCTGTTTGAATCAATCGAGAAGCTGCGGTTACATTTTGAGTCCATCGAAAGACCTATTCTAGAGATCGAAGAAACGGCGAGGGAATTCACAGATAAATTGCAAAAGGAGCCTTGTTCTACTGTTAAAATCAGTTCGCCAAGGCTCAGAAACATCGAGACGCCTAGATCAACTCCAAGGACACCGTATTATCTATCTGATCCAGAATCAGAAATCACACAACTTGAATTGGAATTCCAAAAGGCAGGCAAGCAGTTCTCGGTACACGATATCAATGGTTGGGACTTTGATTGATTGGAGCACTAGTCACCCATTCAACTCCAATGGAAACCCATAGAAACAGAGTCCAACCATAAAACTTTGTTGGCTATATATTTCTTCTTCTTTTTGTACATTCTTTGAATCATTGAAATACAATAGATTCAAACATTTTTTTGTACAATAACTTGTGAGCTTGATCGAGCATGACATAATTCAAACCAATATAAATATGTTGGATGAGCTAAGTTTTAAATTAGAAGAGGATATTTTGAAGATCATATAAAAATATGTATAAATTGTATTTCAAATTTATCTGATAGATGAATCAAGAGGCGGTCTAATTGAGATTAGTCCGTTGAAGTCTAAACACTTCGATTATAAAAGAAGTAAATAATAATAATTGATATGGTGTATAAAAGTGAAGTCCGATAAGGTCAAACAGTCGGAAGTCAAGGGGACGTGACAGTCAGAAGTCAAGGCAGTCAGTAGTTATGGAGGAGTTGAACTGTTTGACTTCATCAACCGCATAATTTTTGATCGGGTACTGATAGATCAGGATCCCAGATCAGAGACATGAGATGCAGCCTGGAGTAAGGCCTGACCTTCCCCGACTAGTCTGGTTTCCTCAACCCGATCTGCACAGAGTACTCCACGCGTGAAAGATGAGACCCTCGTCGCAGCTCGTCTCCCTCATAAAGACCCGGGCCAGGCGCTACACTCTAACGGTCAGCCCGAACTGTCCATAACTAAACCAGGGCGGGACAGAAGACACTAACGACAACAATGTCAAGGAATCGTAACCGCTTGTCAGGGAATAACTGCCATATGTCAGGGAATATTCCAATGGTCTGTTGTCATCTGCGAATAGAACCTTCTCTCAATCTTTAAGAGGGCGTCGCGTGTCCTCCATCACCCGACATGTCCGGACCCCCGACATTCTCTGATAGTGGTCAGGTTCCAGAGGTATGTAGTGTCATATAAAAAGGGAGGTTCTTTTCCTTGTGCAAGTACGCTCTCTCGCACATTCGTACTCGTCTCCTACATTTCTTTTTCCTTCGTACACTGTTCTTCTGGGAAAAAAGTATCCGACTTGAACGTCAAAGGGCTTGCGCCGGGGACTTTTTCCCTGATTTCGGGTTTCTAACGTTCCGTGTGTCTGTCTAAGTGTGCGCAGAGTCTAAGTACTGTCAGTTAGGTCATCACCCTACTTCAGTTCCACGTGGGGGTCTGTTTTTCGGCGCACATACGTCTCGGTGCACATACACCAGGTGTATCCAAGTCACCTCTCCGTCAACATCGACGATACCTCAGTCGGTCTTCGTCTGATTCAGATTCCGGACAGGATCAATAATAATTAAATTATATTTGTAAAAATAACATGACTTGTTAAACTTCTTTTGGTGCAAGGAACTAAAATTGAAGTGTTAACGTGTACAAAGAAATTAACGTAAGGAAAAGGAGACTTTGTTGTACAATGTAGGGGAGATTTGAACACGCATACTTTAATATGTCGTTCGAATCATATATTTTTTTATATTTTAATTATTAAGAAAAGATGCAAGTAGTTAAGAAGATTCATCATTAATACTTTTCTACTATTTTCTTTGACAATATAAAGAAAAAAAGAGATTTTTTTTTTCATTAGTAGTCCTTTTCTTCTATTTTCTTGGGAAAAAGAAGAAAAAAGTTACGAAATTTTTCCTAGCTTTTGTCATCATTAGTTTTTTTTTTCATCAGCTTTTTTCTACTATTTTCTTCTCATTGTTTTAATAATATGAATGCACATGTTTTTTTAAATATCTTTTATGATTTTAAGACTCTCGTGGTTGTGACCTCTTGTTTGAACTTTTTGAAATATCCTCGAGACATTAAGCAGCCTTTTGAAATGTGTTTTGCATTTGCATTTGCATTCAAAGCTATTTGAGGTAGACACACGTGTCTTTTATTTGAGACCAGATCTCCGGGTAAAAAATCATAAAAAAAGACCAGGTCTGATTAAGTCAGATATTGATACAATTTAGTCATAATTGGTGATCCCTTTCAAATTGTCAGGTGCCGAGTAAGAGGTGGCCTCTAGATGATAGGTCATCCGTTTTGACCTAAAATTATAATTTGATAAAGAGATTTCTCAAAGAGGAATCATAATCAATTACAATCAGATCATAATTATGATTTAATTGAGAATGATCCATCTCCTAATTAACTTTTATATGGATCAAGATATTTGCTCCCCTTTTATTTTATAGGTCGACGTATCTCAAAATGAGACTAGATCCTCTGGTGTAGAAAATTCTGGACTAAAAGAGATCCTATTCATTCATTAGTTGGATGGACTAGATCCCACCTGTAAAAATCCTGAATCAGAGGATCCCCTCTCAAAATCTACCGCCTCCTTACTAAATCTTAATATAAAATTAACCAGATTCGTATATGTGGTTCATTATTTTTTTAATATAAATTTAACAAAATCTAAAATGCTTAAGTTATCTTCCAATAACGATAATGAAGAGTGAATAAAGATGATAAAAATATAATATAGGAAAAATTATAAGCGAGGGGAGCTTGGATTGGATCCTTTAATGTTGTCAACCTTACCACTTTTATACGACTAGGATCTAACAGGAAAGTTTGGTGGGCTCGGAGAGGTACTTCAAGTATAGTGCTGGTTGAGCGATGCAATTATAACTCCACAATCTTCTCATTATATTTCCAATCGAGTCCCTGCTATTATTTTCATTCCATAATCTTATTATATTTCCAATGGAGTCCCTGTTACTATTCTCATTCTTCGGAGCACCACATGCCTCGAGAGTTTATCATATGTTACTAGGAGCCCCCTATCATCATGGTTCGAGCCTTCTCCACCTCCTTTGTTAATGTTCTCCACATGGCTTCATTTTGATCATGATTGTTAGATCGATTAAATTCATATATCTCTATAATGGTATGATATTATTTACTTTAGACATAAGCCTTCGTGGATTTATTGTTGGGCTTTATCTAAAATGTCTCATATCAATTTAGATATCTTCCATCTTAAAATCTCATGATCTTTTCCATGCATTTTTAATAAAACCCCCTACCATTATTCTCATGGTTCAGAGCGTCACATACCTCAAGAGCTTATCATGAATTTTATTAGGAGTTCCCTTATTATCATGATTCAGACCTCCCCCATCTCCTTTGTTAAGGTTTTCCACATGACTCGTCTTGACTATGATAGTTGGACAGATAGAATTCACATATTTTCATAATAGTATGGTATGATATTACCTGTTTACTTTGGACATGAACGCTCATAAATTTATTTTTGAGCTTTATCAAAAATATCACATATTAATGTAATTTTTTTTTAGGTTTCCCACATGGCTCCACCTTGACCATGGTTGTTGGACCAATGGAGTTTACGTATCTCCACAATGATATATAACATGGATATGTCTTAAGGACAAGGTATGAATTAGGAGAGGGGGGGGGACGACTTTAAGGAGGAGGAGGTATTGTTCAGGGGAGTTCTCTTCGTGGTTTTGGGGTTGCCGCCGAGGGGATGGCGAACGAGCTCCCTCTCTCGCTCATCTCTCCTTGTCGACGTCAATTGTCGCTCCCCGCTGTTCCTACCTCCCGTCGCCATCTCCACCGGGGGTGTGTTTTTGTGTGGCTCGGCTGCTTCGTTGGGTTTCACCATCGCCACCACAAGGAAGGGGGGTTGCTGCGTTTTTGGGAAGCTGCCATCTCTTCCTCGCTCTAGGCCACCGTGACCCAGGACAAACATTGCCACCCCTGGCGTTGTCTTCTCCCTCGTCGCCTGCAATTCACCACTCCCCTGCCCTCCTCTCTCCTTCTCCTCTCGTCGGCAAACACCTCCAGTCTCCACCTCTGCCAGGCATGCCGACGCCACCTTCGCGAGGACGCCGGCTGCCACTCCCCTTCTCCTCCTCATGCTGCCGCTACCATCGGACGGACTCGACACATCCTTCATCACGCAGTCGCCGATCTCTAATGCCAACTGCATCCCACGTCGGTCGCCTCTCCTTCAACGGCCAAGCGTCGCCCCCCCTCCCCCGTCTGACAGTCCACGCGTTGTCTTCGACAAACTCCCCACACCGTCGACAACTCGCAATGCCCCAGCCACCTCTCGCCGCACAATGCCAAAGCTTCCATGTGGCCTCAGGCACTGTTGTCGTCTCTTCACGGGCACGCGGTAGTCCACGTGTCATCTCTCTTCTCTTGGCACGCTGGCAGCCCATGCATGCACCCCCATCGTCAGATCCAACCACTCGACACTCTCATTTCTCAGAGTCTTAGTTGTTATTCTGCTTCGACCATCGAGCCATTATTGTATTCCGCCTTCGTACCGTTGTTATATTCCGATCTGCATGCCGATATTATATCCCGGCCTACGTGCCGCTGTCATATCCCGGTCGGCGCGGCGCGGCAAGATCTCAGCTTGCATGTCATCTTCCACATCAAGGTCACACTCAACTAGGTGCCGTCAGATCCAACTCTTCATCCTGCTTAGAGTTATTTGCTCTTCCAGGTCATGACAACTCGAGCAGTGTCGCGACCAGCTCACATATCCATTAGAGGGCGCTCCCTGGACCAGGGTACGTTCTCGTACTCACTCTACATTTATCATTTTACTATTAGACTGTTCCTTATATATTCGTTGGATCTGCCTTGAGTATCGAGGTACCAGAGACCGACGCAACCTGATCGCTGCAGGTAGCATTGACCAGAGGACTTCTGACGACTTAGTCAACATAGAAGTCATCTCATCATACCCTCCTTCGGACCATAACGATTCGATCAATATTCTATCCAGTTCACCCAGCGATCTATCTGACTCAATTTCTAGACAGGATCAATGTATATTATGAACTTTGGACATAAGCCATCACCTCCTTTGCCAAGGTTTCCTCAATTTTGATCATGACCATGATATTATTTATTGGTTGATGGAATTCATATATTTTCATAATTATATAATATTATTCACTTTAATCAAACTTTATAAATTTATTTTTATATTATCAAAAAAATCTTATATTAGTGAAGATATTATAAATATTGATTTTTTTATTATTATAATCCCAATCGTGTTTGAGTCGAGAATCCAAGTTGTCATGGTGCTCGAGATGCAAACACTAGGAAATTAGTTGGGGTCAATATGCCAACTAGATGGGAAGGGATCGCTCATCGCTGTCATATGAATATGCCATCAGTTAAGGTTTTAAAAATTCATATTTTATACCGAGTCAAACTTCTAGAGATATTATTTTATTTAGCAAATCAGTTAAATCAATATCTTTATAACATAAAAATAAAATAAGTTTTTATCTTTCCCATTAATCTAATCACTACGACAAATCGCATAGACTTGTTGGATTTTATTGAATGGTTCAAATGTTATGTTGATACTGTTGAATCTTTCAATGAAATCGGATATTATTTTTCTAAAAAAAATTATTATTCTTAAATCTATCGAATTCAGAAGAAAAAAGGTGAAATATTACATAACCAAGAGAAAAAAAATAAATAAAGAAAAATAAGTCACACTCGTATTCAATTACCTTTCTCCTAATTACATGGATAGAAGAAAAAATATTACTTGTTTATCAAGTAAAATAAACTCAAATTTTTGTAATTATTGTACCTTTCTATTACTAAAATTACATTTTTATCAAGTAAAAATAAGTCACACTCGCATTCAATTACCTTTCACAATAAATTTGAATTTTTTTTTGCTAATTATTGTAATTATGTATGATAACCCTCCACGTGCCACAAGGAGAAGAAATTCAGATTGGAAGACCAACTAACCACAAATTACAAAATGGCTACTAATCGACAAAAGAAGACCCTCACAAATAAGGGTGTAATCGAGTCGAGTCGAACTTTTGGATGTTTGAATTTGACTCGTTTATAATCGAGCCGAGCTCGAACTTTATTTAACGAATATATTTATGGCTCACGAACTTATTCTAATTTTTATCAAGCCTAAACGAACTTAATAAATATAAATTATAAATTTAAATATTCATTAAAAACTAAATTATATATTTAAAAAAAATTATAATATTTTTGATTAAATTTATAATTTTATTCTAATAAATAAATTTAATATATTTGTCTATGTTTTTCATAAGTAGAGGTGTAAAATTTATAAATTCAATATCAAAATTATTATTTTTTTATTTAAAAATTAATTTATGAACTTAACGAACATGTTCACGAGTTAACGAGCCGAATTTTGTGAAGCTTGAGCTTGAGTTGTTTATCTTAACGAGCCTTATTAAACGAGCTCAAACGAATTTTTATCGAATCGAGCTTTGAATAGTTCACGAGTGGCTTGACTCATTTACACCCTACCCACAAATCATGAGGTCAATCTGAATTTAGAATAATCTTGTCAAATCTAATTTAATCACTGTAAAATTTCTATAAATCTCATTGCACTTGTTCGATCAGCGGAAGCAATCTTCTAGCAATTAATTTTGTTGTTTTTGCTGTCTTTTTTTTTTTGGTGAATTTTGTTGGTTGAAAGCTGTAGCAGAGGAGATGACGAGAAAGAGTCTGCGCAGCCTTTTGCCTTCTTACTCCTTCGGCCGCCGTGGCGGATCGCCGGAGTCGTCGCCTCGGCCGGCGCCGCAGCAGCAAAGGCGTAGGGTATCGGATGAAGTGATTGAGAAACGGGTCGCGGCGGCTGAGGCCCTGGTCGCGAAGTGGGATCGCGACGTCGGCTCCGCCGCCGTTCTGTTCTGTGACGACCACCGCGAGGAGGCGCGTGCGTTTCTCGATGCGGTGGGCGACCTCCAGCGCGCCATGCTCAGCTTCGTCTCCGGCGCGGGGGACGTGGCGGCGGCGGAGTCGTCCCACGCCGCTCTCGTTCGCGCACAGTCGATGATGCAGGCCGCCATGCGTCGCCTCGAGAAGGAGTTCCACCGGATTCTCACTGACAACCGATACTTCTGTCGCGATCTGGAAGCCGTCTCCGTTCGGTCCTCCTCCCGGTTGAGCGCCTCCGAGGATGGCGACGACAGCAGCGTTGGCAGGGCAGATGATTCCGCCGGCGAAGTCGAGAACGCCGCCGCGGTCGCCGTTGCCATGGGCGACCTTCGGGCCATCGCTGAGACCATGGTCTCCGCCGGGTACAGGAAGGAGTGCGTCAAGGTATATAAGCTCCTCCGCAAGTCCGTCGTCGACGAGGAGCTCCGGCGACTCAAATTCGACAGTCTCACCCCGAATTCGCAGGTCCGCAAGCTGGATTGTGCGGCGCTCGAGATCAAAATCAGATCTTGGCTCTCCGCCGCGCCCGCCGCCTTCTCCACTCTGTTTTCCGGCGAGCGGATTCTCTTGGAGCACGTCTTCGCTGGATGCGACTCCATCCGCGATGCCGTCTTTGGCGAAATTGCGAACGATGCCGCCGTCCATTTCTTACGGCTGCCGGAGGCGGTGGCGAAATCGAAGCGGTCGAGGGACAAAACGGCTCGACTTCTGGACCTCTACGATGCGGTCTCCGAGCTGCTACCGGAGGTGAACTCGTTGTTCTCCTTCGATTCTACTTCCGCCGTCCGGGAGCAGGCCCTCGCCTCGCTCTCTAAGCTCGGAGAGACCATCCGCACTACCGTCGCCGACTTCGAAGAGGCTCTGCTGAAGGAGAACTCAAAGTTTCTGTTTCCCGGCGGCGGAATTCACCCGCTCACGCTTCGAGCGATGGAGTACATCGCCGTGCTTGCGGACTACAAAACCTCACTCGCCGAGATCTTCGACGGGTCGCACACGACGGCGAATCCGTTGTCGCCGTCGATTAGCGAGCCGCGGCAAGCCGGGTCGGAGGTGGCCGCGCTGTTGGCGCGGCTAATGCTGGCGCTGAACTGCAAGCTCGACGCGAAGGCGGCGGCGTACGGAGACGCCGCCTTGTCCCACCTCTTCCTGGCGAACAACTTCCAGTACGTGGCCAACAGGGCGCGGGCATGCTCGCTGAGCGGTGTGCTGGGAGAGGAATGGGCGGCGCGGCACGAGGGGAAAGCGAGGCAGCACGCTGAGGGCTACGAGCGTGCGGCGTGGGGTAAGGTGGCAGCGGCGGTGCCGGCCAGGGAGGTGGCGCCGGGGGAGGCGCGCGAGCGGATGCGGGCGTTCAGCGCGGGGCTGGAGGCTGCGTGCGCCGCGCAAGAAGGGTGGGTGGTGGTCGACGCAAGAATGAGGGAGGACGTGAGGGCGGCGGCCAGGGGGATGATCCTTCCCGCGTACCGGAGTTTCCACGAGCGTTGGCGGTCGACGCCGGAGGTGGCGACGGTGGCCAGATTCTCGCCGGAGGAGGTCGGTGTCCGGATAGCGGACCTCTTCGCCGGGTCGGATGACGGACCCGATCCCAATTCTTATTCGAGTTATCGGATCGGGCACGACTCCGACTCCTCTCGATCCGATGGCTCGGGCTCTTCCCGCCATTCCCGGTCCGTTTAAACTTCGAACCGCCAAAACAAACGGATTCGGGCGCGACGTAATGTATTATGAACATTAGCACAGAACCTAAAGCAAATGATGCTTATTCTTATCAATAAAAGAGTTTAAAGTGTGTGCTTAGTGAAATCACTTTAATATAAGTGAACAATGTCTGAAAAATTGATGGAAAAGGCAAAAATATCAACTTGAAAAACAATATTACAGACAGAAATAAATAAAAAAGGACATCAAATTCAAGACTTGAAGTTGCACAAACCAGAAGAAGAAGATCATGTCTCCAGAACTTGCTAAAAATGGTAAAATTATGGAGATTTGCAGTGCATGTAACAGAAAACTTCAACTTGTAAGATACAACTTGCAGAGGAATGGCTGAAGAGGCATTGCTCTAAGATTTGTTGGTAGTTGTTTAGCAAGAACAAGTCATTCATTATACAGCAGATCTGTTGCAGAAGGAGAAGGAAAATGGAGGTTGATCAGAGGAAGCTCCGTTCAGATGTTGGAATCATAACTTGAATTTCGATACTGCCGATTTGTGTTTCTTAGAACATGTAGCGAAGGAGATCTCAGTTAGATGGCAAAGATCCTGTCGACTTCGGAGTCGGAGAATTCTGTGTCTGGATGCCATGAGTCGGAGGCTTTCTTCATGGACTTCACCCTCTTCCTGAACGAACGTGTTCGCTTCGATTTCACGACGTAGAAAGTCATGGTCCCGAGAACACCGGCCATTATAATTCCTCCGATGAGTGTAACCAGAATAGCAGCCCATTGAAAGTGGCGACCGACAACGATGTACGACGATGCGATAAAAGCAACTGTGGTGCAAACAGAAGCGAGCCACATCAACTTGTTTATGATCTCGACGACTCGCCGCTCTGCCTTTGTTTCTCCCCGGACGAGTGTTATTTGGACCACCACCACAGCCAAAGAAGTGAATAGCGCAATGGCATTGAAAATGAAAAATATCTTGAAAGATGCTGTTTTGACTGCCACTGCTACTCCATTGTCTTCGGTTCCACCGGGAACCGTAAAGATGGCTGCGAAAGCCACAGTTGCAAAGAGCACAGCGACGACTGTAACCGAGTTAGTAGCATTGTTAATTCCTTCTCTGTGAAGTTTCCTGAGCTCCTTGGCAATCCCATGGACATTCTTGTTTGTTTTTCTTGTCTGCTCGAGCTGTATATGAACATCCTTTTTAATCTCGGTTACGGTCTTCCTCAACTCATCTCGAGGCTGATTTAGTTCATCAGCTTTACATGCTCCGCATCGAGATAAACATTCCCTAATTTCAGCAGAATCTTCTGAAAGAGGCAGACCTTCAGCAATGTCAAAAGCAGTTTTATGGTTTCTTGACAATGCATTCACATTGGTATCTGGGAGGAGCAGTAGCAGATTTACGATCTGCAAGAAGTGACAAAGAGTTGGAAGTATTTATGCATCAAAGATATCCAGTTCATGAGCTAGTTAACAATCCATATAAACAAAATGTCAAATAGCATATGCAGTTAATGAATGCTCGTGGAAAGGAGAGAGGGTAATCGCCTACGAGCTTTTCTGTTAATGCATATGCAGTTAATGCTGTTGGCAACAAGATGTGATTTCACAGACACTAATGAGTACAGGAACACATGATTTAATGGAAAAACTACACATTTATGTATCGTTCCAAAACAATTATTTTACCATTTATCACTGAGCAAATTATCGAAATTGGATGACTAGGTGAGAATCTTAAACTGATTGCAATTTCAAACACAAGCTTCCTACAAACTCTTGTTTCTGCTTTCAGTTCACTAGATTCTCTTTACTATGGTCTCATATAAGCCGATGAACAAACAGAAAGTTCCATCCATTGCTTATTCTTGATGTTAGGAAGCAATTGAAACAAGGATATCAGACATGTATATAGACAGAAGTACTCTATCAGATATCACCAAAACGAAACATGAAATAATACCTCCGCTCGCTTTTTCCGTGTTGCAACATGTAATGCTGTATTTCCAGCTCTGTCTGGTAGCATCACGATTGCTGCATCAGCATCCACAAGGGCTTGAACGACGGCACAACTGGTCCCCTTCACAGCCATGTGCAATGCAGTCTGGCCTTTCTTATCAGTTCTTCTGGCAAGTTGTGGATCCTTCTTCAACAATGCTTTGGCAATTTCTGCGTGCCCCTGTCGAGAAGCAAAGTGCAGGGCATTTTTTCCGTTGTTTTTGGACAATTCGATCAAGCTAGCATCTTGCTCTAGCAAGAGGTTCACAATTTCAGTATGTCCTCTAGTCGCCGCAGTTATGAGTGGAGTCGCATTGGATTGACCAAATGTCCTGACGAGACTTGGATCATGTTTCAAAAGTACCTGAACAATCTCTGTACATCAACTCATTAGCTAAGCCAAGAACTAAACATGAAGCAAAACTTCATAAGGGAGAAATTCCTCTTTTTTTCATAGAAACAAGAACATAAATAGCATGAATAAAGTTCTTTTCCATTAACTAGTTGGGAAAAAAAAAGTTTCAGACATTTGAATGATGAGACTTACATTGAAATAAGAAAATTAAACACCTATAACTTCATTTAGGTTGCTGTTTATGTGACCCGATGAGTAAATGAAAATACATAAGGAATTAGCTACATAGCACAGTTGGTACATACGAATATGAAATTTCAAACAACTCAGCAATGGCATTTTATTAGTTTGTGTTCTTGATTCAACAAGTTGAAATAGCTCAACATGGAGCAACAAAGAGTATCAAATATAAATCGAAGATGAATTCTTCCTCCAAACCCTGAAAGAAGATACAGAAACTTTATGATCCAAATGTAAACGTAACGCCAAATTACCTATATCATTTTCATAAGGATTGTTGTGTTATGAAAGGACTAAGAAAGCCTAATACCTTTGTCTTCTCCTACATAATCAACAATTTGAGAACAGATAAACAGGATAAATTCTGAAACGGAGCAAATTGGGCAAAACTAGAGCTTTTGGTTAAGATCATGGTCAAAAGGAAATCCAGTAATGGAATCAGCACTCACCTTTGTGTCCTTCTCTCACAGCGATATGGAGAACGTCAAACCCGGATCTGTTCTTCCTGGTAAGGCTCTCCGGGTCGGAGTACTTGAGCAGCTCAACGGCCAGATCGAGAAACCCTTTCTCGGCTGCCGTGAACAGCGGCGTCTCATTCTCCTCGTTGACGTCATTGACGACGGCCGCCCGAATCTCAGCCAACTGGGCGTCGAAGTCGGCTCCCATTACGGTCCCCGTCATCTGCTCCTCGATCTCGCCCAGGATCATCCGGACGCCGTCGAGGTCCCCGCGCTGCGCCGCGAGGTGGAGCTCCGTGTCATTGTGCCGCCCGGTCACCTGCTTCACGTACTTCTTCTTCCCCGAGGGGTCCATCCGCTTCCCGGAGTTGGAGAAGACGAGCGACGGCGAGCCCGGATCTATCCGTTTCCCGGAGTTGGACAGCACCAGGGAGGGCTTGGCTGGCGACGCGGAGGGGGAGGGAACCCAGTCCTGGTCCAGGCGCTTCCCGGAATTTGAGAGAGCCATGACGCGGACCGGAGAGAGCGAGTGGGTGAATCCCATCGGCCCCCATTCGAATTCCCTCTCTCCTCCTCCGCCTTCGTGAAGGAAACGAAGCGATTAAGGGCGGAAGAAGAACGAGAATGGGGCAAAGGCGTTACCTTTATCGAATCCAGGCGGCATCATCGTCGTCGTCGTCTTCCTCCAGCTCCTCCTCCTCCTCCTCGCGCTCACGAATGGAAGGAACCGCCGTGGTACGCCAAGTTGTACGGTGGAAGAACCGAACGGAGAGGAAAAGAAACGACAGAAAATAATTACAAAAATAATAATAAATAATAAATTATATGTATAACAATAATTCAAATAGAAAATAGAGGAATTTAATGATCTTTAAATTTAATTATTTTATTGAGATTTATAATTAATTAAATCGTTAAATCTAATATTCGGACTAATATTACTCTTTTATCCTTTTATGATAGATAATAATATATAATTATTTTTGATCGTGCTCAAATTGGAAAGGTCAACGAGGGAGCCGACGGCTTAATATATTACTAATTCGGTGATAGAGACAAATTAACCTTCCAGTTGACCGACGACATCTCGGCGATTCCAGCGTTACTTTTGGTCGTGGTCAACTTAGGCCGGGCAATGTTAGTTTGGTTTATAGTGAGAAATTTGGGATTTATAAATTTGATTCATTTAATTTAATTATAAAAAATGTATTAGATATTTGAGTCTGATTATGAGATGGATAATTTTAGGGTCATCTTTTATTTTTCGATTGTATTTATTTTGATTTTCTAATAAATTAAATTTCGGAACAAATCCTTATTAGTTGTCAATTTGTTACAAGCTTTGCTTGTTTGACGTTGACGTTGATTTGTAACAAATTCTGCAATGAAAATTTATTTATTATTATTTTATAATAACTTTATTTCATTGTTAATTAGTAACAAATTCTATTTCCGCTCAAAAATTATCACAAATTTATAACGAATATTTTTCGTCCAAAAAATTCATTCCTAAATATATGTTTGATTTTTGTAGTGATTGTCAAATGGATTCATCTTATTACTGAACTTTCTATTTTGCATCTTTTTGTAATGAATTATTTTATTTTATTTTTGTAGTAAGTTATCGAAAGGTGCACGTAGGTTTTCGAAATGACAAAAAAGGCACACTATTTTAATATTTATCAAAAAGTACATTTAATTATGTGTTCTTTCAATTCTACCTCTCTTGCTAAATATATTATTTATTCTCTTTCTCTCTTCTCTTAATTCTCTGTTACTCACGTACATCTTTTCTCTTTCCTCTTTCTTACATGTATGCATAAATATTCATATTAATCTTTTCTCATTCCTCTTTCTTACATGTATGCATAAATATTTATATTAGACTTACGTTGAGTCTGATATATCCAAGTTCAGGTTTAGAGATGATTTTTTTAATAACATTTTAACACCTCCGGAGAAACTAAAATAAACAATAAAGGGTATCGTTGGACTCTTGTCACCTCAAAAATTCATAGGATCTAAAATGGGTCAAATCGGACCTATCTAAGTCCATCAGTAAATTTAGTCAAACGTGTTCACAAATATTATTCACGAGTGTTAATGAGTTAAACACATATGTGTTTAAATTTGTTCATTTAGTTCAACTATAAGATCAGTGCACATCGATAAAGGGGGGATGAATATTGACCGTCGAAGCCTAAAGGTTGATTGCATCAACATAAATGAGTTGTTGAAACTTATTCATTTAATTGATCTTATGTATATTGAACGAACATAAATATGCTTTTATTAAGGGAGTGTTTTAGAGAGCTTTTGCTTATTTAAAAATGATTCTTTTAAAGTTAGTGAAAAACTAAAATATGGAGTGTTTGGAAATGGAAGCCAAAAACTAATACAAACTAAAATTTGAGTGTTTGATGAATAATTACTTCCAAACTTATTTTTTAGTTAAATACAATAATATCCTTAAATTATATAAATTAATCTTTTTTAATTATCTAAATATAATTTTGATACATCATCAATACTAATGTGTTTATATAATTATTATTATATTTTAAATATTATATCAAAATTATTTTTTTATATAACATGAATGTTTGATTTTTTTTATAAAATTAATAAAAATAAAATATAAAAAATGACGAAATTTATATAAACACATAAAATTATATAAAAAATTTTAGAAATACAAATTATATAAAAATATAAAATATTATTTTTAAAAATAAATACTTATAATAAAATATGATTATTATTTTAAGTTAAAAGTATTGTGCTAATTATATAAAATGATAGATTTATTAAGGACATAAATGTCAACTTGTAATTTTAAACTATAAACATAAAAGCAAAAGCAATAAAAAAATATCAAATTTTTTACTTTTAACTTTTAACTGAAAATTATTGAAGTTGAATTAAACATTCAAAAGTGTTTCCATACAACTAGAATCTAATAAGCACTTAGTAGAAGATCTACCAAATACTCTTTAAGTCGTCCGCCAAACTTACTCATAAATGTTTAGTTCATTTATAGACCTATGGTCTGACAAAATAGAATGTATTTTTGAGCCATTGCAATCCTAATTTTAATTAAAAGCCTAGATAAAAGTGTTAATCGATAACTCTTTAGCGACCATTGATTTTTTTTATCGACTAAACTAGCAATCATGCAAACATTAAAACCTTTAGTTTTCCTAAGTAATGAGCATATTGAGTGCATATTGAAGTTAAGTAAACTTTTATACCTTCTGCGATACGAGTCATACTTAGGTGGACGATTAGATAAACTAAGGAACATCTCTAAAATTTGCACTAGCACAATCTTGATAACTTGCCCTTATAGTTTCTTTAGTTTGAAGCTTGTTAACAAGTTCTAGGTTGCACATTGTCTATATCGAATAAACGATCCTATACTCGAAGCTTGTTCATGAATGTTCACGGGTCAATCTCATTAGAGTTCAAGTTTTTTAAGGAAGGTTTCGCGAGATCAGTGAAAGTAAAAACATTACAATGTTGCAGAGCAAACTATCACTACTCACAATGACTTCAATGATCTTTATAAATTATGGAAAATAGGTGAAGTTATACAAGAACCAAGAATCACCTCAATGATCAATTTATACATCAAGCAATGAAAATTTGTCGACCCTAAAGCTAAAAGAGTCAAAAGGAAGGATTAAACAAACAGTTTAGGATTCACAAAAGAGTGTTTGGGGGTAAATTCAAATGATCTGCTCGGTTCTACGAACCCACTGTTAATCTCTTTTGGATCGACTGCTTGGTTTCTGTCCAGTTGAGGTGCTGATGAGGGCAGACTGCTCTAAGTGGATTGGTTCTTGTGGTGGTGAGTTTGTGTAGCCAAGTAAGAAAGAGCTGATACAACATCAGCTATCCGAGGCCTCAAGCTCGGCTGGTCCTGAACGCACATTGCAGCAATGGCAATTGCTTGGTACAAGCCCCGTATCGGGTACTGACCCTGAAGCATCGGATCAACCATCTGTGGAAACTTCTTCCTGTCCTTGAACAATGGCTTCGCCTGCAGCCAAAAAGAGCATGGTTACCAAGGTTGAACGAACATTCAAAGTAATTCTAGTTGGAAAAGTAAGTTAAGAGTAGTTCATATTGCACAATCTAACTATGCTAGCTCATCCATCTAAATTTACAAACCTATTTATTAGATCACAACTGACCGTGCAGGACTAAACTAAGATGCCATACAAGGTTTTCGACCTCTTGGCATAGCCGGATGAGATAGCTTACCTAGATCCACTTGAAACTCGCACATGTTGTTGTGGCTTAGAGATGATGATGCCAAAAGATGCATCTTGGTATAACAGCCAAAAGTATTCAAAGGCTGAACATGATAATTGCAAATACTAACTGAACTGAATGTTTGAGGTAAAACAAAATAGAGGTGATCAATAATATTTAAACGAGAAAAAGACACACAAAGGAAACAAAAAGAGATCATTGTACTTACCCACGAAACAAGATTTCGCTCGCCTGGACGTCTAAAATTGTCCATTGCTCTTCTTCCGGATATAAGTTCTAAAAGGACAACTCCAAAGCTATAAACATCCGACTTAAGTGTCAGTTGTCCAGTCATTGCATATTCTGGAGCACAATACCCATATGTGCCCATCACTCTGGTGGAGACATGAGTATTATCGCCGACAGGACCAAGTTTTGCAAGACCAAAATCTGACAACTTTGGGTTATAGTCCTCGTCGAGTAGAATGTTTGAGCATTTTAAATCACGATAAATCACAGGAGGGTTTGCCACATCGTGCAAGTACTCTAATCCTTTTGCTGCTCCAGCAGCTATTATCATTCTGTGGTGCCAGTCGAGCCGCCTCTTATCTGAAGAAAGGCCTCCTGCATTTGACATGGACTTCATTCTTCAATCAAAATGTATATATAGTCATATCCATAATCAGAAATACACTAAATGAACTATTTATGCATACCGTGAAGATGATCTTCCAAGGATCCTAGTGGCATATATTCATAAACCAAAAGCCTTTGGTCGCCGTCAGCACAATACCCGATTAGATTAACAAGGTTGGGGTGGTGAAGCAGACCCAACATCATGACTTCAACCATAAATTCCCTATTTCCTTGTACACCATTGAGATCAAGCTGCTTTATAGCTACTGTCTGTCAAAAGAAACAGATTCATTGTTAGTCTTAATGCAGGTCATCATGTATTCTACAAGAAACTTGTCTTCTTAAACCAAAGGAACTTTTCAAAATGTGCCCTTGTTTTACTCTTTCCTTAAGTGGGGGATCAATAAATGCCACACTTACACCCCCAATAATTCAAACACCTTTTTCTGTAAATATTACATATTTGATTCCATCCACAAATATATTTTCTTATCGTATAAGTTTTGTACTGATAAGAATTCTAGTTGGTATTGTTCATATCTTATGGTATGAATATACATTACCAATTTGTTATAAATGGAAAGAAAAAGAGAAGGGAGATAAGAAAACTATTCATACAAAATTTTAGGATCAGCACCAATGATCAATTACCTTGTGCGATAGCTGCTGCGGAAAGTATTGCATAGGTTAACATTGTGTTTCAAAACAATGATATTCAAAGTTTAGGCTTATTATTCGAAGCTAAGATATAAATACCGGTTTACAAGTTACAAATTTACTTGATGGCCAACGAACAGACAAGTAAATGTTCACAAAAACTAACCTGTTGAATGCTTTCCAACCTGCCTTTATAAACTCGACCAAATCCTCCTTCTCCCAAGAGGCAATCATCCCTGAAATTGTCAGTTGCCTCGGCCAGCTCTTTAAACGGAAATGTTTTGGCAGAAATGTGCGAAGAGCCACATTTTGAGATCTTCCTTGAACCTTTATTCTTCCAGTCGAATGAGAATTTCGAATCTGACTTTGATTTTCCTGATAGTTAGACAAAGAAAGAAATGACTAATTTCCCCATCAACAATGGAAAGAAAAGGCACAAGCTGATCAAAGATCACATATTCCGAAAAAAACCATAAACAACCGATCATATTTAGTTTTACATGGCATGGCACTAACAATCACCTAATGTGAATCAGATAGTTTTTTTTCCCACAAGAAAGAAATTTGATTCCAAAAGCAAATTCCACGTCTACAAATAGCGGCAAACAACAATTACCAGGAACCCCATCACATTTGAATCCCTTGAAGAACAAAGATTATACCAGTAATTCAACAACAGAAACATGCATAAAAACGCAAACTTTCAGCATTGCTCAAAATCAGAACTTTAGGGAAAAAAAAAACCCGTGACTTCAAGGAAGACACCAGATTTCACCATCCAGACCGCGCGGAAGAAACCCTAATAGAATCAAATCGGAGAAGGGGAAAAAAAAAGGTGGGGCATTTCAGGTAGAAAATTTTTCGGAATACCAAGCGGAGGGTGGGGGATCTGCTGAGCCAAATCGTCCGCCGTCAGCGCTTTGGTGCAGGGAATGCAGAAACCCATGGCGGTGCCCCGACGGATGTTCCTCCCCTTCCTTCCTCTCCCTCGCCCTTCTCGCGGCTCGCTTCCGGCGATTGAAGCAAGAGAGAGAATGGGACGAGGGGAAGGAGGAGAAATAGGAAGGGCTTAATATGGGAAGGTCCCTGACGGGGAACTTGTACCGTTGGAGCGAGTGCAACAGCCTTCTCCTAACAAGCGCGTCCATCAAATGCGTCAAGACAAGTCAAAATCTTTCGTCTTCTTCGCAAAATTTTCAAAAGGGCCCCTGGGCTTCATTAATTTCCAATGGGCTCCCTATATTTTTGTTTTACAAAAAGGACCCTTTCAGTTTCGGTTTTTGCAGCCTAGTTATGCAAAAGAAAACAATATAACTTGTCCGCTCAATCAGCCATATCATTCCGAAAATTACAAAAGATTGGCGTACTATTTCTTGAATTATCAGTAATGATAATACCTTTTTTTTTATAAATTATAAGTTAAATTATGAGTATTCTTGTATGTTTATTTTTCTTTATATAAATATATTTTAGGGGTGATCAAAATGGAATCGAGAATTTTAGGAAATAAATTGATATTTTTAGACCATGGGAGAGGTGAAATGGTAATTTTGATAAACATACAGGAGATAAATTAATGTTTGATAAACTATGAGAGGGTGAAGTGTTGAGTTTGATGAACTTTGAGGGGCAAAGTGATTTTTTCTCATTAGTCGCATAATTTGTTAGATAAAGTTTCAAATTACCAAATTTCGGAGATGGAAATTCCAAAATATCTTGATTCAAGTTTCCAAATTAGTACGTATCTCATATCTATTTTACTTCTCCGTATTTAACCTAATTAATTATTATAATGTAGCAATTGATTTAGGATATTGTTCCTCCATATAGTAAAATTTTGAATCAATTGCTATAACACTTAATTATTTTTTTTTAAAAAATGATTGATTTATGATAAAAAATCATTACTCTAATGTATTATTGTACAAAATTAATATTTAAGGGTATAAATATAATTAGAAAATTTAAAAAACCTGATTTCATATTATTTCGAGTTCTCTAGGTTCATCAGTTGATTTTATCTGAAATGATCAACCTAAAGAGACATGAAATCAGATCATATATGTTCATCTAGTTCTCTTTATTATATCTATACTCTCAAATATTAATTTGACATAATAGATTGAGAGTAATAATTTTTTAAATACAAATCAATCATTTAAAAATGATTAATAATTGCTACACTGTAGCAATCGATTCAGGACCTTACCTGAATAATATCTTAATTAAATCGATTGTTAAAGTAGTAATTGATTAAAAAGTTCGATTTGTTTTAAAAAATTCACTACTCTCAATATAATAGGTCAAATTAATATTTGAATATATGAATATAATTAAGAGAAATAGATGAATACATAGAGTCTGGTTCTATATCATTTCGAATTCTCTAAGTATATGAGCCGATTTTAGTCAAAATTGGTTAATAAACCAAGAGAGTTCGGAATGATATGAAATTAGGTCATATGTGTTCGTCTAGTTTTTATAATTATATTCATAAACTCAAATGTCAATTTGATACACTATATTGAGAGTAATGATTTTTTAAACACAAATGTACCTGAAAAATTTAATTCATATTTAAAAAAAATTACTTATTTCAATATATTGGGTTAAATTAATGTTTGAGAGCATGAATATAATCAGGAGAACTAGACGAACACATAAAACCTGGTTTCATCTCATTCTGCAAACTCTAGGTCCATGTTTCCATTTTGCTCTAAATCGATCAAAATTAGCTAATGGACTTAAAGAGCTCGATATGAAACTATGTCCTATGTGTTCGTCTAGTCTTTCTAATTATATTCATACTTTCAAATATCAATTTAACCTAATATATTTAGAAAAGTGATTTTTTTAACACGAATTATATTTGTTGAATACATTCATGTTAAAACAATTACTGTTCTCAATATAATATATCAAATTAATATTTAAGAGCATGAATATAATCAAAAAAATTATACAAACTTATAAGACCTAGTTACATGTCATTTCGAATTCTTTAAGTCTATCAATTAATTTTGACCAAATCTAACTAATGAACTTAATTAGGATGTATTTATTTATTTATTTTTAATTATATTCATATTTTTAAATACTAACTTGACACAATATATTATAATAATATTTTTTTAATACGAATTAGATTTTAAAATTTAAAATTCAATGTCACAAAATCATTCTCAATTGGTAGATTGGGAACGGTAAAAAGGGTTAAAATAAGTATGGATTATTCGATTTAATAATTTTAAAACTGGATACATAATTAGGATAGGCAGAAACGTTAGATACGTGGCACGGTAATTTATTATTTATCAGATTGTTCAAATTTGTGGTGCCATTTCCCCGATCCCCAATGGCGATGCCCATTCGAGCAACTCTGCCGGCGACCGCCGATCTCGCCGGGAAAAGGTTCATGCGCCGCCGATCCTCCGGTTCCGTTACTGCTACGAGAATTCGTAACTTCGACCAAGCCTTCCGCCTCTTCTCTCCCCCCAAGGAGAGGATCCGGTGCTCCCGCTTCTTCCCTCCTCTCTTTGCAGTGTCCGAGCCCATAGGTGACGTTGCAACCCTAACCTCTTCATCCCTAACCTGTTCACTCTACCCGTTGCAATCCGTGCGGCTGCTGCTTTCGATTTGCAATGATTCTTCTTATTTGTGTGCTCAACAATTATTTTTTTATTTTTTATTGTTAAAGATCAATTTTTATAATAAATTATTAAATTGAATTAGATTTTCGCATCAAACTTCTAGGAATCTGTTGCCTTTATTCGCTAATTGAATTTGATTCATCTTCTCATCGTAGAAGCACAGGGTATACTGGGAAAGGATGGATACCATATACTTTATGACTTTGATTAATTATGTTTATCAAGATTGAGGAATATCACTTTTTTTACTGTTTTAACTTGTCTGTAGGAAACAATTTGTATTGCGTTTGTTGATATTATACTAAGGTGCCAACTAGCTTGGTTGGTAAGTTTCTTAGGCAGTTGTCTTGCGTTTACTTCCCAGTTCCCACGTTGATTGGGGGTGGTTATGCAGTTGTTTTGCATTCTTCTTCAGCTTGCAAAATATTTTTTTTGTTATTCCTGATATATGTTGACAACAGGTGGTGCTTCTGCAGTCACTTATGAAGACCTCACAAATTCCCTGGAAAATGTAGAAGTTTTTGATGTTATTGGTAAAGCTATTCGCATAACTGATTTGTGGAGAGATAGGAAAGCTGTAATTGCATTTGCACGCCATTTTGGGTGATCTACTACTCTGCCCTCATTATTTTATGTTGAGTTAGCCCAGAGAAGAATCAATAATTTTCTGCTACTCCAGATGTGTCTTTTGCCGTAAACGTGCTGATCTTCTTGCTTCCAAAAAGGTATTGCAACTAAATGTTCCTGGAAGATGAAATTTATTTGCCACGATCATAGTAGGTAACTGGTTGAGATGATATCAATAAGAAAAATCTTGTATGGTATGACAAAGTATGTGCCTCTGGACAATGCATGTAATATCTATTGAAAGAAACTACATTGGTTGCTGCATATACTTGATCTGGAAAGTAGTGTCATTATTTTTTATTGTTCCTTGTGCATACTGCCACTGCTCGCTGTAGCTCATAAATTTCTTAGTAGATTGCATATCATTTTAATCCTAAAGTCCATTTTATAACTGAATGAGATGCATCAATGATCATCTGTAACCTATATTCTTATTTTTGTGGCTGCTATTTCAAGGAGCTCATGGATGCAGCCGGAGTTGCACTTGTTTTGGTTGGGCCTGGTACCGTTGAACAGGTATGACAACAATTGGTAAGCCATGTCATCATAGTTGGATCAGAGTAATTTATTAATCAAATTAATACCGTAGAATGAGATTTTGATTATGACTTCATATTAACTTATGGGAATGATGTAAATGTTGATTATATATAAAAATGTTAGGGAGAGAAATAATATCTCCAAACCAATGACACCATCAATATTGCTTCATTGATTTGAAGAAGGTAATAAAGGGTGTGCTCCAAGTGAGCTTGTGCATTCTCTAAGCCACATATATAAGAAAATAGTGAAATGTATCATGATTCTTTCGGCAATATTCCACATTTTCTAGTGCAATTGATATGTAAACTTAAGTTGTGTTGAGAATAATTTAGATGATTCCATTTGCAACAACAACAAAATCTACCAGCATATGTAAACTTTATCATTTTTGGTTTAACTATTTTGTCCATTATGACAATTCTGGTACAGGCAAAGGCATTTGTTGAGCAAACCAAATTTGAAGGAGGTATGTTTCTGTTGATAGTAAGAAAGTTATATTTCTTGTTTGTTATCATCTTTGCTTTACACATCTTTTAAACACTTAAAACTAATCAATGTTTGGGTATATTACATATTCTTATCTCGTAGAAACTGACTGATTATGCAGATGAAATAAGCTGATTTTTATGATATTTTCATTACCTGCCTATTTTTTATATCTGTTGATTTGATTTTAACTATGAAAATGCCTTCATGCAGAAGTTTATGCAGATCCTACCCATTCATCTTATGATGCAATCAAGTTTGCTTATGGCGTTTTGACAACTTTTACTCCATCTGTATGTAGTTGAAGCTCTTAACTAAAAAAAAAAACCCTTCAATATTCTGTAAATAATTCATCAATCATATTGAAGGGGAGCCTTGGCACAACGGTAAAGTTGTTGTTTTGTGACCAAAAAGGTCACGGGTTCGAATCCTGGAAACAGCCTCTTGCAAAAAGCAGGGTAAGGCCGTGTACAATGGATCCTTCCCTGGGACCCCGCATAGCGGGAGCTTTGTGCACCGGGCTGCCCTTTAATTCATCAATCAAATAAGGTTTTTCTCTTTCCAGAACTATTTTTTCTTGTAGTATCTGATTTATCATCTTGGTAATTTCAGGCTGGTAAAAAGATCCTAGAATTATACTTGGAAGGCTATAGACAGGATTGGGAGCTGTCATTTAAAAAGAACACGGTTGAAAGAGGTGGTTGGTATGTTGATTTATAAAGACAATTCATTTTTTAAATGCAGGAAATCTGTTGCTTGTCCTGGACTTTGATGTCATTTTATATTAGTAGAACTTCATTAAAAAGAATTAAGGACGATAAAAAAATTAAAGCAAATTGAAAAGATCTGTCAATTAACATTTTCCTGGTTCTGTGGTGGCGTATTCTGGCTCCTAGTTGCATAGTCACTTTTCATACTGTTTTCATATAAAATTTTAATTCCTTAAATGACACAATTTAAATGTAATTGTATAACTAAGTTTCCTTTGTTGTCTCTACTACAAGTTAAGTGCTTGCTTGTTTCATTTGTTGCATGTAAGACTATGCGATGTGTATGATGGGTTTTGATTTTCTCATGGAAATTTTATGAAAACTAAATAAACTTGGAAGACAAAAGCTTAGGGTTGGTCCTGTCCTGGTATAAGGTTCCAGTTTCTTAAATAGAATCAACAGTGTCGCATTGCTGAGTTACGGAGTGAAACTGAGCAAAGTAACATCTTTGCAGATTTATACACCAAATTACATTAATGATGTTTGACCAAAGTATAGTCAATTTATCAAGCTGACCATGAATCATGTATTTCTCGACCTTTCTTATTGCTTTTCGAATTTTGATATTGTGTGATAAGCTGGCATGTTTATCCAAACTTTGTTGGTTGACCTGTGCATTAGAAACTGTTCTTTCTTCTTGTACAGGCAACAAGGAGGCATAATCATAGCAGGCCCTGGTGTGAACAACATCTCATGCATCCACAAGGTAAATTTTGTTTCTCCAACTGAATTAGTTTTTAGAATTGATTGTTGTTGAAATGAATACGTCATATACCTATAAGTTATTTTTGACCAATTGAAGCATCTGAGAGAAGTCACCTTCTTACAAGAAGGTTAATTAATGACAACGTTTAGAAGTAAATCTATGTTTAGCCTTCCCTTAGTCTGCAATGAAGGAATCTTCAATACCCAGTAAGAAATATTACAAATTCATCATATTTATCACAATCTATTCGCAACATCCTCGGTGAGTCCTCCATGCCCCGTCATCTAGATTTTATTTGTCCCTTGTTGGATTTACATGTTTGTTTGTTTAGTAATCTGCTTTCGCGCATTGTAGGATAAGGAAGCTGGAGATGATCCACCTATAGAAGATATTATCAAAGCATGCTGTCAATGAGAAAAGGATGGATAACTGACCTACTTGTTTTACGGTACGCGATGGACCGTCGGTAATATCTCTTTAAGAGAGTATATTTCAGTTTAAACTCATATCCAAATTTATCACATCTGCATAAAAATAGCCATGTTTATGTGTAAATATGTTTCAAGGAATCCAACACCAAGGCTATGCATGATTGTGTCCGTCTTAAATCCTAAATCCTAAAATCATAAACCATGAACACTTGACTAACCCCACTCGGTTGGTCTTAAATTTATCCCTCAATTCCATGCATCCACCCGATTTTCGACGGACAAACTTTTGAACAATAAAAAATTTTGACGTAGAGGGATTTTCATGTCTTCTCGGTTGAATTTCTAATGTGGTAAACAGGGAGAGCTCTTTGAACTTTTTCCCTCGTGGATTCAAAGGGCTTTTGATCTTGAAAACACCAGTCAAAAGAACACACTGTCGATCATTTGCACTTTTTCCAATCAAATTTTCCTCTATTTTTTTTCCTTTTAAATTAATAGGAGTACAATTCCAATTGTGGCTCTTCCTTTGGAAGATTACGTAGCAAAGAATCTTATTTTCTGTGTTTTATTTATTTATTTATTTATCTATTTATTTTAGTTTCATGTTCCGAAATAGTTGTTGTTTTATCCTTCCTATTTTTTTAGAGAAAATAAAAAGGTTTCTTTCGTTGAGTGCTGACTGCTATTCTATCTTTATTCTCTCACCTTTTTAGGACATAAAAAAATTAGTTTTATTATTTTTTTTTTTTGCCAAACTTAGTTTTAAGTTGGTGTTGACCGGACCTTTTCAAAGTTTTCCCAATGGCGACAAATCTATCATTAGATTCTCGCCAGGCTGTCATGTTTCTTTGCCGAAGTCAACAATTGATATAGATTTGGCTTTTTATAATTTGCACGTGCAGCTTCTCATCTCCCCGTTCCAGTCTTGCACACTAACCTTGCAGTCAAAGTACATTCAACAAGAACGTTATTATCTTCAATAAGCTATCGAAATTCAAGTAGTTATCCAGATCTAAACAAGATGAGACATTTAGCTCTAAATTCAATTCAAGTTCTACAAGTAGATGAGAATGATCCTTCATCTTTATCCACTCATCAATCAATGCTTTGAGCCACAAAAGAAATCCACAAGAAAGCTCTCTCTCTCAAGACCATTTCTATCAAAATTCAAGTAGTTACATGAATCTAAACTAGTTCGAGTTCCAAGTGTGAACCAAATGAGTCAACCTTGCTCAATTCAATTCAAGTTCCACGAGTTGACTAAATTAAACATCTCCACGTCCCCTGATTCCTTTGAACGTTTCCACATCTTCCTTCCTCTGTTCTCTTGAGAAAGCCTTGCCGAACAAGCAACTACATGCATAAATAAGGCTCGAACTCCTCTCCACGCCTAACACTTCTCCCCTCTTCTCTCTCAAGCCATGGAGCAGCACTCGAACTTCTCGGAGCAGAGCAATAAACACAGGAGGCGGCCGCTGCCGAAGCGAGGCCAGGTCAAAGCCGGGATCTTTAAGGGCATCGCGAAGGCAGTCATCCCCGTGGCCTTCAAGAAAAGAAGCGACGGTGGCTTCACCTCCGACGAGGCTTCTCCGGCGACGAAGAGCGGGTATACTTCCAGCTTTGACGACGAAGACGAAGATCGATGAGTCGCGGAGAATTCGGAGGAGAGTGAATTCCTATGAGTGTGTATGTATGTATGTATATGTTTTTTTTTGAAGCTCGGCTCTGTTTTTGAAGGGAAGGGATAACGATAGTTTCTCTTTTTTCTGTTCTTGCTACTGGAAGCTGGAAACAGAGTCAGTGTCAGGCAGGGCGGTGTCATTTGGGATGATTTGTGAATAAAAATTGTGATTTAAATTGCCTTTGTTCTCGAGTTTGGATTCAGTTCTCTAGATTTCTTTCGATTTTTTGTTCAGATTTCGCTACTGTTTCTTGGCGATTTTGGTTTGCAAGAAGGAGAAAAAAACAGAGCAATGGCAGCGAATAATGGATTTTTCTGCTTCCTTGCTTTTCGACATAAATAATATAATCAATATTTACTTGGATAATTAATGGGTGTCTATATTTTTAAGCAGATTGATGATTTAAAAGGGTTAAATATACAAATAAACTTTTAAATAAATTCACAAATTACCTGAGAAATTCAATTCATCTTTCTTTTACCATTCAAAGTTCGTCAGTTGGTTTAGTTGGCCTCAGTGATATTTAAATAAATAAATAAATAAATATTTGATTTGTATGAGCTGGCAAGAGAATCGAATCGGAAAAGGTTCGATCTGATTAACCTCATCACTTGTAAACTGACAGTCGGGAGCCACGTAAATATTTACAATTAATTATTAAAATAAATTTTTAGTTGAAATTTTTAATTTTTATTAATCAAATTAAATTTCATCGATAATTTTTAATTTTTATTACTGACGGTAGATTTAATCAATTTTTAAAAAAATTAAAATTATTTATTAATTATATTTTTTAGTAATTAATATTTTATAATTTTTAATAAAAATTTTAAAATAATATTTAATTTTATTTTTCTTGTCCCTGCTCATCACTAAAAAATGGTCCCCCCCTCAAGAGCCAATGAATGGAAGTCCTTGGCGACCAAGAAAACAATTCCAGCTGTTCTTTTTAATCTCAACCGCTACTTTTTTTCTTCCTTATCCAGTTCGCACACTGGAGTGCACTCTCTGGGCACGTGACGATCATTCTCCGATAAACATTTTAAAACACGTGGGACAATGAATCAGGTCGCTTCCATTATCAGTATGGGTGCAATTAAATAAGTAATTAACCCATCATTTTGTTGTCTAATCCTCCATCAATCAAAAGTAACCCACTAACTACTCAATTAACAGTAGAATTTTATCAGATATAATCGCGTCATATATGTGACGTTACGCTTTCATAAGGCATCATTACCAAAGCGGCACCACTTTTCTTTGTTCGCCGTGAAAACGGGGATTTTAAAATAATAAAAATTTGTTTTGCGGATGTGAATGAAAATTTTAAAAATGAATATTTAAAATACTAAAATATAAGGGCCAATCTAAAATATTTAATTAGTGAGGTAAAACATCATTTCCCTATTAATATTTTTTATTTTTTTTTAAAAAAAAGAGATTTTTTTTTTAGGATTGAATGTGAATGGATCTGATATTAAAAATAGATTCACGAGCAGAGGATATGGAGAGGAATATACCGTTTTCTTTATTCTTCCGGACCTCCTTAGGATAAGAAAATGAATTACTGATAATTTATTATGACTGTGATTTGATCATAATTGTGATTCATCTTTAATAATTGTGATTCGATCGTAATTAATTATGATCCATCTTTAGATTTATTGTCTTCATCAAATTATAATTTGAATCGAAACGAGCAGTTGGATATCATTGGAAGTGGACAAATGCCCTGAATGGGGGACGACCTCCGGACGACCTCCAGTCGTTCGCTCCAATCTAACTATAACCCGATGGATACGATGAAATCAAGAAAGAATCATAGTCAATTTCGACCGGATCACGATTACGAGTGGTCTATCTCCTCGTCCATTTTTTTATGGACCAAGAGATCTGCTCTCGATAGCCCCCACGGGTTGGATCAGCTGGAAGGATGCCTGACGTTTGCAATGGAGGTTCAAGGGTCGTCAGTTGCACACGGGCGTAAAACCTCGGTCTGTTGCGCTTTAAATTTCACTCGACTCCCAGTCACCCCTCCTGCCAAGCTTAACCATGATTTACTCCTTCTGGATATCTGTAGGGCCGGACTCAGGGGCCGCTAAGGTTGTGGTTCACCCTTTGCAAAAGAGATCTGCTCCCGGCTTTTTGCTTATATATATTCGCCGGCCGGGTTCACTCTTCCAAGAACTCACCTCCTTCCTCCGATTAAGCGTTAGAAGAAGATGGACGGTGGACGCAGGAACGCCGGCGAGCAGGAAAGGAGGCCGACGGGGAATCCCGACCCGCGGAGGGGAAACATCACGAGAAGGGTCGTTAGGGAAACGGCTGAAACGGTGGCGGCGGCGGCGGCTGCGGCAGCAGCGGCGGTGGCGGCTGCTGCGCGCGGTGACGGCGGAAGCTCCACGTCTCGGCGCAGCACAAACGCCTAAGGATCGGGCTGGTCATGGAAAAAAGATGAAATCCCAAGTGTTGGAATAACGGCCGGGTAGTAGTGTGTGTGTGTGTGTTCTCTGCTATTCCGGCTGGGAAGTTATCTGGCTTCTTAATGATGTAGTGGCGGGAAACGCGTGTTTCTGCATGCTGTTCCGGCCGGGAAGTTGTCGTCTTTGTTATGTAGTAGAAAACTGTGTTCTGAACTGAATATCATGCGTGCATATCTAATTGGTTTCGAACCCCCAAATTAAGTCTGGAGCAGGGCCAGATGGCTGCCCTATGCAACGAGTGAGGATCGGAGTGGATTACGATGGGGGAAATTAAGGAGAAGAGGTGAGCGGTGGTATAGTTCTGTTGGCACGCAGGAGGAAGCACCATCTCGATCGAGCTAGCTTGACGATGGGGATGTGGTCGCGGATGGGATCCGCATAGCTACTTCGTCCCAGAGTCATTGGCCGACCTCCTCGAGAGTTTCTAGTGCAGCGACGGAGAAGAAAAGGTAGAAGAGAGAGAGATTCGAGAAAAAAATACAAAAAAAAGGAAGAAGCGCACAACTATGCCTCCCCACTCTCTCTGTCTTTCTCACGTAAAAAATTTGGTCATCAGACAATCGCCCGATGCCCGTCTGGATTCGAATCCGAATCCGAATCCCAATCCGAATTCGAATCGATTCGAATTTTAATATAATCGAGATAAATATTTTTTTTTTTATCAATTAATAGTTAAAGAATTTATTTTCTCCATATTAATTTTGGGATGGATTGCTAACTTATCAACTTAAGCCATCAGACAATCAAAAGAAACGCCAGAGCTTAAACTCGTGTTCTTGCGCGATATTGATAGTTATAAAGGCTGGATAGGAAGTGAGAGGTTCGAGAGCTCATGAGAAAGACTGAATAAATCGAATTGAATTTTCAAGAAAACTGGACTGAATAAATCATTTTTTTAATAATTTAATTTAGCTTAATAAAAATTTAATTTAATCTAAAATTTAGGGTCTAAAATTTTAATTTATTTAAAAATTTTATATATTTGATCTATTAATTTATTAAAATAAACAATTTTAAAATCGAATTGAAATCAAATTAATTATTTTTTTAATTTAAATTTTAAATAAATCCAACCGAATTTTTAAATTTCCTCTCTCATTCTAGTTCTCACATATCAAATTTATTGATCAATCTGATCAGACAACGGTGTCTAGTAATTATCCAAAAAATGGGACCCACTCTTAAGAACAACAAAAACGAAAGAGCTCAAACTTGAGCCTTTTGATGATAATTAAATCCACAACTTTTTAAATCACTCGTCAACTCTTTCCTCCAATCTCTCAATCCCCTCACCCATCGCTCTTGTCTGTCCCCTCCATCGGTCTCGCCGCCTGGAGTTCGGATCTCCAATCTCTCAAATTTATTTTTTTCTGTCCCCGTATTCTACTGTTAATTGGACGGGTCAGATTACATTTCAAGAATATTTTGTACATTACGAGGATATTACATACATCTTAAAAATGTCATGATACATTGAGATGTAATCTGACCCATCTGATTGACAGTGGGACACGAGGACAAAAAGAAATGGAGACAAAGAATCCGAACTACGCCGCCTGCACCTCAATCCTCTTCTCGCCATCGACTCGAGCCTCTTTCCATCGAAAGAAAGAAGCTATGCTGTCAAGGAAAAAAAAAGAGCAATGATATGCACAAGGAAAAAAACTCAATGAAAACCTCAAGGATAGACACATAAAGTCATGGCCCACCATTTCACTTTTTGTGGGCCCCATCACTTTATGTGTCTTTCCTTGAACTTTTCCTTGAGTTTTTTTCCTTGTGCATATCATTTTTCTTTAAAAAAACTTTACCTATGTTGTCAGGAATAAGAATCCGTATGTCTAGCTCGGGACAGCTCACTGGAGAAACCTATCACTTTGTGTCCTTCCTCTCCTCGCAGGGAGGAGTCACCAAATCTCGGTAAATCCTGAAATTTTAGATAATTGGATCTAAAATAATTGGATCTAAAATCAAATTAACTGATATTTTATCAATTTGATTTGTTCAGATTTTATAGAAAAATTTAGTCGGTTTAGTTAGCAGAATAAAATTTGATTTATTTGATTCATTTAATTTTAATTGAATACTCACTCCTAAGAGATGTTCGAGACTCGATGAGTCTCATCTTCCCCCAAGCATGCACTACTATTTTTGAGCGAAGCTTTTCATGATTTATCTAAAAAAATATGGAATCGTCATATCATCGACCCTACTAAAGGATCAAACCCTTGACCTCTCAGCCACGAAACTATGCGCCCCCAGTTGTGCTACGTCCTGGGACAGCTTTCCATGATTTACCTACTTCCATGAAGTGTGGTGCCTCCTTGGAAGTGTTGCTAAGGTGATGATTTCACCTTTTTTATAGACAACGGGGCCTAGCAGTTATCCAAAAGTGGGATCTACTCTTTTAAAAAAGAAACGCAAGAGCTCATACTCAGAGCGCGATGATGATAATTACGGAGGCTAGATATGAACGATGATGATACAAGTGCATCTTTTAGAAAAAAAGGGGAGAAAAATGACGATGATACAATGTGTCATTTGGGAGAAATAATGATGATACAAGTATGTCCTCTGAGAAAAAATATGATAATTTTTCACCGCTCTTTTCCCCTATATAAGGTAATAATGTCAACATTGAAGAATACATTATTCTCTGTTATCTCATCTATTTGCTACTCTCCTATGAGCCTCTTAAGTTTGACTTGAATGTCGGAGGAATCTCATCAAGATCCATCACAGCCCCTTTCTAACCTTCTACTCATGTCCACAGGATATCAACAATCAAAATGTCGATCTAATCCTAGTTTGGCAGCCAATCTCTTACTCCCCATTAACTAGTCATTCCACAAGTGTCGCTGACCTATCCATATTTTTTGCTCATCATCAATCCATCATGATCTTGACTAGATCATTTAGCATTCGTATGTAGGAAATCTAAGTTGAGACATTGAGATAGGAGACACACGAAAAAACTATAAAGAAAGACTTGCTGTGAAGGAATGGATCCTATGACATACCCAGAATCTACCGCCCATCCCTTCAAGAGGGAGGATATATTATTTTTTTTTATTAAAAAAAATGATAGTATGAGGGGGCTAAACCAGGTCTCATATTACAATTTACAGGACTCCAAAGATTTACATGTATATTCAAACTAAGACAAATCCTTTTCTTACTTACATTCCAAGATCTCAAAACAAAAATATACTTAGAACACCAACATACCAAAGAGATTTCACCAACTCCTTAACAAACAAATCATCATGAATAGAAATATCCATAACAGAAAATCCATATCAACAATCAGAAATCCATAGCAGAACAAAACCATCAACCTTTAGAAACCCATATCAGAGAATAAACTCCAATCTAATCATCATCCTTGCACTTGACTCATTCTCAGAAAAGAGATCAGCTTCTTGAAACCAAAACCATCCAAACAAACTCTTCATCCTTCAGCTTTCACCAATATAAAAGGAGAACATACCCATCAAAAATCACCAGCTTCCATACTTACAAATACAGCTCCAAGAGAAGAAAAAATTTGCAACTTAATTCTAGTACCAATAGTACCAATAGAATTACATCAACTCCTCTTAAACAAATCCTCATGAATATCACAAGAATAAAAGGATGCTCCATAAGAAAATCAACAGCACCAAAATAAGATGTTCCACAACAAGAAAAAGCTCCACAAGAAGAGGGACCTGGGTTGCCTTTTGAGCACCCATCAGTGTTGAGCTTATAGGTGTTGGGATATATACTATAAGCTTAGCTTTTGTATGAACATTTGTTTTGAAATATTTTGAAATGAGAATCACTTTGGTCAAATATTTGTATTTTATATTTATATATATGTCAATGCAGTTATCCATTTAATTTATATTGTAGATAACATGGTATTTGGTGCCATACAAAAGATCATGTTATCGGTTCCTTATAAATTATAAATAGTGACTCACAACCAAGATGGATTGGGACAAACCATTGGAACGGTTGTAGTGTAATTTGGTATTAGTTTGTATTGACTATAAAATTACACTAGTACACTATGTGTGTATTGAGCAGGACCATTTGAGATTGTTCGATTTATACTGACTATATAAAAGAACAAAATCTTTGTTATTATGGATGTGTGCCCTCTTAATCCCTATATAATAATAAGCACGTATACTTATTATTTATTTCTTTAACTTATTAATGGGTGAGATTTATTTGTTAAATCAATAGGCCCGATGAGTTGAAAAATAATATTATTTATATGGTGTGTTGTTGATTATAGAAGGAAACTGTGTCCTATTTATTAGGATGATGATGTCCCCTTGAGGAGCTCATAAGGATTGCCATGTAAACCCTGCAAGTGGACTTAGTTCTGACATGACAATGAAGTTGAGTGGTACTACTCTTGGAGCTAGATGTTAATTAAGTGAGTTGTAGTAACTCATTTAATTAATGAACATTCGATATCTTAAACACAGGGAGATTAACGTACTTATGATAAGAAAGAGCCCATAATGTAATATGAGATTGGTGCGGTAGTTTAATAATAACCCTTTAGTGGTATGAGTTATTATTGATGGACTTGGGTTGGGTGTTCGGGCCGAACACAGGAAGCTCAAGCACATCAGGAGGTCTAAACAAATTCCTCCTCTAGGTCCCTGTTGTAGCCTCTATATAAAGCCTCACATCCACCCATCCATAACTTGGTTTGGTTTAACTTGGTTTGATTTAACTTGACTTGGTTTAACTTGGATTGATTTAACTTGGTTTGGTTTAACTTGGCTTGGTTTAACTTGGTTATAGAAAGGGAGATTTTTCTAAACAGAATTCAGTTATTTTTCTTTTTTTGTAACCGACGGCAAGCCTATAAAAAGGAGTAGATGGTGACTCCTAAAATCTAATTTTCTAATTCTCCACAATCCTCTTCTCTCCTTGTGGTCGACACCCCTCTTCCCTTGCTAGGGCCGGTGCCCCTCCTTACAATCCATTGGTGGCCGACGGCTTGAAAAAGAGGAAGAAGAGGAAGAAGATTAGAAGGTGCCCCATCCTAGAGCATTCTTTTGTAGCCGACAGTTTGGAAATCAAGAAGAGAAGGAGGGTGGTGTTGTCTTGGTAGATCGTTGCCCACACGACATCCAAGAAGAGGAGAGGAATACGGAAGAAGATCAAGAGGTCTTTAGTTACAAAGAAAAGGTATAACTAGTTATTTAATTCCGCTGCGTATCTAGTTTAATTTTCTTTGTATCATTTTTAGAATACCAACACAAGAGGCCAACGATCAAATAAATAATTAAGAACAACCCTTCCTAAAATCGGAAATGGTAGCAATCAAATTTCTACGCCCAACACATATTCCTTTAGAAGGAAAAAACTGACTCTTAGCCTCATTAACCAATTGACCCAAACAAGCTTCATATGTCCTAAAAAAATCTTTAACTCTTTTCACATCATTAATAGATCCATTCATTAAGATTATAATATCATCCACATACGCAAGATATGATATCTTAACCCCACATCTAGATTCAAAGAAGTTTTGAGGACATTTATTAAAAATAAAATCCAATCTCCTAGAAAGAAATTCAGCAGCAATAATAAATAACAGTGGGGAAATATGATCCCCTTGTTGAAGGCCTCATTTTGCATGAAAGAAACCAAACAAATGTCCATTAATAGTTCACAACAAACCAACATGCATAACACATCTTCTAATAACATCAATAACAGAATGAGAAAACCGAAAAGCTTTAGAATTAAGTTACCACCTCTCACATGATAATTCAATTTGTGATTAAGCTCCTTATCCAAAAGAATATTATCAGATATTAAACGACCTGACATAAAGCCACTTTGCAAGGGAGATATAATTTTCTCTAGTGTTTGTCTCAATCTAATAGAAATCAATTTCGAAACAATTTTGTTCGAGACATTACATAAACTAATTTGCCTAAAATCTTGCCATTGTCGTGGACTGTCAATCTTCGATAAAAGGACAAATGCCCCCCTTTGAAAAAATCCAAAACAACTTAATCTACATCCTCCTTAATAATCTCCCAACAAGTAACATAAAAGGCCACAGAAAAACCATCGGGACTAGTTGCACTATCTTCATACATATCTAAAATAACCTGCTTAATCTCCTCTATAGAAGGTAATGCACATAAAACAGAATTATCATTAGCACTAATCAGTGAAGGAATATGCTGTATCTATTTCGGTGTAATCAAAATTCTCCTCAGTCAACAAGTCCTCAAAAAAATATGCACCCGAAGCTTGAATAAGCTTCGGCTTGTCCAAGTAAATCCCCTCATTCCATATCCGAAAGATCCTATTTGCCATTCTCCTTTTTTGTACCATACTATGGAAAGATTTAGTGTTTCGATCACCTTCACCCATCCACCTAACGTCTACCTTTTGCTTCCAAAAAGTTTCCTCCATACATAAAGTTTGAAACAAAGAAGCCTGCTTCTTAGCCATATTCAATTTATTCACTTCCTTGGGATCTAGATCAAAAGACTTTTGAGCAATAGAAAATTCCTTTTCAGCTTGCTTGACCTTGTAATGAATGTTCCCAAACACATTTGTGTTCCACCATTTCAAATAAGCTTTTAACCTCTTAAGTTTAAATTGTAGTTTATGAAGTCCAAAGCTATCATAAAGTTTAAGTTTAAATTTAAATTTCAAATGAGCTTTTAACCAGGGGAAACTTCCTCCTTGGCTAGGGCCCACTTCCTTGCCATGCCAGTGATGATACACCATATATGGATGGCAAGAAACCATAGCATGTTTGAAGGGAAGCGATTTGATAGCGAGCTACTCTTAAGGAAGATACATATATATATTTGCAGGACGCTTGGGGTACTAGTGGATTAGTACTTGGGCACATTAATACTTCGCAGGCCATGATAGTTTTTTTTTTTGGATACTGGCTTGCTGCACATTTCATTCATACATGCATATATTGACTCCATCTGGGGGCATATATTATAGCATCCATGTAGATTAGCATAGAGACAACATACATTTTGATACTGTTTGAGTGTAGCTCCCTAGCACACTTGGCGAGAGCATGCATTTTGAGGGCATAGTTACCACACATGTAGATAGGGCACCACCATATCCACTAGGGAGTAGTTAGTCCCATGTTGCATCTGCATCAGAGTTTTAAGGAGAGGCCTCCACCCTCTGAGTCACCTTTGCCAATTTTAGCATTAGTCATTGAGGTCTGTTGGCTATACATATACCCTTGTTACAGATAGAAATGGGGCACTACTCTCGCTGATATTCTATCAAGTCAAAGTACCACCCTAGTAAAAATAATAAAAATAAAATAAATAAAAAAGGTTAAGTACTTGATCAAGAGCTAGTAGCGGCCGAGACTACACATGGAGGACCACGGGCATCGACAATTCACGACACCACCATGGCGGTGGATACCTCCTTTCGGATACACCCACCGACAAATGCCTGGATACAGAAACACCCTCTAGTAGCTAGCTAGAGGGATACAGTGACAGCTACTGGAGCAGGATGCTGATGGGATGCTGGACACTTGTAAGAGCACACGGATGCCATGGATGGAGCTTACAGATGGTACCATAGTCTGAGTGTGAGATGAGGAGAGCATCGATGTGACTCCACAGTGGATGGAGTCATGCAGTAGAGCATGAGGACTGCATGTGGGTTACCTTATGGGATGAGGGTGATGTATGTGAAGAGAGACCGCAGCGGGTGGAGTCATGTAGTAGAGCATGAGGACCGTATGTGGAAGAACATATAGGGGATGAGAGTGATGTACATAGATTCACCTTAGAAAAATCTATCTAGTCCATAGAAAATGGCTAGCGATAAAGACATGTCAAATTTGTTTATGGCTGGGGCTTTGCCAAAAAGCCCAAGAGGATGAATAGGCCCACCATAAAGGCTTATCTAGTTCGCAACAAACGACTCATGATAAGGACAACACCAAATTCGTTTATGGTTGGGCTTTGCCGAAAAGCCTAGGAGGGTGTATAGGTCTACCATAAAGACCTATCTAGCCCATAGCAAATGACTTATGGTAAAAAGGCGAATACGCTCGCCCACAGCGCCCCCGCCAACCCATCCTAGGGCCAACACGGAGAAGGTAAATCATGGGCGGCTACTAGCCTTTGGAATAGTGACTAGCACATAAGGGAGACATTTACCTCGACTTTGCCGAGATTCGAACCCCAGACCTCATAGTGGCAACACCTCATGTGCTAGCCACTAGACCCATCCGAGAGGATCTCCTTCAAGGTCTCATGATCCTATGGAAGGAGGAGGAGGAGAAGCCTTCCAAGGGAGTTAGGGTAACAACGCCACTTAACCTTCGTCAAAGGGGAATAAAAGTTATCGTGATGCCCTAAACTCTCAGGACCTTACCCTTATATAGGGAATCTGATATGTTATCAGCCTGATTCTGTCCGAAATTAGTGAAGGTTGTGAGCTGGGGACGTGGCTCTATTGCTGACTCGGTGAAGACTCTGCGTTGTCCTGCAACACAGGGAGCGTTAGTGATGGGCTAGGGAATGAGTCCCTGGCATTGACCCTCTAACGTTCAAGTTAGTGATCGGTTTAGGAGAAGAAAGCAGTAGCGATGAACTGTAGCAAATAACATGTGCAAATAAGAAGCATCGCATACATCTGCCTATAGATGGAGACCGCTTTTATAGCATTCTTGTTGCGTTATACACGTATCTCAAAGCATTAGCATATTTTCTAAAACTTTTTTTTAAGAAAGGACATGCGATAAAGTGCTCCTGACACCTTTCCTTAAACGGATGCGCAAATCTTTGTGATTTGATAAACTGAAACCTTCTAAAAGATGATTTACCAGCGGGATATTCTCTGTCTTTTTCTGCACAAACTTATAAAAGAGTACGATATGACAAGTATATGGGTCCTACCATAGGTCGACCGACCATTGCTCGACCGGTCGATCGCCAGCTTGCCCTTATAGAATGTAATCTGTAAGTACCCCGTGGTAGTTTCGATGTGGTCAACCAAGTCAAGTTAGGTCCTGTTGTGTATTGATGCCTTGAGGTCGAGCGAAAGACACAGTTAGCAAGAAGGACGACATGAAAGAGAGTCAACGGGCTCGGTGTGTCAAAGGGACGAGGCGATGCGGAAGATTACGCTAGCTGATGAGAAGGAAACGTGCGATAGTTCCGAGGAATGAGAAGCAAGAGCGGAAGGTTTCTCGAGAAGGCCGAAAAATGAGTTCGGATGAGCCCTATTCCAGATAGCTAAAATTATCCAAGTGAACGGAGCCAGATCGGAGAAAAAAATGGGAAGCCAATAAAATATTGATTGTTCGGGGCGCTTGGACCAAGTCCAGGTATCTAGACAATCCGGGCACTAGGACCCCTGGGCGCCCCATCGGGGGGAGTCGTATCGACACCATCCGGGCACCCGGAACCCTTCCAGGAGCCCAAACCGAAAAATTTATTGAAACGCCACTTGTTGTGACCAGTTGTGACGTGGATAAAGTTTTATCCATGTCCAGGCGCCCCAATAAAGGCTATAAATACATCTCTTATGCCAGTAGCTAGTCAGAACACTTGTAAACAATTTTTCTTCTATTTAGTTCTGTAACTAAGTGCTTTAACTGCTATAAGAGGCTTCTTTGTCTGAAGGAGATTGGATAGTGAGCTTTCAATGCCTTGGATTAGCAATCTCCTGATTGCAAACCAAGTAAAGAATTTGCCTCTTTTTCTATTTGTTAATTAGTTTTTTTTTATATAAGTGTGTTTATTAATCAAGCTATAAGTTAAGGAAGGTGTTTATTTTTTTTACAGGGCAATTCACCCCCTCTTGCCGTCCACAAGGGACCTACAAGTGGTATCAGAGCAAGGTCACTTTAGAAGGATTAACCGCCGATTGAAGCACAAGAGATGGACGGACTAAGCATCTACCCACCTAAGTTCAAGGGCGACTTCATGATTTAGATAAGAAAGATGGAGGTATTCTTCAAAACAAATTTTGATTTATTATTAATATTGAAGTATGGTTTTGTAGCACCAAAGGATAAAGAAAAATATCAATGGACCAAGAAGGAGCAAGCATGCTTCATACCAAATGGATGAGCCGAATTCCATCTACTGAGTGTGCTACCTCCACAAAAAGTCAACAGAATCGGCACTTATGAATCAACAAAGGAACTTTGGAGAAGTTCTTGGAGCTACACGAAGGTACGTCTGAAGCTAAACTTGCGAGACGGTATCTGCTTCAGAACCAGATTTGCAACCTCCGGTTAGAAGAAGGAGAAACAGTCGCACACCTCCACTCAAGGATTAAAGAACTCATCACCGGACTCACAAATCTCGGATAAAAGGTAACCAAACGAGATTCGCTAAGGTACACACTTAATGCACTTCTAAGGACTCTTGAATGGTCAACCCTAGTAGATGCATATTTCATCTATAGGGACTTAGAGGTAAGTGATTTAGAGGAGTTATTTTCAACATTTAAAATTCACGAATCTAGAAATGTAGATCTAAAAATGAGGATGAAGCAGAACATTGCTCTAAAGGCAAAAGTGGATGAACCAGAATCTGAAACCTCTCTCGATAATGATGAAATGACATTTATGGCAAGGAAGTTCAAAAGTTTTATTAAAATTAATAAGTTTAAACAAGTGCAGGGTAAAAGAAGGAAAAGAAAGGTAAGATGCTACCATTGCAATGAAGAAGGGCACGTGAAAGACAACTGCCCAAAATTGAAGAGCAAGGACAAGGACATGGACAAGAGCAAGGACAAAAGACCAACCCAGAAAAGGCACAAGAACCTAAAAGTGACATGGGATGAAACTTCATCAGAACCGGACTTGCGTTGATGGCAAGTCACCAAGAAGGAAAAAAAATGAAGCAAACCCATCCGAAAAGAGCATTGAGAGTATCGATAAAGGGGGAGCAACGTCAGAGGAGAGCAGCTCTACAGAGGGAGTCTCAGATGATGAAATCGATAAGGTAAGTCAGGTACGATCTCTTCCTTATGATAAATTATTTAAATTTATAAAAATATTGTCAAAAAATTCTTGTAAATTAGAGAATGATAATAAAAAGCCTTTAAAAAAACCAATGAATTAAACGGAACCTTAGCAGCATCTTATCTATTGGAAGTTTTCGAAAAACTAAAAATAGAAAATGAAAATTTAAAATAACAAATACAAAAAATAAAAAATTTTGCATGTTCGAATGTTATGCTTTAAAATTTTAGAAATTTTCAAAGACTCAATCGACATCTTAGATATTATAAGGGTCAAATTAGAAAAGTATTATCAAAATATATCCCTAGGAAATTTTTTATTAAGCCAGTTGGTAGAATATATTGAGTTTTAAAATTGTGCTTAAATTAAATTTTGATGCATGTCATACTTTTAATTGACTTAATTTTTATTACTTACTTAGAATTATTAAATAAATTATTTTGCATAATTTTTATTAAAAATTAATTAGAATTTATTTTTTTTTGAGAAAGAGAATTTTGTTACTCATCCACAAGGAAAAATCAAATTTTTTTGATCATTGTATTATTTTTTTCTATAAATTTTCTAACAAAATTTATATTTTCCAATTTAGAATTATTTCACAGGGTTTTCTTTGTAAAATTTATTTTCTATAAAACTTTATCATTTTTTCCATCTAAGAAATCTTTTCTAAAATTTTTAACTGTTGGTGAATTTTTTATAAATTATTTATCCAAATACAAATTTTTAATATTAAAAATTCTTGAAAATTTAATTTTTAAAAATTTATTTTTCTGTAAAAATACTTGCCCTATTATATTTTCAAAAATGTTTTCATGATTTTTTGAGCTTGGAAACTATTTTTAAAAACTTTTTTTTAAAATTATAAATTTTGTAGAAAATATGTTATTTTTGCTTAAATCAATTTCATAATTTAGTGAAATATTTTTCATGATTATGTCAGTTTTACCACTATACAAATTTTTAGAATTTTTCTATAAAGAAAAATATTTCTCAAATTATTTTATCAAAATTGGTTTATAAATTATAAAAGTCCACATTTTTTGAAATTTAATTTTTTTTGGATGATAGTCACGGAAGTGATTATCCCTTAGACTCTATTTTAAATTTACTTCAAGTTTTGTATATAGTTTATCCCTATTTTTAATGTGATCAAAGGGGAAGAAGTAGATGTTAAGTCTAGGGGGAGGGTAACATCTTGATTTTTACATAATTTTAATTGCAAAATTTATTGATCCGGTGGTAAAGGGGGGGCCCATCCAGCAGGAGGTCAAGGTGGTCAACACCCTGTAGGCGCTCGACCGGGTGAATTACCGCCCCGATCGATGGGAGAAAGAGCCAACCCGGCATCTCGACAGCTCGGCTCGACGCCGAGTTTCCGACGCTCTTAAAGCAAAACGGGAAAGGATAATGGCCAAACGGTCATCCCGCTCAGCTGACGGTAGACGAGGCATTAGTCCTGCAGTTAGAGATCACCTGCCCGAAATGGTGAACTCGGACATAAAACAACCGGCCGAGCGGACATCCCTCGGGAGGGCGCTAGCCGAGGTGACCTCCGCTCGGCTCAGGAAGGGCGTTGGTCGAACGACCTGTCCGTGCGGACTGGTAAAGGACAAAGAGTGGTTAGCAATATCTTCCTAGAGACCTGTTCCGTCGACAGGAGGCATGGTCAGCAGCAGAGTCCGCGGCATGGTCAGACAGAGAATCGTACGGTGGAAGCTTCGACTGTTACGTCAGAAATATGCTCGTGCTGTTGAGGTATGGAGACAGGCGCACTTTTCTGACACGCCCATTCCAGGTATGATTTGAGGGTCGTGCATGCCTCGGGGAGCGTGTGCGCGCCCTTGAGAAGCCCTATATAAGGGCATCCAGACTCCAACGGAGGTATGCGCTATTCATTACTGTAGCTACAGTTCTCGTCACTCTTTTTCGATTTCTTGCCGCCGGGAGCTGACTTGAGTGTCGGAGGGCCGTCGCCGGGAACCCCTTCCCAGCTCGGTTTGGTGCTTGCAGGTTCCCGCTGGAAGTCTACGTCACTCAGAGGACCACGCGGAGTCAACGAGAGCGCCACGTCCCCGGCAACTATCGACTCAGCAATCAGACATGATCAAATTGGCGTCGTCTGTGGGAATTTATGGTCGACACTCCGACCCTGGGGTTTAACGTCGCTGCTCGACGGTCTTCAGCGTGGGGTATTTATGGTTGCCGCTCCAACCCTGGGGTTTAACGTTGCCGCTCGACGGTCTTCTGAGCGGGGTTTTCATAGTCGCCGCTTCGACTCTAGGGTTTAACGTCGCCGCTCGACGGTCTTTTGAGCGGGGTATTTATGGTCGCCGCTCCGACCCTGGGGTTTAACGTCGCCGCTCGACGATCTTTTGAGCGGGGTATTTATGGTCGCCGCTCCGACCCTGGGGTTTAACGTCGCCGCTGGACGGTCTTCTGAGCGGGGTATTTATGGTCGTCGCTCTGACCTTGGGATTTAACGTCGCCGCTCAACGGTCTTCTGAGCAGGGTATTTTTGGCGGCGAAGCGAACCGGCTCATCCTCCTGATAGGTCTTCAAAGCAGCACGCGAAGCCATCAGCTCATCTTCACGGCTCTTTACGTAGCCTTGTAGTTCAGTCTCCTTGGCCGAGCGGCTCTCCCACTCAGCAACCAGGGAGTTCTTCGCGTCCTTCAACTTCTCGGTCAGTCGCCTAGCTTCCTTGTTCTTTTCTTCTAGGTCGGCGACAACCCGTTGCTTCCTTGTGGAGGCTAACTCCAGCTTCCTATCGTAGGTCTTCAATTGAGCCTTGATCTGACTCAGCCTACTGGCTTGTTCGGCCGTCTTCTGCTACTCCTCCGTCAGAAGTTGTTGGACCTTCTCCAGCTCTGCCTTCAGCCGAGCGGGTGACAACCCCGGGAGGAAGAACCTTCTCCCGAAGGTTTGAGCTTCTTCAGCTCATCCTCCACCTGTGCCAGCCGCTGGCACATGGCGATGCTTTCCACCCAGTACTGCAAAACGAATATTAGTGCCAATCGGAGATAACTTATTAAGTGATAACCAAAAGTACTAACCCCGGTGGACATCTCCAGATGGCTGTCGGCCAGCGCGCCCGGGGGTTTCATGGTCGCTCGCACCCTCGCCTCCTCCCATACACAGCCGACCTGACCCCGAATGTAGACTTGATGTTGGGGAAATTTAGCCTGGTCGCTTGGCAAGCGAAGATCCTCAGTCGGAAGACGAAGGGTAGCGGTGACGAATCGTCTCCCGTCCGATGCTGATTGGGCAGAGGCAGACGGACTAGAGGACTGGGCAGGACGAACGGGATGAATGGCTGAGCGAGTTATCCTCCTCCCAGCCGGAGGAAGGGAGGTGAGTGGCTGCATGGAAACTGGCTCCTGCAGCTCGGCCATAGATGGGGGCTGATCGGAGGAGGTAGCCTCCACTGTTGTGGGGGTTGTAGATGGGACGCCTCCCGCAGAAGTTTGCACAACCGACGTGGCAGAACTGGGAGGGCACGTCTGCTCGACGTCTCTTGTGGGTGAGCGGCACATCGTCACTCGAGGACCCTGATCCCTCGGCTTGAATGACGGGGGCCACCTCTTGGGACACTCATGGGTCAGTAGTCCCACCCACGCTTGGCATCTGTTCGGCGGTCCCATCGCCCGCAGTTGCAGTTTCTCCAGTCGTGCCCTCTTGCGAGCCGACCGGAGTCAAGCCAAGCCGTTCCATCTCCTTGGTTGTAGCTGCCTCGATTTCGGCCTGCTTGGCCTTCATTATACCGGCAACTTGGGCTCGCATCATAATGTCAGCTGCAAAAGAAAAACAGAATCAATTAGACTCAAAGGAAGAAGGTTTAAGAAATTTTTTACCTAGGCTGCTCGGAAGCTTCACTCGGCTCGGCTCAGCCCGAAGATGTACATTACTCCCTCTGGAAGTAATTTGTGGATATCGGACTTCAGATCGGCCAACATGTTAGCGGCGTAGAGGTAATCTGGCTGGGTCTTGTACCTCTTCAGTTCGGGCGGAGGTGGCAGAGCGGTCTGCCATCGGGTGTGGAAGCATGGTCGCTCGAGGAATCTGATGTAGAAGAAATACTCCTTCCAGTGCTTGTTGGATGAAGACATCCTATCGAAAAACACTAAGTCGATCGGGGATTGGAAGAGATACATGCCCAGCTCGAATTGTTTGGGATAGTAAAAGTAGTGGAAGACCTGAGGGGTCAGTGGGATGTTGTGCACTCGGAACACCACCACCACGCCGCACAGCAGGCGGAAAGAATTAGAGACAAGCTGGGCGAGCGGGATTCGGAAAAAATTGCAAACTTCAGTTATAAATGGATGGATAGGAACCAGAGACCGGCCATGAACTGGTCTCGAAAGAAACAAATAGCGACAGTCGGCGGGTTGTGTGGCCGAACGGTTGGTCCGGCTAGAACAAGCTCGTGGTCGGACGGGAGGTCAAAGGCATTTATAAGATGTGTCGTGTCGTCCGCATCAAACCTAGTCTCCATAGTGGTATACCAAGGACCCGGGGCGAGGTCGACCGGTTGGGAAGAACTAGCCATGGGCAAGAAACGGAAAAACAGAGGAGTTCGCTTAGAAGATCGTCGGAAAACCTGCAGAAGTTTGCTAGGCAAGACAGCGGGATGCTCGAAAACGGTAGAAGGCGAGACAGGAAGACAAAGAAATAGGGAGAGAAGCTTACAGGAAAATGAGACGCCGGAGAAGAAAGTCGGGGGTCGTCGGAACATTGAAAGCAAGCAACCGCCGGAGCACACGAGCAGCAACTGTGAAGCAGAAGTCGGCGAGGCGACTTTATAAAGACAGGGCCTGGCCGAGTTGAGCCGTCCGATCTAGGGCACAGGAATCGGAGTACACATCTGATCGTTGAATTTGAACCGTCAAACGTCACATCAGCAGCTGTCACCTCAGACGTGCGGCGATTGCGCCATCAACACGTGGTGCCAGCCCATATGATAGCATTTAATGGGCGCGTGCTCGACCTTAATGGAAAGGATTTGCATGCATCACGAGGAGATTTGGATGGCGTCAGCATTAGCTGGCCGGCCTGCACCCTCTTGACAGTAGTGAGGGAAAGTATCCAAAGTACAAAGGAACAAAGCACCAACCGGGGGAGAAAGGCTCGTTCGGCCGGAATCGAACGGGATTTGGCTCGCCCACTAGCCGACCGACCAACCTCTCACCCGACTATTGGTCCAGTCAGTCGGACTTTCAACCTCCTTCGACTAGAGTTAAAGGGAAGGCATGTGATCTGGTGGTAAAGGGGGGGCCCATCCAGCAGGAGGTCAAGGTGGTCAACACCCTGTAGGCGCCCGACCGGGCGAATTACCACCCCGATTGGCGGGAGGAAGAGCCAACCCGACATCTCGACAGCTCGACTCGACGTCGAGTTTCCGACGCTCTTAAAGCAAAACGGGAAAGGATAATGGCCAAGCGGTCATCCCGCTCGGCTGATGGTAGACGAGACATTAGTCCTGCAGTTAGAGATCACCTGCCCGAAATGGTGAACTCGGACATAAAACAACCGGCTGAGCGGACATCCCTCGGGAGGGCGCTAGCCGAGGTGACCTCCGCTCGGCCCAGGAAGGGCGTTGGCCGAACGGCCCGTCCGCGCGGACTGGTAAAGGACAAAGAGTGGTTAGCAATATCTTCCTAGAGACCTGTTCCGTCGACAGGAGGCATGGTCAGCAGCAGAGTCCGCGACATGGTCAGACAGAGAATCGTACGGTGGAAGCTTCCACTGTCACGTCAGAGATATGCTCCTGCTGTTGAGGTATGGAGACAGGCGCGCTTTTCTGACACGCCTATTCCAGGTATGATTTGAGGGTCGTGCATGCCTCGGGGAGCGTGCGCGCGCCCTTGAGAAGCCCTATATAAGGGCCTCCAGACTCCAACGGAGGTATGCGCTATTCATTACTGTAGCTACAGTTTTCGTCACTCTCTTTTGATTTCTTGCCGTCGGGAGCTGACTTGAGCGTCGGAGGGTCGTCGCCGGGAATCCCTTCCTGGCTCGGCTTGGTGCTTGCAGGTTCTCGCTGGAAGTCTACGTCACTCAGAGAACCACGCGAAGTCAACGAGAGTGTCACGTCCCCGGCAACCATCGACTCAGCACTCGGATAGGATCATTTATACTTGCCATTTTCATGTTATTTGCTTTTATTTTACCCTAACATAATTTGGGTTGCTCACATCAAAAGGGAGAGATTGTAAGTACCCCGTGGTACTTTTGATATAATCAACCAAGTCAAGTTAGGTTCTGTTGTGTTTTGATGTCTTGTATCTAAGTATGCAGGAACTTAGGAGCACAGGAGGTCGAGCGAAAGACGCAGTTAACGAGAAGGACGACACGAAAGAGAGTCGACGAGTTCGGTGCGTCCGAGGGACAAGACGCTGCGAAAGAGTATGCTGATAAATGAGAAGGAAGTGGGTGGCGGTTCCGAGGGACGAGAAGCAGAAGTAGAAGGTTGCTCGAGAATGCGAGAAAATAGGTTTGGGTGAGCCCTATTCTGGATGACTAAAATCACCCAAACGAACGCAGCAGGATCGGAGAGAAAACGGGCAGTCAACAAAATGTTGACTATGCCTGGACCAAGTCCAGGCGCCCAGATCCCTTGGGCGCCCCTGGAGCGCCTCACCCGGGGGGAGCCATATCAACACCTTCCGGGCGCTCGGAACCCTTCTAGGTAGGGCTGCAAACGAATCGAGCCGGCTCGCGAGCTTTTCGAGCCGGCTCGAAAAATATTCGATTCGTATTCGAATTTATCGAATTCGAGCCGAACTCGAACATGTTCGAATTTTTTTTCGAGTCGAACTCGAGCCCAAATTATATTGTTCGAGTCGCTCGCGAGCCTTAATATTTATTAATATAAGTTAAATATATATTAAATAAATAAATTTTGAATCTTTCGAACCTATTTTCGAGCAATAATTCGAATAATTCGCGAACATGTTCGAATATTTCGAGCCGAACTCGAACCCGAGCCCTAATTCGAACCGAACTTAAACCAAACATTTTGAATTTTTCGAACTTCGAATCGAGCTCGAACTCGAATATACCTATTTCGAGCCGAATTCGAGCCTTAAATTTTTCTACATATTCGGCTCGATTCGGTTCGTTTGCACCCCTACTTCTAGGTGTCCGGAACCCTTCCAGGCGTCCGGACCGAAAAATTTATCGAAACGCCACTTGTCACGGCCCGTTGCGATGTGGATAAAGTTCTATCCATGTCCAGACACTTGAAGCCCTTCCAGACACCCCGATCAAGGTTCTAAATATAGCTTAATGTGAGTAGCAAGTAAGAACACTTGTAAATAATTCTACTTCTGCTTAGTTCTGTAACTAAGTGCTTTAATTGTTATAAGAGACTTCTTCGCCTAAAGAAGATTGGATAGTGAACTTTCAATATCTTGGATTAGTAATTCCTTGATTACAAACCAAGTAAAAGATCTGTCTTTTTCTATTTGTTAATTAGTTTCTTTTTATATAAGTGTGTTTATTAATCAAGCTATAACTCGAAGCAGGTGTTTATTTTTTTACAGGACAATTCATCCCCTTTTACTGACCACAAGGGACCAACATAATCAACAACTCATTCTTCACTCAACCCTTCATTTTGCCAAGGAGGCCTACTATGTCCGATCGGCCCTTAGGTCCGATCGGATGGAATGGTGGGCTAGGTACATGGCTCCAAACTAGTCTGCAAGTTGCGAAGGATGATCATTTTGGAGGTCCGGTCGACACTGCACGTCTAACCTGCAATGCAAGGTCCGCTCGACCGACATAGGCTGGTCAACACTTCTACGTCATTCCATCCACCTAACTTTGATCGTTTAACTTTGACCTTCACGCCAACTAATTCTCTTTAACTTAGACTCACTTTTTAGGAGGTCCATCTTTTTTACTGTATCATAACCCATGATGATAACAAATCGGATTAATAATATACAACCAGAGTAGCACTTGAACTTCTCGGAGCAGAGCAAGAAACAGGAGATGAGGCCGTTGCTGAAGCGAACCCAGGTCAAAACAGGGATCTTAAGGGCTTCGCAAAGACATTCATCCCCGTGGCCTTCAAGGGAATCCCAAAAGTAGCAGAAGCTATGGCAGTTTCACGTCCGACGAGGTTTCTCCGGCAATGATGAGTCGGTATACTTCCGGCTTTGACGATGACGACGATCAATGAGTCATGGAGAATGCGGATGAGAGTGAATTCCTATGTGTGTGTGTGTATGCTCTGTTTTTGAAGGGAAGGGGTAACAATAGTTTCTCTTTTGTTTTTCTTGCTACTGGAAGCTGGAAACAGAGTGACAGGCAGGGCGTTGCCATTTGGGATGATTTGTGAATAAAAATTGTGATTTAAATTGGTTTTGTTCTCGAGTTTGGATTCAGTTCTCTAGATCTCTTCGATTTTTTTGTTCTCGTTTGCTGCAGATTTAGTTATTTTTTCTTGGCGATTTTGGTTTGCAGGAAGGAGAAAAAAACAGAGCAATGGCAGGGAATAATGGATTTATCTTGTTGCTTGCTTTTTCGACGTCTGCAATAGAAATGGAAGAAAATAATATAATTAATATTTACTTGGATAAGTAATGGATATCTATATATTTAATCAGATCTATGATTTAAAAGGGTTAATAAATATACAAATAAACTTTAAATAAGTTCGCTAATTACTTAGAAAATCAATTCATCTTTCCTTTTGTGATTCAAAGTTACTTTGATTAGTTGGCCTCAGTGACATTTTAATAAATAAATAAATGTTGATATGTATGAGGTAGCAATAGTTTTGGGTAGCTTGTTGGATATGATACAAGCGGCCTTTGTGAGGGGCATTCGATAGGAGACCACATCAATCTAACATAAAAATTGCTTCGAAAGTATACACGTAAAAGAATTTCACCAAGATTAAGGTGGATTTACAAAATTGCTTCAGATTTACAAACATCCCCTGATATCATGGTCACGATTTGTCTTTCCAAACAAGGAGGCTATGGACTTCGAAACCTTCGTACATGGAATATGCTATACTAAGTAAGATGCTATGGAATATTCAATTTAAGACAGGTTCACTATAGGTAAGGTGAGTTCATCAACATTTCATTAAGGGAGTTAGCCTTTGGCAATGGAAGGTCAAGGCCTCAGACTCCTCTTTGATCAAGCAGTTAGTGGGCATTCCACATCAGATAGTTCAGAGGCTACACGGGTAAGGGACAATGATTATGACATTGTTGGAGTGGTTTGATGGGGGAAAAGATGGGACTATCAATGCTTATGAGTTTTTCAAGTAGAGGAGGCCTGTGGCAGCTTGGACATCGATGGTTTGGAGGCCAGAACTCATGCCAAAGCACCGGTTTGGGAAGCTATGGACAGCGGACATGTTAACATATGTAAGGCTTGTGCTCTATGCTGGCTACAAGATGAATCAAATATGCACATCTTTTTAGAATACACTATCACTAGGGCTCTATGGGACAAGGTAAAAAGATAGATAAACATCCTATATGTAATCCAAACAATTGAAGAGTTATTCCAAATTTTCGATCAACACTACAAAAACGGAAGCCACATCATGAAAGCAAGGAACTTTGCTGTCTCCAGCATGATTTATGTTTTGTAGGAAGGTCGTAATAGATATATCGTTTTGAGGATCTTGTTCCCAATATTGATAGGATGTTTCACAAGCTACGAATACATATGTATGGACTTGTTGACTTATAGTAATTGTAGCTCATGATTATATGCTTTTAATTATAGGCTCTTAGTAGTACTTTCTTTGAGACATTTATAAAACATTTACTTCTCCCAAAAATAAAAATAAAAATGTGAGTTCTTATTAACCTCTTATTAATGGGTGAATATTTAAAATTAAGTATTAAAATAAATTTTAGTTGATAATTTTAACTTTTATACATGTCAAATTAGATTTGATTGATAATTTTTTTATTGTTCGAAATTAGATTTGATCCATTTTTTAAAATTTTTTATTGATCAAAATTAACTTTGATAAAAATTTATAATTTTTTCCTAGCTTGAGTTGGTTATTTTTAATTTCTTAACTATTGTAGTTAAATTTGACTAATAATTTTAAATTTTTAATGATCAAACTATATTTGATTGATAATTTTTTATTTTCTTTCATTGTCGAAATTAGATTTTATTTATAACTTATAATTTTTTCTAGTCAAAACTTGGCCAATAATTTTTAATTTTTTATTAATTAAAGTTTGATTTATGTTTATTTATTAAACTAAATCATTTATTAGTAATTAATATTTTTATAATTTTTAATAAAAAAATAAAATCATATTTAATATTATTTTTTAAATTTAATTTAATTTAATTTTATGTTTCTAGATCCTTTTTCCTCCACGAAATATTGTCCCCCTCTCTCCCTTGCCGAAAGACACTCAGACCAATAAATGGAAGTCCTTGGCCACCAAGAAAACAATTACAACTGTTTTTTTTAATATCAACCGCTACTTTATTTGCCACCTTATCCAGTTCGCACACTGGAGTGCAGTGTTTGGGCACGTGATTATGTATGTAATTATAATCCTCTCCAGAGAGTTACAATAGTTAAAATATAAAATATTATCATATACAATTTAGATCAAATTTAACATGTCTAAATATATATTTTTTTTTATATCTTAATTAATTATACTAATAATTAATAATCATCTGTAATTTATTTTCTTCTCCATGTTGTGATAAAAGACGAATATTAATTCGTCTCAGAATCAACATGGAGAAGGTAAATCACGGATGACTACTAATCTTTGGAATAATGACTAGCACATAAGAAAGACATTTACCTCGACTTTATCGAGATTCGAACCCCAGATATAATTGTGACAATATTTCATGCGCTAACCATTAGACTCATCCGAAAAAACACTTTCTTCTTTTTGTTGATCTAACGATAAGGGACTGGAAAATAACTTTTTACCACACTATTGATAAAATTATGTAAGTAATTAAGCCTTTAATCTATTGTCTAATCCTTCATCAATAGAAAGTAACCAACTAACTTAATTAACAATCGAATTTTATCAGACATAATGACGTCATATATGTGACGTCACGCTATGCGTAAGGCATGCGGGACTGCTTTTCTTTGTTCGCCCTGAAAACGGGGATTTTGACATAATAAAAAATTGTTTTGCGGATGTGAATGAAAATTTTAAAAATGAATATTTAAAAACTAAAATATAAGGACCAATATAAAATATATAACTAGTGTGGTAAAGCACCATTTTCATATTAATATTTTGAAAGAGGATAAGAATAAGGAATATAAACATACCTCTTTCTCCATTCCTCTTTTGCTCATATAAATATATTCGCCGCACGGGTTCACTCTTTCAAGAACTCACCTCCTTCCTCCGATTAATAAGAAGAAGAAGAAGAAGAATGGACGGCGGACGCAGGAACGGCGGCGAGCAGGAAAGGAAGCCGAAGGGGAATCCCAACCCGCAGAGGGGAGACATCACGAGAAGGGTCGTTAGGGAAACGGCGGAAACGGTGGCAGCGGCGGTGGCGGCGGCGGCAGCGGCGGTGGCGGCGGCGGCACGCGGTGACGGCGGAAGCTCTGCGTCTCGGCGTAGCACAAACGCCTAAGGATCGGGCTGATCATGGAAAAAAGATGAAATCCCAAGTGTTGGAGTAGCGGCCGGGTAGTAGTGTGTGTTCTGCTATATATGTATCGTCATGGTGTGTGTGTTCTGATGAAATCCCAGTGTTGGAGTAGCGGGAATTAAACGTGTGTTTCTGCTGTTCCGGCGCGGAAGTTATCCTCTCTCTATAAAATAGATCACGTTGTGTTCTGATCATATATGTCTACTTGCATATATAAAGTCATCCTGTATGAAATCTATGAAAAAAGTGCTGATCCTGATGAATGATGGTTCAAGAAAAATGAATTCTTGGAGATTCGAAAGATATTCTTAATGAACCTATGCATAGCGAGATGAATCAATAAATCATTAGTAACCTAAGATCGGGATGGAAATCCCTGATTACGTCCTCCAACGACGTTCGAGTTAGTTCTCTTTCTTAAAGGTGGAAGAAGAAAAAGAAGACGAAGAAGTAGAGTTTTGGTCTTTTGGATGCTAGAGTTGTTAGCATGCAAACGAAAAGAATTCACCTTTTTTATACTATCTCATATAACCTCTGTAATCATGAGATGATCCCTGGTTTGTTAGAGTTTGTTAGAAGATGAAGTACTACTTTAGGCTTTATGCAATAATCCCTTAAGAAATCTTTTTTTAGCCTAGATGTATCTCTTTTATCTTTTATGACTCATATTCTCGATGAAGTATGAATAGGAATATGCTCCCGTAACTAAAGAAGCTTCTAGAGAATATTTCCTGCCAAATTTGTCAAACTGTTATAAATCTGTTAACCACTTGTATGTCATCTTAGGTTAAATATGTCTCGGCTGATTATTCAAGCCGGTCGTACGTATATATATTGAGAATATCTTCTGTTAAATATGTTTCGACCGATAATGTACTATAGGCTTTATAAGGCTGAGTGTCTTTAAGTTCGATCGGGTTTTGTCCGGTCGAGCGCATATAAGCACACTTGTACTTGCTCAACCTTCACTTGTCTGGTATTACACTAAAAGCTATATAAGACCGAGTGCCTTTACGCGCGGTCGGACTTTGCTCGTCTGAGCGTATATAGGCACATTTATATCCATTCGACCTTCACTCGGCTGATTATATACTATAAGCTTTCATAAGGCTGAGTGTCTTTATGTTCGGTCGAGCTTTGCTCGTCCGATCGTATATAGGCACACTTGTGCTCGTCCGGCCCTCACTCGGCCGATCATATACTAGAAGCTTTTATAAGGCTGAGTGCTCTTACGTTTGGTCGGACTTTGCTTGTCTAAGCGTATATAGGCACATTTATACTTGTCCGGCCTTCACTCAACCGATTATATACTAGAAGCTTTCATACGATTGAGTGCCTTTACGTTCGGTCGAGCTTTGCCCGTCCGATAGTATATAAGCACACTTGTGCTCGTCCGACCCTCACTCGGACGATCATACACTAGAAGCTTTCATAAAGCTAAGCGCCCTTATGTTCGGTCGGGTTTTGCACGTCCGATCGTATATAGGCACACCGTGCTCATCCGGCCCTCGCTCGGCTAATCATATACTAGAAGCTTTTATAAAGTTGAACGTTTCTAATTTCGGTCAGGCATTGCCTGACCGAGTGCTTACGGAGAACCTCTCATTTGGTCGGTCATTACCTTACTAATCATTCATTTAACCAACTATGGGCCTCTCCTTTCTCTCTCAACCTTGATCTCCACGTCGTCTGATAGGATGGCTTATCATAACATATATCACTAGCCTCCCCCTCAAGTCTAGTCGAAGGAGGTGTAGTCGACTGACTAGACACGAGTCTTAATTTCGTTTGTATGCTCTACTCGTCTAACTCATTAGTTTATACTTTCTTTTCTTTTCTCTCTTAATTATGCCTTGAGAGTTGAGCGGCTTTTCAAAATTATTTTGTTGGTAATTGGCCCTTCAATGGAAAGAGAATGTTGGAGACACACGAAGATATGGCGCCTCAGCCTATGATTTGGTCCATCCTGTCCATCAGAAATGTCTCTTTATGAGTGAGCATCATATAACATTTTCTTCTATTTCTTGAAGCAACCATTTACATGCTTCTTTATCAGTGTCATATCACATATTCTCCTCAGCAGATCAACGACTCTTTCTACACGAGCTATTTTATTTCAACAACGATCCTTATCAACTATACCACACTAAAACCCTAAGTCTTTTTTATTTCTTTACCCTTCGTCTTCTACAACTCATTTTTCGGCGATTCTTTTTCTCGACTTTTTTCAACATCTAGCGCTCCTTTATTTTCCTTGACCTTCTTCTGCTACGTTCTTTTCGTAAGGATCTAGTAAGTCACTTATCTCTTAAGTGTTTCTGTTTTTTGCCATGACTAATGAATCATTGGTCCCTTGGTACGCTCAGACTGATTCCTCCTTTGGTACAGCTGATAGAACTTCCATTCGTTTTCAGTATGAAATCCCTAAGGAGTATCGTATTAAGGTCCCACAACCTAATGCTTATCCTCATCTCCCTCTTGATAACTATATTACTTTCTTCAAGGACCAATTAGTGGCGGGTTTACGTTTTCTTATTCCTCCCTTCTTAGTGGTGATAAATCAGTACTTTAGTATTCCTTTACAACAATTCATCCCAAATGCTTTTCGATATCTATGTGGGTTGTACATGTTATTTTGCCTCTTCAGTATTCCTCCTACTTCCTAAAATTTTTCCATGTTCTCTTTGTTAGGACCAAAAGTAGCTAGAGGGGGGGGGGGGGGGTGAATAGCTCGTCGCGTGCTCGTCGCTCGGCGTGGCTTGTTTCTTCAAGGATATGCAGCGGAAAATAACAGAAACAAACACACAACGCTAACAAGGTTGGTTTACTTGGTATCCACCTCACAAGAGGTGACTAATCCAAGGATCCACACCACGCACGCACCCTCCACTATGAAAACACTCCTTTTCGGTAACTACCGAGGGCGGAGAAGCCCTACAAGACTCTCAGTACAAGAAGAAAGGAAAGGGAAACAAAATACAAGCGCAAAGTTTACAATGAGTACAGAAAACCCTAACCCTAGCTTCTCTTCTTGCCTTTGATCCGCCTCTTGACTTGGAAAGCTTCCAAGATCCTTCAAGAACTGGCGATCTGATCTTTGAGAGCGCTGTGGAGAAGTTGGCGAAAGATCTAGAGTGAATCAGAGAAGAGATACCGAAGGAATCGTGCGCCTGCGGCTTTTATCGACGCCAACGGTCGGATCCCGATCGATTCGAATGTTCTCAATCAATCGGGGAGACTTTGGATCGATCCACGGATCGATCCAGAGCGTCTCTATGCTCTGGGAAAAACGCCTGGATCGATCCAGCGCTTATCGCGCGAAGCAGCAGCGTCCCAATCGATCGGCTGATCGATTGGGACCTCTGGATCGATCCACCGATCGATCCAGAGGCTCTCTGTTCGCTGGGAAAGATCTGGATCGATCCACTGATCGATCCAGCACTTGGTTTTTGCCCAAAACCAAGTCCCGAACCTCCCAAACCAACATCCGGTCAACCTTGACTTGTTGGTACATCATGCCTAGCATCTGGTCACTCCCTTGACCTGCCAGGACTCCCCAACAAGTGTCCGGTCAATCCCTTTGACCCACTTGTACTTTTCTTTCATGCCAAGTATCCGGTCACTCTCTTGACCTACTTGGACTTTTCTTTCATGCCAAGTATCCGGTCACTCTCTTGACCTACTTGGACTTCCCAACACCAGATGTCCGATCATCCTTGATCCATCTGGATTTCCCTTGCCTGGCTTCACTCACCAGGACTTTCACCTAGCTTCACTCACTAGGATTTTCATCTGCCTAACATCCCAGTCAGGACTTTCACCTGGCTTCACTCACCAGGATTTCCTTCTGCCTAACATCCCAGCCAGGACTTTCACCTGGCTTCACTCACCAGGATTTCCTTCTGCCTAACATCCCAGTCAGGACTTCCCAGTCAAGTATCCGGTCAACCTTGACCTACTTGACTCTCCTTCAATCAATATCTTATTGTCAAACATCTAAACCCAAACCAAGACTCAGCTTGGTTAACCAGGTCAACCTTGACCTGAGGGATATTGCACCAACAATCTCCCCCTTTTTGATGTTTGACAATACCACAATAACACTTACAATCCCACATGTAAGTTAGGCTAATCCTATAGCCTCCTTCTTCATGCCACTAGGTAATGAACACATAAGTTCAGTTTTTCATTCTCCCCCTAAGAGGGCAAACTCCCTCTAGGTAATGAAAACCTAACTTACTTCCTTTCATTCTCCCCCTATTGGCACACATCAACCCCCTACTAATAAAACACATCAACCCGTCTTTGGACACACATCAACCTATGCTCCAATTTTGGGCACACTTCAACAACTCCATCTGTTGAAGACTCTCCCCCTGAAGAGTTGCTCATCGTGATCACAACTTCACTCATTGTGATCAACACAATAATGAAGGTCCCATACCCTTCATTTATCCTTAACTTCTCCCTCAATGTAGACAAATACCCAACCTTGAGCATTTTCTAACCACTTGAGTTCCCCCTTGAATTCCCACTTGAAATAATGAGGATATCCACTCCCCATTTCAAGTTCAAATGCTCATCCATGAGCATTCTCTTAACAGAAGGTTAACCACCTTCCAAGGTTTATGAAAAATAATTTTCATGTCTTTAAAGAGTCCCTCCCCCTAAAGACATGGTGGTAACTTCTGTCATTGCACCAACAATGACTTGGAATCCCTAAACTTTTAGGAAACCCAAACTTAGAAGTTTTGAGGTTCAAATATTCAAAATTTGAAACAAACCTCAACCTAAACTTCAATGAAGTCTTCCTTAACCATTCCATCCTTGTTTTCAACACTAAAACACCCTTTTTAGGTATACAAATGTATTTTTAAGGGTTTGGAATGGTCACATAGACTAAATATGGTTCAAAGATACTGAAATCAGGCCTTCCCAGCCAAAATCAGCAACTTGGATCGATTGGAGTTGGGTTCCAATCGATTGAACCTGTCTGAATCGATCCACTGATCGATTCAGGCCTTGTGGATCGATCGGCTGATCGATCCAGCGAGCTACTGCTCGCGAGAGTTGCCTTCTGAATCGATCCACGGATCGATTCAGGCACTCCAATCGATCCATGGATCGATCGGAGTTCTGATAGTTGCTGAAATTCCATTTCAGTCAACTTCAGAAACCCCTATAAAATTCTACAAAAATCCAAAAATCATGAAATTTCGTGTAGACATTATTTAGGGCATACTTAATCATGGAAAAATAGTTTTCTATGAAAATACTTCATATTTTCAAAGATTGACACAAACTTGAAAACTTGCAAAAACTTAAGTGTTTTCTTCAAGTTTGTGTCTAACTATTCAATGGTGATTACTATCAAAAGATAGCCTTCACCAAGGTTTTCCCAAAAACATTTTAAAACATTTTCAAAACCAATATCCCATCATGTTCCTTGGGTATAATGCACATGACTTGTACATTAGCTTTCCCAATGATGGGAAAACACATAACTATGTGTTTTGATGAATTTTAAGACTCAAAAGAATGCACTAAATCAACACCTTGAGTTTTGTTCATCATCCTAACATCTCACTTGTATCTAATGTGCACTAAAACACATACAAGTCATCCTATAGGTCCTTGTGAGATGTAGAGTTTGGTTTTGCCCTAATCTAGGGTTCATGCATATTTATCTAGGCATTTTGAGTGGTAAACATCCACCAAGGATGTCACTTGTTAATAAGTGTTGTTAAATGTCATTTGTCCTTAATTACAAGGAAATAAATATAATGCATGATAGTGTTATGGCATACATCAAAAAGAAATAATTTTCAAAAGAAAATATCCTATAACTACATGATGTATGAATGTCATGACATGATAATTTTTTTTTTGATTTTTCATAATAAAACATGAATGTAAAAAATAGACATGATGTCATGGCATATGATGGGCAAACAATCATGGCAAGATTTAGCATAAATAAAATATACCTAGATTAACTATCTAAGTATTCTTAAAACCTTAGCTAAACTTACAACTTAAACCTAAATTGCCCTAAAGTGCTTCAAGAAAATACCAAAGCCTAAATTGACATTTCTAATTCCCTTGATTAATTTATGCCCGTCGAAATTAAGCACATCCTCAAATGTTGGCATATTTCATTTTTCACAAGAGAAGCACTTTTAAATTAAGGCCCGGATTGCCTTAAATTTCCTAAGAACATACCAAAATCCCAACTTGGTAGTTCTTATGAATTCCCAATATGTGCCGTTTAAGATTAAAATCAATTTTTCCACCATTAGGCACATTTTACTCTTTCAAGGAGTAAATAATAATTTCATTTCATTTTCAAAGGTTCATAAAACCTTGAAAATGCTCCTTGAGTGTCAATTTCCTCAAAGTTGGGTTGACTACCCTTCTAATCGGAGTTGACACTCTCTATCCCATCTATGGGGTAGAGAAGATGCTCCTAGGAACCCAACACCTATTGGTGCTCCTTGGATGCTCTAGGTACTCACTAGGGATAACTTCCCTAGATACCTTCCTAGTGACCTTGTTGAGCTTCTTAGAAGCCTTGGTCACATTTTCTAGGTCAACCCTAGGGATTTCTTCCCTTGTGACCTTCTTTGTGACCTTCTTTGACTTCTTAGAAGTCTTAGTCACATTTGTTGCAAAAACACTCTTAGGGATGACTTCCCTAGTATTTTTGACTTGACCACTAGACCTAGGGTTTGTGCCATAACTATATGGAACCCTATGATAGCTAGGCACATCCTTCTTAGTTTTTGGTTTGTATCCCAAACCTTTATGGCCATCGGATGGCTTTGATTTTCCTAACCCTAAGTTGTGCTCATTTTGCCCTAATAGGATATTTTCCATCATTTTTAGGGTCTTTTCCATTTTATCAAGTCTTGACCTCAAGACTTGATTTTCTCTCACTAAGTCCTTAGTGTTTGATCCATGAACATTTTTGTTTCTAGGCTTGTATCTTAAATCCTTAGAGTTATCGCCTAGGTTTTTACCTACATTCCTAGCCTTAGGGATAGTAGTTTTGGCATGTAGGGCCACATGCTTTTCCTTAAAGCCCTCATGCTTTCTATTCTTATGGTAAATTGCATTAAAATGATAAAAATTTGACCTAGCATGCTTTTTACCATTTTGCAAGGGAATAAGCTCAATGAAAGTTACCTTCCTTTTTACCTTGGAGACTCCCCCTTGACTAGTGCCTCCTTGAGCCTTGACCACCTTCTTCCCCTTGGGGCATTGACTCCGGTAATGCCCCTTTTGATTGCAAGAGAAGCATATAATATGCTCCTTGCTCTTTTTTGTATTGGGGATGGTCTCCTTGGGCTTCACCTTGTCCTTTTGTGCCACTTGGCCCTTCTTCTTGGCCAATTTAGGGCACTTGCTCTTGTAGTGCCCATGTTCCCTACATTCAAAGCATATGATATGATTTTTATTATTAATTGAAATATTTATACCTTTGCTTGTAGGGGTGGCATCTTTTTCTTTGGATCCGGAGGTAGAAGCTTTCTCTTGATCAACCCTTGATCCTCCTCCATTCGATTTTTCTTGACTTGTGGAGGTAGAAGCTTCTTCCTCCTCTTCTTCTCTTGACCCGGATGTAGAAGCTTCTCCTACTTCTTGATCCGGTGTCACCGAGGATTGCTCCCCCTCAATCCTAGAGGTGGAGGCTTCATCATCTTGAATATGAAACAAGGAGTATGCTCCCTCCTTGTTCCCTTCGTTGCATTCCTTTGAGGATGAAGCTTCTTGGTTTTCCTCTTCTTCGGAGGTTGAGCATCTCTCAACCTCGGAGTCCTCCTCTTGGTCTTGCTCCAAAGAGTCACCCTCTCTGGATTCTTCTTGATCTCGTACAGTGGAGGGGATCTCTTCATGAAGCTTGGCCAATTTGCTCCAAAGCTCCTTGGCATCTTCGAATTCTCCAATTTGAGCCAAGATGTGGCTAGGCAATACGTTGACCAAAAGCTTGGTCACTTTGTCATTTGCCTCGCCCCTTTGAATTTGCTCCGAGCTCCATCTGCTTTTCTTTAGAAGCTTGCCCTTGGAGTTCGTTGGAGCTTTGAAGCCTTCCATTAGAGCAAACCATTGCTCTATCTCCATTATAAGAAAGTTTTCGATTCTTGATTTCCAAGAATCGAAACTCGTGGAAGTGTATGGTGGAGCCACCCTTGTGTCAAATCCAAGTCCATCTTGGAATTGCATCTTGAAGTTGAGCTTGATGAAGTCTTGAACTTGAAGAATTTGCTCCAACTTCTTCACCCTCTAGCTTTTCTTGTTATGCTTGACCCTTCCGGCGATGATTCCGGTGAAGAGCGGCCTCGCTCTGATACCACTTGTTAGGACCAAAAGTAGCTAGAGGGGGGGGTGAATAGCTCGTCGCGTGCTCGTCGCTCGGCGTGGCTTGTTTCTTCAAGGATATGCAGCGGAAAATAACAGAAACAAACACACAACGCTAACAAGGTTGGTTTACTTGGTATCCACCTCACAAGAGGTGACTAATCCAAGGATCCACACCACGCACGCACCCTCCACTATGAAAACACTCCTTTTCGGTAACTACCGAGGGCGGAGAAGCCCTACAAGACTCTCAGTACAAGAAGAAAGGAAAGGGAAACAAAATACAAGCGCAAAGCTTACAATGAGTACAGAAAACCCTAACCCTAGCTTCTCTTCTTGCCTTTGATCCGCCTCTTGACTTGGAAAGCTTCCAAGATCCTTCAAGAACCGGCGATCTGATCTTTGAGAGCGCTGTGGAGAAGTTGGCGAAAGATCTGGAGTGAATCGGAGAAGAGATACCAAAGGAATCGTGCGCCTGCGGCTTTTATCGACGCCAACGGTCGGATCCCGATCGATTCGAATGTTCTCAATCAATCGGGGAGACTTTGGATCGATCCACGGATCGATCCAGAGCGTCTCTGTGCTCTGGGAAAAACGCCTGGATCGATCCACGGATCGATCCAGCGCTTATCATCGGCTGATCGATTGGGACCTCTGGATCGATCCACCGATCGATCCAGAGGCTCTCTGTTCGCTGGGAAAGATCTGGATCGATCCACTGATCGATCCAGCACTTGGTTTTTGCCCAAAACCAAGTCCCGAACCTCCCAAACCAACATCCGGTCAACCTTGACTTGTTGGTACATCATGCCTAGCATCTGGTCACTCCCTTGACCTGCCAGGACTCCCCAACAAGTGTCCGGTCAATCCCTTTGACCCACTTGTACTTTTCTTTCATGCCAAGTATCCGGTCACTCTCTTGACCTACTTGGACTTTTCTTTCATGCCAAGTATCCGGTCACTCTCTTGACCTACTTGGACTTCCCAACACCAGATGTCCGATCATCCTTGATCCATCTGGATTTCCCTTGCCTGGCTTCACTCACCAGGACTTTCACCTAGCTTCACTCACTAGGATTTTCATCTGCCTAACATCCCAGTCAGGACTTTCACCTGGCTTCACTCACCAGGATTTCCTTCTGCCTAACATCCCAGTCAGGACTTTCACCTGGCTTCACTCACCAGGATTTCCTTCTGCCTAACATCCCAGTCAGGACTTCCCAGTCAAGTATCCGGTCAACCTTGACCTACTTGACTCTCCTTCAATCAGTATCTTATTGTCAAACATCTAAACCCAAACCAAAACTCAGCTTGGTTAACCAGGTCAACCTTGACCTGAGGGATATTGTCCTAAAATTTTTCCATGTTCTCTTATCCTAAAAAATCGAAGCCAGGAATATTTCTTTTCCAATCTCGTCCGAAGATGATTTTCTTTGAAGAAATATCTTCATCCATCAAGGGTTGGAAGCCACGTTTCTTCTTCATAAGATTTCCTAGACCCGTTACATGGTCTACTTCATAGCAATCTTCTTTCCCCCCTCTACCTAACATAAAAGAATTTCACCAACAGCCAATCTTTTCCGATTATTCTAATAGACTACTTGGTTATCATTTTTTACATTCACAAATGGATACGTAGTGACTTTCTATATCTTTTTGGCCTAAGCTCCATTCAAAAGAAATTGTGTCACTCCTTTGGTAAGTTATGACATCTTCATCATTACTTTTTTACTAACTAAAATACTCTTTATTCGATGTAGTTGATGTCGTATTTGAAGCCTTGGTTGACAAGGAAATTGGTCTAGAAGAGGAGGCGTTCTTGGTCAAGGAACAAGAACTTAATGTCGAGTGAAATCAAACCTCTATTGCTCCTTTACATGAAACCTCCATCCAGCAAGTGGCTGCCTCTAGCTCACAAGCCCTTCTAGGGGAAACATCTGCAAATTCACCCCTATTGCCAGAAGCTACTCCTCTGGAAATACAAGAGAAAGTGCAAGAAGCTAATCCTAAAGGAAAACGTCCAGGGTGCAGACTAACCTTAGTGCTCTTTCCCAAGAGACGGACCATTTCTGTTCTTGAAGATGTGGTCCAAGGAGGTATCCAGACTACTTCTCCTGAACCCACCTTATCCTCCTTGTATCCTATTCTTGCTTCACCGTCTATCCTGCCCCAAGGGGACCTCCTGACTCAAAGTAGTAGTTCAGATCCGCGGTTTTTATGACTTTTCAAGAACAAATCCCGTTACCTCTCCAATAAACTTAGGATCCTCATTTTCTTCTCTTCTCCCTACCCTCAATTCACACCTCCTTATCATCCTCATCCACACTTTCTTCTACCCTCCTAATATTACTGAGAGGTTCTTTAACAATAGCTTGGGCAGAGACTCACCAACAGCTTGAGAAGCTCACTTCTGCTAAGTTAGCGAATAAATTTTCTCTCGAAGAAACTAAGGTAAAATGTTCTTTATTTAATTAATCTCTCATTCATGCACTTTACTAATGACTTTCCACTCTATAGCGCTAGATCACCAACATGAGTGTGGCCTACCAACTATACAACCTGGCTTCAGAGAATGAAATGTTGAGGTAACAAGCCCCTGAGGCGTCTTCTACCCAAGCCTCTAGAAAGATAGCTGAGTTATCTGCATAACTACAAAACACTAGCAGACTACTCGAGATTGAATCTAAAAACCTAAGTCAATTGAGAACTTCTGCAGAAAACTTTGAATCTCAAGTTCAATCAGAGATCAACCTTCGTGCTGAGTTAACAACACAACTAGATAAGCACACTACAGAGAATGCTCAACTATCATCTCAGCTGTAAACGCTGAAGGATGCTCATGCTTTGGACTTAGCTGCTAAAGTCTCCGATTTACATAAACAGACTCTCTATGTTCATCCTTAACCAAGGCTTAAGCATATATTTCCGCTAAGGAGGCTGAACTGAAAGCTTCTCAAGATACTCTAGCAAACTATCAAGCGGGTAAAGATGATCAATTTGCAGAGAGAAAAAGGATACTTCTTGAGTCGACCAACTTCAATACTCCTATTGCAGAATCTATTGTCAAAGCTTTCAATCATGGGGCTGAGGGGGTCATGAAATAATTAAAAAAGAAAGGATATCTAGCCTCCGATCCTCCTACTAACTTCCTTGACCGTAGGAGATTACTCGGGACCAGACCTCCTGATTTATTTCTTAAGCTGATATAATCTTCAACTTATCATTGTATTGAAGAATCTTTTTAACAATTTTAAGTATCAACATTTTCCTATGATGTTTCAAATATTCGCACAATCTATCATTAACTTTAGCCATTAAGTACATGAAAATCTGTATAACCAATGAGGTTATGTTGATTTTTTCTAAAGTTGGTTTGATTCTCTTATTGATTGATTAAAATGATATTTGTCTTCAATCAGAATTGGTTTTCATTTAACTTTTAACATTCAACCAGATTTGTTCCATCTCCTTTAGATTTATTGTTCACTAGTCTCTAAAGGATAATCGCTCTTATTTTAATTCATACATATTATCTCCCGATCGCAACACCTGCTCGACCTCTATCAGCCGATTTGGTTCGTTTACCCTTGTATCTAATATATATATATATATATATATATATATATATTCTTAATTGGCCCTAAGACTCAGTCGGCTTATAATGGCTAATCGAGTTCACAATGCAAAAAGAATATAACTCATGTTCAGTATTATAAATATTTGAAATTCCTTGGGGTCCTAGAACTTTTAAGTATGATCTTGGTAGTGGTACTAACACCTTGGGAACATAACCCTTTGTATCAATTGCTGATATTGTTTTTCTATTAGCGACACGTGTGTTTCTGATGTCTTAAATGTACTTATATCACTATATCCACCGCCTTATTAATTCATCCAATGGTTCACTCTTGACCCCGCCTTTTTTATCATCTCGATCTAACGCTTCTACTTAAGACACCTTTTCGATACGTGGCTAAGGTTTTTAAAAAGAAAAAAGAGGAAAAGCTCCAACGCATCATCTTCTTCCTCTAGCTTGCCTATTTCTCATTCCCCACCTTTCGCTAGCTTTTCTTTTCGTCTTTACTAATCCTTCCTTCTAACAATGTCAACACCCCATGAGTGGTACACTCGATGCTCTTTCACATTTACTGTTCAAGAGGTCTATGAACTTCAGTGGAACTACGATTTTCCTCCATACCTAGCCGTCCCTACTCCAGAGGATCATCCTTACCTTCCTCCTTCAGAGAGCGTTGCGATCTTTTGGGAACAAGTCTTATCATGTTTTAGGTTTCTCATTCATCCCTTATTTGTCAATGTCAGTAGATATTTTAACCTTCCCCTACATCAACTCATTCCCAAATTATTTTCTATTATGGTTGGCTTTGTTGTTGTTTCTCGTTTACTTGACTTCCCTCTGTCTCCTCACCTATTCCACTATTTCTTTGTTCCCCGTCAAATAGAAGATAGCTTATTTAAGTTTAAATTACACCCTAAAGTCATTCTTTCTAATATAATTCCACCCCGAGGAGAATGGAGGGACAAATTCTTTTTCATGCACATTCTTTCTCCTTCGCCACATCCAATAACCTGGCAACGAAGCCTTCCTCCTCCTCCTCACTTAGGCGATATTTTTGAAGACCCTGTTCTTCGCTCTTCCATGGGGAAATTACAGGGTACGAAGTTTAACTTACCTGCATTAATCATAGAAGGTTTATTATTTGCTTTCGATCTTAGCCCAGCTAACACAGAATTGGACGTCTCCTTTGCTAAGTTTGTTTTCCTTATGCATATTTTTTGTCACTTTCAGATTATTCCTAGCATGGGTTTATGACTCTTACTTTTCTAGCTGAGGCTATCCTCCCAGCTTTCATATAAAGGAATACTCACCTAACCAGAGCAGTTTTGACTAGAATGGGGAAGACTTATTAAGAGATCATCATCTTAACCGTCCCTCCTCCTCTCTTGGTTTACTCCCTTCAGCTGCACCAACCAAGGAACCTTCTAGCTCACCAGAATATGAAAATCCCTTCGTTATCAGGCATAAGAGACCTCGTACTAAAACCATGGGTCCACTTATCTCCACTATACCTACTTTTGAGCATATTTCCATTACCCCCTCAGAAATCTCCTACACTAGAGGTAAGGAACTTGTGTCCCCTACACATGCTTGTTCTTGCTCTGCACTCAATATGATGAGACCATATCTTCTTATCCCTATGTCTAGTGTTGTTCCTCCAATTGTTCCTGCTTTCGTTGTGGCACTAGACGTCCCTGTGACTTCACCACCCCTTCTTCAGGCTTTTACTTCCTCTCTCACCAAGCCACGTGCTAAGAGAACACCTTGCAGGAGATCAATTGTTCCTATGCCCATCGAAACACCTGTTGAACAAGATCCTGCGTCGATCAGCCATACACCCCCTGATCCATATTCTCGGGTTCTCCTGTCAACTCCTGAACTTCCTCCTACCACTACAAGAATTTTTGCATTCAACAACACCCAATAGACAACGCTTTTTAATAAAAACGTTGTCGTTCTTTGTTTTACAACGCTTTTAGTGAAAAGCGTTGTCTATGGTATTTACTTTTTACTAAAGACAACGATTTTTAATGAAGTGTTGTCTTTAGTGTTGTTGTTTATGGTCAAAGACAACATTTTTTTAAAAAACGTTTTTTAAAGTGTTGTGTATGTTTCCCCTAAACTCACTTAAAATAAATTCGCAGCCCTCGCTTTGCTAAACTCTAAACCCTCAACGCGCGCGCGCCTTCTCCTCACCACTCCTCTCCACGAGTTCTCCTCTCCACTCCTCTCCACGAGTGCCTTCTCCTCTCCTTCTCCTCTCCACGAGTGCCTTCTCCTCTCCACTCCTCTCCACGAGCGCCTTCTCCTCTCCACGAGCGCCTTCTCCTCTCCTTGCCGCGTGATCTCCTCTGAACCCTAATCTCGACCCAAACTCCTCACGCAAAACTCCTCACGCCGGCCCAACTCCTCCAAGTCGAGATCCCTAATCTCGCATTTCCCCATCTCCTCAATCAAAGTCAGCTTATCCTTTCTCAAATCTCTCGAGCCCTCGACGCAGATCCAGCGGAGTGTAGACGCCGAGCGGAACAATCGCCAGGATGGTCTGTATTGCGTGCCTGTTGCCTTTGTTCTTGATCCCCGTCGTTAACGCCTTGCCTCTGCTCTTCGATCTCATCGTCGGTAAGATCTACAGGCTTTTCGGCTGGGAATACAGAAAGCCTGCAAGGGTGCCAGCTGCTTGTCCATACAAGCCTGCTTCAAAAAATGTTGATGGTTTAAATGCAGGTACAGAGTCTCTTGTGGAACCTCATAAAAATTCTGCTACACAATCTGATAAAAAAGAAGAATAGAATCAGAGTCAGCAGCTGTTTCCATGCCAAATGAACAGTTTGAAGTTTGTATAAGCATGTTAAAAAATCCTACTTAATGATCTTATGGCAGTGTGTTACATGTGGTCTAATTATATAAACGAGTGCAGTTTCTGGCTTCTTCCTGTGGTGTTATGGCACATGGATGAGATGAAATGTGCATTCGATGCTATTATTATTTCTTGAAATGTCGTCTGCTCAAAAAAAAATCAAAGTCAGCTTACCCTTCCTAATCTTCTCACGGCTCCTCAACTCCTCTGAACCCTTCGATCTTAGTTCCTTCCTCGCAGAGCAGATTCGAGAGTAGGAGGAACGGAAGAAAGAAAGGTAAAATTTCTTCCATCCCTCTAGAATAAGATTTTGTTTATTTTTGATTATTTTCCGAACTAGCCATTTTGCCGGATTCATACTGCATCAATTTTCCCCCTCCCCTGATTGTATTTTCTCATGATTTAGTCATTCCTCGATGGCACGGATCGATGAGTACATAATCTGATGAAGACTGATTAAAAATATGGTTTGCATAGATGAGTACATAATCTGATGAAGTTTGTGCTAGGCACTATATATTTAGAGTTGTTGAAGTCAAAGTGAGGCTCAATCTGACTAAAATACCAAAACACTTTAATTAGGATTCCTGGTTCTCAATCACGTGGGAATCAAAGAGGAAGTCCTACTCAAAAGAGGATGTCCAACTTAACTAAGGAGACTTCTTATATATCATTACATTATTTTTTTCATTGAAAATGAGGTTTTTTTCCATTTTTTATTATATGTTTAATAAGGAGGTCCTGTTTAGTAAATCTACAGGCATTTTGCATATTATTGGCAACTGATGATCCTATACAGAATTGATAAACCTCTATAGTTCTACTTGTCACACTACTTTTTATTGCTTTGTACTGCTTTTGATGTTTTGATTTAATTGAAATTTGGAAGCCAATGTTAATTCATATTTTTTTCCAGGTATCTTGTTCAGATAATCACATTCATCTGCTAAAAATGCCTACAATGGATATCTCAAAATCCATATCGGGAATCAAGGTTTGTCATACCATATGGTTTAGACATCAATGCTTTGTTGGCTTAGTTTTACTGAAAACCTTTCCCGGATAAACTTTCGTATGTTGATATATTCTAGTATATCTTCAGCCTCCTTTTTCGTTTCCTCTCAAACATGAAGGATCCTGCACACAAGTTGCATTTGAGCAGACAACTGGATTAGTTGCTGTTTCCACTGAAGATTATTGTGTACAATTCTATAGCTTGTTTGACAACCATGAGGTTTCAGAGGTGATGGCTCTATTTTTGCATTCTGATATTATCATCTAGAGCTTGACATCTCTTTTTTCCTTTAAGAAAAAGCAAGTTCTCATGATATTTATTTTATTGCTTAGGTCCAAGTGTGCAAAAGAAATTTTCAGCCTGCAGATGACGTTATGGTACGCCATTAACTAATCAAGATATATTTGCGGTGCTGTATCTGTTATGACTATTACCTTAACTTTTGTTCTGTTGTATCCGTAGCTCTTTGAGTCAATCGTCCATGCATTAGTAGGCTGTTAGTTTAGAAGCAATTCTAATTTGTAGTTTGACATTTGGAAAGAATGCATTATTTGTACCAACTGCCAAATTTCTGTAAACAGCTTGATTGGAGTTGCATTTTTATGGATTCTATGGGTCATTTTTTGCTAAGACATTATTGCTTCCAGGAATTAGCTCTGTAAATATCACTGTTACTGTTGGGTTCCATTAACTAGAAACAAGTATATTTGATACAACTCAGTTATGGGGTACAAAAATATCCATTTTGATTCTGATTAGCCAACCACATAGAAGGCAGGGATATAAGCTAGAAAGTACCACAATTGGTTCCTATTTACTGGAAACTGGAAATGCACGTGTCATAACTCCCACAGGCTCTCTTTGTGGCAGTTGTGGGGTATTCAATTACATGTTTCTATTGCTGGAGTAATCAGTCATGGATTGTCTGGGACAAGATAGAGATTTAATTTAGTTTAAAGCTCAATAATTTCTGAGATTCATGCTAAACTACCATGCTAGGATTGGTGTGTAGTTTGTGTTTCAATAGAGCGAGATCACAAATTTGCACCTATTTAAATAATGTCTTGGGGATGCATTTTGAGAGAGTCAATCTTAAAATCTGCTTGGTTGCTGTCATAATTTGTTTTAAGCATGTAATTACTTTTGCATTACAACATAGATAGCTATCATAATTCTTGTAGATGATGAATTAGATCTTTGAATTTTTGGCTAACTCTTCGTGGATGTACTTGTACTTCGATGGTTGCAGCTATATGTGGCTCTTGTAGCCATTTCTCTTGATGGCTCCTTAATGGCTACCATTGATGTGACAATTCCTGAAGAAAAATTAGGGGGTTTGGTTTGTCTAAAATACTGGACTCGTGGTTCCCTAGTGGCAGAGTACTTATTATCCACTGTCATATATGAGCCTCACAGGTAAGAAGACTACAAACAGAGCTTCATCTATTGTTCTTTATTTTTTTGTTTATTTATTCTATAAATCTTTCATAACTTTGCGAATAGGGACCATCAATCTTTTAATTTTCTATGATGTCAATTGGAGAAGTATTTAATTTGGCACACCAATGTGGTCTTTCATATCAGTGAGACAAACATATTTCCTTTTCAATTTTCTAGATACTTTAGTTTTATGTAACAGAAGTTTCATTGGTTTTTAATTTCTATATAGTTTTGGTGCTTATGATTTGGTTATTATATCCGCACATTCACGCATTTCTTTTGCAATATGAAAAGCATCCTTGAATGATCAGATCATATCTTATTCCAGCATATTGAACCTTTTGATTGTTGGAAAAGAGTGATAAGTTTGATTGTTACCATTACTCATTTTAGAGAAATTCTTCAAGTTGACAATCTTGAATTAGTTAAATGTTGATCAATTTTATATTGAAACTTCATTTCTGGTCTATATGGTTATGGGCTGACGTTGCTTATCCTTGAGTGATCCATATGGTTGTGGGCTGGCTTAGCTCTTCTTTGAGTGATTGGTTGCCAAGTTGTTCTCTGCTGCTTAATAATTCTTGGTTCTTTGTTACTGCTGCCGTTATCATTACTACCATCCCATGTTTGTCCCAACTGTTTGGAATCAGTTACATGAATCTTATCCTTCGGAGCTCCAGGACAAATTATAAGATTTTCACTACTTGACTAATGTTTTCTTTGCACTTCTTTAACCCTTTACACCTTCCACTCTAACAGATAAAATAAACCACCTTTTTATATTTTCTTTACTTTCTGATGTAGTGATGCTCAAGTTTCATCTCTTGCATTTCTCCCTGGACACAACATGGCTGTCACATCATCTTATGGTGGTGATTTTAAGGTAGTGTCTATTAGGCTCTTTTCTTTCTGTTGCCCCATTGTATATAATGATTAAATGAGTAATCTATTTTTCAGGTTTGGGTTCATGGTTCTCATGCCGACAGAAATAATGAATCAATCCAGAGAACTGGTTGGAGATGCCAATCTGTTGGTTCATACAAGTATTAAATTTTGCTGCCAATGAAATGTTTTTTCCTTTATTATATTAATATCATTGCTCATTTGATGCCTTTTAGTTTTTATGATTTATTTTAACATAAAAAATTATTTGTATCGAATGAAATTGAAATAATTTGTGGAAGCAGACAGCTTTCAAATCAAGCAGAGATATTTAAAGTAATACTTGTATTTGATGCTACTCAGAGCTGAACCAGTTGATTGGGCGTATGGAACTTGCAATTTTGTATATACATTAATTATGAAAAAAAGATACTGTTTCTTAATTTAAAGGATGCCTTGTTTTTTAATTGAATTATTGGTGAAATCTTTAAACTATTTTTTGAAATTATTTGCTTGCATATATTTCTTTTCCCATCATATAGTGTTGTTGCAGTGGAACTCCCATGAAATTAATTTCTTTGAATTGATGATGGGGAAAATCATTAACATGCTTTTTTTCTGGATGGATCGGTCCTTGCTATTGTAGCTGAGACTATAATTACATTATGGGATCCAGATTCCAATATTCTTGTGGCTATGATTGGAGATACACTTTCGGTAATCATCATTTTGCCTATATTGTTATCTGGCAAATCGAAATAGCAGTGAATGTCCTTACATCTGTTTTTTTTTCCTTTTTCTTGTACAGCCAATTACAAAGCCTTCATTTGTTGGGGAATCAGAATATCTGGTGTCCTATACACACGGTTTAAAGCCACAACTTTCAGTTTGGAGTACTTCAAATTTGGCATTGTACTGGTCTCACGGGATTGTTACAGAAGGTGTGCATTTTTTGGCTCTTAAATGATCGTAGTATAAATCCAAGACTAAAAGAACCAGAAAATTAAAATGAAATAAAAAGAACCAGTCCATTTTTGGCACTTTAGATGTTCATGTCAACAGTTCTATACAACAACAATCTTGAGTCCTAAAGCTTCTATTTTGCAAGTGTCTCTAGCATACATGCACTAATATTAATAAATTGCAAATGTCCAAAATAGGCAGCAAGAACCAGTCCATTGTTGGACCAGTATAAACTTACCGTGGCTTTGCGAATGGTGTATGATTACAAACAAAGCTCACATTTTGTGAAATATTTATAGAATTTTTTATATTTCTTTAACTTTATACTATTTTCTCTTTGAGTAGTTAGAAGATTGTAATCTTTTGTCTTGTTGATGGTTCCCATTTTTTTACAGCCGTAAGCTGTTCCCATGATGAATCTCAATTCGCCGTCTTAGCTCTTCTCAGTTCAGCAGGTGATGCTGATGCAAAAGGAAATGGGGTAATATTTTTCTTCGATGTGGAAGATCCTGTTCCTGTGGCAACCTAAGAGGAATAAGTCATTTCCTCGATGGCACGGATGAATACCTAAAATCCATCCTCTACTCCACCATTCTTTGCCACTCCTCAAGCCGAAACAACTGCAAAGGTAGAGTCAACATCAAGTATTACATTGTGCCTGGCTACAAGAAGACCGGGGCCGCAAAATCCAATAAAGACAGGTCAAACATCAAGTAGCATTTTGTAACTTATTCCTCTTAGGTTATATGCTTGGTTAATATATATGCTTAGAACTTGTAAAGACAGGTCAAACATTAATATGCTTGGTTAATATATCCATCTACAGCACTCCCGCTTTTTCCTCTAAATATGATTTTCATTTAGCACAGAACTAATGCCAATTTTTTTATTTTGATGCAGTGTTTAAAGAGCTTGAGTAGAAGTTGGCCCTAAAGAAAACTTGTCAGTTACGATATAAACACACTTACGGTATGAATTACATGTATATATAACATTGACATATTATTTAGTACGAGATTTACATGTATGAAAGTTTTCATACAAAATTTCTTGATTGCCTACAACCCCAGGTGTGTTGATGACAAGTTGAAGAAGATGGCTCTAAGAGTGATAGCTGAAAGCCTTTCAGAAGAAGAGATTATTGGACTTAAAGAAGCAATTCCATGCGATGGACACCAACAACAGCAGTTAGTCAATGATGAGGTTTTGTAAAACTTGTGTGTTTGAAAAATTATTGTCATGAAGTTAAGGATAACTGTGTGATACAAATTTAATTTGTGTATCAATATGTATACATTTTGTTTGTATAATATAAAGTTTTATTTATTTGTTAAATAGTCTTATTATAAAAATGATTGTGGTTGTGGATATTCAATTATATGTAAATTTTGAGTATTTTTATAATTTTGCTATTTAATTAAGAAAACAATTTAAAAGACAACGTTTTAAGTAATAAAAGACAACGCTTAAAAAACAATGTCTTTGAGACCAACCACAACGCTTTTAAAGCGTTGTCTTTGATATGTGCATTTTTACAACAGCATCTTTAACAACGCTTTTTAAGAACGAATAGACAACGCTTAAAAAGCGTTGTCTTTGTGACCAACCACAACGCTTTTAAAGTGTTGTCTTTGATATGTGCATTTTTACAACAGCATCTATAACAACGCTTTTTAAGAACGAAAAGACAACGCTTAAAAAGCGTTGTCTTTGTGACCAACCACAACGCTTTTAAAGCGTTGTCTTTGATATGACTTTCTACAACACCATCTACAACATCACTTTTTAAGTACATACGACAACGCCAAAAAAGCGTTGTTGTTTAGCTTTTTTCTTGTAGTGTACTTATTCTTCACAATCCACAACTTCCACCAGCTCCTCCATCCTCTTTAAACAACCTCATGGATTACCATCCCAACACCTATTCCTTTCTCATATGGGATACTCCAACTAAAAGGTATATTAGCTGAGTCTTGGCTGCATTCACAAGCACATATGCGAGGGCGTACAATCTCTGAGCATGCTGATGACCACAATCGCTAAGCTACTGTAGTAAGTTTCTAATTAAATTTCCTTGCCCTATAGCTACAAAATGTAACTATGTTGTTATCTTGCTTTAGTTCTATACCTCGAGCTTACACTTGAGTCGGCTAGCTGCAGATCTAGAAAGGGCCAATCGAGTTTTGAAAGATAAAGTGGAGGAATTACAGACCACCTCCAATCCTCCTAATTATGAACTCACCCAGCTACGAGGCACAATAAATTCACAAGCTGAACTCACTACTAGTCTAGAGAAGGCTTTATAAGATTGTCGTCAACTGCTACAGTCCTGAGAAGAAGAAAAGAAAAACTTTGAACTCCAACTACAACAAAGTGAGTCTCAACTCTGGGTAGAGAAATCTCTAAAAGACGAAGCTCTTTTAGATTTATTGTTAGAGTGTATACTAAAAGCCTAGCTTTTGTATAAACATTTATTTAGAAATAAAGAATCACAATGGTCAAATACCTACATTTATATGCTAAGTGTATATGTTCAATTAATTTATATTGTAGATAGCATGATGTGTGGTGTCACACACAAAAGATCATGTTATCAATTCCTTATAAATTATAAACAGTAGCTCATGACTAAGATGGAAAGGAACAAATCGTTGAAATAGTCGTAGTGTAATTAGGTATTAGTTTATCTTGACTAATAAATTACACTAGTACACTCTAAGTATATTGAGTAGGACCATTTAAGGTAAGTTCTTTTTATACTGACTTAATAAAAGAACGAGACCTTAGTTATTATGGAAGTGTGTGCTCTTAATCCTAATATAATAAAAAGCACATATATTTAGTATTTATTTCTTTGACTTATCAAAGAGTGAGATTTAGCTCGATAAATCAATAGGCCCGATAAGTTAGGAAATGATATTACTTATAGTGTGTGTTGTTGATTATAGAAGGAAAATGTGTCCTAGTTATCTAGGTTGAGAATGTCCCCAAGAGGAACTCATAAGGATTGTCATGTTAAACCCTGCAGGTGGACTTAGTCCGACATGACAATAAAGTTGAGTGGTACTACTCTCGGAGCTAGATGTTAATTAAATGAGTTGTCAGTAACTCATTAAATTAATGAGCATTTGATATCTTAAACACAAGGAGATTAACACACTCATGATAAGAAGGAGCCCATAATGTAATTTGGGATTGGTGTGGTAGTGCAACAATAACTCTCTAGTGGAATGAGTTATTATTGATGAACTTGAGTTGTGTGTTCGAGGGGAACACGGAATACTCAAGCTCATCGGCAGGCCAAAACTAATTTCTCCTCTAGGTCCCTGTCGTAGCCTCATTAATGCCTCATATCCACCCATGAAAAGCCCATCTTGGTGTCCAAGAAGGGGGTCGATCCAAGTCTTAGTGACCAAGCCAAGGGTCAGCCACTTCCTCCTCAATGGGGGTTGGCCCTTTTGCTTGGTGACCAAGCAAGTAGGGGTCGGCCACAATATTCAAATTATAGGGAGTGTTTTAAATTTTTAAAATCTTCTCTTTGTAGATATTTACAAGTTTTAAAAGAAGAATTTTAAATTTACAAAACTTTCCTTATTTGAATTAGGTCACATGTTTTAAAAGAAAGTTTTAAAAGTTTTAAAACTTTTCTTTTTTAACCATCCACATGGTTTTATAAAAACGAGAGTTTTAAATTTAAAAACTTTCCTTTTTTGTAACCATGTTAAAAAAGAAAATTTTAGAAGAGAAGTTTTAAATTTTAAAACTTGGTTTTAATTTTTAAAACTTTCTTTTTTTAACATCCACAAAAGGAAAGAGAGCTTGTAAAATTCTATAAGAGGATTTCTTCTTTTATAAAATTTTATAAAAAAATTTTCTTCACGATAATGTGGCCAACCACCCTTGCTTGGTGTCCAAGCAAGGGGCCGACCATTATAATCAATCAAGAGGAGAAAAAGGAAAAATAAAAGGGGAAAAAGAAAACAAGAGGAAGATTTTAATTTTTTGTAAAAATCTTTCCTTATTTGCCTTGAGCAAGTATTATAAAAGAAGGGGAGGAGAGGCCTCATGGGATGCTATTCTTTTTCTCTCTTCTCTCTAGTCTTCTCCTAAGGGTCGACCCTTGCTTCTCTTCATGCTAGGGTCGGCCACCTCTTGTGGTTGCTTGGTGTAGCCGGATACAAAGAGAAGGAGAAGAATAGAAGAAGTAGGGATTGCATCATCTCTTATTCGCTTGCTTGTGCTCTCTCTCTTGTGGCCGGATCTCTCCCCTTCCCTTTCCCTTTGCTCTCTTTGTTCCTTGGTGGTGGTGGTGGCCGAATATTAGAGAAGGAGGAGGAGCTTTTGGGTGGTGTTCATCTTGGAGGATCGTCGCCCACACCACGTTCAAGAGGAGGCGAGGAATATGGCAGAAGATCTCGAGGTTATTAGTATACAAAGAAAAGGTATAACTATTAATTATTTTCCGCATCATGCTAGTTTTTTTTTTGTATGAATTCCAAACACAAGAGGCATATGATTCTAGAGTTTCAGATTTGTTTCGAATTTGTGTTTTCTTTTGTTTGTTTTCGATTTTGTGATTCGATTGTTCCTTTTGGTTAAACTTAGAGTTATATAAGGAAATTAAATATTAAATTTCTTTAAAAGGCTTTGTCTAGGCGGTGGTGGATGATCCCATACCCAAGAAGGACTAGTGCCTCACCATGCAGTCCTAGAAGTCAATTTTGGAAATTAATATTTAATTGAATTTATAACATAGGTGGATTTGGATCAATAGTGTTAAGTTCCGCTTGCGATCCAAGTCAAAACCATTAAGAATAGATAAATTAAATTTGGAATCAATAATGTTAAGTTTCGTTTGCGATTCCTAATTTAACTTCTAAAGCACACAATAGGTTGTTTAGGAAAGGTTCAACACTTGTACAAAAATTTTGTACAATGGAACTGGTATGATCTTCTTAGGACCAACCAACATTTATCTCATAAAACTGCTCTTTTGGAACAGCTGCAATTATCTCATGGCTCTAGATCTCCTGAGCTAACTTAAGAATTAACCTCCAAAGATTTTACATTGTTACAACAACAAGAAAGACTACGAACCCAGGATTTGCAGATAGGCTCACTTTTGAAAGAGCTAGAGAGCTCTAAGGTGGAAAAGGCTACCCTGAAGGGCGACAAGGACAACCTGCAATCTAAACTTCAGACATATAAGGCAGGTGAGTAGGAGCGCTGGCAAAGCAAGCGCAGATCCTATTTGGACTCCCTTGAGTTTGGTGAGGAATATGTCCAGCACATCATAGGAACTCTCATTCATTTCATTGAAGGGGTTGTTCAACAGTTAAGGAAGGAGGGTTACTTATCTAGAGAACCTCCTCCTCTCTTTATAAACCATCAACGACTTAACAAGAAGCTCTCAAAAGTTTTTTTAAGCATATTTGAATAAAATTGGGATCTTATGTTTATACCTTCATATTATTTCTTCATTACTTTAAACTACTTATTATATATCAAGTACTAATGAGAATTAGTAATACCCGTTCTTCCCTGTCTTGTGTAACTTTCCACATCTTCGGAACCACCCAAGTATCCATATAGATTAAATTCTTCGGTATATTTGCCACATGTATTTTATAGAGAAATCCCATAGAGAAATTATAATTAGAATAAGTAGAACTCCTAGTTATCTTTTGAGTGACATATAATGCTGAATAAATTCTCCTTAATGATCTTCAGGCTTCAATGATAGGTTGAACATCCTGATTATATAATGGATCCTCAGCCTATTTGATAAACCAGTCGAGCATATACTCCCAGGCGAGATAAGTAAGCCAGATGGAATATAATTATTTTATAAGAAATCTTCAGCCTATATGATAGATTATATGACTATATGCTCTTGAGCAGGTGAATAGGCTAAATATGACATATAAGCCTTTCATAATAAATTTTCAAGTTACATGATGAATCGATCGTCCAGATACTACCGAACGAAATAAGATAAGATGAATATAATACCCACAATCCGTATGTTTTGATCAACTTGTTGAAGGTTTAAAGTTTTCAGTCGCCCCTTAAGGCAGCCTATCCAGTCACCTCTTAAGGTCATTGATCGACCGAGTGAAGGTTTAAAGTCTCTGATTCCCTTTAAAGGAGTCTGTTTAGTCACCCCTTAGAGTCCCCAATCGACTGAATGAAGATTTAAAGTCTCTGATTCCCCTTAAGGGAGCTTATCCAGTCACCCCTTAAGGTCGCTGATCGACCGAGTGAAGATTTAAAGTCTCCGGTTCCTCTTAAGGGAGCCTGTCTGCTCACCCCTTAAGATCCTTGATCGACTGAGTGAAGGTTTAAAGTCTCTGATTACCCTTAAGGTAGTCTATCTAATTACCCCTTAAAGTTCCCGATCGACTGACTGAAGGTTTAAAGTCTCCGGTTCCCCTTAAGGGAGCATGTCCGATCACCCCTTAAGGTCCCCGATTGACTGAGTGAAGGTTTAAAATCTCTGGTTCCCCTTAAGGGAACCTGTCCGGTCACCTCTTAAGGTCGCTGATCTATTGAATGAAGGTTTAAAGTCTTTGGTTTTCCTTAGGGGCCTATTCGTTCAACCCTTAAAGTTCCCGATCGACTGAATGAAGGTTTAAAGTCTGCGGTTCCTCTTATGGGAGTCTATCTGGTCACCACTTAAGGTCCTCGATCGACTGAATGAAGGTTTAAAGTATCCGGTTAGTTGCATTCGATCTTCCCTTGGTGATATAAGAAGAATTCCTATTCCAGTGCCTTGCTAAGTGGAAGACCTATCAACATATATTTTCCAAGTTTCCTCTTCCTCCAAACCTTGTACTTCTATTATAAAATCGGCCAAGGCTTGGGATTTGATTACTACTCGGGGTTAATATTGTATATCATATTAACTAAGTTCAGTTGTCCATTTAATCAGTCTCTCGGACGCCTCTGGGTTAATGAGTACTCGACCCAAAGTACTATTAGTTAGTACTATGATTGGATGTGATCAGAAGTAAGAGTGTAATCAGAAGTACTATTAGTTAGTTTTCAACTATTATGGCTTTTATCTCTTGTTGTCCTCTGTGTGTTGTCATCTCAAGCTGCTGCCATATTTGGCCACTGCCACCGGGTCTAGCTGTCGCATCCATCTTGCTCCTAGTTCCGCTGCGCCTCTGGTCCTTAGAAGGTTCCACGCTTTGCAAGATTCGATCCACGACATAAATAGAATTTTACATTTTGATCCTATATTCCTCGAAAGAATGTACATGTAAACTAGATCGAACATAAAATAAAATTTACATCCATCGATCCTATATTCCATAAAAGGAATGTACATGTAACTAGATCAAAAATAAAATCTTAATAAAACTAAATACAGCTCCTACTGTATTTTATAATACAATCATGCACACACAATAAAATGCCCTTGACATGTCCAAGGGTCCAATCACGCACATAATAACTATAAGCCATAATAGTTGGATCCTGCATCCACAAAGTTAGCACATCCTACTATTAACCTGCCTAAATTATGTATGACATGTGCATAATTAAACTAATACCAAATACACAGAGGCAAAACCCTAGCTCTGATACCAATTGTTGGTTGCTACTCGGAAAACCTAATGGTTCCACTGTACAAAAATTTTGTACAAAGGTCTGAACCTTTTCCTAGCTACCATGTGTTCTTTTAAATTAAACTTGGATCGCCTGCGGAACTTAACACATTTGATCCAAAGTTTAATCTATTTGTTCTTTTAGGTTTTGACTTGGATCTCCTGCGGAACTTAACACGTTCGATCCGAATCACCTAAGTTATTAATTCCATTAAATATTAATTTCCATAATTGGTTCCCAGTACTGACGTGGCGAGGCACATGGCCTTCTTGGATATGGGAGCAACTACCACTGACTAGACAAAACCTTTTAAGGAAAGCTAATATTTAATTTCCTAAAATAACTTTAGGTTAACCGAAAGGAACAATCAAATCACAAGGAAAAGGAAAAACAAAAAAACAAAGAACACAACATCGAAAACAAATTCGAAATACTAGAATCGCATGCCTCTTGTATTTGGTATTATTTCCAAAAATAACTAGTATGATGCGGAAAGGAAAAATACTAGTTATACCTTTTAGAAAGACCTCTTGATCTTCTACCGTATTCCTCTTCTAACCTCGGACGTTGTATGGGCAACGATCTTCCGAGATGAGAACCACCAAGCACCTTCTTCTTCCTTACAAGTTTCGGCCATCAAAACTTCTTCTAGGATGAAGAGGTTCGGCCACCACCACAATACTCCAAGGGATGCTAGAAAAGAGGCTTCTTTTCTCTCCTTCTTCTCCTTCTTAGATCCGGCCACCAAAGCTATCTCCACCATGAGAAGGTTTCGGCCACACAAAGGAGAGGAGAGGAAAGAAAGGGCCGGCCACACCCAAGGAGAAAAGAGAGGAAAAATAGAATAGAGATATTCACCATGAAGCCTTCTCTACCCCCTCTTTGATAATCCTTGGTCTTGGCAAATAAGGAAAATTTAATAAAAACTTCCTTAATTCTTTTGCCATTGAAAAAGAAAATTTATTTAATTAAAAATAATTTTTTTCTCATCAATTCATATGGCCGGCCATATTAAAACTACAAACAAGGAGAGTTTTAATTAATTAAAACTTCTTAATTTGTCTCTAGAAATTTATAAAAAATTTCTCCAATAATTTTCATCCCTTCATGATTGGTTAATAAAAAGGAAATTTTATAAATTAAAATCTTTCTTTTAAACATGTGGATAAAAAGAAAGTTATCTCTAAAAATTAAAATCTCTTTTAATCTACAAATAAGGAAAGATATAAATCTTTTTTTAATCTCTTGTAGAAACTTATAAAAGAGAATATTTAATTTTAAACTCTCTTTTAAATCATGAACATGGTTAAAAAGGAAAGTTTTCTTAAAATTTAAAATCCACATTTTAATCAACAAATAAGGAAAGATTTCAAATTTTAAACTCTCTTTTAAACATGTAGATGATTTACAAATAAGGAAAGTTTTTACCAAAAATTAAAACCATCCTTTTAATCTACAAATAAGGAAAGAGATTAATCTCTTCTCTTAATCTTTTGTAGAAAGCTATAAAAGGAAATTTTTAATTTTTTAAACTTTCTTTTAAAATCATGATATCCACATAAGAAATAATTTTAATAAAAAATCCTTTTTAATATTCTAGTGGCCGGCCACCTAAGCTTGGGACCCAAGCTTTGGCCGGCCACCTACATGACTCATCCACTTGATCTTGGCCGGCCCTAACTTGGGTTCCAAGCTAGCTTGGCCGGCCCCATTGGATGGGTAAGAAGGTGGGTATGCGGTGGGTATAAATCTCTATATACTAGAGGCTACGATAGGGACCGAGAGGAGGAATTGGTTTTGATCTCCCGATGAAATTAAGCATCCCGTGTTCGCCCCAAACACACAACTTAATTTCATCAATAATAATTCATTCCACTAAAGAACTATTATTGAACTACCGCACCAATCTCAAATTACATTTTGGGCTCCTTCTTATTATGAGTGTATTAGTCTCCCTGTGTTTAAGATAACAAATGTCCACTAATTAAGTAAGTTACTGACAACTCACTTAATTAATATCTAGCTCCAAGAGTAGTACCACTCAACTTTATCATCATGTCGGACTAAGTCCACCTGCAGGGTTTTGTTGGTGCAACATCCCTCATGTCAAAGTTGACCTGGTTGACCAAGCTGAGTCTTGGTTTGAGTTTAGATGTTTGACAATAAGAAATTGATTGAAGAAGAGTCAAGTAGGTCAAGGTTGACCGGATACTTGACTGGGAAGTCCTAACTGGGATGTTAGGTAGAATGGAAGTCCTGGTGAGTTAAGCCAGGCAGAAGGAAAGTCCTAGTGAGTGAAGCTAGGTGAAAGTCCTGGTGAGTGAAGTCAGGTTAAAGCCCTAGTGAGTGAAGCTAGGTGAAAGTCCTGATGAGTGAAGCCAGGCAAGGGAAAATCCAGATGGATCAAGGATGATCGGACATCTGGTGTTGGGAAGTCCAAGTAGGTCAAAGGATTGACTGGATACTTGGCACGAGAAAATACAGATAGGTCAAAGGGATTGACCAGACATCTGGTGAAAGTCCAAGTAGGTCAAGGGAGTGACCAGATACTTGGCAAGAATAGAAAAGTCCAAGTGGGTCAAATGGATTGACCAGACACTTGGTGGGAAGTCCTAGCAGGTCAAAGGAGTGACCAGATGCTAGGCATGATGTACCAACAGGTCAAGGTTGACCGGATGTTGGTTTGAGAGGCTTGGGACTTGGTTTTGGGCAAAAACCAAGTACTGGATCGATCAGTGGATCGATCCAGGAGCTGGATCGATCAGTGGATCGATCCAGGCCTTTCCTAGCGAACAGGGAGCCTCTGAATCGATCCGTGGATCGATCCAGATGTCCCAATCGATCAGTGGATCGATTGGGACGCGGCTGCTTCGCGCAATAAGCGCTGGATCAATCCGTGGATTGATCCAGGCATTTTTCCATAGCACAGAGGCGCTCTGGATCGATCCGTGGATCGATCCAAAGCCTCCCCGATCGATTGGGAATAATCGAATCGATCGGGATCCGACCGTTGGCGTCGATAAAGGCCGCAGGCGCACGATTCCTTCGGCATCTCTTCACCGATTCACTCCAGATACTCTCCAGCACATCCATAGCTCTCTCCAAGCTCCAGATCGCCAGTTCTTGAAGATTCTTGGAGGCTTTTCAAGTCAAGAGGCGGATCTATTGCAAGAGGAAGAAGTTAGGGTTAGGGTTTTTATTGCATATCTTGTAAGCTTTTGCTTATCTTGTATTTCCCTTTCTTCTTCTTGTATTGAGAGTGTTGTAGGGCTTCTCCGCCTTTGGTAGTTACCATAAAGGAGTGTTATTCATAGTGAAGGGTGTGCGCGTTGGTGTGGATCCTTGGATTAGTCACCTCTTGTGAGGTGGATACCAAGTAAACCAACTGTGTTAGCGTTGTGTGAGTGTTTCTTTGTATTTCCGCTGCACATCTTTGAAGGAACAAGCAACGCCGACCACCGAGCGAAAGAGACGAGCTATTCACCCCCCTCTAGCTACTTTTGGTCCTAACAAGTAGTATCAGAGCGAGGCCGCTCTTCACCGGAATCATCGCCGGAAGGATCAAGCATAACAAGAAAAGCTAGAGGGTGAAGAAGTTGAAGCAAATTCATCAAAAGTCAAAGATTTCAAGAAGCTCAACTTCAAGATGCAATTCCAAGATGGACTTGGATTTGACACAACGGTGGCTCCACCGTACACTTCCACGAGCTTCGATTCTTGGAAATCAAGAATCGAAAACTTTCTTATGATGGAGATAGAGCAATGGTTTGCTCTAATGGAAGGATTTGAAGCTCCAACAAACTCAAAGGGTAAGCTTCTCAAGAAAAGCAAATGGAGCTCGGAGCAAATTCAAAGGTGCAAGGCAAATGACAAAGTGACCAAGCTTTTGGTCAATTTATTGCCAAGCACCATCCTTTGCAAAATTGGAGAATTTGAAGATGCAAAGGAATTATGGAGCAAATTGGCCAAGCTTCATGAAGAGATCCCCTCCACTGTATAAGAGCAAGAAGTATCCAGAGAGGGTGACTCTTTGGAGCAAGACCAAGAGGAGGACTCCGAGGTTGAGAGATGCTCAACCTCCGAAGAAGAAGAAATCCAAGAAGCTTCATCCTCAAGGGAATGCAATGAAGGGAACAAGGAGGGAGCATACTCCTTGTTTCATATTCAAGATGATGAAGCCTCCACTTCTAGGATTGAGGGGGAGCAATCCTTGGTGACGTCGGATCAAGAAGAAGGAGAAGCTTCTACATCCGGGTCAAGAGACGAAGAGGAGGAAGAAAATTCTACCTCCACAAGTCAAGAAAAATCAAATGGAGGAGAATCAAGGTCCGATCAAGAGGAAGCTTCTACCTCCGGATCCAAAGGAAAAGATGCCACCCCTACAAGCAAAGGTATAAATATTTTAATTAATAATAAAAATCATATTATATGCTTTGAGTGTAGGGAACATGGGCACTACAAGAGCAAGTGCCCTAAATTGGCCAAGAAGAAGGGTCAAGTGGCACAAAAGGGCAAGGTGAAGCCCAAGGAGATCATCCCCAACACAAAGAAAAGCAAGGAGCATATTATATGCTTCTCTTGCAATCAAAAGGGGCATTACCGAAGTCAATGCCCCAAGGGGAAGAAGATGGTCAAGGCTCAAGGAGGCATTAGTCAAGGGGGAGCCTCCAAGGTAAAGAAGAATGTAACATTTATTGAGCCTACCCCTTTACATTATGGTAAAAAGCATGATAGTTCTAATTTTTATCATTTTAATGCAATTTACCATAAGAATAGAAAGCATGAGGGCTTTAAGGAAAAGCATGTGGCCCTACATGCCAAAACTACCCAACCTAAGGTTAGGAAGGTAGATAGACACTTGGGCGGGAACACTAAGGAAAATAGATACATGCCCAAGAACAAAAATGCTCATGGACCAAAACCTAAGGATTTAATGATAGAAAATCAAGTCTTGAGATCAAGACTTGATAAAATGGAAAAGACTCTAAAAAGGATGGAAAATATCCTAAAAGGGCAAAAAGAGCATAACCTAGGTTTAGGGGTACAAAAGTCATCCAATGGCCATAGAGGTTTGGGATACAAACCCAAAGCTAAAAAGGTTGTGCCTAGTTATCATAGGGTTCCATATAGCTATGGAACAAACCCTAAGTCTAGAGGTCAAGTCAAAGATACAAGGGAAGATATCCCTAGAAGTATCTTTGCAACCAAAGTGACTAAGACTTCTAAGAAGTCTAAGAAAGTCACTAACAAAGTCACAAGGGAGGCTATCCCTAGAGTTGACCTAGAAAATGTGACCAAGGCTTCTAAGAAGCCCAACAAGGTCACTAGGAAGGTATCTAGGGAAGTTATCCCTAGTGAGTACCTAGAGCATCCAAGGAGCACCAATAGGTGTTGGGTTCCTAGGAGCATTTTCTCTACCCCATAAATGGGTTAGAGAGTGTCAACTCCGATTAGAAGGGTAGTTAACCCAACTTTGAGGAAATTGACACTCAAGGAGCATTTTCAAGGTTTTGTTAACCTTTGAAAATGAAATGGAATTATTATTTACTCCTTGAAAGAGTAAAATGTGCCTAATGGTGGAAGAATTGATTTTAATCTTAAATGGCACATATTGGGAAATTCATAAGAACTACCAAGTTGGGATTTTGGTATGTTCTTAGGAAATTTAAGGCGATCCAGGCCTTAATTTAAAGGTGCTACTCTTGTGGAAAAATGAAATATGCCAACATTTGAGGATATGCTTATTTTCAATTGGCATGCATTAATCAAGGGAATTAGAAATGCCAATTTAGGCTTTGGCATTTTCATGAAGCACTTTAGGGCAATCTAGGTTTAAGTTATAAGTTTAGCTAAGATTTTAAGGATACTTAGATAGTTAATCTAGGTATATTTTATTTATGCTAAATCTTGCCATGATTGTTTGCCCATCATATGCCATGACATCATGTCTATTTTTGCATTCATGTTTTATTATGCAAAATCCAAAAATATCATGTCATGACATTCATACATCATGTAGTTATAGGAATCTTTCTTTTGAAAGTTATTTTATTTTGATGTATGTCATAACATTATCATGCATTAGTTTAATTCCTTGTAATTAAGGACAAATGGCATTTAACAACACTTATTAACAAGTGACATCCTAGGTGGATGTCTAATATCTTTAAAATGCCTAGATAGATATGCATGATCCCTAGATTAGGGCAAAACCAAAATCTACATCTCACAAAGACTATAAGGTGACTTGTATGTGCTTTAGTGCACATTAGATACAAGTGAGATGTTAGGATGATGAACAAAGCTCAAGATGTTGATTTAGTGCATTCTTTTGAGTTTTTAGGTTCATCAAAACACATAGTTATGTGTTTTCCCATCATTGGGAAAGCTAATGTACAAGTCATGTGCATTATGCCCAAGGAACATGATGGGATATTGGTTTTGAAAATGTTTTTAAAAATGCTTTTGGAAAACCATGGTGAAGGCTATCTTTTGATAGTAATCACCATTGAATAGTTAGACACAAACTTGAAGAAAACGCTAAAGTTTTAGCAAGTTTTCAAGCTTGTGTCAATCTTTGAAAATATGATGTATTTTCATAGAAAACTATTTTTCCATGATTAAGTATGCCCTAAATAATGTCTACACGAAATTTTATGATTTTTGGATTTTTGTAGAATTTTCTAGGGGTTTCTGAAGTTGACTGAAATGGAATTTCAGCAACTATCAGAGCTTCGATCGATCCATGGATCGATTGGAGTACCTGAATCGATCCGTGGATCGATTCAGAAGGCAAGTCTCCCGCGAGCAGAAGCTCGCTGGATCGATCAGCCGATCGATCCAGGTAGTCTGAATCGATCAGTGGATCGATTTAGAAAGGTTCAATCGATTGGAACCCAACTCCAATCGATCCAAGTTGCTGATTTTGGCTGGGAAGGCCTGAATTCAGCATCTTTGAACCTCTTTGAGTCTAGGTAACCATTCCAAACCCCTAAAATACATTTGTATACATACAAAGGGTATTTTCATGTGAAAACAAGGATGGATTGGTTAAGGAAGGCTTCATTGAAGTTTAGGTTGAGGTTTGTTTCAAATTTTGAGTATTTGAACCTCAAAACTTCTAAATTTGGGTTTCCTAAAGGTTTAGGGATTCCAAGTCATTGTTGGTGCAATGACAGAAGTTACCACCATGTCTTTAGGGGGAGGGACTCTTTAAAGACATGAAAAATTTATTTTTCATGAACCTTGGAAGGTGGTTAACCTTCATTAAAGAAAATGCTCATGTATGAGCTTTTGAACTTGAAATGGGGAGTGGATATCCTCATTATTTCAAGTGGGAACTCAAGTGGTTAGAAAATGCTCAAGGTTGGGTATTTGTCTACATTGAGGGAGAAGTTAAGGATAAATGAAGGGTATGGGACCTTCATTATCGTGTTGATCACAACGAGCGATGTTGTGAACAACGTTGAGCAACTCTTCAGGGGGAGAATCGTCAACAAATGGATTTGTTGATGTGTACCCAAAATTGGGGCATCGGTTGATGTGTGCCCAAAGATGGGTTGATGTGTGCCAATAGGGGGAGAATGAAAGGACCTGTGATTGGGTGTAAGTTAGGCTTTCATTACCTAGAGGGAGTGTGCCCTCTTAGGGGGAGAATGAAGAGCTTAATTTATGTGTTCATTACCTAGTGGCATGAAGATTGAGGCTATAGGATTAGCCTAACTTACATGTGGTATTGTAAGTGTTATTGTGGTATTGTCAAACATCAAAAAGGGGGAGATTGTTGGTGCAACATCCCTCAGGTCAAGGTTGACCAAGCTGAGTCTTGGTTTGAGTTTAGATGTTTGACAATAAGAAATTGATTGAAGAAGAGTCAAGTAGGTCAAGGTTGACCGGATACTTGACTGGGAAGTCCTAACTGGGATGTTAGGTAGAATGGAAGTCCTGGTGAGTGAAGCCAGGCAGAAGGAAAGTCCTAGTGAGTGAAGCTAGGCAGATTGAAAACTCTAGTGAGTGAAGCTAGGTGAAAGTCCTGGTGAGTGAAGCCAGGTTAAAGCCCTAGTGAGTGAAGGTAGGTGAAAGTCCTGGTGAGTGAAGCCAGGCAAGGGAAAATTCAGATGGATCAAGGATGATCGGACATCTGGTGTTGGGAAGTCCAAGTAGGTCAAAGGATTGACTGGATACTTGGCACGAGGAAATACAGATAGGTCAAAGGGATTGACCAGACATCTGGTGGAAGTCCAAGTAGGTCAAGGGAGTGACCAGATACTTGGCATGAATAGAAAAGTCCAAGTGGGTCAAAGGGATTGACCAGACACTTGGTGGGAAGTCCTAGCAGGTCAAAGGAGTGACCAGATGCTAGGCATGATGTACCAACAGGTCAAGGTTGACCGGATGTTGGTTTGAGAGGCTTGGGACTTGGTTTTGGGCAAAAACCAAGTACTGGATCGATCAGTGGATCGATCCAGGCCTTTCCTAGCCAACAAGGAGCCTCTGAATCGATCCGTGGATCGATCCAGATGTCCCAATCGATCAGTGGATCGATTGGGACGCGGCTGCTTCGCGCAATAAGCGCTGGATCAATCCGTGGATCGATCCAGGCATTTTTCCAGAGCATAGAGGCGCTCTGGATCGATCCGTGGATCGATCCAAAGCCTCCCCGATCGATTGGGAATAATCAAATAGATCGGGATCCGACCGTTGGCGTCGATAAAGGCCGCAGACGCACGATTCCTTCGGCATCTCTTCACCGATTCACTCCAGATACTCTCCAGCACATCCATAGCTCTCTCCAAGCTCCAGATCGCCAGTTCTTGAAGATTCTTGGAGGCTTTTCAAGTCAAGAGGCGGATCTATTGCAAGAGGAAGAAGTTAGGGTTAGGGTTTTTATTGCACATCTTGTAAGCTTTTGCTTATCTTGTATTTCTCTTTCTTCTTCTTGTATTGAGAGTGTTGTAGGGCTTCTCCGCCTTTGGTAGTTACCATAAAGGAGTGTTATTCATAGTGGAGGGTGTGTGCGTTGGTGTGGATCCTTGGATTAGTCACCTCTTGTGAGGTGGATACCAAGTAAACCAACCGTGTTAGCGTTGTGTGAGTGTTTCTTTGTATTTCCGCTGCACATCTTTGAAGGAACAAGCAACGCCGACCACCGAGCGAAAGAGACGAGCTATTCACCCCCCCTCCCCTCTAGCTACTTTTGGTCCTAACAAGTTTAACATGACAATCCTTATGAGCTCCTCTTGGGGACATTCTCAACCTAGATTACTAGGACACAATTTCCTTCTATAATCAACAACAGACACTATAAGTGATATCATTTCCCAACTTATCGGGCTTATTGATTCATCGAACTAAATCTCACCCATTGATAAATTAAAGAAATAAATATCAAATATATGTGCTTGTTATTATATTAGGATTAAGAGCACACACTTCCATAATAACTGAGGTCTTTGTTCCTTCATAAAGTCAGTATAAAAGGAACGACCTCAAATGGTCCTACTCAATACACTCTAAGTGTACTAGTGTAATTATATAGTTAAGATAAACTAATACCTAATTACACTACGACCTTCCAATGGTTTGTTCCTTTCCATCTTGGTCGTGAGCTACTGTTTATAATTTATAAGGAACCAATAACATGATCTTCTGTGTGTGACACCACACACCATGTTATCTACAATATAAATTAATTGAGCAACTACATTTATCATAAATGTAGACATTTGACCAATGTGATTCTTATTTCTAGATAAATATTTATACCAAAAGCTAGGCTTTTAGTATACACTCTAACACAAGAGGCTACGATAGGGACCGAGAGGAGGAATTGATTTTGGTCTCCTGATGAAATTAAGCTTCCCGTGTTCGCCCCGAACACACAACTTAACTTCATCAATAATAATTCATACCACTAAAAAATTATTATTAAACTACCGCACCAATCTCAAATTACATTTTGAGTTCCTTCTTATTATGAGTGTGTTAGTCTCCCTGTGTTTAAGATGTCGAATGTCCACTAATTAAATGAGTTACTAACAACTCACTTAATTAATATCTTAGTCCAAGAGTAGTACCACTCAACCTCATCATTATGTCGGACTAAGTCCACCTGCAGGGTTTAACATGACAATCCTTATGAGCTCCTCTTAGGGACATTATCAATCTAGATTACTAGGACATAGTTTCCTTTTATAATCAACAACACACACTATAAGTAATATCATTTCCCAACTTATCATGCTTATTGATTTATCGAGCTAAATCTCAACCATTGATAAGTCAAAGAAATAAATACTAAATATATGTGTTTGTTATTATATTAGGATTAAGAGCACACACTTCCATAATAACTAAGGTCTAGTTCTTTTATCAAGTCAGTATAAAAAGAACTTACCTAAAATGGTCCTACTCAATACACTTAGAGTGTACTAGTGTAATTTATTAGTCAAGATAAACTAATATCTAATTACACTACGACTATTCCAATGGTTTGTTCTTTTCCATCTTAGTCGTGAGCAACTGTTTATAATTTATAAAGAACTGATAGCATGATCTTCTGTGTGTGACACCACACACCATGTTATCTACAATATAAATTAATTGAACAACTACACTTAACAAATAAATGTAGGTATTTGACAATTGTGATTCTTTATTTCTAAATAAATGTTTATACAAAAACTAGGCTTTTAGTATACACTCTAACAATCTCCCACTTATACTAAAAGACTAAGCTGCCATATTTGCTACCATACATCTGATTCTCATCCCCTCCACATGCCGATCAAAAGCTTTCGCCAGAAGGGCCTTAGTGAAAGGATCTCTCAGGCTATCATCTGATGCAATCTAGGCGGCAACAACTTCTCCTCGTTATACGATATCTCGTATTGGGTGGTACTTGCGCTCTATTGTGTTTATTTGCCTTATGGACTTATAGTTTCTTCGAGTTTGCTACTGTACCATTATTATTACAATAAATTGTAATAATTTTTTGCCAAACCAGAAAACATGTCTAAGTCCATCATGAAGTATCTGAGTCATACAGCTTCTATGACTACCTCAGAGGCTGCCACTTACTCAGCTTCTATGGTGGAGTCCGAAAAAGCACTTTTGCTTATCACTCTTCCATAGTTATGACTTCACCTCCTAAAGTAAACACAAAACCCCGAGGTTGACTTACTATTGTCCTTATCCGATTGGAAGTCAAAATCCGTGCAACCCACAGGGAGCAAATTATCTACCTTGTAAGCTAGCATATAATCTCTAGTGCCTCTAAGGTACTTCTATATATGTTTTACCGCAGTCCAATGTCCTTGTCCAGGGTTACTTTGATATCTGCTAACCATGCCCACAACAAAGCAGATATCCGGTCTCGTTCACAGCATTGTATACATTAGGCTTCCCACAGCCGAAGCATAAGGAACTACCTTCATGTCCTCTATCTCCTTTGATGTCTTCGGAGACATCTCTTTAGATAAAGCTACTCCATGCCTAAAAGGTAAGAAACCTTTCTTGGAATTCTGCATGCTAAAACGAGCAAGGATTGTATGAAGCTCGGGATAAGCACAACATTCTTTTCTTGTGATCCCTTTGATCCCGAGAATATGTGCACATTCTCCCATGTCCTTCATATCGAATTGCTTGGACAACCATACTCTTACTTCCAACAACATTTTGATATTGTTTCCAACTACCAAAAATATCATCTACGTATAGTACAAAAAATACCACCACGCTTCCATCACACTACTTGTATACACAAGACTCATCTGGACACTGAATAAATCCATAGGTCTGGATTACTTCATTAGACTGGATGTCCAAGACCTTGAAGCTTTGCTTCAGTCCATAGACCGATTGAGCTTACATACTAGATGCTCCTTGCCCTTTTCAATGAACCCTTCTGGTTGTTTTATATGGATATTTTCTTCAAGACTTCCATTAAGGAAAGCTGTCTTGACATCCATTTACCAAAACTCATAGTCCATATAGATAAAAGAATCCAAATAGACTTAAGCACGGCTACCGACGAAAAAGTTTTCTTTTTCAACAAGCCTTGCTTTGAAAATTTCCACCTTCCTGTCTACCCCTCTTTTCCTATTGTAGACCTATTTACACCCAATGACTTTTACACCATTTGGTGGTTCTACAAGCTCCCAGACTTTATTAGAATACATATATTCTAATTCTGTATTCATTGCTCTTTTCAAAGATGCTGCATCTTTATCTTGGAGCGCTTCGTCATATGTCCGGGAATTAGGTTCATATTCACCAGGGATCAAGTCCAAAGACTCCCCCAAAACATGAATATTTTAGGTTGCCTAACAACCCTCCCACTATGACGAGACACTTTCTGTAATTGTGTATCATCTGTGATACGTGTTACAATTTCTTGTGATATTTCATCTTGTACAGTTGGTACTAGATTAGACGTGTCCTTTATTATTTCCTTAAGAACAAATTTACTTATGGGCTTATGGTTTATTACATAGTCCTCTTTTAAAAATCGTGCATTGGTGCTACCAATGACCTTCTGATTTTTAGGACTATAAACTTTCTTTCGTTTCTCTAGGATAACCTACAAATAAGTGAACTCCTGTCCAACTTATCATTGTCTCTCATGTGCTAGACCACCCAAATCTGAATATGCTTCAGACTAGGCTTACGCCCATTCTGCAATTCTATGGGAGTAGAGAGTTCTGACTTAGAAGGTACTATGTTCACTTCCGTTTCCAGTGTATATCCTCAAAACGAATTTTGGTAATACTGAATAACTTATCATTGATCTAACTATTTCCATAAGAGTCCTATACCTTCCCACTACACCATTTTGTTAAATATGTCTCGGTCGGTTATTCAAGCAGGCCATATATATATTGAGAATACCTTCTGTTAAATTTATTTCGGCCAATAATGTACTATAGGCTTTATAAGGCTAAGTGCCTTTAAGTTCGGTCAGGCTTTGCCTAATCGAGCGCATATAAACACACTTGTGCTTGCTCAACCTTCACTTGTCCGGTATTATACTAAAAGCTATATAAGGCCGAGTGCCCTTACGCGTGATCGGGCTTTGCCCGTCTTAGGGTATATAGGCACATTTATGCCCATCCGGCCTTCACTCAGCTGGTTATATACTATAAGCTTTCATACGGCTGAGTGTCTTTACGTTCGGTCGAGCTTTGCCCGTCCGATCGTATATAGGCACACTTGTGCTCGTCCAACTCTCACTCGGCCGATCATATACTAGAAGCTTTTATAAGGCTGAGTGCTCTTACACTCGGTCGAGCTTTGCTTGTCTGTGTTGGATTTGCAAGGTTGTAAACATAGTCCCACATTGAAAACACATGGGAAAGATCATGGGTTTATAAGAGAAAAAGATATCTCCATTTGCATGAGGCCTTTTGGGGAGAGCCCAAGAGCAAAACCATGAGGGCTTAAGCCCAAAGTGGACAATATTATACCATTGTGGAGATATCTAAATTCTTTTCGATCCTACAATTGGTATCAGAGTCCGGACTGTCAGAAGATTTAACCGCTGACTGTGCACAAGAGCTATGGTCTGATTGAGCCATGTGAGTATAATATTGACCTCGAATAAAGAAAGTGGGGGCTCCTATGTTCGGATCAAGAGGACCAGACACCAGGCAGGAAGTCCTAGTTGTGGCTAGGCAAGAAAATCCTAGTAGGTCGAGTGGACCGAGAGGCAGGAAAAGTCCTAGTTGCGACTAGGCAAAGAAGTCCTAGTAGGTCGGGTGGAGCAAGGGGCGGGAAGACCTGGTGGGTGGAGGACCGGACTTGGAAAGTCTGTGGTCCTTTATTTGAGGGGGGGATTGTTGGATTTGCAAGGTTGCAAACATAGTCCCACATTGAAAACACATGGGAAAGATCATGGGTTTATAAGAGAAAAAGATATCTCCATTTACATGAGGTCTTTTGGGGAGAGCCCAAGAACAAAACCATGAGGGCCTTGGCCCAAAGTGGACAATATCATACCATTGTGGAGATATCTAAATTATTTTCGATCCTACAGTCTAAGCGTATATAGGCACATTTATGCCTGTCCGGCCTTCACTCGCCCAATTATATACTAGAAGCTTACATAAGCTAAGGCCGAGTGCCTTTATGTTCGGTCGAGTTTTGCTTATCTGATCGTATATATGCACACATGTTCTCGTCCAACCCTCACTCGGCCGATCGTACACTAGAAGCTTCCATAAAGCTAAGCGCTCTTATGTTCGGTTGGACTTTGCACGTCCGATCATATATAGGCACACTTGTGCTCATCCGACTCTCGCTTGACTAATCATATACTAGAAGTTTTTATAAAGTTGAACGTTTCTAATCTCAGTCAGGTGTCGCCTGATCGAGTGCCTGCGGAGAACCTCTCATTTGGTTGGTCATTACCTTACTAATGATTCATTAAACCAACTATGAGTCTCTCCTTTCTCTCTCTCGATCTTAATCTCCACGTCGTCTGACAGACCAACTTATTATAACCCAAATCATATGATTTCTGAACCATCAAAACATGCACCTCCTCAAAATATATAGTTGCATTATCTCTGTCGAAACCCCAAATTAAATTAACTCTGGAAGGGTCCAGCTGGTTTCCTAGCTATGCATCGATCGAGTGAGGATTGGATCCAAGAGAAGATTGGTGATATCGTTGGTAATAAGTTCTTGCATGATGCACCTACGTGCAGGTACATCTAGTTCGATCGAGTCGGAATGAAGCGCCATCCGATCGAGCTTGACGGCATGGATGTGGTCCCGGATAAAAGTTAGTATTCAGTTAAAATTGAATCAAATTAAATCGAAAAAACTGACCTCCTCGATCTGTAGTTTTTTGTTATCCACGGAGAAGAAAGGAAAAGATGAGAAGGTACGATGATTTCATTATTCACGAGAAAAGAGAGAACGAAAAAAATGACAAAACAAGCCCAAGAAAGAAAACACGCCGCCTCACTACCTGCCTTACGCTCGTGACAACCACTGCCAGACTCCGCTACAACACGACGAGCCATGTAGCTCAAATGTCGTCCCCAGGGCGTAGCACAGATAGGGAGTGTATGGTTCTGTGACTGAAAGGTCCAGGGGTCGATCCCCGGGGTGTCACTGCCTGAGGTTAATGTCTCTGCTATGCACTTTCCACCTGTGTACCTGCATTTACTTCCTTCTATATCCGTGGGATCGACTCTAGGGGGGCCGCTGATATGACGGTTCCACATGTAGCTCAAATGTCCCTCTTCAATCGGCCGGACATACGAGGCTCAACTCCTCATTTTTTATGGATAAGATTTCTAACATAAACCTGGTCTGCCCTAGAGTCGGCCGGATATATGAAGCTTAGCTTCCCACTTCTCATAAGCAAGACTTTCAGTATAAACCTAGGTGGCCCTAGAGTCTAATGGACATACGGAGCTCAGCTCCCCACTATTCATAGGCAAAACTCACAGCATAAACTCGGGCAGCCTTAGAGTAGGCTGAACATATATATGAGGCTCAGCTCCCCACTTCTCAAAAACACAGCTCCCAACATAAACTCGGACGCCCCTAGAGTTGGCCGGACTTACGGGGCTCAGCTTTCCACTTCTCATGGACACAGCTCCCAGCATAAATCTAGGTGAACGCTGCACTAACCGGAATCCCTCTAGGAGATAACATTGTACGAGAATCGCAACAACCTGCCAGAGAATAACGGCTGCTCACCATAGAATATTTCATTATTCTGACATATACCCGCAATGGAACTTCCTTCGCCTAAAGGAAGGTTGTACATCCTCCATCACCCGACATATTCTAACACCCGACATTCTCTGACGCCTTATTATTATAGAGGTTATTAGAGGCAATATAAAAAGGGGTTCTCCGTTGGCCAGGTAAGCGTACTCATACACACACATCCACATTTATTGTTCTCCGTTGGCCAGGGGTTCTTCGCTTGGCTATTATTCTGACTTGAGTGTCGGAGTGTCTGCGTCAAAGGTCCTCCTGGTTCTTGCTCTAACGTTCATGTTAACTCTCTCTGTAGTGTCATTTCTCCATCAATATCCCCATCACCTTACTAATCACTCATCTACTCAGCTTCTGGATAAAATCAAGTACATATATAATAATATTAGAAAACAAGGAATTTGTTCAATTTTTTTTAATGAGAACTCAAAATAGAGTCCGTCTCCTAACTAGAGTTGTCAGACGGGTCAATTCATGGAAGGGCGAGTCGACCCGTGGCGGGCTAGCCATTTGGCAGGGCGGGGCGGACCAACTCGTCATCTTGACGGATTGGAAAATCCCCAACCCAACCCAATCCAAGAAGGGTTATGGGTTAGATGGGTCAACCTACATGCCCATCAATTTTTTTTAAAATAAAAATAAAAACTGATAGAGAACCCGTGAGTCGGCCCATTTTTTATGGAAACTTTCTTCATGGGCCAAAATGCTATCACTATGTTGTTTCTTTAGCTAGATTAATAATTCCATATAATAAAAACATATTCTATGTAGCAAAGGATGCTACCATTTTTTTTTTTTGTTTTAAAAACACTCACCGCTTCTAAGAACCTAAAATGCCATGATAAAAATTTTCTATTCAATAGGAAAGGTATCATAACAATATGCACAACATGAAGTATCTTCTTTGTTTGCTTATGTTCGAAGTGTTTGATGAGTGTGTACGTCGAAATAAAGCCGGAGGAGATAATACTCGTGAGATGGACTTTAAAAGCTTTCTAGATTTTTTTGTTGACCCTTGAAAACTTGAAGGATTAATGTACTTATTCATATGCCTTGAATTATTATAGCATTTCCATCTATTCCTTCTTATTGTTTTGCTTTGCTGATCTTGAAATTCACTTGCCAAGTTGTTATGTATCTTTGCTAGAAATGTTCACCAAAAGTGGATTGATTGTGGAATCACCCATTAGGTGTTATTATTTTTCAATCCGCCTGCCAATCCAAGTCCCCGCGGGCCGACTCACACGGGTCACGTGCCTAGGCGGGTCGACCCGTAACGGATTTGGGTTGATAAAATTTCAATTCAATCCGTTTAAATTATTTGATGGCACGAACCAATCTGATAGATTTAATCTAAATTGACGGCACTACTCTATCTTGATAGGAGAGTCCTATCTATTTAGAATCACTACTACATACGTGTGCAATGCATCGCCAAATGAATGAAGTATAGATGTCCTCATACAATGCAATTGCATATATGAATTAAAGAGCTGGCTTTTTAATTTCTATATACTCCTTTAATCGACCAATTATAGACTTGTTAATAACCATGAGCCTCCTTTAATTTAATCCATTCTTCTCGAATTACAATCATATGTAAGCCCATAGTTTGTAGGATCATAATTCTACGTAGGATCAATTAGAGTCAGAATCAGATCGATCAAAATTGAATCATAGGAACGTATAATCCTATTAAAACTCTTTAAAATTTAATTTAGTATTTAATCAGATCATCAAGATGATTAAATCAATTTGATATTTGATTAAAATTTCATTTATAATAAACTAAAACAAATTATTATTAATGATATTAATGGTAATAATAGATTGATAATATATATTGATCCTGTCTGAAAGCGGAGGAGATGGTGCGCTAGCTAAGAGTGTCGAGGTAGCTAGGATGTTGATCATGCGAAAACTCTGAGCTGGAAGGCGATGGTGCTAAGCGATCCTGGAGCTAGGAGCTAGGAGTTGTGGACCTACGACACCACAAGCATAGCCAATGGGAATGTTAGAGCGAGAACTAGGAAGGGGGTCCCTGGCGTAGGTACTCCAACGCTCAAGTCAGAACAATGGATGAGTGAAATGGAGAAGAAGATGAACAGTAGTGTAGATGTGTATTTCAACTTGTAAAAACATACCTTGCCAATGTAGAAAACCCTCATTTTTATACCGCCTCTTATAACCTCTTTAATTAATGAGACAGTAGAGAATCTGTGGGGTCAAAGTGTGTCGGGTGGTGTAGGATGTGCGGTAGCCTCCCCATGGTCAGAAGAAAGCTCCGTTGTATGTATATGTTAGAATGGTGGAATATTTTCTGACAAGCAGATGTTATTCTCTGATAGGTTATTATGATTCTCTAGCAATATTGTCTCCTAGAAGGAGTCCGACCGGCTCTAGGCATGATCGGTTGTAAACTGAGAATCTTGTGGGGAGTCGGCCCCCGTAGGTCCTGTAAGTACCTCGAGTAGTTTTGATATGGTTAACCAAGTTCAGTTAGGTTTTGTTGTGTTTGACCCTTGTGTTTAAGTATGTAGAAGCTTAGGAACACAAGAAGTCGAGCGGAAGACACTGCCAGTGAGAAGGATGGCACAGGAAGGGAGTCGACAAGCTCGGTGCATCCGAAGGACGAAGTGCTGCGGAAGAGTACACCGGCGGAGGAGAAGGACGCGCACGGTGGTCTAAGGGACGAGAAGTCGGGAAGGAAGGTTGCTCGAGGAGAAGGCCAGAGTTCGGTTTGGGTGTGAGCTCAATTCCGGATGGCCGGAGCATCACCCAAGCGAACGGATCGAAAAATGGTTAACAAGGGAAGTTAACCATTTTCAGATGAATAGTGCTAAAGGCGCCCTCAAAGGCTTAAGGCATCTTCTGTGAACAATACTGTAAGCGCTTTCTAAAGCTTAGAAGCCGCATTCGATGAACAGTACGAAGGCGCCTTCTAGCCCATGAAGATGCCTCCGCTAGCCGTTGGCCGAGGATAATGTGTTATCCTCAGCAGATAAAATTCTATCCGATGGAAGGCGCCTTGAACCTATTTGGAGGCACCTTCAAGCTGCGAATAAGATTTTCTAGAAGCTATAAAAAGAGCACTGGACCTAGGAAATTAACAACAATTTGAACTACAAGTCTTGTACTATTTCCTAGTTGATTTTTTGAGCTGTCAACATCTGTAAGAGGCTTCTACGCCTGTAACGAAGGAGATTCTTTTAGTACCGTTCACTACCTTGGATTAACAATCATCTAAGTTGTAACCAAGTAAACCTTTGGTCCTCTTACTTCTTTCTTTAAGTTGTTTAGTTCAATTTTATTATTTTTATTTTAATTGTGCTACTAATCAAGTCCAAAGATCGAGAAGGAGTTTATTTTTTTTGTGTAAGCAATTCACCCCTCTTGCCGGCCCAACCTGGTCCAACAAGTGGTATCAGAGAAAGGACACCTTAGAAGAACTAACCTCCAACTGAAACAACGAAACGATGGCCAATGCAAGCATTCATCCATCAAAGTTTGAGGGAGACTTCGCGCAATGGAAATGCTAGATGGAGATATTTTTTTAAAATTGACTTTGAGATTCTGTTAATTATGAAATATGATTTTGTAGTCCTAAAAACCAACATGGAGCTGGAAAAGAAGAGTGTTTATCGACGAATAAAGAACAAGCTGACTTCATAGCGAATGGTAAAGCAGAGTTCTATCTGCTGAACGTCCTTCCGTCCCAGGGGGTCAATTGAATTGGCAGCTACAACTACACCAAAGAGCTCTAAGAGAAATTCCTGAAACTCCAAGAAGGTACTTCGGAAGCAAAGTTAGCAAGGTGAGACATCCTCCAAACCCAACTAACAAATCTGCGGATGAACAATAGAGAAAAGGTAGCGCAACTTCAAGCACGGATCAAAAAACTCATCACCCAACTCAACAATCTCAGAGAATTGATAACGAACTAAGATTACATCTTGTACACGCTCAACGCCTTCCCGAGAATTCCAGAATGATCATCCTTACTAGGTGCATACTACATTTCTAAGGACTTCGAGGTAAGTACACTAGAGAATTTGTTTTCTACTTTTGAACTTCACGAAACTCTATGTGTACATCCTAAAGCAATCGAAAAGTCAAACAACAATCTTGCCTTGAAAGCCAAGAACGAAGATCGGTCATATTATATTCAACCAATAGCATCATCCTAATAGAACGACCGGCTTAAGAACCGGTCGGATTAAATTCATCCAATAGCATCATCTCAACAGGGCAGCTAGTTTAAAGACCATCCAGATTATATTTAGTCAACAACATTATCTCAAAAGGACAGCTGACTTAAGGACCAGTCGAATCATTTCAGTAGACAATATCCCGACAGCTTGTCATAATAACAACTTTGTGTTAGAGAATATTCTTATGGAAACTTCTTCAAGGATCATCATGTCTCCCATCAGCAAACCAATAATAACAACATATTTCTTCGGTAACCTCAATAATAACAAAAGAAGCTATAAATGACAAAAGAAATATACATGTGGATAAAAATAAAGATTCCTCGGATGATTACGGTGAACTACCTAATAAATTCTGATATATTTTGTCACCTCATGATTGCGAAGATTACGTAAAATGGTATATAAAAGAGGAGTTCTCTTCGTGATGAAGGTACACTCACGGACATCTGCAACTCTACTCTCGCACATACATTCTGACAGTTCTTCCATTCATTCGGATTAAGACTGGCTTGAGTATCGGAGGGCCTTCGCCAGGGACTCCCCTTGGTTTTTAGGCACTAACATTTTGTTGGATCGTCTGCTTGTGCGCAGGATCAAATGAGAAGCTTCTTTTGGAGAGAAAGATCTTCTAACAGTCAATCACTCATCCACCGTGCCCAGCGCGTCATCTCCGTAGGTCTCAAACAGGATCACTCAGAAATGTAGCAACACTTCATGTCAGCATATCTAAGAATTGGTGGCTCAAACACATCACAAAACCCCCTTTTCTAGAGTTTCTCTCGTGCTAGAAAACGTCTCCTAATTAATTAGGTTTTCCCCTAATTAACTACCATGTCATCTAATTGTTCAAAACCTGCAGAATGACTTTTTTCTTCTATATAATCGATTGATGAGTCATACTAATCGATTCGGCAACTTCTAATTTATTGCCACAATCGATTCAGAAGATTTCTATTCTCATGAAAATATTGCCTAATCGATTGACCTAATTGATTCCAGCACCTTCTGTGCTAACGTGAAAAACCTCTCAATTGATTGGCTTAGCCCTAATCGATTGCCACAACTGACTCCACGACTTCTGTTCTCTCGTAACATAGGCCAATCGATTGGCCTTAAGGTAAATGATTTCAAACCCTACTATACTTCACAAAAATAGTCCCCAATCGATTAGGAAATCTATCTAATTGATTTGAATATCTTCTGTTCGAATCACATCTCCTGCCAACTAATCAATTTTCACTGCTAAATTGATTAATGTTGGGATCTTAGATGGCTAGAGGGGGGTGAATAGCCTCTTTGAAAAACACTAAACAGAAATTTCTTCAAGAACTTTGTTCCTACACTTCGTTAGATGGCTAGAGGGGGGTGAATAGCCTCTTAGATGGCTAGAGGGGGTGTGAATAGCCGACCCCAAATCGCTCGCGTTTCTTCCGACACTTCGTTAGCGCAGCGGAAAAATAAACTAGAAACGAAAGGAAGAATATCAAACCTTAACACAGCGATGTACGAGGTTCGGAGATGATACTCCTACTCCTCGGCGTGTCCGTAAGGTGGACGAGCCCTGTCAATCCGTCGGTGGATGAATCCCCGGAAACTCGGCTAAAATATACTCCTTCTGGGTGGAGAAACCTCGCCACAAAATCTTGCAACAGCAAGCAAAGAGTACACGAGATACAACAAGAAATACAAGACAATATGAATACAACAACACTAGCTTGCCTTCTCGTTGTCGACTGAAGTCCCAGATGAAGCAACAAGTTCACGGACGGATGCCAACAAGCAACTCAGCAGCAGCTGATCCAGTCGTGGAATGAAGCTCACACGAAGCTTGCGAAGAAGAGCTCAACAAAGCTCAAGCACCAGAACAGCAGCTCTGTCGCAGAGAAGAAGAGGAAGAAGAAGAAATGCAGCAGCAGCCCTTGACCTCTTTATACCTGCGAAGAAGACAGCGAAGAAACTAGCCGTTGCGTCGCAACGGCTAGAACCCTGATCGGTCTGCAGACCGATCAGCCTAGGCGCATGAAGCTTCTATTTGTTACCTGATCGGTCCCCAGACCGATCAGGTGTCGCGATCGAATCCCTGATCGGTCCACAGACCGATCAGGCCATGCGTGGATCGGTCAGCAGACCGATCCACGGCTTTCTTCTCGCGAGGTTGCGTTGCCTCCTGATCGATCTCCAGACCGATCAGATTACAATCAGTGAGCCACTGATCTGATTCTGATCGGTCACCAGACCGATCAGGGCAAACGCAGTATCACTGGATCGGTCACCAGACCGATCCAACCTTCTCAGCCCTAGACCTAGGGCTTCCACACCAACATTCGGTCAACCTTGACCTGTTGGTACATCATTCCTAGCATCCGGTCACTCCCTTGACCTGCTAGCACTTCTCCACACCAGATGTCCGATTACCCTTGATCCATCTGGATTTTTCCCTTGCCCGGCTTCACTCACCAGGACTTTCCATACTGCCTAACATCCCAGTTAGGACTTTCTCACTGCCTGGCTTCACTCACCAGGACTTTCCAACTGACTTTCTCACTGCCTGGCTTCACTCACCAGGACTTTCCAACTGCCTAACATCCCAGTTAGGACTTTCTCACTACCTGGCTTCACTCACCAGGACTTTCCACACTGCCTAACATCCCAGTTAGGACTTTCCACTGCCTGGCTTCACTCACCAGGACTTTCCAGCTGCCTAACATCCCAGTTAGGACTTTCCCTCGTGCCAAGCTCCTTGCTTGGACTTCTCCGTGCCAAGTCTCCATACTTGGACTTTTCCAGTGCCAAGTCTCCATACTTGGACTTTTCCCGTGCCAAGTCTCCATACTTGGACTTTTCCCGTGCCAAGTCTCTATACTTGGACTTTTCGCGTGCCAAGCTCCCTGCTTGGACTTTTCCAGTGCCAAGTCTCCATGCTTGGACTTTTCGCGTGCCAAGCTCCCTGCTTGGACTTTTCCCGAATCAGGTCAACCAGGTCAACCTTGACCTAAGGTTGCACCTACAATCTCCCAAACACCTATTCTTGTCAAACATCAAGAATAGAACTCTCTCACGAGTGTCAAACATCAACATGCAACTCAACTAGGTCAACCTCGACCTAAGGTTGCACCGACAATCTTCCCAAGTCAAACATCAAAATACAACTCGAGTCAAGTCACCTCGAGTCGGGTCAACCAGGTCAACCTTGACCTAAGGTTGCACCAACAATTAAGTCAATCGATTTGAGCACCAAAACCAGAAAGTTGAGGTTTAAGGTTTGTCCATCGATTCCTCCTCCTGACAATCGATTACTAATCCTAATTACAGTCATTCCGAAGCTAAAATCATATCATGCCCAGTATCCAATTGACCTCAACCTACTAGGACTTCCATTGCCCAACATTCAGTTATTCGTGACCTATTAGGACTTCCTGTTACCTAGCATCCGATCAACCTTGACTTGTCAGGACTTCCACTGCCTAGTTTTCAACTAGGTCTTCATTGTCTAGCCCCGCTAGGACTTTCACTGCCTAATTCTCAACTAGGTCTTCATTGTCTAACCCCACTAGAATTTTCACTATCTAGTTCCCAACTAAGTCACTTTCGCTGCCTAGTTCCCAACTAGGTCTTCACAACCTAGCCCCACTAAGATTTCAACTGCCTAGTTCCCAATTATATCTTCACTCACCAAGACTTTTCTATTACCTAACTTCTAATTAGGACTAGTCACTCAGTAGACTTTCACCATGCCTAACCTTAGCTATAATTTTCTCTTACCTAAGCTCCAGCTAGGACTTTCCCTTGTCAAGCATCAATTAGGGATAGTCACTCAGTAGACTTCCACCCTACCTAACATCCGTTAGAGCTTTCTTTTACCTAACCTCAATTAGGACTTTTAGTTGCCTAACATCCGGTTAGAATTTTTCCTAGTCATGTCTCCGGTCCTCCCTTGACCTATTTGACTTTTCTCACATATTGTCAAATATCGAAACTCAAGCTCGAACCAACTCGAGCTTAATTAGTCAAACTGGTCAATCTTGATCTGAGGACGATTACACCAATAGGAATGATGTCAACGGCTAAGGTTGAGGTTGGGATAATGTTAGCGACTAAGATAAAGGCAACAGGGATGATGTCGATGACTGAGGACTAATTAGGGGTGACGTCAGCGGTTGAGACCAAGGTATGGATGGTGTGGACAAACTGAGGCAAAGTCAAGAATGATATCAGCGACTAAGGCTGAATTAGGGGTGATGTCGGCGACTGAGATTGAATCGAAGACAATGTCGGTTATTGAAGCCAAGTCATATTAGTAGACTTATTCCCAAATAAACTATATTCCTTGGGATGAGTACACTAAATAGGTTTGATCATACTTGAATCATTTCTAGATCGTATCTAATCTCCTTTGAATCACGTCTGCCCCACTTTAATTTCGACATGATTTTCGATCACATGGAACACTTGGATTGCATAATCCTACCATGTCATAGAGTAAAAAAAAAGGCACTTATGGTTTCTGAACCATCAAAACGCCTCCTAAATCCACAGTTACGTTGCATGATCCGGGGGAAACACCAAACTCTTTAAAACACCTCCTAAAATGGCAACGAGTGATGATTGGATCATGAAGCAAAGTTAATGAGATCCAACACCACGCATCACTGCCTTACGCTTTTGACTCCCCACTATCACACTCCTCTAATGAAACGAGGCGGAGACAGGGTGAGTATTTGGTTAATTCGGTTAATTTGATATTAATTTTGTATAAATTTTTTTATTGTTATTTTAAATAAATTTAGTTAATTCGTCGTTAACTGAAATAACTAATTCGGTTAATTTAGTTTTAGTAAAATTTTGATTTGATTCAGTTAGTCAACACTAAATCGGTTTTTGATTAATTCGGTTAATTTATGGATCGAATTAACCGAATGATCACCCCTAGGCGGAGTCACGTATTGCCCTAGGGCTTTAGCCTGGAGACCCGACGAGTTAAAGGAAGAATATAAGAGAAGTAGAAAGAAAAAAAAAATAATCAAGATTGTCAGCCCGTTGGCTTTTATTTTCGATCTGCAAAGGTAGATCAGCCTGAGTAGGTTGGCCCTTTCGCCTCCGTCATTTCTCATCTGATGATTGTATCTGTGAGCCGGCCAGTATCTGATCAACCAATGTCGGGTTAAAACCTAAATTCTAAAACTCTAAACCATGAACACTGAACTAATTAACCTCGCTCGATTGCTCTTAAACATCTTAAGAGACTAAAATGAAGGTGCCAAGTAGAGGTAAATGAGAAATTTATCCCGCAATTGGATGCATCCACCCGATTTTCAACCGCAAACTTTTGAAAAAAAAAAATTGTGACATAGAGGGATTTTGATGTTTTCTCGGTTGAATTTCTAATGTGATAAACAGGGAGAGCTCTTAGAACTTTTGCCTTTTTGGATTCAAAAGGTTTTTGATCTTGAGAAGTGAAAACACCAGTCAAAAGAACACTGTCATTTGCAATTTTTCAATCAAATTTTCCTCTTTTAAATTAATAAGAGGACAATTAAAATTGTAGCACTTCTATTGGAAGATTATGTAGCAAAAAATGTTAATTTTTTTTAAAAAAAATATTCAAGTACAAAAATAATTCCATGACTTGATGAACTACTCTGTTTCGACTGTGTATTATTTATTTTTTTAGTTTTAATTTTTTTAGTTATAGAAAAATATAAAAAGTTACATCGACTTATCCTTCATAATTTTTTTAAGAAAATTAAAAAAAAAAAAATTTCGTTGGGTGTTGACTGCTATTCTGTCTTTATTCTCTCACTTTTTTAGTACGTAAAATAAATAGATTTGTTTTTTCAAACTTAATTTTAAATAATGTAATTGGAAAGGTGATCACCGAGACCAAATGTCACTGTTATTGTCTGGACCTTTTCAAAGTTTTCTCAATGAGTCAATGGCGACAAATCTATCATTAGATTCTCGCCAGGCTGTCATGTTCATTTGCCAAAGTCAACAGTTGATTTAGATTTGGCTTTTTATAATTTGCACGTGCAGCTGCTCATCTTCTCGCTCCACTCGAACACATCAATCCAAATGCAGCTAACCTTGTAGTCAAACTAAATCCAACAAGAACGTTATTATCTTCGATAAGCTATCGAAATTCAAGTAGTTATCTAGATCTAAACAAGATAAGACATTTAGCTCTACTTAATTTGTCAATCTCACTCAATTCAATTCATTTCATATCAATTCAATTCATTCATCTTTATCCACTCGTAAATACTTTGCGGAACAATAAATCCATAATAAAAGAACATATCCATCTATAAAATATCTGATTGTCTAAAAGTGATGAAGATAAAAAGAGATGATGCTTATCACTCCTTTTTATATATGTCATAAAAAAAAATAAAAGAAAGTGTTAAAATAAGAATTAGGAAGAGAGTCATTGGCATAGACACTTCAATGTTCAAATTAGTACAATAGTTGAGTGAAAGCACGAAATGTAAAGTGTACATGGCTAATAGAGATAATCTCTTTTATGTCACCTTTCATAACCTCCGTAATAATAAGACGACAAGAAATGTATGATATCAGAATATGTCAGATAATAAAAAATGTACAATTTAAAGGATATGCAGTCATCCTTTAATAAATCTTCTATTACATGTATATGAATGATCTCTTATAACTTCTACAATAAATAAAGCGGCTGAGAATGTTTGTTGTCAAATACTGGAATATGTATAGTCATGCTCATAGGAAGGTTCCATAACAGGCATAGCGCGGAATATTCCTGAGAAGTAGCTATTATTTTCTGACAGATTGTTACAATTCTATGATAATGTTATCCTCTGGAGGTAGTCCGATCAGCCTAATAGCCAACCAGCGACATGATGGAAGACTGACAATAGAAATAGAAAACTAAATCCCTTAAATCTGACCGACTCTTTGGTCGACCGGACTATATGCTGAGAGTTGTCTTAGTACTGAGAAATGAGAAGATAAGCTCTGCAAGTTCGTCTGGCTCTTGGGTCGACAAACTATATGCTAAAAATTGTATTGTAATAGTGGGAAATGAGTTGTACTCTAGGTCCAATCAAAACCAAGTCTGACCAACTATATACTAAAAGACTGCCTAAGTTGATTCTAGGTATTTTCATGCTGAATGGAACGTTATATTCTTCAAGTCCGACCGGTTCTTAAGTCGACCGATCATATGTTGAAAGACTTATGCTCAACGAATTAGGAGTGCTCAACCCCATATATCCGATCAACTTTTGGGACAACTAGCTATAGATCCAATCGGACTTTGAGAGGCCCAGCTATACAGTGAGCACCTTAGCGCTGGGAGTGAAAAGTTGTGTTGAGATGAAAGTATCTCATTTATCTACATATACCTTGACTTTAACTGTGGCCATCATCTTAGTCAGATCGTCATCTCACATTAACTTTAATTATCATATCATCTTAACTATCGATTCTTCGTTACCTCTAAATTCCGTCGTAACACCGTATCACTATTGAAATTCAATTACTTATTGAATCTTAACAAGAGGAGCGAGTCAACCTTACTCCATTCAATTCAAATCAAATCAAATCAATGCCTTGATTCCTTTGAACCGTTCCACCAGATCTTGCTTCCTATGTTTTCTTAAGAAAGCCTTGCCAAACAAGCAACTACTTTCATAAATAAGGCTTCAACTCTTCTCCATGCGTTCATTCTTCTTCCCTCTCAAGACATGGAGCAGCACTGGAACTTCTACGAGCAGAGCAAGAAACAGGGGAGGAGGCCGCAGCCGAAGCGAGGCCAGGTCAAAGCGGGGATCTTTAAGGGCATCGCGAAGGCAGTCATCCCCGTGGCCTTCAAGAAAAGAAGCGATGGCAGCTTCACCTCCGACGAGGCCTCTCCGGCGACGACGAGTGGATACACTTCCGGCTTCGACGACGACGATCGATGAGTCGTGGAGAATTCGGAGGAGAGTGAATTCCTGTATATATATATATATATTTTGAGCTCGGCTCTGTTTTTCTTGCTACTGGAAGCTTGGCGGATTTGGGTTTTGCTGAAGGGAGAAAAAAACAGAGCAATGGCAGGGAATAATGTTCTTTGCTTTTTCGACGTCTCTGCAATAGAAATGGAAGCCAATAATATGATCAATATTTGCTTGGATAATTAATGGGTGTTTAATTTATAGATTAGGGAAACTAATTTTTTAACGGAGATCGCGTGATGTTTTATCAACTCATTCATAGATCCAATCATGAACGGATCTTACAAAGAGTAGTCCTAGACTTGAGCCCTATTAATTATATTTTCTTAATAATATAATTAATTAAATATAATTATCTATATAAATTTTTATATAATCTATTAAAATGAATCTCTTCCCCACTCAGATCAAGTCCTTTATATAAATCGGTGACTGAGATCAACCCATAAGTCTGTGATTTTTCTAGAGGAAAGCCATGGTCTAGTCATGTGATATGATACCCAAAGGCATCAAAGAGCCAATGAATGGAAGTCCTTGGCAACCAAGGAAACAATTGCAGCTGTTTCTTTTTATATGTCCACCACTACTTTTTACCTCCCTCCCAGTAATTTAGAAGAAGAAGACGAAAATGGACGGTGGCCTCAGGAGCTCCGGCGAGAAGGAAAGTAGGGCGACGGGGAATCCCAACCCCAAGAGGGGAAACATCATGAGAGAGATCATTAGGGAATGGAAGGACTCCCTGCTGGGCTCGGGCCGGAAGCCGCGAACAGAATCGCAGAAGCGACGGCAGGGGCGACGGCGGCGGAAACTCTGCGTCTCGGCGCAGCACGAACGCCCACTGATCGGGGTGATCACGTACGGCGTAGCGTGTGTTTCTTCTGCTGTTCTGGGAGGTTAATTATCTCTGTGCTGTAGATAAATGGATCATGCTGTGTTCTGATCTAAATATCATGTGCTTGCTCAAAATGATCCGGATTATGTTAACTAGACAAAGCCACAATCATTAAACAGTTAATCCGAGTATAATTATCAGTGGTTCATCCTCCTGTTATACTCCGGATTTACATAGGCAAACCAGGAACAAACTCGTCTGCTTTCAAAATTAAATTTAACTTGATTTCAGCAGAGTACATAATATTAGAAGAAAATAAGGCATGATGTTCTTCAATTTTTTATGAAAACTCAAAAGGAGGAGAGTCCAACTTCCTAGCTAGTTAGTTACAAGAGTCCTTCTATGTATATAGAATCACTTCTACACCAGTGTGCAATGCATCACCAAATGAATGAAGTATATAGAGATGTTCTCATAAAATGCAATTGCATATATGAATTAAAGAGCTTGCTTTTTAATTTCACTATACTCCTTTCTTCGCACATATTTCAAATAAACATATTTGGAATCCTCAAATAAGAAAGTAATTTACATGAGAAATAGTAATCTTTCGTGCAAGCAATTTATATTATAAATAAGAAAGACATAAATATCATTCTTTGAGAAATATAAATAAGAAAGGCAATAATAACAAGTGGTTCATTGTCACTTTTCATGATACTGTGGAGAATCAAAATCATCATTGTAACATCAAAAGCAAATGAATTATGTGAGCGATTCATGAGCATAAACGATCGAATCAGATAAGAGAGCTGCTTTTCCTAGGGGTGAGCAAAAGTTCGGTTAAACCGATTAAACCGACCGAATTTAAAAATTCTGTTCGGTTTATTCGGAAATTCGGTTTTTTATTTCTAAAAAATCGGTTAATTCGGTTCGGGTTCGGTTTTGATTTTTTTATTCGGTTAAACCGAATAGACCGAATTTTTAAACCAAATCGGTTTTTTAGACCATAAATTTTAGACCAAACCAAATTTTTATTAAGCTAAACCAAATTTTTTAGAAAAAATCGGTTTATTCGGTTTGTTCGGTTCGGTTTGTTCGGTTTTCTTGGAAATTCGGTTCGGTTCGGTTCGATTCGGTTTTTATCGAAAATCGATTCGATTCGGTTTATTCGAAAACAAATCGGTTCGGTTCGGTACGGTTAATTCGGTTCGGTTCAGTTCGGTTTTAACCGAATACTCACCCCTAGCTTTTCCCACCCCCCTCCCCTCCCCTCCCCGGGCCCACCATAAAATTCAATGATATTTACCATTCTATCCTTTCCCTTATTCCTCTCATTCACGTTTCTTTTATTTAATTTTTTTAAGTTTTATTTTTTAACTAATTTTAGTTTTTATCAGTTTTACTTTTTAATAATTTTTTTTATTTTTATTGAGTGGCAGTGCTTTTCCTATCTCCATGTTTTATTTTATTATTTTTTATTTTTTTAATCAGTTTTTTTTTATAATTTTAATTCTTTTTAATTTTTTTATTATATATTTATAATCTTTTATTTATTTTTTAATCGTAGATTTTCGCACATACTCCCTTCCCAGTCCCATCATATTATTTACATTTATATCATTTTTTTAAGTATTTTCTCGACAAAAAAGTCATGTTTTTTTTATATTCGTAATATGAGATTGGATCTTTTGTCCCCAATTTTCTCTGTCCTCCTATCATACTCGTCGCCTCAAGCCCATTACCGGCGGCCTCTGGTCGTCGCCTCGACCAGAACTATACCCTAGGGGAAGGTGAACCCCCGGGGGTCGCTATCAGGACGATCAATGTCGAAATTCTGCTGAATTTAAGCAGGGACTCATATCGTCGACAAAGGAAAGTTTACTCAAATCCGGCCGAATTTAGGGATTGATCGCGTCGATGGCGACCGTATTCACCTTCCCCCTAGGATATAGTTTTAATCGGGATGGCGACCGAATGCTGCCAGCGGTGCCATCGACGATGGACTGGGGTAATGAGTGGGACATGGGGACAGGTGATATTGAGATAGAGGATTCGATATCTTATAATCTTTGTTTTTTTTTTAATAATAAATTTTAGGAGTTATTATTTATAAAAAATTTGAAAGTAAAATATGGATAAAAAATAAAAAAAAATTATGAAAAATTAATAAACAAAATTTATTTTAAAAAATAAAACTAAGGAAGTAAATAAAATTGAAAAAAATAAACGGTAAACTAAAGAGAAATAAAACTAAGGAAGTAAATAAAATTGAAAACCTAAACGGTAAACTAAAGAAAGTAAATAAAATTGGAAAATTAAGAAATAACTTGTTATTTTAAAGAAAGGGGCAAAAAAGTCATTTAACAAAGGAGAGAGGGGGTGGGCTGTCAGAGGAGGTGGGAAAAGCAATTACCATCAGATAATAATTATGCAGAGGATTTTCACAGATAATAATCTTAATTTCATAAAATTCTAAAGGTCGATAAGCTCCTAGAAAGAATAACAAGTTCAATTACAAAAATGAATTAATACCACTTGGAATTCAAACTTATCAAAAGGTTAAAAGTTTTCTATATATGACCCAAAAGGGTAAAAAGCAGCGTATAATTAATATTAATAGTGATAGCTGTAGGACAGTTAGATTTGATAGAGAGGGGGTGAATATCGATTCGAAAAATAAGAGTTTAAACGCAGCGGAAAAATAAAATAGACACAGATGTTTTTACTTCGTTCGGAGCCTGTGACGACTCCTACTCGAAGGCCCGTGGTCCTTGACCACTTTCGTTGGGCAATCACTAACAAGTCGAAATATGATTACAGAATAAGTACAGGAAATGCTAGTGACAATAAAACAATACCGACAAAGAAAATTAAATAAAAACCGGAGGAGCACTTTTGTCGGAGCGTTGTTGACGTCGCACTTGAACGTCGAGCAGCAAGACCAGCAGTAGAAGAGTTCTCAGTAAAAATTGATTGTTCTGAAGCTCCTGTCTGGGGCTTCTTTTATATACTGTTCCAGGCGCCTGGATCCCTTCCGGGCGCCTGGAATGTGACGTAGCTGCACAAACCATGATGCTCCACGTGGCGACGACTCGGCTGGATAGAATTCGCCTTCCGGGCGCCCGGACCACCTTGTTTCAGAAAACTCCCTTTTCCTGCAAAACAAAGTTAGTCCGAGGCAAATATGTATCCTGTAAAACAGATTGTTAGCACAGTCAAAGTTTAACAGATGGATAAAGAAGAGTATGACTTAGATTCCGTCTTTCCGAGACCGGAATCTAGTCACGATCTCGACTTAGACATCCGAAATGGATCTAAGCCGGATCGACGCCTAATGTCCCCTTCCCGGGAACGCGTCCTCACAGTCACTCCCCTCCAGTGACTTACCTCACTTACCTGCCAGACGTCCGGTCAGCCCGTCTAGACTTCTCGCCAAGCGTCCGGTCAGCCCGTCGACCCGCTTGAACTTCTCGCCAGCTATCCGGTCAACCTGTCGACCTAGCTGGACTTCTCGCCAAGCGTATAATTAATATTAATAGTGATAGCAACTCATGAAAAAAAAAACAGAGTATAACGAACTAGTAAATTAATTAAGTCAATACTATCAAGTAACATAAGATAGACAGTATTTGCATTAAAATAAAAACAATAACACAAATACTAAAACAACTTAATTAATCGAAGCATGATACGATACAAACTTTTATGGAAAATCTCATTCTATCAGACGATAAAAAATTATTATTCAATAAATTTATAAAGAACTAACGAGAAAAGATAATGTTGGAACCCCAAGGTTGTTTTGGTGTGATCAACAAGTTAAGTTAGGTCCTGCGTTGTTTCTAACATTGTGTCTAAGTGTGCAGGAGCTTAGGAGCACAGGTACTCGAGCGGAAGACGCAGCTAGCGAGAAGGACGGCACGCTGTGCGTCCGAGGGACGAGGTGCTGCGGAAGAGTACACCGGCGGACGAGAAGGAAGTGCGTGCGGTGGTTCCGAGATACGAAAGCCGGAGCGGAAGATTGCTCGGCGAGCAAGAGACGCAGCTAGCGCGAAGGTCGGCACGGGGTGCGACCGAGGGACGAAGTCTGCGGATGAGTACGCTGGTGGACGAGAAGGGACACGCGGTAATTCCGAGGGACGAGAAGCCGGAAGGAAGCACGCTCAAGAAGACCGGAAGATGGGTTCGGGTGAGCCCTATTCCGGATGTCAGAGATTACCCAAGCAAGCGGAGCCGGAGCAGAAAGACCCGGACCAGAGGCGAGCTGAACCGGAGAAGAGAGCACGGACCAAAAGTCAACTGGGTTGACTTTTGGCTCGGGGGCGCCCAGAGCTGTCCGGGGCGCCCGGAACTGTCCGGGGCGCCTGGAAGTGACTTTTTCACAGGATCGAGCTTTGACTCGATCCAACCGTTGGGGGATAAATTTTATCCCCCCAGGGCGCCCGGAACCCTTCCAAGCGCCCCGACCAAGGCTATAAATATAGCCTTGGTCCAGAAGCTTTTCAACAATCACGATCATTCTATTTCCAAGCACTTGTATGCTTTAGTTGTAGTTAAGCTTCTGTTTTCTGTGCCTAAACGCTGTAAGAGGCTTCTCCGCCTGAAGGAGTTTTTGAGCTTAATCTTCCTTGGATTAACAACCACATCGGTTGTAACCAAGTAAACATCTAGTGCCTAGTCTTTTCTTTTATGCTTTTATTTATCTGCTTAATTCATTTTACAAGTGTTAGCTTAATCGTTCGAGGAAGGGTTGTTTGTTTTTAATTGACAGGTTATTTACCAACCCTTCTAGCCGGCCCAACGGTCCTACAAGTAGTATCAGAGCCGAGACGCCTCAGAAGGACTAACCGCCGTCTGAAGCAACAATGGCCGGAGCTAGCGACTACCCACCAGCATTCGAGGGGGAGCTTTCTTCATGGAAGCAACAAATGAAGGTATTTCTTAACTCTGATATTGGTATTTCTCTAATAATGAAAACAGGTTATGAAGCACCGAAAGACACGAACGGAGAGAAAATCGGCATACGCCTCTAGAACGAGAAGCAACGTGAAGAGTCCATGGCAAATGCTCGGGCAGAGTTTCACATTCTAAGCGCAATACCAACTAAAGATTTCGACAGAGTCGGAGAGTACAAAAGCGCGAAAGAACTTTGGGAAAAGTTCTTAATGCTCTACGAAGAACCGGTTGAAGTCGTCTCCTCAATAGACATCGAGCCGACATCAGAAGTACATCCTGAGATCGATGAAGGGGGAGAATCTTCGGAAGAAATTAATTCAACAGGGGGAGAACCAACGGCCAAAAAGGTAAGTCAGGTATGGTCTCCATCTTCTAATCAATTGGTTAAACCAGTCGAAAAGCTGCCTAAAGATTTTTTCGAATTAGAAATTGATTCATCAAAAGAGATTTTCGGTTCAGAAAAACTTTTGTATAACAAATCTTGCAAACTAGATTCTTGCGAATTAAGTACTTTATCAAAAGATTTATTTCCAAATATGTTATCGAAAGAATTTTTCGGATTAAGAGATCGACTGTTAAAAGATTTTTGCAAGTTAGAATTTTTGTCGTGAAATTCTTGCAAATCACAAAATAGTCTTTCGAAAGGATTTTGCACATTTCCGAAAGAACTTCTTATATTGTCAAAAAATTTTATCAAGTTAAAATTTATGTTATTCAAATATTTTTGTGAAGTAAAAATTCAAAAAATAGAAATTAACATGATACAAATTTTTACATGTTTAATACTTGCGGTTTTAAATCTGAAAAAGATTGATTTAAGAAATTATGATAAGTTAAAATAGAAATTTAAAACTTTCTGATAAATAGAATTAAGAACTAAATAAATAAATAAATGCATAGAAATTTTTTTTAATGTTTAAATTTTCTTGCATAAAAGTCTTTTTGGGCTTAGAAAGTTTTTTTTTTAAAAAAAAACTTTTCAAAAAACTATTGTTGACTTAGAAATATTTTTACAGATAATTTTTCAAAATTTTCTAAGTCTTTAAACCCTTAGAATTTTAAACCCCATTTTATTGTGATCAAAGGGGGAGAAGGAAAGTATAAGTCTGGGGGAGGTACAAATTGAAAATTAAAAATTTTCGAAATTTAATTTTTTCTATCTTGTTGCACATTATTGCAATAAATTGTTTAATTTCATATCTATTTTTGACCCTAGCTTAACTTGAGTTGATCACACCAAAAAGGGGGAGATTGTTGGAACCCCAAGGTTGTTTTGGTGTGATCAACAAGTTAAGTTAGGTCCTGCGTTGTTTCTAACCTTGTGTCTAAGTGTGCAGGAGCTTAGGAGCACAGGTACTCGAGCGGAAGACGCAGCTAGCGAGAAGGACGGCACGCTGTGCGTCCGAGGGACGAGGTGCTGCGGAAGAGTACACCGGCGGACGAGAAGGAAGTGCGCGCGGTGGTTCCGAGATACGAAAGCCGGAGCGGAAGATTGCTCGGGGAGCAAGAGACGCAACTAGCGCGAAGGTCGGCATGGGGTGCGACTGAGGGACGAAGTATGCGGATGAGTACGCTGGTGGACGAGAAGGGACACGCGGTAATTCCGAGGGACGAGAAGCCGGAAGGAAGCACGCTCGAGAAGACCGGAAGATGGGTTCGGGTGAGCCCTATTCCGGATGTCAGAGATTACCCAAGCAAGCGGAGCCGGAGCAGAAAGATCCGGACCAGAGGCGAGCTGAACCGGAGAAGAGAGCACGGACCAAAAGTCAACTGGGTTGACTTTTGGCTCCGGGGCGCCCGGAAGAGATTTTTTCACAGGATCAAGCTTTGACTCGATCCAACCGTTGGGGGATAAATTTTATCCCCCCAGGGCGCCCGGAACCCTTCCAGGCGCCCCGGCCAAGGCTATAAATATAGCCTTGGTCTAGAAGCTTTTCAACAATCACGATCATTCTATTTCCAAGCACTTGTATGCTTTAGTTGTAGTTAAGCTTCTGTTTTCTGTGCCTAAACGCTGTAAGAGGCTTCTCCGCCTAAAGGAGTTTTTGAGCTTAATCTTCCTTGGATTAACAACCACATCGGTTGTAACCAAGTAAACATCTGGTGCCTCGTCTTTTCTTTTATGCTTTTATTTATCTGCTTAATTCATTTTACAAGTGTTTGCTTAATCGTTCGAGGAAGGATTGTTTATTTTTAATTGACAGATTATTTACCAACCCTTCTAGTCGACCCAACGGTCCTACAAATAATTGAATATATAAACAACGGCAAAAAAGACTCACACAATTGGCGTTGGAGTTTCTGTCAGCCATAGTGAATAGTGAGAACCCTTTGCATTTCCAATAAATTAACAACGAAGATGTATTAAAAAGATACATCTTATTATATTGTGAACAAGGAGGATTTAAGGAGGATTCATTAAGATTAAATCAAAAATAATATTCAACTTGGTAAAAGTTCAACCAAACTCCTTTAGTAAGAAAAGCTTGTTCAACTTAAGTTTTATCTAATAATTATTAATAAAGTATAAATAAATAAATTTAATAAAATAATCCAAGATAATATCGGCAGCATAAAACAATAAATATAATATTAAACTGGTATGTCTCTATCCCACGCACTTAAAAAAGTGTCGCGTGTGCTCAAAATTGGATAGATAGAGCTGTCTTTTCGTTGAGGTTTTGGAATTGATAAATAAAGAAGAGATCCAAATGCTATTGAGTGGAGGAAGAAGAAAAGAGAGAAAAATGAAAGACTGGAGAGGGTTGTAGAGCAGCAGAAGAAGAGGAGCGTGCTTTAGAAACAAGGCAGGCTGATTGAACCAACAACAGTTGAATGGAACAAGAACAAGTAAAGAGGACAAGCAAATAACCTTAACTAAAAAATAAATAGGAAACTAGTATTGATTCCATCATTGTCAATATGAAGATGAATGAGAATTCTGAAGATTTGCTGTCAGAGATCATCATTCAAGTAACTACACTAATATTATCTGATGTGGTGATGGAGAGGGCCCGCCCGATATGGGTCAAGTGCTCAGGTGAAGGTCAAAGTCAAGGTGGTAATGTCAAGATGTCATCGGGCTCGTCTACGGAGACCGAGCGAAAGTCGACTACAATGGTTGGTCGGGCTAGCTAATGTCCGATCGGCAACAGGCCTGTCTAGAGGCCGAGTGAAGGTCGACTGCAATGGCTAGTCGGGCTAGCTAATGTCCGATCGGCAACAGGTCTGTCCAAGCTGACCGCTCGTCTAGCTCAGTAACGCTTAATATGGAACGGCAGAACGCCAAGAAGACCGAAGTGCTTGTATGATCGGGAGATGACCGTCTACTATATCCAATCACTGCAAAGGAGAACAACCAGGGTCGACCGAACGAAGGAGTCCCCAGCCGAGCGACTACCCCGCTCGGTCGATCAGCAAGATCGCTGACCTAGCTCGGGATATTCTTTTGGAAGATAGTGTCGCCAACATGGAGCATGGCTAACAAGGGAATCGTACGACGATAAATCGGAGGATGTGCCCACAACCAATTAGAGAACGTGCCAATGACCACGTGTTTAGGATCAATTGGAGAACGTGTCCGCGATCAACGGGAGAACGTGTCTATGATCACATATCCAAGACCAACGTGTCCATGACCAATAGGAGAACGTGCCCATGCCTCGAAAAGCGCTTACGTCACCCACCAAGACATTATATAAAGGAGGATCCGTACACCAACGAAGGTACGCATTATTTTTTATTTACTGTTATTCCGTCTTCTTCTTCTTGTCGGTGACTGACTTGAGCATCAGAGAGCCCACGTCGAGACCCCTTCCCTGACCCGGCAGTAATATTTCTTGTATTGCAGAGCGGAGCAAGGTTCACATATAGTCAACGCAGTAGCGACATCCCAACTTTCCATCTCCACAATTTTCGGACAATATCATTATCCTTCTATTAAAGTCATAATAATTGAAAATTAATGACAAAAATACAGAATTTGCACTAAATAATCTCATGATAACTGGTTTAAAAAACAAAGTTATAAAACAAAACAAAATAGATCAATGTAAAGTCTAGCTTGGATGTTCAAACCTAGAATGATGGCCGACTGTTATCGCTAACAACAAAACCTTTACAAAAGCAATTTGCTATAACTAATCTTTATGTTCAAGACATTCGAAATAAGAACAAACCAAACAAATAAATAATTGTTTGACTAGATTAGACCAATTTCCGGTCTGGGGATTGATTAAAATTAAAATAAGAGCCAAAACCACATGAACCAAGAAGGTAATATATGATAAACAATGTGATGGCATGCATAAGCAGTGACGTACTCCCCTGATCAAAAGATAGAATAAGTGCATCAATAGAAAAAAGAAATAGATTCTTGGGGTGGTCCAAAGACTTTGGACTTTTGCGTTAAGAAAAAAAATTTTTAAAAGTTGCTGGGGCTACCACGTCTTTTATGTTGATTAAGAGTTACTCACGGCTCCAGTACTTCTACTTATGCCCATTTAATTAATACCAGTTTCATTAAGTAAATAAATATTCATACCTACCACATAATAAATGAATAGATAATTTAAGTACCTAAATAAATAGATACCTGACAACAACTGCACGACTATTTATAAAAAAATACAAATGTTATAAAAAAATACAAATGGCTTTACTTTTATTTTTTGAATTGCTAATATTATAACAAAATTAATAAGATTGTATTATAAGAGATAAAGTTACTATTTATACATTATAATAGTAGAATTATTATTACATGATTACTATAATTTTAATATTTATTATATATTTTAATGGTGGGTAAGTATCCCTATATATACCTACAAATGCACAAGGTTTCAATATCTAAACTTGACCTGTTTAAGTCCCGGTTAAATGGTTCCCATGATTGGAGCAACAAAAAGAATCTTGATAAAGTTTTTCCGTGGATTTTTAAACTTACCTGTTGTCTGGGCCAAACTGAAGAACTTCTCGAATGAATTCCCAGCTTATACCTGCATCACATAGTAGAAGTTAAAATCTCTCTTCTTTCAACAAGTATGACCAGTTTAGCATAACTTAATTGTGTTTGATAATAGTACCTTTTCAGTGGCCTGCATTAATGTGATGGTTGAAAAACAAAGTCTAGGCACAAGCAGAAGCGATCTCACAATTTTCGGTGAAAGAATTGACAAATAACAATTACTTTTGTTTATGACCGAAAGCAATGGTCAATCAATATTAAAGGCTCTTGAACGCATATATTCTGAGAGATGTCAAATATATAATACAGGCGCAACATTGCATAAGACAGTGATATAAGAGGACCAAACACCACCAAATAATATTTTTTTTGCGAACAAGTGCGACCTCTCACTCTGCTGACACTTGTGTGGGTAAGCATTCCTTGCTTTGATTTCAGACAAACAAATCTGCTCCTCGTTGGACACTAATGAGATGGGTTTCCAAAATAGTACTTTGGTGCGGCACCATGGGAGAAATGGAGATGGTTGGTTGCCGAGGCTGGAGTTTGCAGCGGAGGAAGGGCAGCTGTCACCTTGTTAGTAGGGAATCCTGATGATGCTGCAGAAGAGAACATTGGAAATGGAGAAGGCACATTTGTCGGCCAACTCAACATCGGTAGAGTTTGGAAACCAATAGCAGGTCTCTTGTCATTCTCTCTCACCTGCAATAGTGGGAAAATGAAATCAGAACTCCGAACTCCTATTAAACATGATATTTGACAGAATGGAGAACTGTCTCACATAAAGTTTCAATATTAAACTTGTTATTGACTATAGAACAGTGTAGGCTAATTTGATCCATCCAATTAATGTAAGGACCAAGTAAAAGTATTACTCGACCCATTTCAGAAAGGTAATGTTTGGTTCACAGTTCAAACGATGAAGGTTTGAGATTAGAACATAATCATCCGATTATCTATTGTGTTTCCTATTTTCCAGTTAAATTAAATGAGGTGCAATCACTAGAGTTGGGTGTAACCATAGCCTTTTCAGAATACAATTAATGTGTCACATAAAGGATTCATGTGAAATAGCTCCAAAGCTATTCCCTGACTCATAAGACAATGGGCGCTAGAGATTGAGAACATATCCATCCTATCATCACCATTCAGTTGCAAGTGTATTTAGATAAAGCTTCATAGCTAGACAAACTTCACGTTAGTGGTAATTCATGCTCAAAAACCAATAAGTCAATGCTACAAAGAAATTAATTATGGTAGAAGAAACATCGTGTTGGAGTAAAGAAGTGCAGTACAATGATGAGAAAATACAAGAGGCTAGTATTGGAAACTCTAGCAGATATTGTTGAGAGATGATGAAAAAAGAAAATATAAGAGTAAGATTTTACCATAAAATTGAGAACCGATCAGTCGCAGAAAAAAAAAAAGAAAAATAACATTCTTGTGCATATTTTGTTGCATGATTTCCAAGTCCAAAATCATTTCTTCAGGAAAACTAAACAAAAATTAGTTGAGTGTGCTCTTAGCATTGAAATCTATCAAATAGTGGTCTCAGTCTCTCAGATTGCTATGGACAAATCAAAGTTTATTAGGGAACTTATAGGGAGAAAAGAACAGGATGTAGTAAAATGCATTTGAGAGAAGGAATGCCAAGGTATCTTAATCTGCAAACTGATTACCCTTGCCTTGCTAATGTCGAATCCTTTCAACTGGCTACTGAGTGAACATTGGTTGTCCTTGGGAGTGGGGACAGATGGTTGACATATTCTCAAATTTAGATCAATATCAGGCCCTGCAAGAAATTCAGAAAATTCTAGATCATATAAATTGGAAATCTTCTATCAAAGAATCATGCTATTTATCTGGTGAAGCACTTAAATGGATTTTAATTTGCAAAGAATACCCTCATTATCACACTTGGAAAATATTTCTTCTTCATAGGTACTTGGATCAAAATTGGTAACTGCCTCTCTTCCATTATATTTTATGGCTGCCTTGTCATAAGCCCTAATGAAGAGAACAACAGAGAGAACAGATAGGTGTGTGAACTGAAATATAAGAAATAAAGTCAAAATAAACAATTGAGAAAAATCATAATAAGGAAAGACCTAGCAGCTTCTATCTCACTGTCAAATAGCCCAAGATATATGTACCTGCACATCATGCATAGCATTCTCGTTACTCGTTAGTAAAGAATGGTTCATTTTATGGATCTATGCGTATACCGAATGACCATGGAAACCCAAATATCACAAGTCATTCCAATTTCACTAAACATGCAATGTGTACCACTGTATGCAGACATACCTAACGGTTGTAAGCATCAAGAGGCATAAATTCAGATCTACAAAGTAGCATACATGAACAAGAACTCATCCTTATCTTCTTAAACAACTCGTGGGAGAAGGATTTAAAAACAGAATTTTCTTACTTCTTGCCAAGGAACTGCCCCATGCGGGCTTCCCAACGACCACACTTGTGCAGGGTGACTCCTCTATATTTTGAACTTCCCCTTGAGAATCCAGTGCTCTGACGACGAAGTATATGAACAAATTCTTCCTTTGACAGATTCTTCATCTAAAAAATCAAAACAAAACCACAACAAAGGGCAAAAGTAAGCGGTTGACAAATACAATGAAGAAAATGTTTGGTTTCTTTTGCACAATAGTACCTGATTCAGATCTTCTTCATAGTCACTCAGATTGAAATTGATATCAGCGTCAACTCCCCGAAACTTAATTGCAGCTCGATCATATGCCCTGGAAATAGATGTAGATTCTGAACATTCCTGCCTAGATAAGCACGTAAAAAAAGAAAGCAATAACATTAATCTCACCTTGCAGCAGCATGAGCAGTGTCAAAGCCTCCTAATAGTGTCCAAAAATTGAAACATGCAAAAATCAGAATTTTTCATTTATGATATACCTATGAGTAAGCTAATGTTTAATCTAGGAGGTAACTGCTTACCCAAGTACACTTGCTTCCCGCAGTCCCTAACCAAAGAGGCAACTGAAGTCATTTGCAAAAATCATGGAAGAATAAATAAGATTGACGAAGGCCAAGGTGCTAACCAGATATGAGATTCCCATCTCCCTGTCCTGCGATAGAATGTAACTCCTCGGTACTGAGAACTCCGGGATCTTGGCCCCCGGCGACTCTTCTTTGGCTGTTGCTGTGGCTGATGGAGCAGGTGTTGGTGATATGGAAGTCTTGATTTTGATGGTGAATCAGCTTGGCAAAAGGTGAGATCCATCAAAGGCAGCTTAGATGATGATGAAGACGATGTTGTTACAGGAACTTGACAAACATCCAAAACCACAGTCACTGGAGGAAGGAGTTGCTTGGTGATCAATCCAAGTTGTTTCTGGGCATCATTCCCATCCTCCGCATGCTCCACTTCAACTTCATTTTCATCTTCTACAGAAATGGAGCTCTTCAAGATACCAAATCTGAAGGCAGCTGTAGGTCGGGTTGAGCAAGAATCCTCTTCAGTTACGTCCGCAAAAACCGTAGCATTAAGAACGGATGAATTAGTCGTCCCAGAATCATCCATCTCCCCATCTACAAAACCTTCTGGGTCAGTCTTATCTTGAAACGCTGCCGATTCACTGGAGGATGCCAAGTTAAGATCCAGCACCATTGCTATTCAACTGATGCTGATGAAAAACAGAAAACGATAAACTTCGACAACAGGATTCAACCTCTTCTTGATTGCAAATAACTCAGGGTCGATCCTTCAATATCAGGAAGAATAGCAAGAGAAGATGGAAGTGGAAGCCGGAAAAGCCTGAATTATTCTTACTGAACATCTACGACAAGACTTCCAATACAAAATTTGTCATATCCCACTTCAAGCTGGATTCTTTCCGCATATTAGGTGGTAATCTGTTCACTACAAAAATGTACAGAAAACTCAGTCATCCACCAAATTTTAGTACACATCATATCTACAAAAAGATTGTTCCGACTAAAGCAGTATTCAAATCAAATTTCTATATACAGACACATTAGCACACTTTTAGTCTCCCAATCAAAGAACTTATATGTTCACAATTCAACTATTGCTATTTTCTTGTACAAAATGACGATACCGGCTGTTTAGTCCATCGGCTAACCAGAAACGGTGGTGTATCCAGTCGCCGCAGCCGTAGCACAACGAAGTGACCATCCGCAACTGGTCGCCAACCGACTTAAATAAGTAACGAGAGAGACGACGAGGTTCGAGGAAAAGGAAGCGAAGAGCAGCAGAAAAAAACAATAGTGGATTCCAGACGAGGCGATCAGAAATTTCTCTCGAATACTTCAAAGTTCTCCATCGCCCAGCCGATCAACTCCCCCGCTGGATCTCTTCGCTCGCGGATTCCACCCTACAAGCTAGATCTTCCTCTAACCACCATCTCAAATCACGCGACACCAGATCCGATCGGTAGCGAAAGAGACGACGAAGAACAAGAAGATCGAAGTTGCAAAAGCCAGAAAAGAACAAAAAAAAAAAGTTATATATATCGAAGAATACCATACGAGGCTCGACCAAAAACCCCCCGATCGACCATTCCGACCGCCGACCAAAGCAGCGAGGAAGAGGAACATCTGGCGACGGTAAGCGGCGGAGGAAAGAGAACTGCGGCACTACTACCGAAGCCTCCGTTGCTTGCTCTATAAATATACGCAGCGCGATGAACAAGGCGAGAAGTAGGCCGACCGAAAGAAGCCGGTTGTCCGGTCCACCTGGAGATTATCCATATACATCAGCTTTTCGTGCGGACTCATCCGGGCCGTTAAAAACCCGATCGGACGGACGGGGAAGAGGCTGCGGCTTCGGATCAGATGGCTAGGTCGGTGCGGTGAGAAATGCAACGTGCCCACTTGCTAAAATAAGCCAGCGGATCATTTTTATAATCTAAAAAAATCATTATTATTAACATAATGATCCCAATTAATGGGAACTAATCTTTAGCAATTAATGGGAACTTGAAATGAAATGGATTATTATTTTTTAAAATATTAGAGAAAAGGTAATATGGTTCGTCTTAAGCGACTCTAATGTGATATTTTTTTTATATTCACTTTGAATTGACCTCAAATTTATTGTGCAGATATTAAGCATCTAATCCGTGGGACTATTATTTTTTAACATATTGACCATGAGGTTGGGTGAGAATAAATAATAACATTAAACTTCATGTAAATTTAAGATTTGATAATTGATTGAATCACGTGAAAAAAATTTACTATTATATATTTTATTTTCTCTAGGACATGATTAAGTTGGTTAGTACAGGATAAAATTATTGTAATATATAAGGATTTAAATTTTAGTAAAATCGAGAAAAAAAAATTCTTTTATGATCTAGCTTCTCAATTTACCTCTTCAGATGATCATGAGACCGGTTGAGTAGGGGTTGTTGAAGTGATAGATTTTAAATTTTATTTTATTTTTACTTGCCCTTATGACATAACTGAGTTGATTATCACATGGTAGGTTTGCAGAATTGAGCAAGAGTCGAATCCCAGTAAAAATTAAGGAATTATCACCCCATGAGGTGCCCAGTTGGTTATCACATTGACAGATTCCACTTTTTGTAGAATCTTGTTTTGTAGAACTATTTTTCCACCTGTGTACCTGCATTTACCTCCCTCCATATCCCTGGGACCGGCTCTAGGGGGGCCGCTGATGTAGCGGTTCCACATTTTTTTTTTGTTTTGTAGAACTATTACACATTTTACATCCTCACGGGATGCTCAGTTGACTAGAGATCTAGTGACAGTTTTACTATAATGGGACAAGGGGTTTATTATTGGTGGGTGTATGCCCTCGAGGGGGAAAAATCCTCTCACCTTGTAGTCACTTGGTGGTCGGCTATAAGTTGACACCGTGAGTTATCTCTCTTCACATAACCTGAAGACGGGCTGTGAGGTGCATTTGAGTTGAGCGTAATCACCTTTTGTTATAACTATTACACATTTTATTATCCCCACTGGGTACCCAGCTGGCTAAAGGGAGTAAGTTTTGCTACAATGAGGCAATAGGTCAATTATCAACAAGTGTATGCCCTCGGGAAAAAAAAAACTTCTCTCGCCCTCTAACCATCTCCCTTCACATAACCTAAGGGCTGGTTGTGAGGGGTGCATGGTGCATACCCTCTAAAAAAAACTTCTCTCACCATCTAGTCACTTGTCGGTCAACTATAAGCTGACGTCATGATTTACTTCTGATGCGGCGATAAAGGGAGGCCTACCTGGCACAGAGTCAACTACCAGGGTGGAGGTGAAAGTCAAGGTGGTCAACGCCCGGGTATCAAAGGGTCAAACGGAGGACAATTGCAATGGTCGGTCGAACAGTCAGGACCCAACCGACGAGAGACATATTTGAGCAGACCTCCAGTCCAGCTCAAGATGATGTTTAAAACAACCGACTCTCAATACGGAGTAGCAGAACGTCGAGGGAGATCGGATAGTTGGTCCGAACGAGGGAGGACATGTTACTACACAGTCATCACACGGAAGAACAACTGAGGTCGCCAGAGCAAAGGGCTCTCGGCCGAGCGGTTACCCCGCTCGGCCAAGTAGCAGAACCTAGCCGTGGACGAAGCGGGGTCCCGGCCGAGCGGCTACCTTGCATGGAATGTGAAATGACCACTGTAGTATCTCTCAGGACCACTGTAGTACCTTTTGGGAGGTAGTGCTGCTGACACGAGGCATGGTCAACAAACGGATCGTACAGCGGAAGGTTCTACTATCTCGTTAGGGATATGCATGTCTTGTTAAGGTATGTTGTTAGAGGTACTTTGCCGACAGGTTCTTTCATATAACATATTGGAGAGCGTGCACATGCCTCAAGAAGCGCACACATCGTCCACCAGGGCTTTTTATAAAGGGAGGTTCATCACCGGCGGAGGTACGTGTTATTACTGTTTGGTGCTAGTTTTACTATTGCTCCACTTCTTCTCCACTTCCGGTGACTGACTTGAGCATCGAAGAGCCAACGTCGAGAACCCCTTTGTTGGTCCCCGTGGTTGTTTTGATGTGATCAACCAAGTTAGGTTATGCCCTGTTTGGTTTTGATCCATGTGTTTAAGTGTGCAGGAGCTTAGGAATATAGGAAGTCGAGCGGAAGACGTAGCTAGCGAGAAGGACGGCACGGGAAGGAGGCCAACGGGCCCGGAGCGTCCGAAGGACGAGAGAGCTGCGGAAGAATACATCGGTGGACGAGAAGAACGTGTGCGACATTCAAGGGACGAGAAGTCAGGACGGAAGCCTGTTCGAGGAGAAGGCCAGAAATTGGATTCGGGTAAACCCTATTTCGGTTGGCCGCAATCACCCAAGCAATCGAGACTTTGGAAGCTGAAAAGGAGAAAAAGAGAAGTTGGAGTTATTTATACCCTGCAGCATTGAGGGCGCCCCTCATGGCGTTGAGGGTGCCCTCCACATTGAGGGCGCCCTCCATGGCGTTGAGGATGCTCACAACCCAGCCTTTATGACCGTTGTCATGCGGATAAAGTTTTATCTGCTTATCCCCTTGGAGGCGCCCTCAACCCCCTTTGGAGGCGCCCTCAAGACTTGAGATAGGATTTTCAGGAGCTATATAAAGGCCCATGGAGCTAAGAAATAATCATTCAACTCGGTATTCAATTCCTAGCAACTCTTAGAACTTTCTTAGTGTGTACAAGGCTTCTCCGCCTACAGTGAAGGAGACATTTCTAGTGGAGCTTTTCAACTATCTTGGATTAACAACCACCTATGTTGTAACCAAGTTAAATTTCTTGTCTCTTATTTTCTGTTATTTTATTTTATTATTGTTGTTGTTTTAGAGTTGAAAGCACGAGGAGGGCTTTTCTTTTTGCAGGCAATTCATCCCTCCCCTCTTATCGGCCCCGCTGCACCAACACCCTTCCCTTGCTCGACACCAACATTACTTGTTTTGCAGAGCGGAGCGAAGTCTATAATCGGTCAGTGAAGCCGCCACATTCCTAGTTTTCCACCTTCCCGCTTTCGGACAGGATCAACTTCCCTTCACATAACTTAGGAACTGGCTATGAGGGGTGCTTAGGGTGAGGATAATCACCTTTTTGCTACAACTATTACACATTTTAAGTTCCAAGGTATAGCCAAGTCGGTCACCATATGGTAGGTTTACAAAATTGTCGATTCTCCACAAAGACGATGGAAATACTTTCCATGTGATAACTTCTTTGGTTTTCTGATTTACTTTTCCTAACGATGTGAGATGGTAGAGGGGGATGGGGGATGGGGGATGGGGGGTTGTTAGGATAATCGATTTCACCTTTTTAGAAAACCATTACACGTTTTATGCTCTATGTTTAGGAGACATTTGGTCGCCTAACTCGACTCTATATAAAGAGGCATTATGTTAAACGAAGTTTCCGTAATTTATCTCCCTTCTAGATTTTTTAAAAGACCAACTATTATTAATTTTGCATATTCGAATTTTAAAATATCTAAATTTCATAATATATTCATGAAATACTTCTCTTTATTGTTAAAATCCATCGTCCCTTTTGTCATAAACTAATTGAATTAACTGATGAACATAAATTATTTTAAATTAAAATGAATGTAATCTTAAAAATCTATATTTTATGCTATTAGAATTCAATAGCCTAAATTGAAATTTTTTTAAGATTAAAAGTCTATATTTATGCTTCGGATTCAAGTCATAAATACATTAAAAAGAGAGAAAAAGGAGGGGTCTTTCGAATATACAAGGCAATTTAGAAAATGAATAATAATGGAACTTACTCATGTTATGATTTTTAACTTTTGGGGTTAAATGATGATAGCGAACACAAAAAAGTTGGTTTGAATAGACATTGTCAATATCACAATTATGAGTCATGTCGGAGAATAGTCCTTGTGTTATCTTTTATTTTAGGAAAAACAAAAAAAAGAATTTCCCTTGTCAATAATTTTTATTAAAATAATATAATATTTGTAATTTAATATATTTTAAAATTTAAAAATATTCTAATTTTTAATATTATTATACAAACACTTGATTAGTATTAATAATATTTTATTTTTTTATAAATATTAATTAGCATTATATTATAATCATTATGAATTTTAATTTTTACAATATAATTTATTTCTAATCAATATTGTATAATAATAATTTTTTTGATAATATTATATTAATGCACAACGAACGGTTGTGACAACGTTTATTTAGGAAACTCTAATTTTTTATTTTCCTTTCTAATCTATATCTAACAACTATATTCTCTTTCCTGGATAGCACCTAAGGTAATGATGATTTTTAAAAAATCAATATTAAGATGGTATTAGTAAAGTTGGCATTATCAAATTAACGCTATCCATCTTAGTGTTAGTATGTAAAAATAACATTGAAATGGTACTGGTAGAGTTGACACCACTTTGATATTGATATTTAAAAACTAACATCAATGTGGCGCTGATAGTGTTGGTGGTATTAGCACGGCTAAAATCTAAATTTTTTTTTTCCTTTTACATCTGCATACAACAACTCTCTTATTTCTCTTTTAATTGCATGCAAGATGGTAGCACCAAGGTGGATGGTACTGGCTTGGTGATGGTGCTGATTTATAAAAACCTCATCTTGGTATTGATTTGTATAAGATGGATGATACTAATTTGGTAGTGTCAACATCACTTCGGTGTTGATTTGTAAAAATCAACACTACCTTACATATCATCAAAGGAGAGAGAATAAAGTTGTAACATCTAGATGAGAGAGAGAAATAAAAAAATAATTTTTGACCATATCAAATCGTTCATGTAAGATGCCACTCACAATTACTCATGTGAAAGTGTACTCTAAAATTGAAACATTGTTTATGCGCACTTAGAGGTCTACCTTTCAAAATATTTATTCCTATTGAGATTCAAATTTTGATTTTCTTATTTATTCTCCTAAATATCTTATCATTATATTTTTTTTAGTTGGCACCAGACATCCAAATCTTTAGCTTGAATAATCTTAGGAGTGGCCAGCCTAGTGTTACAGAAATTTTACACTGACCATTTGAATAAATCATAAAAATACACATAGAGACAAATCCTAATATATCATTGAAGAGTCTAACTAGGGATGTAAACGAATCGAATCGAATCCTAATATACTAACGAGCCGGCTCAATTCATTTGCAGCCCTAAGTCTAACCATGACACTATATCTCCGGGGCGATTTTTTTACTATATCGTGGCAAAAGACGAATACGTTCACCCCCCAGCCCCTCGCCAACACGGAGGAGGTAAATCATGAACGGCTACTAGCTTTTGGAATATTAACTAGCACATAAGGGAGGTATTTACCTCGGCTTTGTCAAAATTCGAACCCCAGATCTCATTATGACAACATCTCATGGGCGCCACTAGACCCATCCGAGGGGACACTGTATCTATTATATTATATGATTGATCACTTATAATATACCATTTTTAAAGTATTATTTTAATAATAAATAAAAAATAGATATTTTTTACAATTCTAATATAAAACATGTCTCCCTCTTTTTTTTACCATTTAATTTTATTTTATTCTTCCAAATTACCACGAGGAACATGCACGGTAGTGAATTTGGCAAGGTTTAATTGTTTTGTGGAGGACCAGGGAAGGAAGGCGACGGATGCAGGACAGCTTGCCCCCACAATAAATAAAATACTCACCAACTTGCCTTATCGAAATCAAGTTCGAGGAGAATCTTTACCAATTGCACCCCCAAAATTAAGGAAATACAATAAAATCTATTGCCGGGAACAATTCAAAGTTTAATTGTTTTTTATCTAAACTTAAAGGCTAAATTGTAAAGTTTCATATTCTTCTCCTTATCGAGGAGAACATTATTGAGTGAGGTAGGGCGAACTTAATAGTTCTCTCTTTGGCGGTAGTTGAGGATGTGCCTACGTTGTCAACCTACAATGCAATGGAGCTCGATAATAAGAGGATCGAGGAAGAAGAGGCTTGCGCCGAGAAGAAGTGTGACAACATTTAATATAAAACAAATCAAATAGGGGCTTCCCATTCTTTGCATCAATTAATCTTCAACCATTTAAGTATTATATTGGAGCAAAAGTGAGTCTATCTATCTATCTATCTATGAGCACAAACAATTTAAGTATTATAAAATATTGAGCTAGATAATATTAAATTTGAAATGATCAATCTGATTTCACCATCGACCACAGAGTAAATTAGGAAGTGCTCATGGTGAAGACTTAGAAGCCCAACATCCATCTCATGGTTGTGCGCCCCATTTGAAGAAAAAAATTGATATAAATGTGTCATAACTAGAGATCGATATGTGGATACTTAGATGACAACTTGACGCTTTTCCACGTACTATACCATAGCCCCGAAGGAAAAAAAATTTAAATATATATATCTAGAGAGAAATGATATCTTAAACACCCTTACCTTACACACTCCTGAGCGATCCTCACAGGTCCGGACGTCCGAATGCCCATTTAGCGTCTCAATTCATACTAGGAATATATATATCAGTTTGGTCCCACCAACAACTAGAGTAAATCGAGAAGCGCTCACGGTGAGAGACTCAGAAGCCCAACATCCATTCCGTTGTTGTGCACCCCATTTGTAGAAAAAAAATTCATATAAATGTGTGATAACTAAAGATCGATCTGTGGGTACTTAGATGACAACTTGATGCTTTTCCACTACACTGTAATCCTGAACGGAAAAATTTAAGTATATATATAAAGAAAAATGATATATATAAAGAAAAATGATTACTTGAGCACCATTACCTTGCACACTCCTGAGCGATCCTCACAGGTCTGAGTGCTCGAATGTCCATTTGGTGTCTCGATTCACACCAGGATATATATACACATTCTTAGACAACCCTCATAGGTTTGGGTACCCAAATGCCTGTCCGAATGTCCCGATTCAGTGAATAACGACCCTCCTAATATCGATTCTACGAATATGAATGGAAGTAAATATAGGTACATAAATGTTAAGCGCATGATAGAATAAACATTAGATTGTCAATTCCTAAAAATCAATCTCTGATTATTATGTCAAAGATATCATACGTTCATCAGGCGTGTTACATCCGGGACCAATAGAATAAATCTGAAAGTATAATTATCTCGTGTCCTAATAATTACATTCCATGTTTATCATTTTATAAAAGAAAATACTCTATAATATGCCATAATCTATAATTGTAAACCAGACGGTGAGTGCTTGAGGACGGCTGAAATGTCATTGCCGTTGCACTGTAGCCCATAGCAACTATAATATATTCCGTAGACAATAACAACTATAATATAATTAATATAGAACACAAAGTGATAAAAATCAAATTATGCTATATAGATTATATAGTTTTGTAAATATAGTAGATCATAATAAAAGCAATACAATTATTATGGCTATTATTAGTCAATTTTATTTTCAAATAAAATAACAAATAAAACCGACTTCCAAAATACTAATCTTTATTAGGATTCGAATTGTGCTCGAGATCTTGATATCGCGATAAAATATTCAAATTATCATTCCAATATTTACGATTCAAACCTCAGCTAAGGCATATTTATAAGAATTTTCTTCCAAATGGGAGATGTAACCAAAGAATACTGGATTTCTGGACTGGTCATCGCGTGTATTTTCCGATTTACTCTGATGATCGATAGAAAACTTTCGAGAGGTCAAACCAATCACCCCAGAAATAATTAATAAGACTAATTGAAATTATTTTTTTAATTAGGATTCGAATTCAAATTTTCTTATTTTAATACTACACCACACTCATTAAAATTCTAATAGTTATTATTTGATTCTTTACTATAGTTAAGAGATTCAACTAAAATCACTTAAGAAAAATAATAATAATTTCAGTTAGTCTGATTAATTATTATTGGAGGTGATTCATTCAGTTCTATGAAAATTTTCTATCAGGGTAAATCGGGAAGCGCACGCGACGATTAACCCAAAAGCCCAGCATCCTTTGATTACATCCTCCATTTTGAAAAAAAATTCTTATAAATATATCGTAACTAGAATTTGAATCACGAATATCTAGATGACAACCTAAATATCTTATCACGATATTATACTATTGACCCCGGAGAACGTCATTATCAAAGTTGTGCAAGTGATTGGGTTACTTCTCAAATTAGAATTACGTATAAAAACGATATTCAAAACTTAAAAGTCAATTCTAAAATTATAAAAACATCATAAAATTATTATTATTATCCATTAATTATTATTTGATGGGCCTACTTTCCTCATACGGTGACCTCTTTTTCTCCCAACCTTAAAGGCCTCACAATCCGCTCCTCGTATCCACGATCCGACTTTCCGGTTTTGGCCGTTCGGTGACGACCGGCTGCAGCCGGTGGCAGGCGGGCACGGCGGGTCGTTTTCAGCCGACGGTGCCGAGGCGGGGCCCAGCGCGCCAACCAATCAGCGACAACGGCCCCTTCCCGACCAATTAATTAATAAATTAACTTCGTCTTTTTTTGCTTTTTTATTTTAAGAAAATAAAAGTCCTAAAGTTGTGGATGTGGCCTGTCTTTTGCTCCCTCCACAAGAAAAATATAAACAAATGTGAAATATCAAATCGAGTTGATGCCGTCAATTATTGTTTGTAAAATTTCATTTTACTCCTACGAGTTCACATAATTTGAAGTATGTATGTATGTTTCTTGAATTAAAAGATGCTATTTTTTTTTTATATAGTTGGTCTATTAATTTAATAGGCATAGATAATTAATTTAATAGAATTAAATAAATATAATAAATATTTTATATAGACTTGTAAATTTTGTAAGCTTACAACCAAAAAAAAGTGCACAATTTTTTTTTTATTATTTATCTAAATTATGAGGCCCAAATCATGATGAGTTGATACATCTATTAGCCTTGACAATGGGCCTGGCCTTTTTGAAGCCCAACAAGATATGTAAAAAAAAAATCAAATCATATTAAATTTAGGCTATGTTTAATTAGAAGTATTGCCACCATAAGGTCTGTGATTCAAATCTCGACAAAGTCGAGATAAATATCTCCCTTATGTACTATTTATTATTCCAAAGGGTAGTAGCCGTCCGTGATTTACCTCCTCCGTATTGGCCCTGGGACAGATTGGCGGGGGCGAGCATATTCGCCTTTTGGCACCATATTTAATTAGAGGTAATACAATCAAACTTGTAATGTAATTGAGCTTAGAATGTAATTAAATTATATGTTGTTGATCTTGTAATTCATATTATAAAATTTTATTACCTTTTATAATTCAGATCACATTACATTGCAACTTTAAAATTATACCATATAGCCCCCAGGGCGTAGCGCAGACGGTGGGCGCATGGTATCTCTGGCGTAATGGTCAGGGATCGATTCTCAGGAACTGACGACCTGAGGTTTACCCCGCCATGCGCTTATGGCCTGTGTACCTGCATGAACCTCCCTCCATATTCGTGGGACCGGCACTAGGGAGGCCGCTAAGGTAGCGGATCTACCTTTTTTTAAAATTATACCATATAAAATAATCAATCTTGTAATATAATATTTTTTACATTAAAAGGCTGATTACCTCTCACCAAACAAAATATACAAAATTTCTCACATCAAAACTGAAACAAAAATAATAACAAAAAACTCTTAGATCAGCACATCAATGCTATGATGCAATGGTAAACGATGGAAGAATGAGCTCCTAAGTAATGAGGATTCGAATTTCATCTAAGACATATTACACATGAGAAATTTAAAATCTCACTTAAGGTATTACATATAAGGAGTTTGAATTATTTATGACATTGCGTTGTCCGCCATAACTCATCTACGCTTCCCGATTTATCTTAATGATCAATAAAAAAATTTCGCAAGACTAGATCGATTACCTCCAAAATTAATTAGAAAATATTAGCATAATACCATTACCGGATACTTATCCAAAAAAACATAAAAGTGTGGAAAGATATTATTTAAGATAGAATGTCATTTCAATTGGAATTGTGGCAATTGGGAGGAGGCAGGATCTCTTGGACCACTTTTTGTGGTCCAGGGGATGTCACTCGTATTTGCGGTCGGATCATGATCGCGATCCGGCCGCAATTGGTTGCGATCCCTTCTTGAGTTCATCGTCCCCATCAGGTTATAGTTTGATTCGAAGTGGGCGACCGAAGGTTGCTCGGAGGACACCCTCGCTCGGCGCCCAGTAACCTGACCACTTATCCACCACTGGAGGTCTTCGGGCGGCCTCCGGCCGCCCACTCAGAACAAAACTATAATCTGGTGGAGACGATGAACCCAGGAAGGAATCGCAATCAATTGCGACTGGATCACAACCATGATCCAACCGTAAATATGAGTGGCACATCTCCTGACCACAAAAAAATAATCGAGGAGATCTGCTCTCAATTGGGAGAGTGAGCCATATGACATTTCAATACAACAAATTTTGAATATTAAATCCAAATGATACCAATAGTTCTCCCCAAAGTTGCACAACATTCCTAGACATGAACTGACTGATAACAAGCTGATGTACATTTGCTCACCAGTTACTCTTTTTCATGAACAAAATCATCAAAATTTTAAGCGAAAGCAAGGAACTAACGTAGCTGCGGCAGATTAAATGAAAGGCTAGAATCAGCATCTTGTCGAGGGTTGATCCTGGTGTCTACAAAATCTATGCCCAAAAAATCAACAGATTGCGTGTTCGCGGGAGCTTGCTCCATCGTAATGGCCTCTTGGATCTCCTTAAGCACTTCAGACATGAACGGCCTGTTCCTCATTTCGCGGTTGACACATCTCACTGCCACATCGGCGATCTTCCACATGGACTGGATGTCCTGGTAGCCATTGCAAATGGAAGGATCAATTATAGCTTCAATATTTCCGTTCTCGCAATGAAACCTTGCCTGCACAAACAGCTTACACTGAGACAATCCCGGTAGAATCAACGTTTCCATTGCAAGATGACTAGGAACATGAATTCACCTTGAATGGGAGCATGATGTGGTCTAGTTTAAGATAAATGCGAGAAAACAAGGTGAAATTTATGTTTTAGCTGTGAAAGGCAAGCGAAACTAACCCACTGGCATATGCTGCGGAATTGGTCTCCGAAATTTGTATTAGATATTGGCTCTCTACCAGAAATAAGCTCCAAAAGAATAACACCAAAACTGTATACATCACTCTTCACTGTTAATTGCTGCGAAGTGTAATACCTGCATTATGGTAAGCCATCGTATTTGATTCAGTGATTAGATGGAAAAAAAGAGTGAAGTTTCTAGATAAAGAAACCAGTTTTTGAGTTGGATAGGTTAATTAGGCAGGCGTAACATACTCAGGGTCCAAGTAGCCCAACGTTCCTCGAACAACACTTGAGATGTGGGATTCATCCACAGCAGGTTTCGAGAGACCAAAATCTGAGACTTTTGCCCTCATTTGCTTGTCTAGAAGAATGTTACTGGTCTTGAGATCCCTATGGATGATGGTCAGAGAGCAGCCAGTATGGAGATACTCGATGCCTGGTATTCGATATAGATTCTGTCATCATTGTTCTATGGATCATAAACAACAGGAAGATTAGTATCTGTAGCCGAACCTTTTGCAGCATCTTCGGCAATCTCAAGACGATTTATCCAACTGATGGGTCTTTCCTGAGACAAGGAGCCTGCGAATACCCAGAACCAACTAATTACTCTTAACTTAGATAAGTGTGAAACATAACAGAATGATGCTTACCATGAAGATGCTCTCTCAGTGTTCCATTATGCATAAACTCATATACAAGAATGCTTTTGCCTTCTTGCTGGCAGTAACCGAGAAATTCAACCAGATTTCTGTGATGTATTCTTGAAAGTAGAGAAACCTGGAACAAATTTTATGGGTCAAAATGGTGCAATAATAACTTAGTGCAATCCTTCAGCAAGCTACCATAAACACACTTTATGAAGAACCTTAAGCATATCTTTTTGGTTTGGCTAAGCAATCATCTAAGCAATTAAGAGTAACCCTTTTACAGAAACTTTTCCAGGGCTACGTAAAGGGCTACCTCACTTGAGAACTGTCTGTTTCCCTGACAAGAATCATTGGTTTGAACTTTGACAGCAATTTCTTTTCCGTTTTTCAACTTTCCATAATACACTGTCCCATAGCCCCCAGAACCAACTTTTTTAGCAAAGTTTTCTGTGGCATCGTTGATTTCAGATAACCAATATCTATGTGCTGTTTCAATGCCAAATCCTCCAAAAGAAGCACTCAACTCTTGGAATGGTTGGGGAGGTGGGAGATCATCTGCAAATGAAAGCACAATATCTTTAATTCATATACATGTTTCAGACAAAAGTTAGTCAGTTGTATTGAGTCGTACCAACCTTCTCTTGAAAATAGTTTAAGTTTCTTGGATGCAATTAAGTAGGTGAATACAGTTGCAAGAAGTACAGAGAATCCGATCACACAAAAAATGACAATTATGGTGCGCTTCTTGCTACTGCATCCCCCATCTAGATACGGATTTCCATAGTAACTGAACAACCATGTCAAGCAAAAAAAACACTTATTTGTTAATGGCATCTTAGAATAGATAGACAAAAATCTCGAGCAGACTTCATTACTAGAAAGCTTATCTTTTTAATGGAATCCAAAAAAGAACCACTAATTTTCAATTCCATGTCGAACAGGATACACGTGTTACGGTTGGAAATTTTTTTGTTATATGCATATCTTTTACATATGATAAAACAATAGGTGAGACCTTCTATGATAAACAAACTTGATTCATATTATGGGTGGGCAAATGCACTACAGTATAAGTTGGATAAACAAACTTGATTCATGTTGCATAGTTAATACTATGAAATAAATACCATATCTCTTTCAGTTGTTCAAAATGTAATCCTTCAGCTATTCCATAGAAAATGCTCAGAAAAATAAACCATAATATACTCAAAGGCAAATTCAACCAATGACAACCTATAAACTGTTCCAACAGTTCACTTAATAGCAATAAGTATATGAAGTGAAACACAATGTGAAAGACTAGATAGCTTGTTTTGTTGATCACCAAGAACAATCATGATTAGGCCAGTCTAAATTCTGTTCTATGTTATTGCACTTGGGGATACGCCTCAAAATAGCATACCCAAGTTTGATAATTGTAATTTCATTGGAAAGTAGGACTTAAAGAGATATTCAACACAATGTAATAAGAAATACCCACGTGAAAACTATATTTTTGCCAAGAAGATGACCAGGTACTGTTCCGGACAGCATATTGTTCTGCACATACCTGCAAGCTCAATAGTTACTTCATGCTGGAGTTGGTGCTACACAAAGCCAAACCTTAAAAGAGAACAAATTTGGGCAAACATTGATGTTCGTTAAATGACAATATAATGGCAAGAAAGGACATACAATTCTTGTAAATTTGGTAGGCCATCCAAAAATGATAGATCACCAGTTAACTTATTGTTCTCAAGGTGACTGCAAAAAAACAATTCAAAAAGTCTAGCGAATGATTAAGCGTTTGATGTATAAACCAACAATATTTATATATTACATGTTTCTGAGACTTAAGCATGCACCGAGATCAGGTATATGGCCACTAAGCACGTTGCCATCAAGCCATCTGAAATATTTGAATTTGACACAGTGACAAGGAATCATTAAATCCATCAACAGTTGTGCTTTATGAAATAAATTGACTTGGAACAGAAGTAGATTCTAACTTACAATTCGACTAGGCCAGTTAGACTAGCAAGCTCTGCAGGTATATTCCCCGTCAAATTTCTCCCTGATAGTCTACTGTTCATTATACGAATCTATTCATTAGTTCATGCGGAGAGAAGATAGCTAAAATTTGTACATTAGCAACAATTCATAGGTCAGCTAGAGAAACTGGAAATCATGCATGGGAAAGCAAAGCAAACATGACAAAGACCAATGAGAGTTAGAGAAGCATTCAGTACATTGAAACAATTTGTGGTTGCGGATCTGAATTACATTGAACCCATGACCATGGAGCTGGTAAGCATGGATCCCCACCTTCTTGTGCCCAAACTTCTTTTGGGTAATGTGATACAAAGCTTTCCATGGTCAGTGCTGAAGAGAAAAGAGGTATAAAGGATACACCCTAAAGAAAACAGTGTTGCTCTAGATTACCAAATGAACAAGATATTTCTTTACTTACCGTCTAGGGATCCATAATTTATCTCCATATACTTGTATATCTCAAAAGCATTTAAGATAGGTCCCTTGGATGAATCATTTGTTTTCTTAAAAGCAAAAGACAAGACAAAAGGGAGACTTATATTATATGATCCCGGTTCATATAGCCTATACTTCCGTTGGGCATTTTCTTCGACATTTACAATGAGACGCGTAAGTTCCTTGTTCCCCGGAAGCACCAACCTGAATTTCCTGATTTCATCTGGTTTCAAATCTTCAATTTCTGCAAAATAACAAAACGCCCAACCATTCCCCGGAAACCCATTCAGGTTAAGACGATAATTTAAGCCTCCATTTTGACCCACTACTGCAGTCTGCATCACCTTGGATGGAGGTCTTTCATCACTATTAACATCTATAGGCACAGTGGTTGATATTCTTTGAGTTCCAGCAGCAACATCAACAAGGTAGTTCGCCCTCTTCAAAGAATCAGATTCCCATATTCGATCATATGGATCATCAGGATACCTGCAATAACAACAAAGTTACCATGTAGACCTCAACAATTATTCAATGCTAGAAAGTATACACCACTATCACACTTGGTATTTGTACCAGAATGGAGGTACAGTGAACTGCAATGTCCTTAGTAAATAAGTGATAATTCCACTTAATTTTAATCTATTTAGTTTGTGATCTGCCACTAAGAGGGTGTTCCAATAGATGAGGCATCTTCTGATCACAGATTTAGGATCATTTGGATGTGCATAAAAGCTATCTCCTTCCAAAGTTCGAGGTCATAGTGAAACAACGTTAATTATTTTTACAATTTGCCCTGCAAAAGTGCATGGTTTCACGACAGCAAAACAATTCACAGCTATGCAGGATTGGAAGTGTGAGTTCTCAATGGCAATTGAACCTTATTGTGGCAAGACCATTAGTCAAACTAGGATCTAACTAAACTAGCAGACACACCTTATTGAGTCCTTCCTTTTCTCCAGCTACTATTTGTATTTCCTCACATAATATTCTTGGTGTATTCCTAGACCTCTTTTGGGATTTGAGGGGATTCAATATGGCTTTATGGAAATCCGAAGATTCAATTATGTTTGAGTGCGCATAAAATTTGTGTAAAAATTCACAAAGTAGCTCCTTACATGAATCGGTACCGGTAAAAAAATAATGCCACATAAACATTAGTGATAATTCAAGATACAGTTCTCCATCAACACCGAAATTATATTTATAAATCTGCCCAACTTTAGATTATCATAAATAATTTCTTGGAAAAAAATACCTGACAGATTCATTAGTCTCAGCACCGAAATTTATTCTCGCAGATAGACTCAAGAAGAACTGAGTCTCAAAATCCGTGTGGTACAATGATCCATTAAACTGTCGAAGTTCGATGGTGGAAATAAATGGTTCTCCAGTTGTAGCATTAGATACACATATGCTAATTGCTGGAGCAGTAGCAAGGATAACAGCCTCGTGTGCCACAATGGTATTTGCATCATAGATGACAATGGTTGTCCAATGACTTGCTCCAATTGAGATGTCAAATTTCGGATAGACATTACTCTCGTCAAAATTCCCATACAAGAAGCTTGTTCGCACAAGGTAGCGTGTCCTGACTGTAACATTGAATGTGTAACAGTATTTTCGATTATCTGCAGGAAAGTAGCGCGCTGTCATGTATTGTTTCCGGTTCTCATTTGGAGATGATATTCTAGCTGTTTCGCCATATACAAATAGACTATCAGGTGTCCACTCCAGTCCAAGCTCATCTGTATATGATTCATTGCCTCCACAATCTACACTAACAAAACCTGCGTTGCCAGAAATATCAATAATTAGTGCACTTTCACTTCTAAACAAGTGACAAGTGTAAAATGTGAGAATTTTACTCATCAAGACAATCTACAACCACAAATTTACGAATCTTAATCTTCTAGCTAAAATCTCAGCAAGAAGGGGCATTCAACACAGAAAATTGGACTCAAACAAGAAAGGGGATGATAACAAAAGACTAAGTCACTTGCTACTGTGGTAGAAATTATCGTCAAACTGACGAACACAAACAAAAGCAAACTCACAGCCCCAACAGGCACGGAAGCAGTAAAAAACAAGCACAATCAGTTCCACATTTTAAGCTTGATGATCCAACACACAGTCCCATATACTATCTTGCAAGTACAGAATCATGTAAAATATCTAATGATGATATTTCTAGAACAGCTTAATGCACTACATTCCAGTGAAAAAGGGAACCATTTATCACGAGTTCAACTACTAGTGTTCATGGATTTCCCGTTGATGACATGCTTCTCGTAAGACAATTTAGCATACATTTCCCCATTAGAATTGAATAATCCAACAATTAGGTAAATTCAAGTGGAAAAGTTTGATTTCAGCTGATCCCTAATTACAGTTTACCTAGAACTAAAATCCACAAAACAACGAAAAAACAACTTTAAAACCAAGAAACGTGCTTAAAAATTCAAAATAAAAGTCCATACACAACAAAGGAAGCTTGGAGGAGAAGACAAACCTGGCATTTGAGCTCTGCAGAGAGAGAAGAGGAAGAGAAACAGAAGCACAAGCGCCGCCATTCGGAGGGATCGTGGAGCGAACGGATGATCAAGTTGGCGTCGATCCCCACAATTTCGCGAAATACTTGGAAGCGAAGGAAATGGAGGGGAGGCGAGCGCGTAGATCGCTCTGTAAAGTGGAGGAGGACGAGGTGGGGGAAGAGAAGAACGGCTCGCTCTGCTGCTTCGTAGCTTTACAGTGAGGACACGTGAGAGGGCGTTGGCATTGCGGTGTGTGGGTTTATTGGGACCGGCGGTGACCGGATCAGATTCGCTTTGACGACGGTCCTCCCGTTTCTATTGACTCGGTGATCCTGCAGCGCGATTCGCTCCCGTCACCGCGAGTGAGTTTAGTCGATGCAAGGGCAAAGTGCTAACTGCTAAGTGCGGAGGAAATTTCAAGTCTTTTCTTTTCCCTTCGGACAAGATTTCCATATCGTCCTTGAAGTTATTAAAAAAAACTAGGGCAATTAAGAGTGAAATATTGTTCAACCCTTTTAAATAAAACAAAAATAATTAAGCCATTTTGACATTACAAATATTTTGAAAATTGACCTCAATTTGCTTGATGCTTGCTGATCCGATAGTAAAGATCGGGGGTCCACATAGGAAGGGATCAATGGCATGGGAGAGTCAAAGATCTGGTCGAGCAGGGAGGAATCTCTCGGCCGACCGGCCTGGGTAGACCCCGGGGCGGCACGAAGACAGCTCGACCTCGGGTTGATCTTCCGACGTCACAAGCTCCTTTATAGAGGAACTGCTATGCCGAGTAGCTGAGCTGTTAGGTCGAACGGCAGAACAATTAGTCGGTGCCCCATCCGAGTATGTGACCGATCGGCCGTCTCACCCGGTCCGAGGTGCGTGTATACCTGGGGGCCCGGGAGGCCGAGCGATCAGCCCGATTAAAGACAAAGGGCTTAGAAGAGGACAAAAGGGGCAGCTAGTGATATCATTCTCGAGACGTCTGCCGCCGGCAAGCAGCATGGTCGGCGGCCGGGCCATACCAAGGATCGTACGGAGGAAGTTTCCGCTGCCATGACAGAGATATGCTCGGACAATTGAGGTATGACATCAGACATGCTTTTCTGACACAGTCATTCCAAGGGATGCTTTGAGGAACGTGTACGCCTTGGGAAGCGTGCACGCGCCTCTCTGGGGTCCTATATAAAGACCTCCAGATTTCAACGGAGGTATGATTTTATCATATTCTACTATAGCCACAGTCTCTATTTTACTTGTGGTTTTTCTCGCCATTGTCTGACTTGAGCGTCAGAGGGTCGTCGCCGGGAACCCTTTCCCGGCCTGACTTGGTTGCAAGTTCATCGGAGGCTTACGTCGCTGTGAAAATCACCTGGGAGCAGCAGAGAACGTCACGTCCTCAATTTCCATCGACTCAGTATACGGACAATATCACTTGCCATTTTTTAAATCAATTAATTTTAAAAATAACAGATCCGTCCTTATAAATCAAGAAGTACCCATGATTATCTATTCGATCAATGTTCTTAAACTTATAATTCTACTAAAAGAAAATTTCTATAATATTTCATAATTAAAAATTAAACTTTAGATGTAATTAACTGAATCTTAGGCATAGATGCATGATCTATAACTTTATCAATGCAATCCTCTCAACGTATCCCTCAATATGTCCGACTCAAGGTAAAACTCGAGTCAAGTCAGTCGATTCGAGATGAGACTTGGCTTAAGCTAGTCGACTCATATTTGAACTCAGGTCCAATCAGTTAGCTCCTGACCGAGCTCAACTCGAGTCATGTGCCTAACCCACTAGAATTCAAGGGACACAGTAGTTAGGGAGCAGATCCTCTGGACCGCTTTTTACGGTCCAGAGGATGGACCACTCCATGCATTGGTTCATTTGAATGAGCCCTATCTATTAAATGAGTAGGATCCATTCAAATGAACCAATAATCTTTAGTGGTCCATCCTCTGGACCGCATTTGCGGTCCAGAGGATCCCGTCCCTAGTAGTTATTGAAAAAACACTAGTTGTAGATAAAGGGTGTGTAGAATCGTACAAGTTAAGAGAAGGACATAAATCTTGATCATTTTAAAATATTTTCTTTTTCATCTCGTTTTATAAAATCGAATCAAAGTAATTGCAACGGAATAAAAGAGAAGTAAAACTTAATCGATTTTATTTGGTTCATAGCCCAACAATTACTATTCCAAGATCTGTGATCCTTGATCACTTCCAATAGACAATCTAATATAGTTCTTTTGAAAAATAGATTCGTGTCGTGAAAGGTTGAGCCTAAGGACATCTGCAGTGGAAGATTTATAGTATGCAATTTATACTATAAATCTCTTAATATAAATCCCTCCTCCACTATATAGATGGGTTTATAATTTTTTTTATAAACCTGTATCAAAATCTTTGGACAAGGTTTATAAAAAAACATAGTGGAGAGAGAATTTTAAAATAAGTGGAATTTTTAAAAGAGAGAGGTTTTATGATAATAGAGAATGGTTTTTAAAAGAAGTAAGATTTTTAATTTTTGATGTGACAATGATGTTGGAGAGCATAAACCTCTTTAAGAGGTTTACGACTGCAGATGCCCTTATTGTTGGAGAATCTCGCGTCATAGAAGTATCAGCACTTGTACGAGCAGTAGCAAAGACGAAATAGAGCACTTGAGAGAATTGATGACAGCTCGAACCCCGAGACCTTTTACAAGCACTGCCCAATCGACTGAAACATCATTCCGTCAATGAAACCTTCCTATCCATCGACTGAACTTTGCGTCTTTCCTTGTTTGCTCTGATATGATCCATTCAGTCCCGTAAGTCACATTGTTCAGTCAATTGATCTAAGCTATTTGTCGACAGAACCTCTAAACTTCCTTTCCTGCGTGATTCGATTTAATTGGTTGTCGATACCTTTTATGGATTGATCGACTGATCTCATTGATCCGTCGACGGAACAAGCTATATACCATATTTGCTTTATCGTGATCTAATCTATGTCACGATGGTCGAATCGGTCGACTGAACCCTATGTTCAATCGACTAAACCCTCGGTCAACTCAGAACTTTGTTTTATTTGTAAAATAAAATTAGCACGGCAGAATAACAATAGTACTGCAAAACAGAATTAGACAGTAGATAGTATAGATGCATAAACATGATAGTTAAGTTCGATTCTGCTGCTCCCAGCACCAATAAGATGCACGTTATAGAAAGTGGTCGGCAGTTATAATGACAACAATTAAGGAAAGAGATGCGTCAATTACAAAGGTGCGGTCTTCATCTCTTCACTCCTATATAAAGTATTGACAGCAACATTAAAGGTATGTTAGGAGTTTCAGTCCCACTGTTTTTCTCTTCCCTATTGTCTTTTCTCCAACTCTCTTATCGAATTTAACTTGAGTCGTCAGAGTACACCTAACTTCCTTGCTTAGTCTTTCTGGTCTTCGTCACCCGAAGGACTTCATTCGAGTCTCAACGGTACTCTATCAGTAGAAGCCAACTTATAAAGAGCTGATCCAATAGAGGTTCATCCGATAGAAGCCGATGCGTGAGGAATTGACTTGATGTACATCCCATCTGCTTAAAGAGCTAGAACATGGACACGACCATGAGTCACACAACACACTTCCCTTAATATTATACCATTGCTAATTACATACGCAGTTGATTCAATAAATCTTCATATCAATTCTTAGTAGGTGTAAAATATGTCATTAGATATCTAACCTCCTCCATTATGATAGATCCCTATACTAGAATAAAATAAAATATCTCTATGATTTCGAGGTAGGATATTCTGGATTACTTTTTGTAATCCAGGAGATGTGCCACTCGTATTTACGGTCGGATCACGATCATGATCCGACTACAAATGGTCGCGATCCTTTTCTGGGTTTACCGTCCCCGTCAGGTTATAATTTTTGTTCAAAACGGACGGTCGGAGATCGTCCGAAGGACATCCTCGCTCGGCGCGCAATAACCTGACCACTTATCCACCATCGGAGACCTTCGACCGTCCGCTCTGAACAAAAATTATAACATGACGGGGACAATGAATCTAAGAAGAGATCGTAACTATTTACGATCTAATCACGATCACGATCCAATTATAAATATAAATGACATATTCTCTAGATCATAAAAAAAATAGTACAAGAGATCTGTACTCTATGATTTCTCTATCTATATTTAATCAGAAAATTTACTACAGTATTAAATGAACGCTGTCAGTTCTACTACGGTTCCATAGCTACTGCTACTGAACCGCCCATGTGCTATTGTTTACTTCGAAAGACATTTCGTGATCTCCGGCTGTTTGTCGTACTCCTGGATTCCGGACGGTCACCGGAGCAGATTCTCGACCATCTCGGGTCCCTCCCGCCATCACGCATTTCGAAACGACTTTGTATACCATGACTAGCTAGGTGAACTTACTTACTCATGATTGAAGTGCTTGAAGAGCTCATGATTTTTATTATTTTTTAAAAGAAAATGATTGCCATAAGAGAAAGTACCGGTCGAATATCTTGCATTTCTCTTTTTACATATTTACTCAGAAAAAGGAGTATGAACACTTGCATTCCATTAAGTCCTTGCGATCGTCCATTGCTTCGCCTTTGACAGCTATTCTTCAAATGCATTTAAAAAATTAGGCCTGATTTATATAAATTTAGAATTATAACTTTTTTAAAATGACTTCTATATTTTGTTAGTATCCTTTCCCAATTGTAGTCCAGTAGTCAATTGCCGTTCTAATTGAAATACCTTATGTAGGTTATTATTGTACATTTTTATAAATATTATTGATCATCCTTTTATACAATATTAAGAAAAAGTTATAAAATTAATACTTGGATGCAACTTTGATTTAAAACTGAATTAAACTGATGTAAATAAATAACTCTGAACTTATTTACAGATTATATATCATTTTTAGATAGTTGATATATATATATATATATATAAAAGAAATTTTATAATTTTTAGTATTATATTATTCAGTAAATTTCCAATAATTCACGCTAGGCCATGTGAGAAGGACAAGTGTCCCCTCATTTTCAAGAAAAGTACACACCCACTTAGGAGGGAAACAGTGAGAAATTAATGATGATGTCTTATCATAATGAAATGGAAACGGAGAGACAATTATTGATATTAGAGTCTTAAATATAATAAAGTTAATGAAAAAATTAACTGTAAATTATCTTTAAATTTCTAATAGTAAATTCAAGTTTGTGTTCAGACGCAAGTGTTTACGGATATTTCTAATGGATATTGATTTATTTAATTATTTTTATTTTTTATAAAAAAAGCAAAAATAAAATATAATTCTTCCTAAATATAGTATATTTAAATTAAAATATGATATATTTCCTATCAAGTTAAACACGATTTTTTTTTATTTGATCGATTGCGATTCTAATTAAATTGTACTAAATTTTGAAAGAATTAAACCATTATTTTTACCTAAATTCAATATCAGTTAACTAGAATCGAGTATATCAATTAATTTGTTAGATGAAAAAAAAATCTCAATTTGATAGAAAATATACTAGATTTTAATTTAAATGTGTTGAATTTAGAAAAATTATACCTCATTTTGAATTTTTTTGTACCTAAAAAATAAAGATAATTAGGTAAATCAGTGTGCATTAGAGAGTTGGAAGAGAGTTGAAGTAAAAAAAACTTCACGTACCGGGAATGAGAATAATTTTTTTCTGACGTAAGCACAAAGTTGAGTTTGGAGTTTAGTACAATTTACCCAAAAATTAAATAGTCTGGTTGATGCTACTAGAGTTTGTTTCTTCATAATAAGTTATTCTGTTTTTCCAAGAATCCAAGGACAACTGAATAACTGATACCCTGCACTAATTCCTCTTGGTGCCAATGATCATTTAAGAACACCAAATAAAATGTCAAAATCAGAAGAAATAAATTGTGAATATACACAATTTCGAGAACATAATAGTTTGGTTCGACTGGTTCAGTTTGGGTTGAAGAAATTGGTATAGAGAATGGAAACTTGATTTGCATATCCATTTGCAATCACATTGATTCACTCAGTGCACCTTGCATAAAATGGTGCATTTCTAATAAAGCAAGCTACAAATAAACTAAACAGTAGCTGGAAGGATTTTAGTATTGCCCTTCTAAGCTACTCATTTTTTATCTTCTACCAACTATGCTGCTTCAATTGGTAGTGGCATAAAGCCACAAAGTGATCCAATTTAATGCTTAGGCACAATAAGTAGGTTATCAAGGAAAAGTAAAAAGAAAGAAATGTGGGAACTTAGCCTTGGAGGCAAAGGGAAACTAAAATGAATCCATAAAATTCCATAACTAAGATGCATTTTGAAGAAACTTTAAAATATTACTGAAACAAAAGGAAGTAACACAAATGAAAAATTAACAAGCGCACCTGAAGAGTCAATGGACTGGTATTGTTTGGTGAGCAGGAAATTGGTCAAGTTCACAAAGTAGGGCAAAGAAGAATTCAACAACAGCAGAAAAACAACTGCAATTGGAGCCATATATAGGAGGAGATTCATAGAGTTAAATGTTTCCATGAATATGAAGCATGCAAATTTTAACAGTACAGGGCAAATGCCATTTGCTTTTTCTTCTGAATTTACAAGGGAAAAGTACATCAGAGCTCACCCTCAGAGGACATCAAAAATCCTTGCAACACTGACTTGAGTGCTCTAGCAGCAGTAGCACCAATGCACATAATAAATAAAGGCAAACAAATGGAAACTTGGCGCCCCCTATAAAGTTGAACCACCAAGAGCATCAGTATTCCCATCTACTTGGTTATTTTTAAACATGTTAGACTCATAAGAGGCATTCACAGAAGAAAAGATACATGACTAAAGTAAGAAAAAATTCAATCGTTGTGGAATAGAGCATTCAATAAGTAAAAGAGAGTTAAACCTAGCAAAACACATGGAGTTAAATGAGGAACAGCACAATGTAGAAAAAACTAGTATTTTGAACATTAAATAGCATAGTCAATGCGATCAAGTTTAAAAATCCCTGAGCTTACAAGAAAATAATATAAGAATCAATAGATGTGTTTGTTGGTGCACAATAATTTATTACAGAGGAAAGTCATGACAAGGAAAAAAGAAACACTAGTTATGACAATAAGCTTTGCGAAAGCAGACTGGCACTTGAAATTCATCATACTTACAATTAGGCAGGTGAATCATCGATCAAATGGAAGATCTAAACCATAACACTGATTTATGCGTTATCTGGGTGAGATGTGAATTTCAACACAGATTTGTGAGATCCAAGTATCTCTTAGACTAATCTTTTTATTTCATTCAAGTAGTTTGGGAGTTGAGGCTGCCTGAGAGCATCTCCTAGAAGAATTAAAAAGATGAATGGGTGGTGATCTTAACACTTCGATTCAATCCAGTTGCGTAGAGATTGGATATAAGATTGATGTAATTGCTGAGGGCATCTCTTAGATGTAATTACTGGGCTAATAGCAGATTCAATAAATAAGCATCAAATCAAACCTAACGCTGACCCAACGGGGACGAGGGTAATTAATGTAGGTAACCCACGACTCCCGCCGGAGAGTCATGAAGTACGCAAACACGGTGGTGAAGAAGGGAGTGGTGGCGCGGCTCCGATGGCCTGGTTGAACGAGACAGGGAGGTAGCGGAGCGAGACGTTGCCGTCGACAACGGAGCTGCAGAACACAAGGCTGAGAGCGGAGATCTGGAGGAGCGGGACACGCGACCGGATGGGTTGCATTGGCGCGATCTTGAGGCAGGAGGGAGCAGGCGCTCGTGTGGCATATGGTGAGAAAGATGACCGTAGTTGCTGCGCAGGTACTTGTTGAGGAAGAGCATCCCGATGTTGGAGGACTACCAGGCGCCGTCAAGCCCGAGCGTGAAAACCCGGCCATTAGCCGGCGACACTGCCACCGCCATGGCGCTCATTCTTCTCCACCCTTCGGATTTTCTACGCCGCCTCCTCGGCTTCCACTGCTTCTCCGCCTCGGAACTTCGTCGGATGGAGAGAGAGGGCTCCGATCCAAGTGAGTCCCCTGATCGGCGACAGATCCCGGGCGAGGAAGTGGGTTGGAGGAGGAGGAGGAGGCGGCGACTTGATCAGATCTGGGGAGGAGAGAGAAGGATCGGGAGTCGGGACACTCGGGATGGCATCGAGAAGGAAACGAGGGGATGGCTCGCATTTTATATGACAGAGGAAAAGGCTTTTCACTGTTGTCTGTTTCAAAATTTATTTTTAAAAATTATCATTTATTTTTTTTAAAAAAAAAACAAAGTATATTTCTTAAACAAATATGCGGCGTCAGAAATATTTTATGTTATAGAATTTTGTCAGAAATATTTCTTTAAAAAATCTGCTGTGTGAAAATCTTCTTAATCTAAAAGATATTTTTTAAAAAAATGTGCTGTGTGAAAATCTTCTTAATTAAAAGTGATTTGATATGCAATTAGTATAACCAAAACAATTTTTAATCGCAAACAAAGACGGGGAACTAATAATGATAATTATGAGCACAAATTTCCTGGATCACTTTTTTATGGTCCAGGGGATGTGCCACCCGTATTTACGATAAGATCGTGACCATGATCCGGTCGTAAATGGTTGTGATTCCTTTCTGAGTTCATCGTCCCCATCAGGTTATAATTTTTGTTCGGAGCAGATGGTCGGAGGTCGCCCGGAGACCTTCGGTAATAGATAAGTGACCAGGCTACTGAGCACCGAGCGAGGATGTCCTCCGGACGACCTCTGGCCACCTGCTCCGAAAAAAAAACTATAACCTGGTGGAGAGGGTGAATCTAAAAAGAGATCGCAACCATATGCAGTCGGATCACGACCACGATACAGCCGCAAATACGAGTGACATATTCCCTTGACCATAAAAAAATGGTCCAGAATTCCTGGATCACTTTTTTATGGTCCAGGGGATGTGCCACTCGTATTTACGATCAGATCGTGACCATGATCCGGTCGTAAATGGTTATAATTCCTTTCTGAGTTCATCGTCCCCATCAGGTTATAATTTTTGTTCGGAGCAGACGGTCGGAGGTCGCCCGGAGACCTTCGGTAATAGATAAGTGACCAGGCTACTGAGCACCGAGCGAGGGTGTCCTCCGGACGACCTCTGGTCACCTGCTCCGAAAAAAAAATTATAATCTGGTGGAGACGGTGAATCTAAAAAGAGATCACAACCATATGCAGTCAGATCACGACCACGATACAGCCGCAAATACGAGTGACATATTTCCTTGACCATAAAAAAATGGTCAAGAAGATCTGTCTCAATAATTATTGCGTTCCTCTACTCCCTTACTCGTGTTCAATAGCCCAAGGTTGATACTCTAAGACAGACCAATATCTGAAATTCACAATCATACTTGATGGTATCTTTTTCAATCCGCCGGAGCTTCTCCTCCCCCAAAAAGTTAGATGAGCCATTAAACCTCCTTTAAATCCAATAACTTGAGAGATTAACATGGTTAGGACTAACCCTTTATGCTCAAGTTAGTCAGTAAGAGAAAAAGGAAAACTCAATGAAGAGTAGCCTCCACTTGCAAGAATAAGAAAATTATTGTGCCTTGTGACTTACCTCATATAGTGCTTATATAAGTGTGCTTAAAGTATCTGCTCCACTTTCTACCATATGAGTTGGTGAAGACGAAGCCTCCAACAACCGTTATTTGTTTCTCCATTCACTGATAGTCACATATTAAAAAGGAAAGAATCAAGAGAATCAGATCTGATGTCCACTACTCTGCTTCTCCATTCACCGATCACCACATATTCGGAGGAAGAAATCAAGAGAACCAAAACTGACCTCCACTATTTACTTGAGTGATCGCCACATATTGAGAAGTGAGAAGAGAAAATCAAGGGAATTAATCTGACATCCACCACTCGCTTCTCCCCTCATTGATAGTAATGTATTGGGAAGAAGGAATAAGATAACCAAATCTGACATCCACTACACGCTTCTCCATTCATTGGTTGTCATGTATCCTTAACCAAAAACTTCGGAGCCTCTAATGCTCGGTAAAAGCTAATTTTGATGCTTAACGAAAGATGCCTCTGATACATAAAAGATATTTCTGATGTTTCATGGAAGATACTTTTGATGCTCAATAGAAGATACTTTTCATAAAATGTGGAACCGCCACATCAGCGGCCCCCCTAGAGCCGGTCCCACGGATATGGAGGGAGATAAATGCAGGTACACAGGTGGAAAGTACATGGCGGAGACGTTAACCCCAGGCAGTGACACCCCGGGGATCGACCCCTGGACCTTTCAGCCACAGAACCATGCACTCCCCATCTGTGCTATGCCCTGGGGACTAGAAGATACTTTTCATGCTCGGATGCTAAGTAGAAATTGATTTCCCAAACATCACAATTGGGTATTCAAGAGATAACTCAATTATCATTAAATGTTTCCTTTAAGTCGGACTGAAAAGCGAAATTGAGTGAAGTCTCATTAAGCATAAAGTCTTCCTATTTTCTTACACCTTGTTACCTTTTCCTCTCTGATTGCTGCCCACTCAACCTTGATGCTCGGGATATAACTAGGGTTACCATCAATACTCTTAATAAATATGAATAATCACACTTGAGTCAACAAAATATAGTATAATCACAATCTTATCCTCTTAACACTGATCCATAGCTCAGTCACTTTAATTCTGCTCCATATGCAAATACAATGATGTAAAACAACTCAAGTTGATGCTGCATTTCTATCAAATCAAATCAAATCCAGCAAATTATGATGACATTGAACTCTGAGATTAAGCAGTCATTACCATTTTAGACTGATGAATAACTAGACTAGATCTGGTTTACTGATTATAGGTTACAGATACAGACTACCCCGACGAAATAAAATGTCGCGACTTCATGTGCAAATCGTACAAATGACTGGGAATCACAAATAGTTAACCAACATATGGTTACTCTCAGCATGGGATGCTTGGAATGTGCCCATCTCTACAGCAAGAGCTGAGTCTACTAATAATACCAGCTACAACAGACCTTAAATGATTCGAGTAGCCTATATTATCACAGTATTTGTACGTGAAAGCAATTAAATATCGCACGACAAGAACGATGTACCAGCTCGCTCGAAGAACTAAAATTGACCGAGAAGAAAAAAAGGTAATTCTAGAAAAGCTAAGTATGGTCACCCAGAATAGCATAACCATCACCTCATCCATGGGCATCAACATGCATCTCATCTGAAGTAGCTCCATTATCCTCGTGGACTGAATAATCATGAGCAAAATGGTCCAATGAGCATCATGATCCGCATAATGACAACCAAAAACTACATATAAAGATGGCATACCTAAAACAATTGTGTTAGGTTCAGCTTCAACAGGCAATGAACTTTTTGGTGAAAACTCTGAAGACCTGTTACTCGGATCTAAGGAATTGCCCTCAGAATATGTATCTGGCATTCTTCCCAATGGAAGTGAAACTGTTGGATCACCTGCAGATTGCTTCTTATTTTGTTTCTTTATTTGTGGTTCTCCTTCTGTGTCCTGCCCACTCGATGCAAACTTCTCATCCTCACTAATAGCAGTGTCCTCAGGATGCATCTCATCTGAGGAATGGCCATTTGAGTCGCTCTCAATTTCTATTACAGTCTTCTTTTGTTTAAGGATAGCACTGCGACCACGTTTTCTGCGGGTCACTTTGGATGAGCTCTTACGGATTGTTTCACCATTAGGTTTCAGCATAGGAGGTGACCCTGTCATCTGCCCTGCCACTCTGCGCATGAGTTCTCCAAACTTGGACTGTTGCTTAGAACTTGAAGTCTGTGATTTGGTCACGAAATCTCCCAAGGCATCAAGTTTTTTCTCCTTTCCCTTCCCTATATCATCAACATCAAAATCTTCAAGTTCCTGATTTCTGTGAGATGAATGTGAAGCATTCATTTCACATGCATCTTTACCGTCATCCGAACTCTCTTCAATTAGTTTAGATAAGCTCTTCCTTTTCCTACCACGCTCAACTACATGTTTCTCTGTGCCAACTGAGCTCCTGCTACTTACTGACTTTGTCTTTCTCAAATCATCATCTGAAGAGGGATGGGTGAATTCTTTATCTGATCTTTTCCCCTTCAATGGTGGAATCTGTTTCTCTTTGCCAACTGAGCTCCCTCTCTCTTTTGACTTTGTTTTAGAAGTCGGATTTGAGCGATCAGCAACGTTGCTGTCTGATCTTTTCTTCTTGGATTGTGAATCCTGTTTCTCTTTACCAACCGAGCCCCCTTTGTCTCTTGACTTTGTCTTCCTAAAAGCATCATCTGAAAAAGTTGGACTTGAAGAGCCACCAACTTCTTTACCTGATATTTTTCTCTTAGAAGTCGAATCATGCTTCTCTTTGCCAACTGAGCTCCCTTTGTCTCTTGACTTGGTCTTCCTAGAAGCATTATCTGCAAAAATTGGTTTCGAGGGGTCAACAGCAGTTTTTTGACCTGATTTATTTTCCACAGATACTGAAACTTCAATGTTATCCTCTAGTCCAGCACCAATAACAAATGTTGGAAGTTCTGAATATCCCTTCAAACGATAGATGGCTTTCAACTGAGACTTCAATATTACAAGTTCCAATTTGTCTATCCTTCCATTTGGTGACCGTGCGAATGCTTCGATAGAATCAATTAACCTAAGAGGATCAAAGGAGTTTGCAATCCAAGACTTGTTAACAGGATAGCTAGGAGTTCGTTCCCGTACACCAGCATTCTCAAACTTCGAATTCATAAGGCTAGCATAACTTCTATCCATAAAACAGTGGCATGCCATTCCCAAATCAACACGCCGCGACACCTCCTGGAGTGCATCATCCTTAGCAGTCACAAATGCCTCCATGCTGTTTTGGTTTTCTAACTGCAAAAAGTGTTTCTGAAAAGGCTTCAATTGTGAATCATCACACCAAGCAAAGGTTTTGTCTCCGAAGTATGCAACCAGATAGTGATCCTTTTTCCGATTGTTCGATGCCATCTTGGACGCATCAGAAGGATCGAATATTTGGGCCGGCCACCACGGATGGCTCCTCACCTTACCCCATACTATATCAGAAACTGCAAACACAGTCTTGTTCTCATCTTGAAAGGCACGGGAACGAGAATCATACTCATCACGAACCACAGCAGATTTCCGACGCCTTCCCTTCTTTCGCTTGGCACTGGATCCGCTTGCCCTCGCACTTTCGTCTTCGTCAATAACTGTCTCCTTCGATTTCTCATCAACCACATCACGGTCTGCTTCCGTATCTTCGACTTCCGCAGCAACCTTTCCCACTTCAGCTAAAGCGCTAATTTCTGTGTCATGATCCCCACTCACCTCCTCAACTTCCTCATCTTCCTTCACTCCGATTTCCGGCACGCCCGAACCCAAATCCGCGGGACCGCCTGTTAGGGTTTCCGGCTGTTCGCCAGCAACGAAGTTGAGGTCGAGTACGCCATCTCCGGCCTTAGTCTCAGAATCCATACGGACCGGAAACGTAAAACCGCAGAAACAAGTCTCAAATTTTCATCGAACAGCAAACCCTAGAAATCCTACAAACCATCCTCGTCAAAAAAAAAAAAAAAAAAAAGACGCAATCAAGTACCATAAATTCGAGCAAAGGAAGACAAACTAAAGATAAATCGAACTGGAAGTCAGCTGATTGCAGCTTACCTCGATCTTAATTCTTGCCGCTGCCGATCGAGAAAAACAAAAAAGGGTAATGGAAGGGAACGAGAATACTGGTGGGACGAAAGGGGTTGGATTTGGGGAAAGAGGTCAGGTCACGATCAGGTAAGTGTACCGCAGCAATATTTAAAAGACGAATGTGAAGGACAGACTTGCCATCTTTGACCAGGCGGTGGCGGTAAGCAACATTCAAATCCCTTGCGATATCGTTTGCAGGCTGAGCCGCCACAAGCAAACGGGGGTTTATTACTATTACTTGGGCTAAGCTTTGGGGTATAATTGAGTTGAGCCGAGTCGAACTGAATTTTTGGATATTTGAATTTGACTCATTTATAATCGAGCCGAGTTTGAATTTTATTTAATGAATATTCATGACTTACGAATTTATTCGAATTTTTATCGAGCATAAACGAGCTTAATAAATATAAATTATAAATTTAGATATTCATTAAAAATTAAATTATATATTTTAAAAAATTATAATATTTTTGTTAAAATTTATAATTTTATTCTAATAAATAAATTTAATATATTTATCTATGTTTTTCATAAGTAGAGTGTAAAATCTATAAATTCAATATCAAAATTATTATTATTTTATTTAAAAATTGATTCATAAGTTTAACGAACATGTTCACGAGCTAACAAGCCGAATATTGTGAAGCTTGAGCTTGGTTTATTTGAGCTTAATTAAACGAACTTAAACGGGCTTTTATCGAATCGAGTTTCGTATAACTCACGAGCGACTTGCCTCATTTACATCCCTAGCTAAGCTATCATATATTTAATCTTAGTAAAAAAAATAAAAAAAAAATTATAACAATGTTATCAATTGGATATAGAATTAAAAAAAATTAATTAATTAATAAAAAAATTTTAATAATAGGTCGCAGTTAAGTTAGAGTTTCGATATGTAAAAATTATTAATAAATTTTAAAATTATTTTCAATATAAAAAAAATATATTACTGTAATTTTATTTTAAGTTTTATCGAAATTAATAAAAAGAGGAGATTCTTAAGAGGTAGTAAGATAATAAGATTATTATTATTATTATTATTATTATTATTATTATTGAATTTGACTTTTATTAAATATAATAGAGAATGTTGGCATTATTGAAACTTTATGGAGCAGGTTGAAGAATATGTTAAAATTTGAAAATTACCCCCCAAATATTGCCATTTATAATCCCATCCTTTTGTATGGGATATTTTTCCCAATCTCCAGAGAGTGGCAAGTGCTCTGCCATGGCGTCCCTCTCCATCGCCACTACCCTTCCCCTTCACTTCCCGTGCCGTCCGCCCACCGCAGCCACCGTAGGCGTGACGCCTGTGATATGCGGCCCGCGAGACAACCGCGGTAAGCTCCTCCGCGGCCGGAGCCTCACCACGGAGGCCATCCTCGCCGTGCAGGCGCTCAAGCGCGCCGCGGCCGCCGGCGACGATCCCAAGGTCGATCGGATTTTCGCCTCCGACTTCTCCCGCCTCGTCAAATCGGACCTCCTCGCCGCCCTACGGGAGCTGCAGCGCCAGGACCAGTCGCGCCTCGCCTTGAAAGCCTTCGCTGCCGCCCGAAGCGAACCGTGGTACCGCGTCGATCTCAACCTCTACGCCGAGATGGTCTCCACCTTGTCCAGGTGCGGATCGCCGCACGAGATCGATACCCTGGTCGCCGATCTGATGGAGGAGGAGGGATGGCTCTCCGCGGACACCGCCAAGGGTGTTCCCCGACTCGTCAGGGCTCTGACGGCCGCCGGAAGGGGAAAGGTTGTGGCGAACGTCTATAGGGAAGCAAAGAGATGCGCGTTCGAGCCGGATGAGTACTTGTTCAAGTTCATGATAAGAGGATTGAAGAGATTGGGGCAAGAAGCTGCTGCTGCGGAAGTGGAGAGAGACTACCAGTTATGGCTTGAATGCGGATGCTTCCCTGTGGAAACGCTGCCTGTTTGATGAAAAGCCTGGTACGCGTTTCTTGCTCGAATCCTTTTCATCGTTTTGTTTGATCCCACTCATTCATATAGCATCGTGATCAGGGGCGGATCCAGGATTTGAATATTGAGGGGGCCAAAACTTGTGTCGCTATATTCATTGTCGATTGTGTGGGAGAATTTAGAATTCATTACATATTTAGAAAACTCCGTGACCTAAATTTTCTATTGGTAGTTTGATATCAATATCTCGAAATAATATTGTGACATTGAAATAAGCTGTCGGTCCTTGTTTCACATCGGAGCTACATGCGAACTTGTTAGGGTAGAATTCAATTTGCCATCCTTTTGATCATTCACATCTATTCAGCATCTATTGCTTTGCATTTCATTATTGCTATTCATAATATTGGTTTATTAATTGATTAGGTACTCTAATTACTACATCAAGTTGAAGCGTCTGAGTATTCGAATTGCTTTCCTCTCACATTCGTGGCATTCTTCATATGCAGGTACTCCTTATCTATTACTCTATTTGCCATCAAACAAAAATATATATAGCTTTCACCTACTCAACTTCACCTGTAGAGCCCAATAAATTCTTCACTGTTGACCAACAGAGCTCGATGTTTTTCAGGGGGTCTCTTTGTTGATCGCAAAATGCCTCTATTTGGCATCCTATCATCAATATATACACTATTTCCATTCCTTGAATTTTGTAATAGCAGATCTAGAGTCTGTCAATGTTTTTCTTTGGTTTAGTTTATCCTTTGTTGAATATTCATTGTATCTTATTCTTTGGAACACTCCAGTCTAGAAGATATGGAGTCTGTCAAGTCTGCAACTGAAGAGTAGAGACTTCCTCCACACTATCAGCACCCTACTTTTATCTTTCTCGTCATTAGCAACCTCAATGCCACTGGCTATGCAATATGCTTCAGTGTTCGGATAAACCTTCACCATGATCCACCAACTTCTGGTTTCTCCGGACGGCAATTTCGAAGAGATATCTCTGCTTGAGTCTCTTCAAATTTTGCTCGTTAGAAGAGAGCTAAAAGCAAGGTTGATCCAGGATTTACACATGGACTGGGGGGGGCCGTGGCCCCCCCAAGTCCCCATGTAAATCCGCCTCTGATCGTGATCTCGAAGAATTGCCCGAGTTAGTTGAACTGGAGATCAAAGCATGATAGTTCTTTGAGACTCTTTGTAATATACGTATGCAAGTATGGTTCTTTGTAACATTGTGAATTTGGTTGTCAATCTTTGAGATTCTTGCTCAATGTCCAATGAACAATGAACAATTTCACATTCCCCAATCTTCATCTTATTACCTGCATCCACAAGAATCCATCAACTAAGAATCATGACACTAAGAAAATTTTCAAAGCAATTTGAATTATTTCCCTGATACGACACATCCCACAAAGCATAGAATTATTATTGTTTGTTTTCCTGCTTATTCATGTGGCAACTTGATTTGGTCTGGGTGATGAGGAATATACAAAATCCTGGGCTACCAGTGAACAGAGAATGGAGGAAAGCAGAGCCCATGTAGTTATGGTCAGTCAGGAATGGGAATCCCACTTCCCTGTTCAATTTGCTACAAGTTACAAAGGGTAAATATGATACAAATAGGCACAACAGCCTAAAGGTCCAACCTACATTACCATCCTGTTCTACCACCTCTGATTCGATCAAAGCCTTCCTACTATCTGCTTCCTGTGTCTCCTCTCCATGGTTCTGTATCACTGCTATATAGGTTCGCCCTTGCAGCGAAATGCATCTTTAGGGCAGTGATTGGGTCGGACACCGCTCCGCCTCCAACCAACATTCCACCCCCCATCATGTTTGTGCCCAGAGGCAATACCCTCATTTGCTGCTGAAACCCTGGGATCGTTTCTATTGAAGTTCTCTTCTGCAGTCCTGGAACATTCTCTATATGCTTCATATTAGACGGCAATGTCTGCATGTGAGACTGCAGATAGTCCGACATGGCACCTGTCACAACGTTGTCACAGCCTGGACTACCATCTTTGGCCGGATTATGCGATGCAATGGTTGGGGAGCCTTTGAACTCCAACAACATTGAAGCAGTATCTGGCATCGAAGAAAAATCAGTTTGTATTCGCTTGCTATCCCAGAAACCGCAAGTTGTCTCCAAGTTCACTTGGCATGCACTATTTAAAGCACCATCCATCTTTGGAAACCAGGGTTGTCGATCACTTTCTCGGGAGGGCGAGGGCGAGGGGGATTTCTGCAAAGAAGATGTGGTCATGCTAAGTATTTTTCCAAACAGCTTCACATCTCCAGGTTTGGGTTCCTCTACCTCACCAGCTTTCTCGGAACATGTCCTAAGGTCAGCATCTGATTGATGTTCACTTCTCACGGGATGAAATGGAGCAGGCACTGAATGTAGAGTGGAAACATTGCCTTTGTCCCAGTGCTTATCGGGCAAAAACAAATGATTTGATTGGGAGGCTCCATTTGTCACGGCTTCCATTCGAAGCCGACTCAGTTTCATGCCTGCATGAATGGTTGTTTCCCCATTGGCTTCCTGTTTCGCCGACTGCAGTGGATAGCCTCTTAGAATATTCACATCCCGATCGACTTGGCTGAATGGCAAGTTTCTGAGCATATACTGTGGGCACAGATCTCTTTTTATCAAGTTCTTATGCTTGTTATTCCCGTACTCCTCTAAGTTTATAGTTGTCTCATACAATATTCTAGGAGAGCCTCCAAAACATATATCAGCTGGATCTGACAAAAATGAATCCAGTGATGTAGATTGACCATTTTCCTGCTTCAGTGTAGTCTGCAATTTCTTTGCAGCAGATGGGTGTGCATCAACTTGTATTTGTCCCCGAGTGTCAGAATCGGTCAGATGGTGACAACCATTAGCCATAGGTGCTGAGACTACTGGAAGTGCACTTTGAACTGAAGCTTTTGGAAACCAAACAGGGTCATTGCCATCGGCTGTGAAATTGCTGTTTATGAATTTTGCGTTTGATAACCCAACCTCAGCATCAAGTGGCGGTTTTGAATCTAGTTCCTTTTCCATACCTCCAGAAGAAAAACATCCATCAATACCTGCACCAGTTACCAAACTAGCAGTTTGTTGATTCGACACTCCAATGCATTCTTCAACTTGCTCACTTTTTCGGATTAAAACAACAGGCTCAGGTAGAGAAATAACAGTATCTATTCCCTCAACTTTTGTCTCTCTATCAGCAGACTCTGCGTCCTCACAAAGCTGTACAGATTCACATCCTGATGCAGTAATGATACTTCCCTTTGGAGGCACATAAGATTGAAGATTGTCCCCACTGCCTGCCGGCTTGACATCGTGAACAATAGCCGCCTGCCTGTCTACTTCATCCTGACAGTCCTCGAGACAAGGTTTAATCGGTACATTATCAACCAGCTCATTTGATCTTTCAGTTTTGACCTGGAAATCAGTACTTGCAGAATGATCATTCACCTCATAGTCAGTTTTGACACGGAAATTAGTGCTTGCAGGGTTGTCGATCTTCTCATACCTGGTACCGACCAAAGGCTGGGAGGCATTGTCGTCAATTTTGGAACATGATTGAGTGCTGCAGATTGCAGAGTCCATCTCTACAACACAAGCATCATCTGTGTCACTTCTTCCTCCATTTGTTAGACTTATTGGTGTAATCTCATCAACGCAGCCTTGACGAAGCATATCAAGAGAAAGGCACTTTCGAGCCTTACTGAAGAAGATTTTGCACTGTTCCCTTGATCTCGTCCTCATGTAACTTGAGATGCCTGCAAAATCCTTTCCATACATGCGCAAAGCTTGCATAAACATTGACTTTTCCTCATCTGTCCAATCAGCCGAGTCCAATTCTCCGAAGACCTCGTCTGAGCAGGAATCATCCTCATCCTTCGTATTCTTAGCAGGATCAATAGAACCAGTATCATATGAGCTGATAGCCTCAGAAGATACCGTGCCACAAATGCCTGCTAATGCATCAGCAGCCATGAATTCTATTTCTCGAGCAGATGTGTGCTCATTTGCCCCATCTTCATTTAAGCTACTTCTGACATATTTTTTGAGCCTTGCGGTATATTGTTCACGTAAAGCCATAACTGAGGCAGCACCCAACAAATCAAGAGATGCAACACTTGTTTTGCTATTCCAGTTCTTTCCTGACGCTACAAGGTATGCACTGGTTTGTAACGATTGCTGTTGCTTTCTGAGATCTAAAGATTTCTTCACGTCTTTGAAACTCTCTGACTTGTGGCTTTTGTAATAAAATTCAATGCAGTCTGCTGTAGTTTTATGATCCAGAAAGGAAGAGATCTTAGTGAAATCTTTACCATATTTAGCAAGCATCTTCTTGAAAACCTCTTTTTCATCATGCAACCATGGGTTTATCATTCCCCTTTCTATCTCAGAAGTCAGAGGATCTTCTATTAATCCATTGTCAGCAACAAACTTACAGTGCTTTCTACTCGGCTCATTTAATAGCATTACTGGCATCTTCAGGTTACTTCTGCAAATCTTGATTTGTGAATCTAACAGCAATTTGCTAGTAAAGTTCATTATCTCTGCTGTAGGAACGAGAGTTGAGTTACCTGCAGTGAGTGTAATGAAATTATCAGATGAAAAGACGTAATAATTTCTTTTAAGAAATCAAAAGAAATAATAATAAAAAGACTAACCGGGCAAAGCAGACTGTAATTGGATTGAAGAACAGAGCTTTTGAGAACCATGTTGCGAACATCGGTTGCTAAGTTCAGTCCGCTTGCTTGACTTAGTGCGAAGCCTTTTGATTGAAAGCAAGCGCAAGTCCTCCCTCCACAAGCGATGTAATGCCCTAAATTTAAGAGTAAGAACTCGTTCTCTGAATTTTTGTTGGCGCTTTGTAATTGCAAGCTTCTGTTTGACTTTCAATTCGCGCTGGTGACATGAAGTAAAATTAACAAATCCTTGATCATCTGCGGAAGGCAGATCTTTAGAGAATTTCGTACTAAACACCTCCCAGGAAAGCCTTGATGTATTCCTGTTGGAATCCATGATTGAATTTGCTAAGTTAGAATCTGTCTTCATCTGTGTCATACCATGAGAGGCTGCACGAACACTGCTATTCACAAAACTAGTACTCTCAGCTTTAGATAATTTCTGTGTTTCATGTTCAATTGATGAAAGTGTTGTCATCATTTTCTCCATGCCACAAACAGGAAGTTCCTCTTCCAAAGGAGGTGATACTGTTTCTTCAACCACATTGTCATGTTCATCAAGACCACCGGACGGCTTGAGCTCATCATCGTTAAGCGATGACTCTTCTATACATTTCACCTGTTGGTCCTTGAAATCCTTGCATCCATTTGATAAACCACCCAATGATCTACTTAGTGCAGAAGCATAATCATCGGCTGATTTCAAGGCACCTTGACGGGCATCAGTTTTAGAATCACAAGTTATTGCCTTGAGCTCCTTTTCTAGCAAGTCAATTTTATTCTCTATTTTTTCATATGCATTTGAAACTTGCGACTTCAATTCTGAAAATTTGTTCATAGCAGAATGCCTCATTAAACTGGAATCGTTGCCAAAAGCATCCTCAGATTGAAACAAATCAACGAGAAGAGAATCCAATGAACTGATAGGATTAACTTCTAGGTTATCCAGATTAGCACGGATTTCCTCGTAGAAAGAGGGAAATGTGGATTCAGGTAAATCACCGTTATCATCATCCCCAGCCCTGCTGCAAAGTTTATCTTCAGTGCCTGTGGTAATACCAATACCAAACCATACAAATAACTAAGTGAAACAAAGATAAGTCAGGGTTAAAATATATGAACACTCTGCTTTAAGCTTAGATCATTAGTGATTCAACTTTTCAATATATATATATATATATATATATATATATATATATATATATATATATATATCAGAATGATACTATGCACAACGATAGGCAACATCCAATGTGGATGATCTGACGCAGCCAAAACTAATTTTTTTTATTTCCCTCTCTCATCTACATGCAACTCTCTTCTCTCTCCTACATGCAAGGTGGTACTGGTTTTTATAAATCAGTACCAAGGTGCAGCTGATCTTTAAAGACCAACTCAAACAAAAGACCCGTTGTGCCGACCAACACCAACTACTGATGTTGGTTTACACCACGTTGGTGTTGGTCTTTAAAGACCAGCACCAACACAAGACCAGATGTGCAAACCAGCACCACGTTGGTATTGGTTTGTGCAAACCGATACCACGTGGTGCTGGTTTGCGCAAACCGGCACCATGTGGTGTTGGTTTGCACATAAGACCAGTTGTGCAAACCAACACCATGGCGGTGTTGGTCTTTAAAGATCAACTCCACCTTGGTGCGGCCAGCACCACCTTACATGCAAGAGAGAGAATAGAGTTACATGCAAATGAGATAGGGAAATAAATTAAAAAAATCAGTTTTGACCTTGTCAGATCATCCAAGTCCCACCGCTGTGCAAGGTAAGTTGTGCAGGGTATCATACATATGTGTGTGTGTGTGTGTGTGTGTGTGAGAGAGAGAGAGAGAGAGAGAGATCATGAGTATAGAGTATGATCATTTACAAAAACTAAGATTTAAAGAGAATATACATATCTAACAATTACATTGAAGGTTTTTTGGGATAGAATTCAGGTAAATATGATACAAAATGTAAAGAATCTAGAATTAACAAAATGTGTTAGTCTCAGATGTTTGAAACTCACATCTTCTTAAGGATTATATGTATAAGTTACAAAGAGAGAGTGCCAAAAACTGTTGACAGTCGACAGAATTAGTCTTACCTTCAGAAGTTAAGGCCTCGTTTGGTGAAGGTCAAACAAGGTCGATGAAGATGGGTTAGAAAGCAAACTGCAGCTAAGCCATCAAAGCTTCAAGCAATGTTTAGACATAATATGCCCCCATCAAGAAAGGAACATGCAGGTGTTTGGGTTTATTATCACCAACTCAGGCCAACTACTTTAGCCCAGATAAATGAGGATGATAGCATTAAGGAATCAATTTTTTGCAAAGCTATGGTAATGACTGAACCTTCTAGGTGACCTTTGTATGTGTACCATGAAACAAGTGTCAAGGAATTTAGTATGAAAAGAGTTGTATATATACAAGTATACCTGGAATGAGCTTGCTAATGGAATACTAAATAACTTTGCCTGATCCAATAGAGAAACATTGATGTTGATCAAAGCCTAGGGCACCCACAGGGTGGGCACTAATCAGATTGGGATGAACAGAAAATAACTTAAAGAACTAATTCCAGAAAAGATGAAGTTCTATGCATGCATGCTGATCCAAGAAAAACAGGATAGATTCATTCATTGTAGCATATGAAGAAAGCACAGTTGAGAGGGTGTCAAATCACCTGGTGATGAGCTGCAAGTTGCAGAAGAGGGAGTTGAGGGCGATAAACATCCAGACATAGCACCTACTGAAGGTTCTGTAGATCCTTCTACCTTCTGCTTCTCATACTTAGCAAGCCCCTGGCCCCATCCAAGTCTTGGCTTCTTCGGAGCACTTTCATCTGAAGCAAGACAAACTACTGAAGTTTCTTTCTCGAGTGGCAACCCTACCTCAGTTCCACCATCCTCTGATTCAGATCTTCCGGTCGTAGTCGAGGCCGGGCGGTTCCATTTCTTCCAGGCCTGAGAATTGAGCGTGCCCAAGTCATCATCCATACATTCAATTTTATCATAGTTTCTGTTTGAGGAGGTCTGAGATGTTGAAGAAATCGGAGCACTAACTGGCCTCTGAGGGGGCGCATGGGTTTCCTGATGGTGCTGCTGTCGTGGGAACTCACCAACATCCCAATATGGGGATCGCCGACAAGATCCTCTGTTCTCCCTGCTGCTGCGGTAATCGCTGAAGTACCTAGCAGAAGACGGCCTAAAGCTGTCATCTTCCGACCAAATTCTGTCGGAGTGCGACGGTGTGGATCCATGTCCGACGAAATCTTCCGGGTAGACCTGGTGGAAACTTCCGCCCTGCTGGTATTGACCTGTAAACACCACCGCGAATTAGAACGGAAAAGGGGGAGGGATCACGAAGGAAATCGAGAGAGAAAAACGCAAGTTTTGCTGGAGATGTCTTAGATCTGAGTGGAAGAGAGCTTCGGTAACCTACCGGTGAGGGGCCGTCGGGGGGAGGCACGAGAGAAATCACGGGGCACTTGGTGTAGTTCCCTCCACCTCACAGAAAACGCGGATCCGCCGCCGGCGCCGCCAAGGGCATCCCCGCGCTCGTGCTTCCGGTGATCCTTGAAGGTGTACTCCTTCCTCTCCCATGGCAGCGGCTCGGGAGGCATCAATTTCCCCAGCTCCAAAGAGCATCGATTCCCAAACAACACGGGAGATATAAATGAAGCGGCAACACAAACCCTAGAAAGACTCCTCCAATCCAAAATCCTTCCTCAGATTCAGCCAATCCGTGGCGGCTCCGCCGGAGGGCAGATCCAGGAAGTAAACCAAATTCGCACAAAGAACACTCCTTTTCCTAAGGATTCTTCTCCTGTCGTCGATTTAAAACAAAACAGAGCAACAAAAGTAAGCACCAACACTTATTCCTTCAACGATCCGTAGGAAATCAAAAGGAGGAGACCTTCGTGATCTCCGAGGCAAGGAGCTAAAGGGACTACCTGCCCGCTCCGCCTTCCGACGGTCCTATCCGGCGAGCTTTCTCTTCTCGGCGGGTAAACAGGGGCGACGCGGCAGGATGCGGGGACGAAGAAGAGGACGAGGGAAAGAAGAAGAAGAAGAGAAGAAACGTGAGCCGATAAAAGGATAGCGCCACAGCCTGGACTTCAATGCTGCTCCGCAGGCGCCATTAACCCGTTTCTAATTCCTCTTCACGTCCGGAAAAAAAAAATATATTGGCGCCGCATTTCAAATATCCCCCGCTATTTAATTTAATTCCTTCTTCGTGTCTCCCTGCCGCGCTTTTCATGATTGCCACCCCATTTTCCATATTTTTCACATCAAATCTATTGGATTTCAAACCAAACTGGTCGATTTAATTGGATTTAAGCTGATAATTAAAAAAAATTAAAAAAAAATATGTGTACAAATGCAAATAATATAGAAAAGAATATTCCAAGTTATGTAAATAGTTGAAAGAATATTTTTATATATATATAATTCCAATTTATGTAAATAGTTAAAAGAATATTTTATATATATATTATTTATCGAAAACACTCTTATCATTAAAACATATAAACATACTTAATAATTACAAAACATGTAATAGCTAGTTTATATGGCAGTGGTAATGAGGGTCCACCCTTCGGGGATAGTCACCATGATAGAAGTGAAAGTTAAAGCGATCAACGTTCGGATATCATATGACCCGAATGATAAGTGTATCGATCGATCGAGCGATCAAGTCCTCGATCGGGAGGAGAAGGTACCCGATATGATCCTACCTTTGACTCGGGGGATGCGTCAAACGGTCGACGTTTAAGGAGGTGTTGACGCTAGGAGGATACGGATCCAATCCGAGCAGCTACCCTGCTCGGGGCGACAACTAAATTCAACAGTCACGGTGGGGGTACGCTCGAGCGGACACGACACAGGAGAAGCTCAATTCTGATCGAGCAACTAACCTGCTCGGCCCAACAACAGACTCATTGTGCTATCTCTCGACATACTTTTGGGAGTAAATGTCGCTGACATCATGCATGATTGACGGGAAGATCGTACGACGAAAGCTTCCACTGTCACATCAGAGATATACTCGGTTTGTTAAAGTATTGTGTCAAAAACACTTTATTGACAAGTCTTTTTAGGAAAAACTTCGAGAAGCATGTCCGCATGGGGAAACGTGCACGTGTGCTACAGAAACTCTATATAAAGGGGGTCCAAACATCGACGGAGGTACGCGATATTTACTGTTTGTACTACAGTCTTCTTGTTGCTCCGCCTTCTACATCATCGTCGGTGACTGACTTATATAAGCGTTGGAGAACCAACGTCGGGAACCTCTTCCCTAGCTCGGCACTGACATTATCTATTTTGCAGGATGGATCGGAGCCCACGTATGGTCAACGGTAGCGTCACATCCTCAGTTTTCTGTCTAATCGACTTTCGGATATGATTATAAATCTTTGAAATATAGTCAAGTGACTCAAGTTGATTATCATATATAAATTTATAGAATTAAAATAGAGTCGAATCCCAATAAAAATTAAGAATTATCCTCTCACTAATTTTAATTTTCTAATTTACTCTCATCCAATAATCTACTGTAGTCATGAGTAATCGCCAAGTGAAAGATTTCACCTTTTAGATAATAATTTATAACTGCTATAATGTTTTAATAATAAATTATAACTGCTGTAATGTAATAGTAAGTAATATAATGGTTAGTAGTTATTAAATAATTATGATTTTTGTTAAATTAAAATAATTTTAATGAAGTTTAAGTATGTTTAATCAAATTTATAAATAATATTTTGATTAAAATAAAATAGTCAAAAATTTTATATTGTACCTAATAACGAAATAAGAGATATTTTTAATACAAAATATATGGTGAGGCCTTCTATGAAATTTTATATATATATATCCTTTCTACTATTTACATAATTTAGGATAATTTTTTATCTAATAATATAGGTAGAAGTTTCGATTTATAAACTTCAACCCTAATAAAATTGACTTAATAATATGGATAAATAAAACTGATAAATAATTTATAAATAAGATTTATTTATTAATTTATATAAAATTAAATTACAAATACATTTTTTATTTAAACACAAAATTGATATGTTAAAAAAAAAGAATATAAATGTGACGTATTAGATAATGTCTTTCTTAAATTATAAAGACAATAAGGTGGTTGTTAGTTCTGCCCAATAAAAGGATCAAATTGAACTCAATAAAATTTTTGATAAATAAATTTAAACAAACTTAAATATAATTAAATTTAACTCTATGCTTGTTTAAGTAATGCGTTAAGAGCATCTGCATCAGATATCCTATTCAAAGATTTTATCTTAAATTTTGGATAGGGTAGCTAAAAAATCTTTGCATCAGCTACCCTATCCGTTCCCTAAATTATGCATTTATGAATAGTACTTCTCTAAATTTAGGGAATGAATTCCATTCCCTAAACATTATAGAGGAGAGAGAAGAAATAGGGAAGCTGATATATGATGTTTTGAAAAGTGATTATTCAAATTTAATAAAGTAATTTTTTTTACCCTAAATTATACATTTTAGATAGGAAAACTGACATGGATCTCTTATGTAATCAAGGGCGGAGCTATCTATTAATGTATCATTATTATTATTTGTTTTTATCACTTGTTATTTATAAAATATGTAGAGTGAGATTTGGAGTTACTCCCTGTATACACGCCATCTTATTTATCGTACTTTAATTAACTTTAATTTATTTGTTTTGGCATTTAAAAGCTTCGATCAATTGAAGCTTGGTAAGTTAATTAATCTATTTTATAAAATAATTTAAATGGATTAAATTAAAATTTTATTACTCTATTTAAAAATAAATTTAGGTGGGTCGATTCACTTAGACCCGTGACCCATAAGGATCAGTGATGGGCTTGAATTGATCCGTGAATTAAAAAAAAAAAATCTAAAATGAGCTTTTGAATTAGAAGGCTAGTGGATTGGAAGGCAACTTCATCATGTTATGAAATGACATTTAGTATCAAAAACACTATATAATTTAGTTGAAAAAACAATCATCATATTATTATCTAGGGCATCTCCACTAAAACAAACATATATTTAAATAAAAAAAATTAAAATTTTGATAGCATCTTCATGCAAAGTGTCACAAACATCGAGCATAGCTATGGTCACAAACATTGAGCGCACTATGATACAAATGATGCAACTAAATATACTTAGGGTATCTCCAATAGTTAAATCTTACAATAAGTTTTTTTATAATTTTCAATATGCTACATCAATGTCACATCAAAAGTGAAAAAATCTACTATTCTCTCCACAATAAAAAAAAAAACCTCCATACAACTTTTTTGTGGACCCTACGTTACAAATCACACATCTTTATTTATTATTTATTCATTTAATATCTCTATATAATTTTTACTTAATATTTTATGTAATTCTCATTTAATTTATTTATAATAATTTTTAATTAATAAATTAATGAACCTATGATTTTTAATTTAATTTAATTTATATTTTTTATTTAATATTTAATTAACTTATGAATTTTAATTTAATTATAGTCATTTGTATTTTTTAATTTATCAAATCAATTTATTTTCAAAAGAAAAATGTATAATTTAATTATTAAATAAAATAATTAATGATTTTAAAAAGTCAAACATGCAATATTAATTTTTCAATAATTAATGACTCCATCTTCAAAAGAAAAAAATAAGTTTGAAAAACAAAACCAACTCTTAAAATAAAAATCTCAAAGTTTATCTCCCCACTCATTAGAGTTTTTTTAATTTTACAAACCTTTTAAAAAGTTTGCATTGGAGACGCTCTTATGGAATACAATCAAATTGACTATGATACTAAGAAATTGATGGGAGTGTCTTTTCTTTTCAAAGTATGATTCAACCCATCTAATCGGTAACTAAATCTTAAAAATTTTATTTTATATATATATATATATTTTATTTGTTGGTGGGCTCGTGAGTTGACCTACTTAGCTCGTAATCAAATTTTTTAATCCGTTGAGATGATCGATCTTACCGTCTCATCTTACTAAATGATTGATCAGTCATAGATCAACCTACTCAACCATCGATCGACCTGTCTTATCATGAATTAATCTATCTAACCGCTCTATAACAACTAACTTTCTCACTATTTAAAAAATTACTTTATTAAATAAAAAGTTTCAAAAATATCAAGAAAATGGATGACTTTCATGATAAAAAAATGATAATTATATTCACCTCACCTCATCCTTTATAATCTGTCCTTAAATTATAAAAAAGAGATGTTTTCCCCAAGATATATTTCTATTAAAAATTAACACTAACAAATGGATGACCTTCATGCCTGTCTTTATTGTCAACTAGTACGCCTTCTTCTTGCATCACTCTAATAATTTAACTTAAAATTCAGTGGTGGCAATAATTGCACCAAACTCTTGAGGTCATTTTCAACGAGAGATATTTTGACTTGCATTATGTTATTTTGTGTGTGTGTGTAATTTTGTCCTAGACGAAACTCCAACCAAATGGAGATTGTCAAAGGAGGGGAATGATTAAGGGCCTCTCTTTAAAATTCTATATAAGTTTTTTTTTAATCTTCAATATCTAATCTCAACGTCACCTAAAAATATAAAAATTTCTCATTAATTACTGACCACCCGTATTATCAATTTTAAAATGAAAAAAATAAATTTAAAATTTATTTGACGAACGTCTTTAAAAATTTAGAGTTTTTTTTTTTAATATTTTTTATTATTTGAATAACGTCTTTAAAAATCTCCCGGGAGACGAGGGGAGGTAGGATCTCTTGAACCATTTTTTATGGTTCAGGGGATGTGTCACTCCCATTTATGATCGAATCATGACCGTGATTCGGCCGTAAATGGTTGCGATCTTTTCTTGGATTCACCGTCCCCACCAGGTCATAGTTTTTATTCGGAGCGTGTTCGGAGCGGGCGATCGAAGGCCGTCCGAAGGACATCCTCGCTCGGCGCCAAGTAATCTGACCACTTATATCCACCACTGGAGGCCTTCGGGTGGCCTCCGGCCGTCCGCTCCGAACAAAAACTATAACCTAATTGAGACGGTGAACTCAAGAAAGGATCATAACCATTTACGGCCGGATCATGATCATGATCCGACCGCAAATGAGAGTGACACATCTCCTGATCCTTGATCCGACCGTAAATGAAAGTGATACATCTCCTGGACCATAAAAAATGATCCAGGAGATCTTGCCTCAGGAGATCTGTGCTGAAACGAGGGCCCCAATTTTGATTGATTTTTTTTTTTTTTTTTTTTTAAGACCGTGATACTTTGGCTCGTTCAAAATTGACACCAAAGATTTTAAGGGGTATTTTAATATTAATTGAACATTGTGGACCTTTTGAAAGTTGATGTGTTAGGGGAAAGCGGCATCGCTGACGAAATTCCGCCAGCTTCGGCAGAGCAATTTGGTCCGCCGCCTCGTCAGCCCCTGGGATTGCCTCGACCAGAGAATCGGCCCTCGTCCACGGACAAGCAGGACGCGATCCCCTTCTTGACGGACTTCCTGTATCCGGCGCCGATGTTGGCCATGTACCGATCGACGGAGCTCAGATTCAGATCCTTGCCACAGGAACACAAAGGCGACGACTTTATCAATGAAAAGGCAGTATTTCCATCTAGAAGTCAAGAAATTGGGCGATCCATGGGTGGATTTCTGACGAATGGAGGGGAGGCGAGGGATTCGAACGCGGTCGCTGCTGGGGTTTGGGGTTTGGGGTTTGTTGAAGTCGCCGTGGAAAGCCATTGATTGATTGATGCGGGAGATGACTGTTCGTCCATATGCAGCAGCTTTCAGATATTCCAGTATCATCCGCTTGAGGTAAGACAAAGCAATACTGTAACAACAGAGACAGCAGTTTAATCTGCTCTCAATCAACACAATGATTACATGGAAGAATGAAGCATCTTGATCAGTAATTACAGCACCTGGTGCATTAGCAGGTTTGATGAAGTAGGGAGATCAACGCGAGCACGCGCACTATGGCTCACCAGTGGCGATGGTTTGGCCTGATTTGATGCAGGAAGGTGTGGAGATCTTCGTCTAACTGGTGCTTGAAGGTAACCCTAAGCTAGCTTTCTTCTAGCAGAAATACCTCAACCTTCCTCATTACATCCGCAGCATAGTTGATTTATCGTTTATCTCATGCTCTCATGCACATAAACTATTCGAGACAGTGGCACAATGGGCAAATTTAGTTTTTCTTAAATGTCAATTGATACGCGATGTTATTGGCAGACCCGGGTATGATGTCATAGTTAAAATCAAGGTGACATGACAGTCAAAATCAAGAGACTTCTAGATCTCAGTTTCTAACTTCAAAGGCAAGTCTTCGTCATCTAGGCCATCGACTTAGAGTACCGATCGAATCTCCCAGGACTCAATTCGCCATTTCTCAGAGATAAGTATCCCGGTATATGGCCGGTCAGTCATAGAACTGATCGGACTTAGGGGACTTAGCTTCATATTATTTTCAAAACAGATCTCCAACATCACCTAGTGCATAACCGAACAGCTTAAGGGAATGGTGGTTATACAGTCAGCCGGTCTAAAGATCTGATCGAGATATACTCAGCAAACAATATGGTCAGAAAATTACAACAGCCTGTCAGAATAACAACCGTTTGTCAGAGAATATTTCTTTATTGTAATATGAGCATTCACTGGAACCTTCTTCGAAGGTGACCTTACACTTTCCATCAACTGACATATTATGACAACATATTCCTTCAACCACCTCATTAATGACATAAGCTACAAAAGAGGTGCACATATGAGTAACAGAAGATTCCTCGGATGGTGACAATACATCACCTAAGTTGTACGTCTTTCCTTATCCAACAACCTCTAACACTCAACATTCTCTGCCACCTTATGATTACGGAGGTTATGAGAGGTGGTATACAAAAGGGGACTTCTCCGTTGGCCAGGTACATGCCTTACAACAACCTTTACTTATGCACACTCATTTCACTGTTCATCTCTCCATTCTTTCCCGCTCAGACATCGTACTGACTTGAGCATTGGAGAATCTACGCCGAGAACCCCTTCCTTGGTTTTGGCGCTGACGTTTTGTGGTCTCTTTGGTGTGCACAGAGGGGAAGAAGAAGAAGAAGAAGAAGAAGAAGCCCCTTTTGCCTCCTGTTAATAGTCTTTTCTCAATCAATCGCATGGCCACCTACCTAGCGCGTCATCTCTACAGCTTTCAAACAGGATCACCGATGTTGTAGATTGTCAAACTCTTTTACCCTAGAATACAAGATATTTCTCTCTTTGCATGCACAACTAGCATCACTCATACTCTGCCATTTAATCTTGACGGTGCTTGCATTGCACAATTTGTGGCTTTTCCGAGCATTCGAATGATTGTTCTGGGTTAAAATTCTCAGCTTGCTGCGTTATGTCTGGAGTATGATTAATTTACCGTTTGTTTCATGCATCCCTAGCCAAGTTTTTTGTTCTTTCAGTGCAAATGATGTAGATTATCAATCACTTTGGATGAATCAATTTGTTTTCCCTCTAAAATTCAAGCTTCTTGTAGCTCTTTGTTGATCAACCCAGCAAAAATGTAGGGGCACATTGCAACTTAACAAATTTGATCAATCACCTGTGGTTCCTACTAAGCCTTTTAACTAGATATTTCTTAGTTTGCACTCTGCCATTTGATCGCAATGTAGCTTGTATTACACAACCTTGGTGTTTCTTTTCTCGCTCATTGTCGGAGTAAAAAACTTATCGAGGTAGCTTACGAGACATAGAAGCTACTAGATTTTGCTCTTTGTGATACTACCAATATCTAGGGGCTAAGGGGACAATGAACCATGTCATGTTTTTGCCTTACATCTCCTTTTTGTTTATTAGAGTTCTTGTGCAAATCACTCTTCAACTCTTGTTTCCTACAAGTGTGGATGAACAACAATACACTGAATGGTGACTCGACACTTGAGTAGTTGTTAATCAGTAAGCTATGCTAGGGGCCATGTGATTTTTGTTATACAATCTTCTACAATGAAGATTGTTTGTCGGAGATTATAGGATAGTTGTTGAATTGATATCAAAATTCAACTTCCACTTATTTGGCTTAAGCGAATAATCTCAGACTGCCAAGTGGGAAAGGATGAATTGCTTGGATGCCTGCTGAGCTACCTTGTTTGGCCGAGTCCGAGTTGGTTGAGTTGTTGAGTCATCCGAGTGCCGAGGCCGAGATGTCTGATATCAAGATGTCCGAGACTGAGATGAGACCGAGACAGCCGAGACAACTGAGACATCGAGACAGCCGATGCTGAGGCCAAGTTGTCTGAGGCCTAGATGTGACATAGTTTTCTTAAAACATATTTGTTCTCCTCTGGTAGTGCTCTAAGATTATGATAGACGTCTATTTTCCATGATACAACAAGAAGACTATGTCGACAACCAAGCATTGGTTGTTTAAAGTGAACGAACTGTGTAGCAGACTGCTATTACAAAAATTCTGTCAAGCGAAATGTACAATAGAGAGAAATTTTAGGGAAGAAGGTGGAAGAATTTCTTTGCTATTACTGCTATAGTATGTCTCTTTCTTCTTTGGTCATAACCTCCTTATATAGGAGCTTAGAGAAGTAGTGTTCGTCCACTCAGATAGGTCTAGTGGCTAGCGCATGAGGTGTTGCCACAATGAGGTCTGGGGTTCGAATCTCGGCAAAGCCGAGGTAAATACCTCCCTATATGTGCCAGTCACTATTCCAAAGGCTAGTAGCCGCCCATGATTTACCTCCTCCGTGTTGGCCTTGGGACGGGTTGGCGGGGGCGCTGGGGGCGAGCGTATTCACCTTTTGCCACAATTAGAGAAGTAGTGTCCTCACAGAATGGGCATATGGTCATTGCATGGGGCGTTGTCACCAAGAAGTCTAGAGGTCAATTCCTACAAGTGAAATGCATGTCAGGTTCCTGCCCTTTCCAATGCAATGGTCATTATTCAAAAGAAAACAAATTACCCATGATTTACCTCTATAAATGACTATGAGATCGGTCGTATGGGGTGTCCGGGGTCAGCATATGACTTTTGCCACCATCAAAGAAGAAGCAGCAATTAATGGCTGATTAATGGCCATTTATTGTCTTTATTCATCAAGATCAAAACGTAAGCTGTCGACCACTAATGGTCAGTTGTTGACACTCGATCGGTTATAATTACACACTTAAACAGTCCGCAAAATGAATTCAGATGGGAAAACATTGATTTATTTGTTTTAGCAAATCTTACCTCGATCGTCTAGCATTCGATGCGAGCAAGTCATCCTTGTACATAATTCAACTTGGTTCAATGCAATTCGGATCCTGGATTTGCACCCTCTCCGTGCCCACGCCCGAGAGAGATCCTCTCCCCATGCATATGTTCACAACATGAATACATATGATATAATATAAACTAACAATAAAGTAATGAGGCTCCCAATGTGAGATTAAAAGTCATGCACAAATATGGGTGTAAATGAATCAAGCCGCTCGCGAGCTGTTAGGGTCTCGGTTCGAAAGAAGTTCGTTTGATTAAATTAATTAGTCAAGCTTGAGCTTGATTTCGAGCTCGAAAAAATTATCGAGCCGAGCTTAACAGTATTTGGTTCATGAGCCCATAAATGTATTCATTAAGAGGTTCGTGAACATCGGAACGTGTTTGTTAAGAGGCTCACACACTTGTTTGTTAAGAGACTCAATTTAAATATCACCTTCCAAACTCTAAAAGAGAAGTTATAAAGACAAAATTAAACTAATGGCTGAGATTGGTCTCCTCCAACTCTCTCAATCCAATGACTGAGATTGTTTCAAGGAAATAAAAGTCGTTCTCTGTATAGTTTGCTATTGTCAAACCCTAGCTTGCCCCATACATCGCCTCATCGACGTCGTTGCCGCCAACCTTCGGAAGATCAACAGACTCTCCTGAGAGACCAATAGTCTGATCTTCAAATTGAATCCCCATTAATCCGACACCGACAATCCCTAATCTCCATTCTCTAAGCTCCTATTTGTAGTAATCTTTTTGCTTCCTTTACTTATATTTCATTCTTCTTTCTACTTTTGTGGTTTGGATGGCTTTTTTGCATTGATTGCTTGTAGAGCTCAAGTGTTTGACTGATTGACTTTTTTCGGTTCAGATCCATTCTTTCATTGACATTTTTGTATTTGATTTTGAATTGAATTCTGTTGTAATATCATTGCCATTTTTTTGTATTTGATTTTGAAAGTGAAATTGTTGTTATTTTAACTATGAACTGTGAACTTTGCTAATCATTCTGTCTTTTTAGTCACTCTCGGATTTTAAACTTTTTAAACCCCATTTTTTTAATCTTTTTGCCCTTTTATTGATCCAATTGTTTCATAGTTGCCAACTAGTCATAGAATGCATCATTTTGTATGTTATCGGTTGCTTTAGAGTTCAAAGACGTTTTTCCTAGATATGCAATGAGGGATGTTGCTTATACTTTTATACCAAGTGAGGAGGATTGGAAAAGGATTATTGTTGTTTGCTCATTTCTTGAGGCATTTAATGAAGTAACTCATCTCATTTCGGGAAATGAATATCCTACTTCTAACTTGTTCCTTACACAATAAAGAAGTTGTTAAATCAAGCAAGTGTGGGTGAAGGAAGTTTCGTGGCAAAAATGACTAACAAGATGAAGGCTAAATTTGATAAAAATTGGGGTGGTAGCAACTTATTGATCTCTATAGTAGCAGCGTTAGATGCAAGGAACAAGATGAAATTAATTGAATGATATTTTCCGGAGATCTATTCAGCTAGTGATGAGCACATGTTGAAATTGATTTAGACTGTTCGTGCAATTGAGCACATGTTGTACAATGAGTATGTTCAAAGAAGCTTGTTTTAGACTGTTGCATGAGGTGAAATGCAACATTTTGTATGTTATCAGCTGCTTTAGAGTTTCAAGACATTTTTTCCTAGATATACAACAAAGTATGCAGCTTAAATTTTTTTGCCAAGTGAGGAGAATTGGAAAAAGTTAGTGTTGTTTATTCATTTCTTGAGGAATTTAATGAAGTAACTCATCTCATTTCGGGAAGTATCTTACTTGTAACTTATTCTTTATTGAACTTTACACTATAAAGAAGTTAAATCAAGCAAGTGTGGATGAATGAAGTTTGATGGCAAAAATGGCTAACAAGATGAAGACTAAATTTGATAAATATTAGGGTTATTGCAACTTATTGATCTCTATAGCAGTAGTGCTATATCTAAGGAACAAGATGAAATTGATTGAATGGTGCTTTCGGGAGGTTATGCAATTGAGCACATTTCTACGGTTTGTGACAGATTACACATGTTGTACAATGAGTATGTTGAAGCTCATAAAGCTAGTGTTGGAGGTGAAACTTACATAAAGATCTATTGGTCGGTATTTAAATGGAAGAGGAAAAGGTAAAGAATTTTCTAGTTACATTAAGAATGTCAACCGTATTGAGCAAGTGGATGAAGGTTGTGTTATTTGTGAAATTGACTTTAATGCAGTGTCATGGTGGAGAATTAACAACTTAAAGTTTGGGATGTAGGTTTGGGTTGTCCGACTAGGGGGGGGCGGGTGAATAGCGAGGACAACACGTTAATTAAATAAAATGTAATTAACATAGAAAAACAAAGTAAGAAAGGACTCCGAATTTACTTGGTTTATAATCAGGGAGGTTGCTAATCCAAGACGATGAAGACTTCACTAAGATCTCCATTGAAGAAGGTGGAGTAGCCTCTTACAAATGTTGAAAGCTCAGAATGAAGTACAGAAAATGAATTACAATGTGTTGTACTGAAGTTTGAGCATCAGAACTCTATTTATAGTTTACTGGTCTCCATATTGATTCTCTTCGATAATGGCTATGCTGACGTAGCCGCACTTCCCAGGTGCCTAGAAAGGATACAGGCGCCTAGAGTCCAGACACCTAGACTCGGTCTAGGCGTCTGGAAATGGTCAACTCAGAAGTTGACCATTTTCTCGTCTGGTCGCTTGGGTGATACTTGTAAGGGATCGGCGGCCGGCTAGAAGGGGGGTTAGATAGCTAGGTCACCCCCAACTTCTTTTCTTCTCTACAAAAGATTAGTGCATACGCGGAAATACAACTAACTAATGAAAATAATAAAGAAAGAATATCAAATCGCTAACAAGCTCGATGTAACGTGGTTCGGAGATTGCTTGCTCCTACTCCACGGCGTGTCCTTGAGGTGGACAAACCCTTGATCCTTCGGTGGATCAATCCCCGGCAATCTCCGGCTAGAGTTTTCTCCTTCTCGGTGGAGCAAACCTCTCACAAAGGATCTCTTCCTCTTTACAATGATGAACTTAGGTTTAGGAGGAAGAGAGTAGGCTTGGAAGCTTTGGGCAATGACAAAGAGTTATTCAACAAGCATGAGTAAACTCCTTCAAGCCCCAAAGTCTCCTATAAATAAGAGGAGAGAGTTGATCATCATATCAACTCATCTCGGCACCAGTCGACTGACAAAACCATCAGTCGACTGGTGTTACCGTTAGAGGTAGCCAACAACTACTTTGCAGCACCAACGGTTGGCCAACGGTCAATTACCAGTCGACTGCTAAAACATGCAGTCGACTGATCTGCACTCGTACCCTCACCCTTACGACTCATTTGACACTTCCTTTGCAGCTTTAACTTCTTGCCTTCAAGCCTACTTCCTTTGGCTCTCGTCCCTCGGATGCATTCAAGCCCACGGCTCGTCCCCAATGCCATCCTTCGCGTATGCCTCGAAGTCGCTTCCCTCGGCCCTTGTCCTCGCTGTCTTGTCCACGATCCCTCAGATGCTCCATCCTTCACCGGACCCGAAGCCATCAACTTGAGTCGCATGTGTTTCCTGCAAACCTGCACAACTCAAATACACATATCAAATTCAAGGGGGAACCTAACTTAAACTCTTTGACACACATATTAAAACCATGATCGTACCGATCAAACCTAGGTCGATTGCACCAACAATACTCTGGTCATCCAGAGTTGAGCTTACCCGAACCCAACTTTGGCCTTCTCCTCGAGCATACTTCCTCCCCGACTTCTCATCCTTTGGATGCGCCGCACGCGTTCTTTTTATCCATCGATGTACTCTTCCGCAGCTCCTCGTTCCTCAGATGTACTGAGCTCGTTGACTCTCTTCCCATATCATTCTTCTCGCTCGTTGTATTTTCCGCTGAATTCTTGTGTTCCTAAGTCCCTGTACATTTAGACACAATGCGTCAAAACTGTATAGCCTAATTTAATTTGGTTGATTTTATCAAAACTAACCCAAGGTACTTACATAGGATCTTATCAAAAATGTCTTATGATATACTATCAATTCTGATAACTACAGTGACTTCTGAATCGACTTTTAATGCCGATGATAGGATAATTGATCCTCGTCACGCTCTTTGGGAATAAATACAGTCCAAGTATTACTTTATGCATCAACTTGATTGCATGCTCATTAAGGAAGCAAGAGAAAATCAAATGTGAGTGCATAAATATTCTATTTAATTAGTTGTTGATATGTTTTACATATTATTTTGTTCATGTCTAATTTTTTTGATGCTATGTTTGTATGTAAAAGGAAAAATCAGATATTAAAGAGACTCAATTTACTTAGATGCTACCTTTATTATCACCTTTCAACATGTATTGACAAAGTCTTAATTTTGTCTTGTGATTTTCCTATATAGTTTGCTCTCAACATTGAAAAATCTACTGATCATTAAAATTCTGTTAGGTTCTTATTAGCTGGTGGCAACTTTTTTTTGTTTACTTATGTTATGGTGGAGGAGGATCATTCAAATATCTTATACTTATCTATTTTAATTTTTGACTATTCGACAGCAAAAAGATTAAGCTTCATTTGAACTCTGTTAATTTCCTTTGTCATTTTTGTATTGTTAATTGACTGTAATTTTGTAATTTTCTTGTTATTTGTTAAGACTATTAAGTGTTAAGGATTTATAATGCGTTGACAATGAGTTTTAAGAACTATTAGTGAAGTTTCAAAGCTATTTGAAAGAAGCTTGTTTTGCTTTTGTCCACATGACAATGAGTCTTTTATAATTATGAATCCGGCAGTAATTTTTTTTCTAATCTTATTGCATGTTATATATTCATTTTCTAGGTAATTTTCATGATATGCAGTTGATTTTCACTAGTTCAAACTTGAGCTCGATTATGTGTCTAATGAGCTCGAACTCGAGCTTATTCAACGAGCCAAGTTTGAACTAAACTTGTTTAATTTTAAACGAGCTATTTTCAAGCAGAGTTGAGCCGTTTGTGAATTCTTCAATTGCATTATGAATTGAGTTTGAACTTAAAAATTAAAACTCGAATCGAACTTAAGCCAAGCTTGAACTTATTAGGGAAAAATTAATCGAGTCGAGCTTGAGACTCATATTATTCGACTCGGCTCAATTACACTCCTATATGTTGGCGCAACGGGCCGACAAGAAGGGAGGGGTGAATTACCGGAAATAAGAAAATACCCTCCTCGTACTTTCAACTCTTAAATTGCAACAATAAGATAAAATCAAATAACATAAAAGAACTAGAGAAGAAACTCAAAGATTGACTTGGTTACAACCTAGGTGGTTGTTAATCCAAGGCGGTTGAACAGCTCACTAAGAATCTCCTTCTTTGAAGGCGGAGAAATCTTTTACACACTGAAAGCTCTAAGAGTTGTTAGGAAGTTAGTACCAGAGTTGATTGATTATTTCCTAGCTCCAGGGATCATTATATAGCTCCTGAAAATTCTATCTCAAGTGTTGAGGGCGCTTTCAAAAGGGTCGAGGGCGCATCCAAGGGGATAAGCGGATAAAACTTTATCCGCTTGCCAACGGCCAATTTGACCAGGTCGAGGGCGGCCTTAAGGGCATTGAGGGCGCCTTCAATGTTGTTGAGGGCGGAGGCGCCTCCAATGACTGTTGAGGGTGCCTCCAGCTGCTTTTCCAATATTTTTTCATCTTCACTTTAGCTTCCGAAGTTTCGATTACTTGGGTGATTGCGGCCAACCGAAATAGGGTTCACCGGAACCCAATTTCCGGCCTTCTCCTCGAGTAGGCTTCCACCCCGGCTTTTCGTCCTTCGAACGTCGCGCACGTTCTTCTCGTCCACCGGTGTACTCTTCCGCAGCACTTTCGTCCTTCGGACGCACCGAGCCCATCGGCTCCCTTCCCCGTGTCGTCCTTCTCGCTAGATGCGTCTTCCGCTCGACTTCCTGCGCTCCTAAACTCCTGCACACTTAGACACAGGGATCAATAACAAACAGGACCTAACCTAACTTGGTTGATTATATCAAAACAACCACGGGGTACAACAATCTCCCCTTTTTTGATGTGCATCAACCCAAGTTCAAGTTAGGGTAAAAACAGACAAATAGTAATTTAAGGAAATTACTAAACTAACATTTTAAATATAGAAATTGCAATAATAGAATTTGCAACACTAAGTAAAATTAAAAAAAAATAGTAACTAGTAAAATTAAAAAAATATTAACTTCCCCTAAACTTGTACTTATTTATTCCCCTTTGATTATAGTAAAAAAATGGAGTAAACTTAAAAAAAATTATTTAAAATATTTTCAAAATAAATTCTAAGTTAACAAAGAAAGTTTCAAATGATAGCATTAAATTTCCAATTGATTGACAAAAGTTTAACAACATTATTTTAATTATATGTATATCAGTTTGTCAATTAAATTTTCAATTCGATAATCGGCTTCCCGGCTGTGGCGAGACATTAGGCCTTCTTGGTTATTGGATCATCAACCACTTCTAGACAAAGTCTTTTAAGGAATATAAACATTTAATTTCTCTGAAAGCCTAAACATAAGAGAATTTTTAATCTAAATAAGACTTGGGAACCCAATATAGGTTCCTTTCTACTAGATTAACTAAAAATTTAGAGGGTAGATAATTTTTAGAAATCTTTCTAAGTTGTCCTTGCTGTTGTCTAACATACCAACTTAACTTTCCATAAACTCTAAGTTTTGATTTTGAAAGTTGTTAGGTTTTAAGCATGCATCAGTTTTCAGATTTTGAATTTATATTTTCAAATTATCATTTTCTGTTTGTAAATTATCTAACAATATTTTTAAATCAGCAATTTTTTTTTGATTTAGTAAGTCTTTTGTAAGAACTTTGATAAATTGAAAAGACTGTTTCGGGTTTAGAGTACGTACCTCACTTACCTCTATTTCTGATGCTCTCCCTTCATCGCAGCTTTCTTATAATGATTCTCCCCTTCAACTATGCTCATCTCTGAGTTGGTTTCTTCTTCAATTTGATGGTTTGCCAATAGTGCTAAACCCGAGAAGGCTTCGACTTCAGATTCGGAGGATGATGAATCTGACCATGTGGCCTTCAGGGTATTGTACTTGGAGGATGTTGGCTTGTACTTTCCTTTCTCCTCTTCGTTGTTCATTTTCTTTATTTTTGGGCAATCATCCTTGATGTGCCCTTCTTGATTACAATTGTAGTAACGGACCGTCTTTCTGTTACATTGATACTTTCTTGACTGTGATCTAAATTTATTAGTCTTAATAAACTTATTGAACTTCCTTACCAATAGCGATCGCTTCAGTTTCATCGATCGACGCTTCGGAGTCAAAATCGTCCATCTTGACTTGTAGGGCAACATTGAGATTTGACTTCTCTATTTGTTTAGGTTCTGTAATTCGAGACCCGTGAAGTTCGAAAGTAGAAAATAAGTTTTTTAGCGTACTTATCTCAAAGTCCTTAGAGATGTAGTATGTATCTACTAAGGACACCCATTCTGATATTCTCGGGGAGGCGTTGAGCGCATACCGGATCGAATCTCGATTTGTTACCGATTCTCCGAGGTTGTTCAGTTGAGTTATTAGTTCTTTGATTCTCGCTTGGAGTTGCGCTACCTTCTTTCCATTGTTCATCCGGAGATTTGTAAGCTGAGTCCGGAGGATGTCCCGCCTTGCTAACTTCGCTTCTGAGGTATCATCGTGGAGCTCCAGGAATTTTTCCTAGAGGTCTTTGGCGGAGTCGTAGCATCCGATCCGACTTACCTCCTGGGGTGGCAGACGCTGAGCAGATGGAACGTTGCCTTTCCGTTGACCATGAAATCGGCTAGCTCCTTTTTCGTCTATTGATATTTTTCTTTATCTTTTGGAACTACAAAATCATATTTCATTGTTAATAAAATATCGAAATTTATTTTAAAACATACCTCCATTCGACGTTTCCATGTAGCGAAGTCTCCGTTGAATTTCGAGGGGTGAATACTTGCACCGGTCATCGTCTTGATCTTTACTGTTTTAGACGGCGATTAGTCCTTCTGATGTTGTTGGGCTCTGATACCACTTGTTAGCGCAACGGGCCGACAAGAGGGAAGGGGTGAAGTCCTTGAAATAAGAAAATACCCCCCTCGTATTTTCAACTCTTAAATTGCAACAATAAGATAAAATCAAATAATATAAAAGAACTAGAGAAGAAACTCGAGGATTGACTTGGTTACAACCTGGATGGTTGTTAATTCAATGCGGTTGAAGAACTTACTAAGAATCTCCTTCTTTGAAGGCAAAGAAGCCTTTACACACTGAAAGTTCTAAGAATTGCTAGGAAGTTAGTACTAGAGTTGATTGATTATTTCCTAGCTCCAGGGGCCATTATATGGCTTCTGGAAATTCTATCTCGAGTGTTGAGGGCGCTTTCAAAGGGGTTAAGGGCACCTCCAAGGGGATAAGCGGATAAAACTTTATCTGCTTGCCAACGACCAATTTGACCAGGTCGAGGGCACCCTCAAGGGCATTGAGGGTGCCTTCAATGTTGTTGAGGGCGGAGGCGCCTCCAACGACTGTTGAGGGTGCCTCCGGCTACTTTTCCAGCATTTCTTCATCTTCACTTTAGCTTCCGAAGTTCCGATTGCTTGGGTGATTGCAGCCAACCGAAATAGGGTTCACTCGAACCCAATTTCCGGCCTTCTTCTCGAGTAGGCTTCCACCCCGACTTTTCGTCCCTCGAACGTCGCGCACATTCTTTTCGTCCACCGGTGTACTTTTTCGCAGCTCTTTCGTCCTTCGGACGCACCAAGCCCGTCGGCTCCCTTCCCCGTGTCGTCCTTCTCGCTAGCTGCGTCTTCCGCTCGACTTCCTGCGCTCCTAAGCTCCTGCACATTTAGACACATGAATCAATAACAAACAGTACCTAACCTAACTTGGTTGATTATATCAAAATAACCACGAGGTACAACACTATATATAATGGAATCTCTTTCATCTACCCCTCTTATTGTTTCCACTTAAATTTTTAACAATTTCACCGTCAATTACGTGGCCAAGCCACTTCATCACCATTGGCTCCATCCCAATGAAACAAACCATCCCATTCAAGTAAGTTAAGTATTAGTGAGACACTCAAAGTAGTAATCAAAATTGTTCTTCACATTTTTGTGAGCTACTCATGTTAGGCACAGATATCTAACAGAAAGTCTAGCTAGGCCTGTGAGACCTGATATCTAACTGAAAGTCCAGTTGGATTTATGAAACCTGATAGCTGACTAAAGTCTAATTGAGTCTGCAGATTGACAACTGGTAGAAAGACTTGGTGAATTAAGAGATTAGTCAAATGACTACAAATGATAAATGAAGATAAGTCACTGGAGGAGAGTGATCTAGTGAGAACAAATCCTAGTAGGACTATAGGCGCTGGTCCAACTTATAGCAATTTTTGAAGTAGACCATGACTAGATCCTGATCTTGGTAATATATGATCTAATTAATAATGTTATTTTATGTTGTGATAACTTTATTTTGCAGGTTACACTTTATTTTTTGAACTAATGTATTTTGTAGGATTAAAATACATGCACAAGTCTTGAATGAATAGTGTCTGAGACACCTCGGAACTATTGGGAGGCTCTTCGAAGGGGAATGGAGGCGCCGTAGATAGAGCGGAGGTCCCCTTGCGCGGATACACTTCGGGGATAGAAGTTCGCTAAGTAATGGCACCCTGGAGCGCAGTGGAGGCTCCTCGGAGCGCATTGGTGGTGCCTTGGAGCTGGTAGAGGTGCCTCGAAGCAGATAAGAGCCGAAGACTCCGAATCGAGATGAGCACCATTGGAGGCGCTCAAAACCATTGGAGACACTCCAATGGTGTATAAAAAGAGATTCTCTCTACACTTATTCTCGATAATCTAGATGTTCGAACTTCGTGTTACCACTCCGTTGCGACGCTACTACACTTGATTGCTTTAGTTAGACTACCTCCAACACCAGAACTCAATCCAAATCTTTTTCTTCACGTGTTGGGTAACGTTTATCTTAAAAGTCATTTATTTTATTACTAAAGAAAGTATAGGATTATTACACTTTCCTATTTCTCTATTTGCACTCGATTATTCTATCGGGAGTTTATTGGTAGAGGATATTAGTAGATTGTCTATCGATAGGTCCAAGGGATCTAAATCTTGGAAAAAGAATCGCCGAAAACTCTGAACTAAGTAAAAACTCTTGTATTTTTTTTTTATTTTTCTTTAAGTTTTATTCAACTACACATTTGATTTTTATAAAGTTGAAAAAGAACTAGTTTTAAAATACACATGATTCATCCCTTCACGTGTATTAATCCTACAGTCGAAAGTAGAACCTAACTCAGAGTCCATCTATGAAACCTCGCCTAATCCACTTCCTTCGTCGTCGGCCATGACTCCACTTGTTGTCCTTTTGCCAATGAAGCAATAATGTTAAAATGACACATACTGAATCATGCACCAGAAAAACAGCAAAAAAAACATAGCCACAGTCGTATTTGCAAGGCATCCAACTCGACCATGGTCCCATGACCGTGTAGTTAGTGCAGTATAGGACGACTTCTACACCAATTCCTACTCGACTCTCCAACTCAAGCTATTCAAATAACATTTGGTTTCAATTTGTTGAGGGACCATTGGCATATGTAAAGCATATGTCGATAGGTTTGATTCACAACACAAAACATTTTACAGAGTTAAACCTAACAAACTCACGTGCTCATCCTAACTCGTGCGAGTTAATTATGTTGATTCGTCGTTGATACGGCGAATAAGATGGAGCTTCCTTGTCGGGACAAAGTCAAGGAGACCGGTTGATATGACGGTCAAAGTCAAGGATAGGTCAACACTCAAGGACAGTGCTGACGACCGACTCGACCGAGAGGTCATCCGATCGGATCTTTGGACCAGTCGGACCCTGAGTCCCTCAGTATTGATAAAACTCTAAGCTGAGTCAGTACCATCATAGTTGGTCCGACCGAACTTGGAGGTCAAACGGAGAGGTTGAGCGAAGGACGAGTACCCGACAACATTCCTCAAATCTGATCTGGTTGCTCTTGCAAGCGACAACCGATCGGAGTACAGGAGGGACTCATTCGGTTTGCCAGCTAAGCATCCCTCCACCCAACGACCTCACATTTCTTTTTGGCATTTTGTGCCACGGATGATAGAAAATATTCATATGTAAGTTATTTACTAGAAGCTTTTGTTGGGGTTGTAAACATAGTCTCACATTGAAAACACATGGGAAAGATCATGAGTTTATAAGAGAAAAGATATCTCCATTGGCATGAGACCTTTTAGATAGAGCCCAAAAGTAAAACCATGAGGGTTTAGCTCCAAAGTAGATAATATCATACCATTGTGGAGATATCTAAATTCTTTTTGATCCTACAATTGATATCAGAATCCGGACTGCCAGAAGGTTTAACTGTGCACAAGAGCTATAGTTTGATTGAGTCATGTGGGTACAATATTGACCTCAAATAAAGAAAGTGGAGACTCCTATATTACAAGGTTGCAAACATAGTCCCACATTGAAAACACATGAGAGCAAAACCATGAGAGTTAGGTCCAAAGTGGACAATATCATACTATTGTGGAGATATCTAAATTCTTTTCGATCCTACAACTTTCACCCTATCAAACGCAGAGATTGTGGATCCATTTTGGGAAAGATGTCAGAACATCTTTATGATCTATCCTTTTTTGGAAACGTTTTGAGATTCGTGCTCAAACAAACAGTAACACTATAAAAGGGACTCTCCATCTACAGACACAAGTACGCGAGGTTACACAATTTTACGCATCCATAACTATTGTTCGTTCCACTGTTCATTGCCTTGAGTTTTATCATTGACTTGAGTGCCAAAATGCCTTCCTTGGCCTAGTTGCTAAGGTTCCTTTTAGCACACATGATCGTTCGGAGTCATTTTTTTCAACTAGAAATCTTCATTCAGTGAACATCAAAATCATCTATCTAATGCGCCATCTTCATTCAATCGTATCATGTGTTGGGACGGATATACATTAGGATCCGAGGGGGCAACAACCTCCCCAAAATGTTTCAATATATATATTGGTTGGTCTCGTTAAAGATAAATATACATAGTCGATCTCATGACAGTTTTTAAAACACAAAACTCAAGTTTTGACAATTTGGATGATTAATTTTTTTCTTTTTTTTTAAAAAAAACCTTCTCTCTATTTCTCACATTTCAACTCAATATATATTATGCATCTTTGTAAATTTGGGAGAAATCATTATTATACAATTAATATACGGTCCCGTATCTAAAATCCTGGATCCACTTCTGATCATGTGACATGTTTAATTAAATGAGTTAGGTAAATCATAAATGGATTGTCTAGACTCCAATATATGATCATTTATAGGTCATAGATTATGAAACTAGCTATCACATGCTTAACCCATAAAATTATAGATTAGGTCTTTTATGATTCAATTATCGCATCGTAGATCAATATAAAAAGGAACTAGAACTCTTTGTAATAAACTAGTGTAATAAAGTATACGATCATTAGATTAAAAGTAAGTTGATGCAGTGTGCAACATGGAATTTATTGTGCAAGGTTTGAAAGTTTGAGCCCGTATGCTATTGGCACAAATAAAACGTGGAGTTAGATAGGTAGGTAGTGTTTTCTCCACTAGAGTAGGGAGGGCCGAAGTTCGTAGTCGAACCGATCAATCGAGTCAGGAAAAATCAAGATCGAGTTGCTTTTCGGGTCAATTCTTGAGTGTCAACTACACTCTTTATGCAAATATAATAACGCGAAAGATACATCCAACTGCCTATTACAAAATCAATTGATTAGTATCATCTTTTGAGTTTTAATGGAACCGTCCGTCTATAGTTCAATCTACGCGTCGGATTGGATGCGAGACTATTATCGGTTTAAGGTAGAAGAAACGAAGTTAAATTTTGCTAGGCGGCGTTGATTAAACGAATTCAAACCCTAAAATTTTGATCTGAAATCCCCTTAATTTAGCTCACCTACCTCTAGACAAACTAACTAATTAATGATTTTGTTAAGCTACAAAACGTGCATTTCTTAGCCAAGAAATGGTAATTAAATGCAACTTTTCCAACTCCTTTCTCTCCCTTCCTTCCATCGCTTTCCGCTCTTGTATTCAGTCACGTTTACTTTGTGGGTTTATTTCCCTTCCCCTTCCTCCCCACACTCACTACAGGGAAAAGATAAGATTATCGGTGAATATTTTTCGTCCAAATTGAATTTTAACTAATAAATAATTTTAATTATTGGTTCACAAAATTATGGATACAATCCCATCAGAGGTTCCATCCAAAATGAATTGACCATAAAACAGCATAATACTTGTCTATTTCTCCCATCCATGGTTTCCTTTCCAAGTATTTAAGATGTTTTAAAATTTTAGAGCGTAATTTTTCAAATTTTAAAGGGTATTTTTCGAATGAAGTAAATTGAGGTGGTGAAATGCAAATTTCCACGGCATTGCTCTCCCTATATAACTCCGGCGACTCTCCATTCAAACGCCGCCCAAACTAAGCCCATGGAGGCGGTGTACGAGTGGCCGGAGCCGGTCGTTCGGGTCCAAACCCTCGCCGGCGCAGCCACCATCCCCGACCGCTACGTCAAGCCCCTCTCCGAGCGGCCCAAGCTGGCCGCAGTCCCGGTCGGGAGTACTGCCCGTGCGAGTAATAATATTCCGGTGATCGATTTTGCCTCGCTGGCGTCGGGCCGAGAGACGGCGGCGGTGGCGGCGGCGTGCGGGGAGTGGGGATTCTTCCAGTTGGTGAACCACGGCATTGAAACCGCGGAGGAGGTGCGGCAAGCGTGGAGGGAGTTCTTCGCGCTGCCGATGGAGGAGAAGCAGCGGTACGCCAACTCGCCGGCGACGTTCGAGGGCTACGGCAGCCGGCTCGGCGTCGTCAAGGGCGCCGTCCTCGACTGGGGCGACTACTTCTTCCTCCACCTCCTCCCTCCCTCCCCGCCGACCAAATGGCCCTCCTCGCCATCTCAATTAAGGTGATCGATCGACGATTCCATTTTTAATTGAAAATACAGAGGAAAAAAAAAACAGAGGAATTCACCTTGTTTTTGGAGAACCGGAAACAGAGGGAAAACAGAGGAGTACTGTGCGGCGGTGGCGAAGGTGGTTGAGGCGGTGAAGAGGGCGATATCGGCGGCGCTGGGGGTGGAGGAGGGATACATGGCGGCGGCGTTCGGGCAGGCGGCGGCGGCGATGAGAGTGAACTACTACCCCAAGTGCCCGCAGCCGGAGCTCACGCTGGGGCTGTCGCCGCACTCCGACCCGGGCGGCCTCACCTTCCTGCTGCCCGACGAGCACGTCAAGGGGCTGCAGGTCCGCCACGCCGGCGAGTGGGTCACCGTGGACCCTGTCCCCGGCGGACTCATCGTCAATATAGGCGACCAAATCCAGGTCAACTTTTCATCTGCCCGCAATTGATATTCGGATTTTTGAAGTCAACTGTCGTTTGCATGGATCATGCAGTTGCTGTCGAACGGCACGTTCAAGAGCGTCGAGCATCGCGTTACGGCCAACGCCGCCGCCGACAGGATCTCCGTCGCCTACTTTCACAACCCGCAAGACGACCTACTCATCTCACCCGCTAGTGAGATTGTGAAACGAAGTGGGCCCGCCGTGTACAAGCCAATCATGTACAGGGAGTACAAGAAGCACATGAGGATGCTGGGGCTCGGCGGCAAGTCCCACGTGGACTCACTCAGGACCACCTGAGGAGTGACCGTGTAGTGTACAAATATTCGCCCTTGATTAATAAAGATGCAATTAAAACGTGCGTTATTTCTTAAACGAATAGTTCACAAGTATAGTCCCCTTTATATACGAATAAAGATTTTTTTTTCCCGAGCATGGTTGAGTTAATTAGTATAAAAAAAAAGTTATTATCATAAGATAAGAATTCGAATCTTAATAAAATTGAGAAAAAAAAATCTTTCTCTAGATCGTGTGAGGTCGGGTGACGAATTCCACCTGATTTTTTTTCTACCACAAATATAGTCGAATAGATTATAATAATTCACAGTTGCATAAAAAAAACCCAACTAATCTTGTATGATGAATTCAATTCTATAAAATTTTTTCATTAATTATTAAAATAAATTAGAACATGCATAAAATAGGCAGTTAAGAAACTCAATATTTTTTAATTACATTTTATTTAGAGCAAAATTTTCTATAAATTTTTCATAATTGAAGATTGAATTATAAATATCCTACCATTCCATAGTTCAGGGCAATTCTCTTCCATGAATAATACAGTAATTGTAATCAAAAGTTAGATATCAATAGATATTTTTGTACCATTAGAAATTGGCCTCGAATAAATTGTAAGGTGAATAAGTAGTCCAAATTGAATGGACCTTAGAGATGGATTAAATGGACAAGTAAATGATCACATGATATAATAAATTATAAACACAAAATTATCAAAGAATAATATGATATTTTATTTGTTTTTATTGAATTATTATATTGTAAATTTAATTACTTGTGAATTGGGTCCCAAGAACTATAATTTTTATGTATTTATCAAAATAATACATATATCTTTCTATTTTGCACGCTTTATTAACTAATTTTAATAAAATCTAAAATAATTGTTATCCTTTTCAAACTAATAAAATATTATAAATTTATTTTACTTTTCTCCCTAATTTTTAACAACTTGCTCTTTATCAGACACAAACTCAATATCATCATTATGATCTTTCTCTTCTGATATAAAATCATCTCTGTGAAGCTCTCTCACTTTAGAGCTTCTTCAAAATTGTCTGATAAAATGACATTTCTAAATAATGAGACTTTGATCAACCTCCAATTTCATAGCTTTCAAGTCGATCAATTAAGGAAAAATCAGACAATAAATTTGTCTTCAAATCGATTTCTCCATCCTTTTAACTCTCTTATTTCTCATAAATGTTGATTTCATCAGCCTAATAAAAAAAATTTACATTTTTAATTTTTGTATTAAAGGCGGCTACTCTTTGTTAATGATTAATCTTTCTATGTCTTTCTATGCAGGGGCGGATCCAGAGAGAAATTTTAACGAGGGCTAACAGAATATCTTTTGTAACATAAAAAATATATTTAATAACAAAAAGTTCAATTTGACATCACAAAAAGATAAAATACTAAATTAATAAATTGCAATTAGACTATTGCTTATTGAAGTATTGGTTAACACTTTGTGACATATTAGGTGATCGTTGGATAAGAAAGAGGAGGTAACTGCATCCTGCGGCTTTTCATCTTTTGAAAACGCTGCAATATTTGCTCATTTTCAATTGTTGAAAAGATATCTTTCTCGATGTATACGACTAGACTGTCATTCATCCACTCATCTCCCATTCTGTTACGTAAATCAGTCTTTATCGTCTTCATCGCAGAAAATACTCTTTCAACAGAAGCAGTCGCAACTGGTAAAACTAATGTCATCTCAATCAGACGATAAACCAATGGATAAGCTTGATTTTTTTAAGTTTCAACAATTTTCTGAGCAAAACTTCCCAAATCTTCAATTCCAAAAAACTTTGGATCCTGTCGTATATTATGAATGAAATTCTGAAGTTGTTGTTCAATAACTATACAATCATTTGTTGAGAAGTCCTCAGGATATAAATCACAAAGTCAAACGAGTTTCTGAACATTGAATTCAGAAAAAGAATTCCTTGGATGAAGACATGCTATACAACTAAGCAATTCTGTGCCAACTTCTGAAAAACGAGTATTCATCTCTTGTATAACTGAATCAACAACCTGACATTATAATTCACAAAACAAATAATTAATAAGTAAAAAAAACTAGGATCGATGAATATAATAATAATAATACCTGATAGAAAATCTCCACACGATAATAATGCAAATTGGTGATGACTTGCCTTCTATGTCTACTACGACCACCAATCATACAATTGTCTTTCATCTCCGGCACTGGGATCTCATTCAACTCACAAAATGTGTTGACTTTATCTATAATTGTATGCCATCCGTCTTCCCTAAATATTTGAAATTGATCTTTCACACTCTCAATCAAACTTATGGCTTGGACAATATTTTGATCCTTTTGTTGTAACACAAGTGACAACTCATTTGTCATTCCCAATATCATCTTCATCAAGTGCAACATGAAAACAAACTCATAATTCTCCATTTTCTGAATCAAACTTTTGGCAACCCCTCTACTATCAAAAGAACCAGAATCATCACAAATATTCTCCAACACTTGAATCACTGAAGGTCACATAGATAATAGACGACCCAATGTCAAGTAGTGTGATCCCCAACGAGTGTCTCCTGGCCTTACTAAATTAGTTTCTTGATTTTTGCCACTGCCTGTACTAATGTCTCCACCCTCCAACATTACAACAATTCTATCATGTTCAATTTGCCTAAGTTGATCTCTCCTTTTACATGATGCTCCCGTTGTGTTAACCATCATAGTGACATAGTTAAAAAAATCACTCACGTTGAGATTACTCTTGGCAACAGCAATAATAACTAACTGCAATTGGTGAGAAAAACAATGAATATAACTTGCATATGGATTTTCTTGTAAAATGAGAGATTTCAATCCATTGAATTCACCCCGCATATTTGAAGCTCCATCATATCCTTGACCTCTCAGTCTAGATAATGATAATCCATGTTTCGCAAATAAAGCATCGATAGCATCCTTCAAAGAACGAGAGCTAGTGTCAGATACATGTACAATTACAAGGAATCGTTCAATCACCTGTCCTCTTTTGTTCACATATCTCAAAACAACTCTCATTTGCTCCTTCACTGAAATGTCTCGAGATTCATCAACCATTAAGGAGAAAACATTGTTTCCAATATCTTCGATTATGGAAAGTGTGATCTCAGAGGCACAAGCACGCGTAAGGTCTTTTTGAATTGCTGGAGAAATCATTTGATTGTTTCCGGGAGCATTTTGATTAACAACCTTTGAAACTTCCTCATTTCGTTGACTGTACCATTGAAGCAATTCGAGAAAGTTTCCTCTATTTAAAGAATTACTTGACTCATCATGTCCACGGAAAGACAGTCCTTGCTTTAAAAGAAATCGCGTAACATCCAACATTGCTGTTAAACGGATGCGATAAGAAACCTCTATATCTCGCCCATGTGCTCGTAATATATTTGAAACACTATGTCTTTGATCTTGAAAAGATTCAACCTGTACTCTAGCATGATTGTGACAACTATCTACGGCACCATTATGCAAATTAAATCTTTCTAAAGTATTTTTCCAATTAATAAATCCATTTTTTACAAAGGCATCTTCTTTATATCGACCTCCTTTATTTGATGGTTTAAAAAGATAACACCATAAGCAAAACGCCGCATCTTTTGATATGCTATATTCTAACCATGTATATATTTTATACCAACTATCTTGGAAACTCCTTTCTTGATTACCAAAAGATCTTTTTGGATACATATGCCCAATTGGTTGGCAGGGCCCCCTAGTCAAGTACTCTCTTCGAACTTGATCTCGAATAGAAATATCAAACTCTTCAATTGATTTTCGTAATCCAGGATCACTAACAATATCATTTAAATCTAATTCCACATGAGATTGAATTTCCACAACTTCATTAATATTAGGATCATTGGAAGAACCCTCACGAAAACGTTTAGGTTTAAAAAACCTCTCCATAATCTACATAAATAAATAATTAAAAATAAAGTCATGTATATGATGTAACTAAATTAATATTCACAAATCACAACTAATTTAAACCCTAAACTTCTTAATTTAAATTGAAATAAAAAAGTAAAAAAAATAATAAGAAAGGTAAAAAAAATAACCTTGAATTCACAAATTATGTGAATGACGTGAGCCCACCTATGTTGTAAATCAAGAGTAAGACAGATCCTTTACTTGTACTTGCTGGAAGAGCCAAATAATAACCTTCTGATCCCGGACAAAATGCACAGAGTCCTGCAATGAAATTAACAAGTTTTAATCTTAATCTAAATAATTGTTAGGATCAAATCACAATAGTACTCACTTTCAACAGACAACAGGGTAGTATTTTTGGATTTCAGTAATTTAAGAAAAACATTAATCAAATCAACAGCGGCTTGCAGCTGTTGACCTGCTGCAGTGGATGGGCGACGTCGCGGCGGACAAGCGAGCCGGGGCCGCGGGGCCGCGGGCGGCCGGCAGACTGGTCGGCGGCGCCACGATGGACCGGCAGACGACGGAATCAACATTCAACACTACACAAGAAAACAAAATAAAAGTAGAGAAAAAACCTTAGAGGGAGGCGGCGGATCATGAACCTAGTGGGCGGTAGGGCAGCTGCTGGCTGCTGCAGTCAGCAGGCGCCGCCGGGCGGAGCAGTGGGCGGCGGACCGGCGGGTGTCGGACTGGTGGGCGGTGGACCGGCGAACATAGGACGACAGAACGAAGCGTCGAAGCGTCGAGTCGCCGACTGCTGAGGCGGAGTCGAGATTCGCAATCGCGAAGAGGGAGAAATTGCAATTGACGAACTGACGGCAAAAAAAAAACATGACCTATTGGGCATTTGGGCTTGGGCTTGGGCTGCAAAGGGCTATAAATTTTATTTAAAAAAAAAACAAGATGAAAACGTCGCTGCTTCATTTTTTGTCCAGTGGTTGTCGGCTTCTCACGCCGCCGCCGGACACAGAACAAGTGTGACTCCTCTTTAGCGCTTTCTCCGGCAAATCTTGGCGAGGGCTTCAGCCCCCTCCAGCCCTCGCCTAGATCCGCCCCTGTTTCTATGCAAATCTCTAGTTCACAAATTTAAAAGGATATAAGAAATCTTTATTAACATGAAATTAAAATTTGGATAGAGTCCAAAAGTAGAAGTATGAGGTTTTAGGCTCAAAGTGAATAATATCGTATTATAAGATTCGATCCCAATCGTTCGATTTATCTAAAAAAAGAATTTAATCAATTTTAATTTATTCATCATTTTAAATTGATTGTTCACCCTGACTGCGAGCTATAAAATCTTAAGAAATATATATTATTAAAATAAAAAATAATTTAATTATTCTATTAAATATTTATAATTTTTCACTGGTTTTTTTTGTCATTTTAATTTAATAATAAAATTTAGAAAACTATTAGGGTGCATTTGGTTGGGGGTTATTCTTGATAACCTTGGTTATTCATCAAAATTATCAACAAAAACCCTATTTGATTTAGGTAATCGATGATTCCTGAGTAATGTTTCATGTCCGACACATCAACAAAAGGGTCATGTAACTAGGAATCAAAAAACCTCGAAAAATTGAGGTTTTTCTTGATTCCGGGGTTATCAAATTTTTTTTACCCAAAATACCCTCGGATAAGAGAAAAATATCACGAAAAAAGTAAAATGTAAAGAAAAAAATGGAAAATATAAAAAAATAAAAATACAAAAAACATTAAAAAAATTCAAAAAAATAAAAAATTCAAAAAAAATAAAAAAATGGTAAAAAACTTTAATTTTTTTTTAAAAAATAAAAAAATACTAAAAAACATAAAAAAAAATAAAAATAGTAAAAACGTAAAAAATTTTAAAAAGTAAAAAATAATAAAAAAATGTTAAAAAACATTAAAAAAATAGAAAAATGTAAAAACCCCTAAAAAATTAAAACCCCCTAAAAATACAAAATGCAAAATAAAAAATAAATAAAAATAATAAAAATAAAAAACTAAAAAAAACAAAATAAAAAAAAGTGAAAATATAGTAAAATATAATAGAGTTTAAATAATAATAATAATAATAATATTATTATTATTATTATTATTATTATTATTATTATTATTATTATGTATAATTGGTTTTGTAACTAAGGGTAATCTAGTAAAATATTAAACTAGGTTATTCATTAAAACCTTCAAACAAATGCATTACGTAGATTGAACCAAACAATATTTAGTTATATTTTATTCTCCATAACCTTTGTTATGTGATTACCTAATAATTACATAACCAAGGTTATATATGATAACTTGAATCAAACACACCCTTAGTCATGTTTATTCCCTAGTATCTAAACTATTTTCAATTTGTGATTTATCAATTACTTCCCATTTTAATCTAACGGCCAGTCTTTCTTGTGCCATCGAACGGATCAGATTCTTCCATCAAACAAAACACGAAAACAGGCGCTCCCGTGTGGATTTCGTATTTAACGGCGCAGGGTTCGCCTTGTTGCGAAACCCTAGTCGACTTGTGGCGGCGTTCTCGCTCTTTCTCGTCGTCGTCGGTAGAAGGTAGATCTCGCTCGATCGCAATTCTTATTATCTGTCTCGATCTAAGTCTTTACCATTTGATCTGGTTGTTCTCTATTTCCTCGGTTTGTGCATTCTTTATTTCTATTCTTTGATGCAGCATTGAGTATTTACTACTCTGTTGTTGCTAATCCAAATCACATGCTCGCCTTAGCATCAATCTGGCTGTTTTATCTTAACAATTTAATTTGGCGCTATATGTTTTTTTGTTCCACCTATAATTTTTTGGTATTTCTCTCAGTTCTTCCATTAAATCTGTTTATAGAGTGATATATTTATAACATTCTATTTCTGAAATATTCTTTTAGTCCGAAAGTTTATTCCTTTTCATCTAGCAGTGCTTCTCGCTTTCTAATTTCTTCATCCGTAGTGCTCATCGTGTCCATTGAACCTAGCTTAGAAATCTGCATTTCGCATGGTCCATTATGTGTCCAAGATAATTTCTTTCTGTTCGTTGCTCATTGGATTGATCAACAATAGATTTTATTATTTTATTTTTTGGGTGTTTAATCCCATGTAAATGTTGAGACTTGAGAGAGATGAATTTATGTTATTAAGACATGCGGATGACACAGTTCGAAACTAATATCTCGGATTTCATTCTTTTGCAGGCCTAGTAAGTATTAGGAAAAATGTTTACCGCGAGGAAGAAGATCCAAAAGGATAAGGGTGCAGAACCGACTGAGTTTGAAGACACTGTGGCTCAGGCTAGTTGCCTTCATCTTTCATATCGCGTTGTTCTGATATTTAGGTTGAGATCCCAAGCGAACTGTTCATATTCATAGCAGGCATTCTTTGATCTGGAGAATGCGAACCAGGAGTTGAAGAGCGACTTGAAGGATCTTTACATTAATTCAGCAGTGTAAGTTTGTTATGTCAATCATGTTGGCGTTTCCAAATTTTGTTTTGTGAATTTGCAGATAATGCTTATTTTATTTAAGTTTTATGGTTTTGGTACAGGCAAATCGATATGCCTGGCAACAGGAAAGCTGTTGTTATTCACATTCCACACAGACTGCGAAAAGCCTACAAAAAGATTCATGTTAGGCTGGTTAGAGAACTGGAAAAGAAGTTCAGTGGGAAGGTAAACAGTCGTAAGACACTTCATTTCAATTAATCATGTGCAAGTCTTTGTTTGCAGTTAAGTCTATTAATTGATGATGTTTATGTCAAATTGACTAACTATAAGATTTAACATTGAAAACTAATATATATACTTTTGACTGGTAGCCATTTAGCTTGTATGCCACTATTGCAAACATTTGTTGGTGATATTTACATGTATTTGTAAACTTTCATTATTCTGTTCAATGCCGACAGGCCAATTCTATCGGTGCTTTGTATAATCACTAAGAACTGAGATCATCTCCTGCTAAATGCCTTTTTTTAGTGATGAATGGTGTTTGCCATAATGTAGGACATGGTAGATTCATGCTATGTTCATGTATTCTTGTGTTTGGCTCTTTTTTAAGCATCTGCCAACTTTCAAGTAGACTGCCCATTTGTCTGATAGGATGTGGTACTTATCGCTACCCGGAGGATACTGAAGCCACCAAAGAAAGGTTCTGCCGTCATGCGCCCTCGCTCCCGCACCCTCTCTGCTGTCCATGATGCCATCCTCGAAGATGTAGTGTATCCTGCTGAAATTGTAGGAAAGCGCATCAGATATCGCCTTGACGGCTCCAAAATTATAAAGGTATAAACATTGCTTACTTAGTAGTGATTAGCTCTTGTTCTTTTTGGTTCCAGTTTACTCCTTTCTTTTGCATCTGTTCCTTGAACACCTCATTTTCTCCATCAGATTTTCTTGGACCTGAAGGAGCGTAACAACACGGAATACAAGCTGGAAACTTTTACAGGGGTTTACCGGAAGCTTTGTGGAAAAGAAGTGGTGTTCGAGTACCCAGTCACAGACAGTGCTTAAATGATGCTTATGAGTTTCGAGTAGCCTTTCATTTGGTTTCCTCATTTGTAAGCAAGAAATGCTTTTTTGAGAACACTTCAATTCTGTCTTCTCTTTTGAAAATTAAAGGAAACTTATCTTGTGGTTTTGTTTCTGATTACCATTTTACGAATAAAGCTTTCGTGGATGTAGAATTTGTATAGTCTGCGCTTATCTCATGTATGTTTTGGTGTGTAGCAGAAAGGCTTCTTTTTTAATTCAGATATAATTTAAATGTGAATAGATATAATGTCGTTAAGTTGGGTTAATCACAACTATTAGTGATGTATTTAAGGATCTTATTTGAATATGTGTGATAACTTGTCTATGATGAACTAGTGATGGTTGGTTTCAAGTAGAGTTATGTCAGTTAGTTGTTCTCTTAAAATTGACAAAAGTAGTTAGAAAAGAGGAACATGACAAGTAGAATTAGATGAAATTGTTAAATTAAAATTTTAAAATGATCTAGATAAGATATTATAAAATATTTTATTAAATAAAATGATTTTTATATGAGGTGATTTAAATAGGTATATTGGAATGAAAAATGAGGAATATGATGATAATACCACAATGTGCTAGTCAATTATTCGTCCTTAGGGGACTAAAAAAGAATAAGAAATGAAGAAATGAAAAATATATTAGATTTTGTAATAGTATAGGATCTTTTAGCTAATATATTTTTTAAGGAAAAAAAAGAACATTTGGTCATATTCAAGAGTGAGAATAATAAATCATAAATTGACTTTATTATGATAAGAAAAGGGATATAGATATTTGTAAAGATTGTAAAATCATCTATGGAGAAAGCTTTAAGTATAGTATAAATAATATACACATGACTCATAAAATAAAGTGGTGTAGGTTAAAAAATGAAAAAAATACAATATATTTAAGGAGAAAATAAGAATATAAGCATTAGGTAAAATATATGGTGAGCTAATACTATATAAGATAAGATAGTATTAAGGTTAAAAATAATAACTAAGAATGTACTCGTTGAGTCAAATGAACATGTACTACTAAAAAATCTTGGTGGTAGAATGAGAAAATACTAGAAAAAGTAAATAAAAAATGAACTATTTATAAAATAAAAAATAAACTTTTGAATAATTATATAAAAAAATGGATACAAAAAAAAGGGAAAAAGATTTTTACGGAATAACTAAAGTGAAAGAAAGGAAGATAAAAGATCTTATTCAAATAAAATGTATTAAAGATTAATGCAATAAAGTACTAGTAATGATGGAGAAATAAAAGAACGGTGGAAGAGATATTTTATCAACTTTTTAATAAAGGTTTAGCTAACAAACTTAACTTAGGTAATTTAAGTAGGTCAAATAAGTATAGAAATTTAAATTTTTATCGTAAAATTTAAACTTCAGAAGTAGAACTAGCTTTAAATGGATGCACAATGGAGATGGCGTTTGACTATATTCCGATAGAGGTATGAAAATATACAGAAATAATGTATTGAATGACTTACAAACTTATCTAATACAATATTGAAAATGAAAAAAAATCTGATCAATAAAGGGTAAAAGGTAAGTACTTTAATTCTCTTATATAAAAATAAGGGAGACGTACAAAATTATACAAAATATAGAGATATTAAATTAATAAGTAATACCATGAAAATTTGGGAAAGAGTTAAGGTCGACAATAAAAACTATATGTCTTCTTAGGCAACTAAATGAAAATTATCGGGAGCAAAAGCAAGATCTACATAATCTACACATAGTATTCATTAACTTAGATAAAACTTATGATAGAGTCTCAAAAAATAACTATATGGAGAATTTTATAAAAGACAGGTGTTAGTATAACATATATGAACTAATTAAGAATATGCATGAAGATATAACGACTAGAGTAAAAAACTTCAAGCGGAATAACTGAATTATTTCTAATAAAGATTGGGTTACATCAAGGATCAACTCTAAATCTCTATCTTTTTACATTAATTATGGACGAAATCACTGCACACATTTAAGATACAGTACCGTGGTGTATATTGTTTGCAGATGATATTATTTTGATAGATGAAAATGTGAAGGATTAAATGCTAAATTAGAATTTGGCTGGAAACACTAGAATGGAAAGATTTAGGTTTAATAGAATAAAGACAGAATATATAAAATTTAAATTTAGTAATATTAGACTTAATGAGATAATTGTTAAGATAGTAGATGATGAGTTGCTTGGAACTGAAAGGTTTAAATATTTAAGATCATTTTAACAAACTAATGGAGGGATTGAAAGAGATAAATTACATAAAATATAAGCAGGATGGTTGAAATAGAGGATAACGTCGAGTATTTTATGTGATCGTAAATTATTTCTAAACTTAAAAAGAAAGTTTTACAAAATCAGAGTTAAACTTGCTATGTTATATGGAGCTGAATGTTGAACTATAAATAAAGCACATAAACAAAAGATCAGAATTGTAAATATAAAGAGATGGATGTGTGGACATACAGAAATGAACAGAATAAGAAATAAGAACATTAAAGAAAAAGTCAGAGTTACATTTATTTAGAAAAAAACTTCGAAAGACACATTAAAATGGTATAGACATATTCTTGTGTTACTAATAAATATTCCAATTTGGTGATTTATTAGTAATAATAAAATAAAATTAATTTAAATATAAATAATGATATAATAGAAGATAGAGCTTGTAAAAAAAATCATATAAGTGATCCAACCTCATTTTATAAATCATATAAGTGATCCAACCTCATTTTATAGTAGTATTTGAATATGTGTAAGATTATACAACCGTATACCATTTCTTTGAAATAAAATTGTAAAATCTAAGAATAATTAATTTTTCTTAATGAATTGTTTTATTTTTCTTTATATTTAAACTCAGTAAACGGCGTTTAACTTTTAGTCAATCATGTATATTGCGTATTACTTCAACCTGTGTAAAAAAAATTCATACTACTCTCAGTCAAACTTTTTTTTACAGAGATTTTTTTTTAAATCCTATTGTTTATAACTTGCATCAAATATCTATTAATTTTAAAAGTTATTGATCTGGTTTTAAAAAAAATATATCCCACCAACTATTAGATAAATGAACTTTTCATTAATAAAAATTTATCCATTAATTCATGTAATATGTCTGAAAAACACTACCGCTGCATTCTTTTTATAGTGAATTTGTTAATCCTACTTTTGTTGTTATAATCGTTTGCATTTTCAAGCATTTTAGATTGTAATTGTATTTTATATATATACACACACAAACAAATTCCTTTGCTAGGTAATTGAAGGCCATGTTTTTGACTGAAAAAAGTGAAGTGGGGGGAAAAATGGAAGAAAAAAAGGGAAAATAACCGAGTTTAAAGTACCTTATTGTTCAAACTCGTACACAAACGAATTATGCGCCCTGTTCCACAGGCAAACTGAACATCTGATAGTTGATCCTACCATGGAAGCAGAAATTAGCACTCATCGTCCACTAAGGTCCGCTAAGGTCGCAAGAAATACAGTATGCTCCTTCCTCCGGAGAACTTATCAAGCACCGATGTTCTCGATCTCAACAGATTTATCCATTCTTTTCACGATCCCCGCAATGACCTGATGAAACTTAATAGTTTAAGACGATTGTTGGAATATGAAACTCTAGTTCTAAGTACAAAAAACTGTTTTTTATTAAGAGGATTGTGATCTTCTGGTGTAAATCACCTTTCCAGGTCCTAACTCGTAGCTTTTCTTCAGCCCTTTGTTTAACAGAGTCTTCACAGTTAATTCCCACTGAACAGGTGAAGTGACCTGAACAAGAATTGGTTCGATAAGGCTACAAAGGATCATCTTTTCAAGTTGTAAATAGTGTCAAGATAAGGCCAACAATAAGACCTGTCGAGCCAAAATTTTCTTGATTGTATCGGCATCAGAGTGTGGCTGGGCATCCACATTTGATATAACCGGTATCCTAGGAGTTCTGATTTCTGTTGATGCTAGTGCAACTTCTAATCTGGAGACGGCGGGTTCCATAAAGCCCGTATGAAAGGCACCGGCAACCGCAAGGCGTACCTGGTGATGAATGATTCATTTGGCTTTAGTACAGACTCAACATCAACACTCAGCAAAAATGGAAGGATTCAGTAAGATTCTCTGAAATATAAACCGATTGTATTTGAGACTTTCAAATTACACCATGGAGTTATATAAGGTATGAGACTACAAATGGCCAAGGGATATCCAGGGAATACTCAAACTGGAAAATCAAGAAACCAAAATCGAATCAGTCAGCCAGATGAGACATCAAGAAGAACAGCAATGTCTTAATACTAGGCATTAATTAACTGAATTATGATTTTTTGATCAATATATGTTTGCTTCTGATAGATCTATTATTTTGATAAATCTCATAAATTGTGATTCCTAGCCTCCTCATAGGTATCTCATCTAACCTAATTCGTTGACTCTAATGTCCCTAATGCAATAAAATCATTTGCAAAAAATAATGTCAAGGAAAAATAGAAAATTAATAAAAGGATGTCAGTGACGTAGTTTGAAGTGTCTAATAACATCAAAGCCAACATCATAACCATAATTTCAGAATTAAGCTACTAAATTTTGAAAAAAAAAAAAATGATCTTTTTCTTAGCTAATAGACCCATTTTAACATAGATTTCTTTCCTCAAGCATGATAAGAAGACAATAAAAAAATAAATCTGAGACAAGAACAATGTGCTAAACGTTCAACAAGAAAATTGACAATTGTGCTACAAAATGATAAGAAACTAAAGGCACTGACCGTCATCCGAGCCTTGAAAGACTTTGCCTTAGCTTCAACTGCTTCAATTCCCTTCAGACCTCCAGAAACAGCATAGTTACCCTGCAATTCATATGCTCTCCATTAGAGGTGATGTTCAAAGAGTTTGCAAAATACTAAAGAAGGCATTGGGTCTAAACCATACCGTGCATAAAAAGTTTGCAATCTGAACCTTATTTTGCTCATCGACTTCTTCATTGCAAGCATCACATAACAACTGAACCTTGTCAGAGTCTAGTCCAATGATGCTTACCATAGCACTGTTGGCAGCATCTGCTGCATCCTGAGCAGAAAAAGAGGCCAAGAGCAATTATTTTCTTGAAATTACAGTAGCTAGAAAAGAAAATAGTTTAGCATATTTCTCTGAATTTAAACACCAACCTGCATTGCTTCTCCTCTTAGTTTGACTAGCTTGAGACCATCCTCAAAACTGGAGAATAATAAACTCAGTCAAAAAGGCAAATGGCAGAGACAAAAACAAACTAGAAGATCTACACTAGCTTAAATACCTGAATGCACCAGCAAATGCAAGGGCTGTATACTCGCCTAAGCTCAAGCCACAAGCAACGTCTGCAGAATCTATTATATTCTGGCCTCCCTCACGTGCTCGCAATACTTCAACAGCAGCTAGACTAGTGACGTAAATGGCAGGCTGTATATAATTTTATCACATAGTGTTGAGTAATTTTCTTGATTGAAATGACAAGCAGATTGTCTTTGAATATACGGTAAAAGGATTCCATGCATACATAGCAGATAATTTAATGAAATGGAAAGCTGCTTAATTCAGAGTAGAAAAATGAGACGTTTATGGAAGTGCAATCTAGCACTACCATGAACCTCTAATGACAGTAATACAGAGGATAGAATATAACTTACATTCAAGAGACTAATCACAACATTTTTGCTTACTTGGACAGCAAGAACAAAAAGAGAGATACTCATTGCTTGTAAATGGTCAGAGAAAGAGCAGAAGGAAGAAATAATGACCAACTTATGGTTGCATACACATTTTTGCATTCCCGTACCTGGCTTATAACTGTTGAATCAAGCTTCTCTTTTGGTCCATTTGCACAAACATCCAATAGATCAAAACTAGGCCAAAAGGAATAAAATCAAAAGTTAGATATTTTTTGGGAGAAACTCTTAAAGTATGGTTGCAATTAGCATTTCTATACAGGAGTATAGGCATACCCAAGTATCTCATTTGCTTTCCTGAATAATTCAGCAGCTGCTTTTACGTTCTGGGCTTCAATACCCATTCCAACCGTTTGTGCGCCCTACCAAGAAGAGTTTTAGCAAAAAATCTAGTATGACAAAAACAACAGGAATATCTGGAACATCTGGAAATAGGTCGGCAGTCAGAAACAATTTTGAACCAAAACATCGGTTTACTCTAGGTAGTTCCTTTTGGTGCTAAAACAGATGAAGAATGACCCATGTCTATATATATATATATATATATATATATATATATATATATATATATTTGAAAGTATATTTCAGAGAGATAAAACAAAATTATAGATTTAACAAAATCAGAATATCACCATGGTGATCAAACAGTAGGAATTAAAAGGTTTTAATTGGAAGAAACATCCGCTCATGAATGTCGTACGAAGGCTTTTCATTCACATACATATCACTCGAGTTCACATTTCGGGAAACTATACCCTATTAATTCAGTGTTTTTCCTAACATTACGCGTCTCAAAAATAAAAACTCTACATAAATTTATTCCGCCACAGGTATGAAGGAAACCAGGAAAAAAAAGGGTAAAGCGTGTAGGCAGCATCGAGTTACCTGTCCAGGAAACAAGAAGGCAGTGGATGACTTGTAATCCTGGAAGAGGGCGTCATTGGCTACGGAGGATCTGGATCCAACAGAGACGCTCATCGAAACCCTAGATCTCCACAGGCTCCTGGGGCAGGGGAACGACCTCCGCGCGCTGTTGACGGGGGAGATCCGGTGGAGCGGGGCCAAGGGGAGGAGAGCGGTAAAAGCCGACGCCATGGCTGTTGATCAACCAGTGAGACAGCGAGACCGGAAGCAATCGGTCGGAGCGAGACGACGAAGTGGAGGCGGGACGGCACCGTCCGCGAGGAAGATAAAAGAGAGCGGCGGAGCTTACAAGAAGGCGAAAAGGGCGGTGGAGAGCCGGGCCCAACGGTCTCCTCTCGACTCGTCCGCCTATAGATCGAGTCGGGTCAGGAAACCGCGACCGGTTCATTATTTGAGTCGAACTTGGCATCTGACTCAAACCGGTCAGACAGGTCAGGTCGATTCAAACGCCAGGGGGAATTGTAGCATGCATCATCACCCAACTAAGATTTTTTTTTTTCAATGAAATAAAATATTAACAATAAATTAGAGAAAAATTTCTAATCATAATATTAATTTTGCATATAATTCTCATGTCCAAAAATTTTTATTTCTACTTCCTAATTTTATTTGCATCAACTCCCTCATGCAAATATCACGACCTAATTGCTCAAATCTTTTAGATACAAAAAATCTAAGAATGAGTATAATTCCTCTTAAATTCAGCATTTTAAACTAGAATCGAATATATTTTCTATCAAATTACCTCTCATAAGTTTTAAGTACAAAAACTCCAAAATTGGATATAATTCCTATTAAATTCAGCACTTTAAACTAAAATTGAGTATATTTTCTATCAAATTGAGCACGACTTTCTAATTGGCCCTCAAAATTTTTAGGTATAAAAAATTCAAAAATGAATATAATTACTCTAAAATTCAAGACTTTAAACTTGAATCGAGTATATTTTCTATCATAATTACCCCTCATATTTTTTTAAGTATAAAAAATCTAAAAATGGATATAATTCCGGTTAAATTCAATACTTTAAACTAGAATCGAATATATTTTCTATCAAATTGAACACGACTTTTTTTTTTACTTAATATAATTTCTCCTAAATTCAACATCATTTAAAAAAAATCTAATATATTTTTCATCCAATTGAGCACCATTTAAAAAAAATCTAGTATATTTTTCATCCAATTGAGCGTCATTTTAAAAAAAATCCAGTATATTTTCTATCCAATTGAGATGGAAAAAAAATCGTGCTCAATTTGATAAAAATTATAGTAGATTCTAATTTAATGTGCTAAATTTAAGAAGAATTATACTTATTTTTGAACTTTTTATACCTAAAAATATGGGGTAATTAGATAAATTAGTGTCCATTATATTTAACTGGGAAGCGAAAACAAAAATTTTTATCAATGGAAACTGCATGCAAAATTTTGTTTCTGATTAGGACTGCATGCAAATTTTCCCAAATATTAATGACAATTTCAAGTTATATTGATAGAAAAGTCATTACAAGTAATGACCACCATCACCAACCTTAATTTTGGTTAGTTGGCCCTGAAAGGATACACAGTATGGACTACAATTAGCATTCTCATATCCCCGTTGCCCACTCCAAAAGAAACGCTATGGCCCTTCACTTCCAGAGGAAGATGTTCTTAATCAGATTCAAAAGAGCTTCGGGATCGATCGACTTATTTACACGGAGGTGGCCGATAAAAAGCACCTCTTTCCCAATGTCTTGGATTGGCAAATGGTCCAACCGCTCCCTTCCTTCCAGTACTCCACCTATCACCGGTAGAAAACTCGGTTTGTTCGATATGTTCGATGATGACGACTCACATTTGTGCAAGACTATATTGAGCAACTTACCGTGTCCCAAATGTCATTGGTGGTTTGGAGACCTCCGATGATGAATATAGCGTCGCCTAGCACGGCTGCGGCAGTGTATCCTCTCGGGACATTCATTGGCTCTCCCATCATCCATGAACCGAGTCGGGGATCAAGAATTTCAACACTCGACACCATTGTCTCCCCATTGAATCCTCCCATGGCATAGCTTAAACAAGAAAAGATTATGGTCAGAGCATATGGTGGTTGATAGAAACATACCTTTAGTTTCTTCGTCGGTCGCTTCTCACATTTTGTCTTCCAAGACCGCCAACGAGTGGCATCCCCTTTTGAGATTCATGCTCGCAGACCTGCTCCAGTAACCTTCTCGTGGATCGTATCTTTCAACTGACCTGGACAAGTCAAACTCACCTAGGTCAGCTAATTCAGCTTAAAAGAGAATAAAATTGAAAAATTGCAGAATTCTTGAAGATCACATCTTGAAAAGCACATCCTGGTACAACAATAAATAGATACGAAAACAACTATATTTGGTTTTCATCTCCTTTACTGAGATTGAATGTTGCAATTGCCAAAAAAATATTTTCCTACATATTTGAAGTCATTGAAGACTGACAATGGAATGGTAGTATAGCAAATAGTGCTTAATTACATCATCAGTTCAAACTTAGTAGTTGCAAGAAAAACTTACGTCAAGTAACCTTTCCCATCGTATCCACCTACAGCATACAGTATTCTGTTGTGTTCAACTGCAGCAGTAGCAAATCGCTGGAAAAACCAATTGGTCAATGGATCACATATGCCAGTTAGATTTGGGCAAAAAACTGAGTGAATCATGGGAAGATCGAAAGGTAATTTGTTAATATATGCATGCACTACTATGCCTCCACTGTCCACAAACACAAAATATTGTAAGGAAAAGAGAGGTGAACGAAAACTACTAAAAGTTCAAGGGTAATAACATATATATTATGCGTGAACACTGACAATTTCCTGTCAACCTTTTCATATTCTAAGAGCTTGAACAAGCCCATCTGATATGACTTGATCCATATCCCACAAACTTAAGGAGATTATGGGTCCAATCTTGTGGATTATTGGTTGACAAGTTCTGATAGAATTACTGTAAGCAAGATTTGGTCAAAGCAGAGTGAACCTTAGACATTGTAGATACCGAATTCAAACTTGCAATGGTGATTCTTCTCAACTAAAATGTATAGTGCTTCAGCTTTAGCAGTAGCAACATGCAACCAGAGGTGTTTATTGGACTGGGTTGATCATGGCCAGTCCAGCACGGACGAACTGGGCCAGCACAGCACAAATCTGGGCCATGCTTGGTGGACACGAGATTGGGCCTAGCAATGCCCGCGAGCCAAGCCAAGCCCACCAATATATACCTATAGATATATAGTAAATTCCAATTTTTCTGATTTTATTATTATTTTGTAATAGTTCATAAAGTAAATTAAAAATAAAAATGGGTCCACAAGCCTGGGATAGTTCGGCAGGCACAGCATGCCCTTGGGCCCAGGCAAAGGCTAGGTCCTCGGACCCTGGCTCAAATTGAGCTGGCACGAGCCTGGCCAGTCGATTTGAGTTGGGCTGTGGTTGGTCCAACATGCTGTTATCCGGTCAATTCAGGCCTGGCCCATGCCTAGCCCAGTCAAGTCAATTCACAACTGTAAATGTGATGATGGGATTCAATCCCATATAGTAACATCAGCTGTGATAAATGAGATGTTAATTTACTGGATATTACCTTCCACCGTCCAGGATATTATTCAGTTGTTGTTTATTTTATAAGATGACCTCAGGGCCAAGCATCTAGTCCAATAATTCATAATAACCAGGCTTTGAGTAAAGGGCAATCCAGTACACGAAGCTCCCGCTATGCAGGATCCCGGGGAAGGATCCATTGTACGCAGCCTTACCCTGCTTTTTTGTAAGAGACTGTTTCCAGAATAACCAGGCTTTTGAGTAACAAATGAAAATTTTGAAGTTTCAACAAGAACATAATTGAATGTGGCTCTTTGGTTCTATTTTCCCTTCTCTAAGATATTAATCTCTTTAACAAGAATGGGAATACTTATGCTAAAATGACTGACTAAAATTATCTAAAAATATACCAGAAAAACAGACACAAGGAAAAACAACACATTAATGTAGCATCGTTCAGAGCTAAAAAGGAAATTCCGATTTGACCATCGATAATGAAAGTGCTACAAAGGAAATGAACACCTTTACAACATACCTTATGAAGCATTGACTGATTGTAGATCCACCTTCCAAGCATTGGATCAAACATCTCAACCTCAGAATGGCACGAAACTCCATCTCCTCCTCCAATAGCATATATCTTATGGTCTAAAGTAGCACTAGCAAGACTCCCTTTTGGACGAATCAGTTCAGGACATGATGTCCACTCTTTTTTCCTATGATTGTAACACTCGACTTCATCAAGTAAAAAAGAATCAATGGCTTGTGATACACATTTTTAAAATTCATCAGAAAGTACACAAAATAGCACCTGTTTTATACCACAAATTGCCATCACCACCACCCAAAACAAAGATATTATCATCCAATGTTGCAACAGAAGCATATGAACGTGCAGAGCTCATTGGTTTTAGGGGAACTAGTTTGTCATTAAATGGAGAAAAAGATTCAAATGTTGACAACCAAGAGCTACCATTATAACCGCCAATAAGGTAAATGACTTTTTCATGTTCTGGACACTCCTCCATATATGTAACTCCTTGCAACATAGAAGAGTGAAGTCTGGACTCAAGTGTATTAATTTGATCTCGTAATCCCTGAACCATCCTCTCGGATTCCTTGACATCACCCCTTAGTTGTTGCAATTCTTTATTTGATTCAGCCTAACAAAATGAGAGTGGTATAGCTAAGAGGAAAACAGAAATTCAATTGATTAGAAAATTGATAGCTACACCATACATATGTTGGTGATACTAATTGTCAGCCCAATAAGCACCGTGGAGCTATTAATTCCAAAACCACCCCTCTAGTTGGAGTATAAAAAAAATCATGTGAACCTCTTAAGTAAAATGTAAAAATGAGACACGTGGATATATTAGGTGTATGTTGTTTTTCTCATTTTTGGGCATACAAGCATCTCATGAATTCCTTACCTTAAGACCCTTCAAATTTATGACACTGCAAGAATTTGAAAACAATGGCATGAACAAAAAACTTAGAACAAAACTTAGATCACGGGAGCAAATGTAAATATTGGTACCAGAGCCCTTACGACTTTGGGAAACTTAGAATATGTATACAATGTCCTCAAATCTGGTAAGGAAACTTGATTACTTAGATCTAGCTTTACAGCCAACAATCATAACTTCAAACCAAAATAAATATAGTTGTTATCAGGGTTGTAAATGGAGATAGGCGTCGATGATCGCCTACCGCCTACCGCCTACCGCCTCGACTGTCTAGGCGGTGCCTAGGCAGTTGAATTTATTTTATACATAATATTATAAATAATCATTATCCTTTATAATATTTACTTTTAATAAAAGATATTAATTACAAATTTTAAATTTAATCTTTATATATATATTAATGGGATAATTTTATTAGGCGTTAATTAAATATATTTAAACAATTATAGCTAGGAGTTGATTAAAATTATTAACCTAAAGTAATTGAATTAAACCCCAATTTACAACTTACTCGCATACCTTGTTTTAGTAGGGTGACGAGTTAGACGCATTGGCAGGACTGCACTACGAGTTCAGATACGTCGCCGCGTCCTAGCGACGCCTTTTAGCCCATTACTGAGCTCGAGTGACGCCTCCGAGCCCGTCGTCGGGCTCGGGCAACACCTCCGAGCCCATTGCCAGGCCTAGACGACGCCTCCAGGTCACACAGTGGCGAAATATGGTGAGTGACTGCCTAAAGCACCGCCTCAACTTGAGGCAGTGCGGTTGATACCTGCCTCCCGTCTAAGCAACCGCCATTTAGAACACTGGATGTTATATTAGAATCAAATCACATACGCATTGTCTTCACTTAGAAAGTGCACACTTAAATTCCCTCATAGACTTACCGATGAGTTTAGGAACTTCTTTAGAAACACAACTTCAAACTCTTTTCTAGAGGTTTGATAACATATCACAGAACTTAGTGCAACATAACCGGATTGTTGCCAAAGTCTTAAGGAATCTTGATTATCTCAAAAATACCCAAGCATCCTTAAAAAGAAATTTTAGTCGAAAAATATTCCCACTAAAAAGGATATTTTAAACTTAGAGAAAACATCAAGTACAGACATAGAGTCTAAGACCTTATTATTATAATCTAAGGAATTGATTGTAAAGAAACTTGATTACATAGATCTAACTTTACAACCAAGAACAATCATAACTTCAAACGAAAATAAACATAGTTGTTATATTAGAATCAAATCACATACGAACTGTCTTCACTCAGAAAGTGCACACTTAAATTCCCTCACAGACTTACTGATAAGTTTAGGAATTTCTTTAGAAACACAACTTCAAACTCTTTTCCAGAGATTTGATAACATATCTCGGAACTTAGTCCAGCATAAGCCAAAGTCTTAAGGAATCTTGATTATCTCAAAAATACCCAAGAATCCTTAAAAAGAACTTTACAATCCGAAAATATTCCCACTAAAAAGAATATTTTAAACTTATAGAAAACATTTAAGTACAGACATAGAATCTAAGGCCTTATTATTACAATCTCAGAAATTGATTGTAAGCAATAAGACTCAACTTTATGAAAAGCAAGATGCTCTTCATAAACTACTTGAAATTAAGTATCAATGAACAAACTTAGATTTGAAAATACACACTATGAAGAAGCTTTAGAATACACTAAACAATTCTCAATAACTAAGGAAGACGGATACTGTAACCAACAAGACACCGAGAAAAGTGACCAACTCCAAAACCAGCAAAACAACAAAATGCTAGCTTTATTAACTTCCCTTCATTATAGAATATCTCTTTTATAAAATAGATTAGTTTCCTTAGAAAAAAAAACTATCTCAGGAAACACTCAAACCACAAAGTGGAAAGAAGCATTAGATAACCTGAACAAAGATTTAAGTAAACTATCTCTGGACAACATTCAATTAGACATAATCTTCTTAGGAAAAACTATTAATCATATTCATAATCACTTTATAGTCACAATCATAGATATGATTGAAGCACTCACCACTAAAGGAATTCACTTTCTCAAACCTAGAGAATTCAATTCCGAAATCTTATCAAGATTGGAATGGAACATAAGTCTAGACAATCTAAATACAACCTTAAAACCAATAACATCTATTATGTATGAAGACATAAATGAAAATTTTTCTGTTAGATTTTCTGATCCCAGCCATCAACTTCTCAGAAAGACTCCCAGACTGATGAACCTATTGACGAACATTTCACTTTAATGTTTAGACAAACTACTGATCCTTTTACAATTGTTAAACAACTTGGAAAAAGACATCTAGACTTAGTAAAACACAGAAAATACATCAAGCTAGTAAGGTAGCATAAAATTTTAACTTATGAATATATCCGAATGTTAGAATAATTATAGGGGTATTTTTGTCTTTTTGTGTATATCTTCTTTCCTATATAAAGGCCTAACTCGTGGTCCCAATATACGAGAATTTAGGATTTTGCTTTGAACATGGTATTAGAGCCAAGTTTAAACCCTAATTTCTTTCCTCCTTGTGCCGCCGTAGTTTTGCCTCTTCCCCAACCGTTCCCCCTACGCCGCCGCTCCCTCTGTCTCCACCTCCCGAGCATCTTCCTAGTCCCCGATCCCAACCACAGAAAGGATCCTCGCGCCAGCGCCCAGCGACGCGGTCTCGAGAGCGGCAGCCAGCGATGCGGTCTCTTCGATCGAGGCTTCACCATCAACTTCGTCAGGGCCCTCTTTGAATCCAACCTCACGGATCTTCTTCGCATCCTCCGCCGCCGCATTCTCGTTCCTCTACGGCGCGTCTCGCACCTCGCTCAAGCCGTGGCGTTGCTTTCGTCTCTAGGCCAGGCTTCTCACCCTAGCCGTCTTCTGCCCTAGCTTCGGTTCGAAGCCAACAAGCCCTGTCACCAGCAGTCCCTCACCACCAGTTGTGCTGCTAGAGCAGATCCACTCCGCCAGTAGAGAACCCTAATACGAAGTCCCCAGCCTCAGGCAAACTCCCTGTCGACGTGGTAGCGAACGCAAGGAGTTTCTAACAAAGGAGGGAACAGCCAGCCATTTTATCTTCTTCTCTGGTGAGCCTGTTCTTCTTCTTCCATCACTGAGCGTTGCTGTGGACTTCCCATGGACGTGGTTGCGAAGGTGGGCATAACTCCAGCAATCTCGGTGTGGGCATCTATCTTCGAACAGAAGCTACATCATCTTCACTGCTCAACTCCTGTGTATGCGGTTGCGTAAACAAGAATATCAAATGAATTTAGTGTGTATTTGACTCCGACAGCACATCACTGTTCTTTCTTCTTGATTCCAGTAGCACCAGCACATCACTGTCCTTCATCTTTCTTCCAAAATAAGCAAGCTCACTTCGTATATTCCAACAGCCTGGTTCACAATTCTATTCATGGCTACATCTGGTACCCCAAAGCCAGATACCTCAATCTTTACCAACCATATCACTCAACCTCTTTCTTCCGAGCAGTTGGATGGTAAAAATTATATCTCTTGGGCATCTCACATTGAGCTTTGGCTTGTTGGACAGGGTTATGAGACACATCTCACTCAAACTGAAGAAGATGTTCAAATCGCCGATCGTCCTCTGTGGAAGAAGATTGATGCTCAGTTGTGTTGTATTATCCGAGCCACCATCCATCCATCTCTTAAGAGTGTCTTCTGTACTCACAAAACCTGTAAAGCTGTTTGGACACAAGCTCAACAACTCTTTACAAACACCTCTCGGCGACTCTATCAAGTTTGTGAAGATCTCATGACCATCCTCAGCACCCATCAGATTAAGGATTCAATGTCAACTTATCTGGGTTCAGTCTCTAGCCTTGTGACTTCAATGAACTGCTCCCACCTGCGGCCGATCCTATTGAAGAGTTTGAAAATCGGAAGAAATTTTTTATGTCTCTGGCTTTATATGGTCTGCCCACATATTATTCTCATGTCCGTGACCAGATCCTTGGCAGCCCCACAGAAGCTACTATGGAGAATACCTGGGCGACTCTTCTCCGTGTCTCGGCCAAAGTTTTGACGTTGCCTTCTTCTGTTCCTGTCGACTTGTCAGCTTTGGTCTCTCGACACAAAGGACCTCCACCTCGCAAGGGTGGCAAGCCCGTCCTTGGTGTGATCATTGCCACCGACTGGGACACACGATTGATAAGTGCTGGAGTCTACATGGCCGTCCTCCTCGTGTTGCCCAGGTCGTTCAGAGTTATGTTGCTTCTTCAGCTTCCACTTCACAGTTGACACCGGATTCAACTCCAACACCTTCCTATAACTGACTTTCTAAAATGGTTTAAGGATCGTCAGGCTTCGGGTTCCACTGCTACCATTGCACATGCTGGTACTTCCTTTGCTGGCATATCTCGTTCTTCGGGTCCTTGGGTTCTTGATTCTGGGGTCACCGATCATATCACTGGTAATAAATCCCTATTTTCCTCCCTCAATACTTCTGGTAATTTGCCAATGGTCACCATGGCCAATGGTTCCCAAACTCAATCTCAGGGTATTGACATTGTTCATCCTTCTTCTTCTCTATCCATTCATAATGTTCTTTATGTTCCCGGCGCTCCCTTTAATTTATTATCGATAAATCAACTTACTCGAATTGTATCATTTCTTTTACTAATATATCTGTTTCTTTACGGGACCGGAGTACGGGGAGGATGATTGGCTTCGGATGTGAATCTCATAGCCTATATCGGCTTCAACAACCCTCTTTTGTTGGTTCGTCGGCGACATCTCCACTACTTATTCATGCTCAGTTGGGACATCCAGGTCTTAATAAGTTAAAACAATTACATCCTAGTCTTTCTCACTTAGAGTCTTTATCTTGTGAGTCGTGTCAATTAGGTAAGCATGTTTATAGTTCTTTTTCTCCTTGTATTGAGAGTCGGGCTATGTCTCCTTTTGCTTTGGTTCATTCTGATGTTTGGGTCCGAGTCGTGTTTCTTCTACAATGGGGTGAAGGTATTTTGTTACTTTTATAGACGATTTTTCCCGTTGTACATGGTTATATCTGATGAAGGATCGTTCAGAATTGTATTTTATTTTTTGAATCCTTTTTTCTTGAAATAAAAACTCAATTTGGTACTTTCCATCGAACTTTGCAAAGTGATAATACACGCAAGTATTTATCTACTCAATTTCGTACCTTCTTGACATCTCATGGTGTGTTGCATCGCACGTCTTGCCCTCATACCCCTCAACAGAATGGGGTTGCAGAACGCAAGAATCGTCATCTCCTTGAAACCACTCGGACACTTCTTCTCCATTCTAATGTCCCTCATCAGTTTTGGGGTGATGTCGTACTTACTGCATGTTATCTCATCAATCGCATGACTTCATCCACTCTCCAGGGTAAAATATCTCATCAAGTACTTTATCTGCATCAGCCTCTTCATCCTCTACCACCTCGGATCTTTGGTTCTATATGTTTTGCTCATGCTCTTGATCCCGGCATTGACAAACTTTCTCCCCGGTCTCATAAGTGTGTCTTCCTTGGGTACCCACGGTCTCAGAAAGGGTACAAGTGTTATTCCCCTACTCTTCGTCGGTACTTCATCTCAGACGATGTCACATTCTTTGAGTCGGTTTCTTTTTTTGTCCTTCCGCTTCATAGGCCGAGGTTTCTCCCTCTCCACCTGCACCACACCAGTAACTATCTTTTATCCTCCGGAGGCGCCTCTATCATCTCCGGCCTCGTCTCCTCCTTTGCAGGTTTATCAGCGTCGTCCTGGTTCTGCTTTGCCGCCGACCAACACTGACACTAATGTGGGCACATCTTTGGAGCCAAGTCCTTCGTCGTTTCCTCCGGTCCCATCTTCTGCCTCTGATGTTCCTATTGAACTTCGAAAGGGTATGCGTTCCACTCGTAATCCTTCTCCTCACTATGTTTCTTTGAGCTATCATCGTCTTTCCCCACCCTATTATTATTGTCTGTCTTCCTTGTCGTCTGTTTCTCTTCCAAAGACTGCAGGTGATGCCTTTGCCCATCCAGGATGAAAACAAGTTATGCTTGATGAAATGAGTGTCTTACAGAGCAATGGGACTTGGGACCTAGTTCCTCTACCTCCTGGGAAGTCAGTGGTTGGTTGTCGATGGATGTTTACAGTGAAAGTTGGTGTAGACGGCACGGTTGATCGACCTAAGGCTCGTCTTGTCGCTAAAGGCTATACTCAGGTATTTGGATTGGATTATGGTGACACCTTTTCTCCTGTTGCCAAGATATCTTCTGTGCGTCTTTTCCTGTCTATTGCTGAAATTCGCCATTGACCCCTTCATCAATTGGACATCAAAAATGCATTCTTACATGGTTACCTGCTCGAGGAAGTCTACATGGAGCAACCTCCGTGTTTTGTTGCTCAGGGGGAGTCTTCTGGTCTTGTATGTCGCTTGCGAAAATCTTTATATGGTCTCAAGCAGTCACCCAGAGCATGGTTCAGTAGATTTAGTACCGTAATTCAACAGTTTGGCATGACTCGAAGCGAGGCTGATCATTCTGTCTTTTATCGCCACTCATCTACTGATTGCATCTATATAGTGGTTTATGTTGATGATATTGTCATCACAGGTAATGATCATCTTGGGATTTCACAAGTAAAACATCTTTTCAAACATTTTCAGACAAAGGATCTCGGCAAACTCAAATATTTTCTAGGGATAGAAGTGGCACAGTCTAAAGATGGGATCATTATATCCCAAAGAAAGTATGCAATGGATATTTTGGAAGAAACAGGAATGTTAAACTCAAAGACAGCCGACAATCCCATGGATCCTAATGTCAAGCTCCTGCCAAATCAAGGGGAGCCTCTTTCAGATCCTGAACAGTACAAGCGATTGGTAGGGAAACTAAGCTACCTTACTGTCACTCGTCCGAATATCACATTTGCAGTAAGTGTAGTAAGTCAGTTTCTTAGCTCTCCGTGCAAAGAACATTGGGATACCGTAACTCGCATTATTCGATATATCAGAGGTGCACCAGGAAAGGGTCTTCTATATGAAGACAAAGGACATACTCAAGTCGTGGGGTATTCTGATGCAGATTGGGCAGGATCTCCTTCTGATAGAAGATCCACTTCTGGATTTTGTATATTTGTCGGAGGTAACCTTGTTTCTTGGAAAAGCAAAAAGCAGAATGTTGTGGCAAGATCCAGTGCAGAGACAGAATATCGAGCTATGGCTATTGCAAGCCAAGAACTTATATGGTTAAAACAGTTGCTTCAGGAACTAAAGTTTGGAGAGGTTATACAAATGCCACTCATATATGGCAACCAGGCCGCTATGCATATTGCCTCAAATCCAATCTTCCATGAGAGGACAAAGCATATTGAAGTTGACTGTCACTTTGTCAGAGAGAAAGTCATATCTGGAAAAATATCTACTAGTTTTGTCAACTCAAATGATCAGCTAGCAGATATATTCACTAAGTCACTTAGAGGTTCTCGAATTAACTACATATGTAACAAACTTGGTGTATATGATCTATATTCTCAAGCTTGAGGGGGAGTGTTAGAATAATCATAGGGATATTTTTATCTTTTGGTGTATATCTTCTTTCCTATATAAAGGCCTAACTCGTGGTTCCAATATATGAGAATTTAGGGCTTTACTTTAAACACCGAAGATATTAAAAGTTTTTTTGGCGACTTAGATGAATATGTCTACATGCCTTTAGAGGTTGCTATACATTTGAATGACACGGCCTTAGAGAATTAGAGGCTTTGGATCAACAACATCATAAGCTAAAAGACAATTAGATATTATATTTTGATGAAGATAGAAATATAATAGCCCAAAAATTTGATGATGACACAATTAGTCTACCCATACCTGCCAAAGACTTGATGAATCTAGGAGAATCATCAGCCACTTCTAAACCAGCATATAAAGTGTGGATGCCCAAAAGCACAATGGGAACCATAGATTATGGACATGGACAAGGACATTCTCCTAGAACTAGGATAACCTCTGAAGAACCAAAAAAATTTATATATCTCCACAATAGTATGATATTGTTTACTTTGGACCTAAGCCCTCAGTTTTGCTCTTGGGCTCTACCCAAAATACATCATATCAATGGAGATATCTTTTTCTTATAAACGTATGATCTTTCCCATGTTTTCAATGTGAGACTATGTTTACAACCTAGAAACCCCAACAATCCCCCCCTCAAACAAAAGACCACAGGTCCCTCTCAAGCATCGGATCACTCTTGACCTGCAGGGTCTCCCCTACTTTGTTCAAGATTTCCCCCCTTAGTTCGATCCTGAATCATGGCTCTGGCTCGTGCTTCTTCCAGCGGTTAGTCCGGTGAAGAGTGACCTCGTTTTGAGACCAATTGTTAGGACCAAAAGGAATTTAGTTATCTCCATAATAATATGATATTGTCTCCTTTGGGCTTAAACCCTCATGGTTTTACTCTTGGGCTCTACTCAAAAGACTTCATACCAATGGAGATATTGTTTCTTATAAACTCATGATCTTTCCCATATGTTTTCAATATGGGACTATGTTTGCAACCTTTCAACCCCGTATATTAACAACCCTTTAGTAAGGACTATTGGAAAAAGACGACCACTAGAAGTCACCTTCTTTGGAAAAGATGTTGTACTTTTGAATATCATAGAATGCACTTAATTATATGACACATACTTGGAGCAATGGATAATGTTTGTTAAACAAGATTATCAAGCCAAGCATGAATTAGACATAGAAATAGGAGACGCTATAATTAAAATAGGACAAAACTACTTAGGAGATGTAACTAAAGCAGCTTTGGAAGACTCACGGATTGCCACACAAGGTAATAATATACTTAATTTCTACTATGAAATTCACAAACTACTTACATCTAGAAATACAAATACAAGATTAGAAATCAGACAAAAAGAAACAATGCGAGACTTAGAACAACTTCAACTTTTCAGTTGGAATTATATTAAACCTTTTTCTAATGATTTTATGACATCTACAGCAATTTCAAGAAATTATTGCAATCCTGTTTTAAGAGAAAGACTATTTAGCAAACTTCCAGGAGACTTAGGAAAGGAAAATCATAAATTTTGGACTGATCTAAATATGTCAGCATTGCATGATAATATTGGAGTTAAGATTCAACGCATTCTCTTAGAATGCGCTTAATTATATGACACATACTTGGAGCAGTGGATAATGTCTGTTAAACAAGATTATCAAGCCAAGCATGAATTAGACATAGAAATAGGAGACGCTATAATTAGAGTAGGACAAAACTACTTAGGAGATGTAGCTAAAGCAGCTTCGGAAGACTCACGGATTGCCACACAAGATAATAATATACTTAATTTCTACTATGAAATTCACAAACTACTTACATCTAGAAATGCAAATACAAGATTAGAAATCAGACAAAAAGAAACAATGCGAGACTTAGAACAACTTCAACTTTTCAGTTGGAATTATATTAAACCTTTTTCTAATGATTTTATGACATTTACAGCAATTTCAAGAAATTATTGCAATCCTGTTTTAAGAGAAAGACTATTTAGCAAACTTCCAGGAGACTTAGGAAAGGAAAATCATAAATTTTGGACTGATCTAAATATGTCAGCATTGTATGATAATATTGGAGTTAAGATTCAACGCATTCTTTTAGAATGTGCTTAATTATATGACACATACTTGGAGCAGTGGATAATGTTTGTTAAACAAGATTATCAAGCCAAGCATGAATTAGACATAGAAATAGGAGACGCTATAATTAGAGTAGGACAAAACTACTTAGGAGATGTAGCTAAAGCAGCTTCGGAAGACTCACGGATTGCCACACAAGGTAATAATATACTTAATTTCTACTATGAAATTCACAAACTACTTACATCTAGAAATACAAATACAAGATTAGAAATCAGACAAAAAGAAACAATGCGAGACTTAGAACAACTTCAACTTTTCAGTTGGAATTATATTAAACCTTTTTCTAATGATTTTATGACATTTACAGCAATTTCAAGAAATTATTGCAATCCTGTTTTAGGAGAAAGACTATTTAGCAAACTTCCAGGAGACTTAGGAAAGGAAAATCATAAATTTTGGACTAATCTAAATATGTCAGCATTGTATGATAATATTGGAGTTAAGATTCAACACATTCTCTCTAAACTTAAAGAAAAATGCACGTACATACAAATACAAAAACAATTTAAAAAACCAACAATATGAGTTTTGCAGTCAAATCTACACCCCGCAACAATATGGAACAACCCAATCACACAGAAGACTAAGAAAAATTACATGACCTATGATTAAGGCACAACCCAAATAGAAACAAAAGAAAATTTATTATGTGCGGAAAAGTAGGAAAAAGAAACCTTATTTGAACAAAGAAAAATATGTCAGAAAATTTAAACCCAAAAAGACTTATGCTAATACAAGCACTATGCTAATACAAGCACTTGCTTTGCTGGTAATGCACCAGGACACCTTTCTTCTACTTGTACCAACCACAGAAAACTTTCCAGTAGAGAAGCCCAATTAGTAGGATGTACCAATCTTGATTTAATAGAAGTACAATAAGATGTCTCTGATACTTCTTCTATTTATTCTATTGTGTTCGTCAATGATATGGAAGAATGCACTTCCTCTTCTGATTACACACTAATCAACTATTTGTTACAGCCTCCTTACGGAAACAATGCCCAATATGAAATACCTCCTCCTTTTCTTCAAGATAATTTAAGTGATTTTGAGGATACTATAAATCTCATAGACAATTTTAATTTCATGTATAAACAATTTATTCCACAAAATTTAACAAACTTAAGATCATAACAAAGAGTGAATCCTTAAAGAAGGAACCGACAGTGTTCCTTGCTTTATTTATAATTACTATCCATCTGTGTTAAAACAGGCAACTTGTAAATTATGTAAAAAACAATGTTGTAACATATGTCTGGAAACAATTTTCCAAATCACAATTCCTCCTATTCACACAATTCGTGGCAGTACAAGAAATGTGCTATTAGAAACCCGAGTTTCAGTATTAGAAATTAGACTAAACTTACTTGAAATCAAAATAACAACCCTAAGGGAACAACAAGCTTCTACTTTCCCACTCGATGAGGGCAAAAGCCTAATAATTTTAGAGGAATCCGAAGACACAAATTTTGTATTCATTAAAACCCCTAGCATTTGTAACACAGGGTCAGTGTACCCTCAAAATACAAGGACATGAACTCACTCTTCATGCCTGTTTGGACAGTGGTGATACCACTTCCACTATTGATGAATCCCTTTTATTTATCAGTTTTACCCAACACTCTGATCAAGCAAACCAATAAACCTTTAATTAGTACCCAATTTGATGGACAACTTTCGTGCCACAAATTTGTTAAAAATTTCCAACTTCGTTTCTATACTAATTGGTACTTTCAGTCACCCTCTCCTTCTGAATCAATTATGGGTACGCCCGTTACATCATCAACAAATTTCAGGTCTTAATTTCCTTCTTGCCACTGATAGAGCTCTTTTACTTACTAAGGATTCTGTCATATTCCTTTCTACTCCTGTCATTGCCCCCATACTCTGATTATCCCTCTGAGGTCAAGCACTCAGAAGCGTGGTGATACCCCTTGCATATTTTCCCTGCTGAAAATCCTACTTCTGCCTCTTGTTCTTGCCCTAAGAAAGGATCCTGTAAATCAAACAAACCCCGTCACCCGCAGGAAAACTAATTTCAGTTGGCATCTCAAGCCCAGACTTAGACCTAGAAGAAGATTTAGTCCTAAGCTACATTCTACAACCAGATACTGACTTATACCCACAACATTTTATTAGTCCAACATATTTGCTAACTTTACTCCAAACACAGGACACTTTAGACTCCATAATTTCTAAACTAGAAAAGCTAGAAATTATCGGAGAAAATCCAACAAAATACTAGGAAAGAGATAAGGTATACTGCAAACTCAATATTATTAATCCTGATCTCAGCATAAAGGCTCAAGACTTAAAATACACTAATTGAGAAAGAGAAGAATGTAAAATACATATTTCTCAACTACTTACTCTTAAAGCTATTCAACGCTCTGAATCAAGACATCAAAGTCCATTCAAAAAAACAAAAAAAAAAAGACAGTCCGATGCACGAAACTCCCGCCATGCGGGGTCCCGAGGAAGGATCCATTGTACGCAGCTTTACCCTGCTTTTTACAAGAGGTTGTTTCCAAGATTCGAACTCATGACCTTTTGGTCATATGGCAACAACTTTACCGTTGCGCCAAGGCAACAACTTTACATAGAAATCCATTCATTGTAAATAAAATAGCAGAACAGAAAAGAGGTCAATCTCGAATGGTGTTTAATTATAAACGACTAAATGACAATTGTCATGAAGATGGATATAAAATACCATATAAGGACCAACTCTTGAATAAAATTCAAAACTCAAAGTGATATTCAAAATTTGATATGAAATCTGATTTTTTTTCCAAGTTATAATCACCCTGACTCTATCCAATGGATAGCATTCTCTGATTCAGAAGGGCATTTTGAATGGTTAGTCATTCCATTTGGACTTAAAGTTGCCTCCCAAATCTTCCGATGCAAAATGGATGACATTCTAGAGGTGCATCTTCCTTTACTTGTGTCTATATAAATGATGTACTTGTTTTCTCTAAAACAAAAGAACACTATGCACACTTACACATGATTAATAGTTTCACGATAGCAAATGAAACTAGCCACAACCCATATAGACTTTCTTGGCAGTGAAATTGGACAAGGAAAAATAACCCTTCAACATAACAACCAAAATTTTAGATTTTTCAGAGAAAATGGAAGAGATGAAGACTCTTAGATCTTTTCTTGGACTTTTAAATTATGCAAGACCATATTTAAAAGACATAAGGAAAATTAGTGGTCCTTTATATGACAAAACTTCACAACTGGACAAAGATATTTTAATCAGCAAGATATTGGTAAGGTTAAACAAATAAAAGCTATGGTGAAACAATCCCTTGTTCTTACTTTACCCTTAGATACAGATTACTTGGTAATAGAAAATGTTAGTTGTGAAACTGGATGGGGTGGAGCCTTATTTAGAAAATTGTCTAAATACAAACCAAAGACCTCTAAATCTTTATGCAGATACTCATCAGAAAAGTACAAAGAAAAGAACATCTTACTTCACTTGACAACGAAATTCTAGCAGTTATATATTGTTTAGAAGCCTTCATGTTGTATATATGTAGCAAGGCCGAAATTACAATTAGGATTGATTGTGAAGCAATAGTTCGGTATAGTCAGCAAACAAAGGGAACTATAAGTGATTAGGCTGAAAATGATGGATCAAGTTTACAGACACCAACATTAATTGCGGATTAAAAATAAATTGGGACGAACTAATAATTCCCTAGATGATACTTTATCTGGACTTCTTCAATAATTCTCCTTACTTTTCTACAGAACTTACAGAGAAACACAGGAAGGTCAGAACTTATGGATACAAGACTATGAAGTTCGGAACTAGGAACTTCAATAGTACTTAAGGAAATAAGATACTTTCCAATTTGAACTTAGATCAAATCTTGATCAAGTACAATAATGCCTTATTGATAAAATATCTAGAACATCCCTGCTTCACCAGGAATAGCAAATCACAAAATTACTATCATAAATGGTCTCTCTAATTACTTCGTTACAACAATACAAAAATCCATAAGGAAAAAATTCTCTTGTTATGCTATCTTTTCAGGTATGCATTAACTTTACTCCACATGGGATGAGATAAAAATGGTACTCCCATACGATAATAAACCTTCTTATAAGGGATTCAATTGTGGATGAAGCCTATGATTCTATTATGTGGCATGTGAGTAAGACTTGTCAGGCAGGCCCGGAGTAAATCATAAGCTTAAAGGCAATTTATGTTGTTGCTCAAGGAAGCCTAAAGTACGTAAAACTTAAAAGGCATTTTATGGTCTCAAACAAAGCCCTCAAATGTGGTTTGAGAAGTTTTCTCAAGAAAACTATGCAAGTTGGTCTCGAGTATAACAAAGCAAACCATTAAATTTTTGTTCCGTACACTACCACCAGTATCCTAATTTTAGCAATTTATGTTGATGACATTTATACAGGAAGTGATGTGCAACCTATCATAGATGCCAAAAATGAAGTAAAAATTGTTAGCAATGATCTGAGAAGGCCGTATACTTTTTAGAGGAATTTAAGAGTTGTTCAAGAAAAGGTTTACAATACAAGAAGCATAAAGACTTAAATATTAAAGATGTTGCATATGTTGGACCAAATACAAGCAACCTTGTAACATGGAACAGCAAAAAGCACAATGTGAGAACATGATCTAGTGTTGGAGCGAAATACATCGCAATGGCACATACAGCCTATGAGATGATGTGTATAAATATCCTTGAAGAATTTAGCTTTAACATTACAGAATCAATAGATATGCATTGTAACAAACAATCCAGTGTTCCATGGACATAAAACATAATAAAGTAAATTGTCTTTATTCAATATGTGTAATATCTAAGAAGATCAAAAACCAAGCACTTCTTAGAAGAACAAACAATTGACATCTTTACCAAGTCACTCTTTAGGCATGATAGATATCTATGCTAGGAGTGCTAGAAAAAGAAAAACAAGTCTTTTCTTTGTATCACTTAGTCTTAAGGCCTTTTCTATATTCCCTAGTCTTAAGGCCATTAACAATATTGCCTACTCTAAATTTACCCAAGTGTATATTTACCTAGTTTTTAGTATATTAGTTGTGTTGATGGCTATAAACATATACGGTGTACTCTCTTAAAACAAAAAGTTTCTTCCTCTCAACTTATACTGTGTATAAATAGTTCCAACATATATAAACCCCCAACAGTCTCAACTTATAATATGTACAAATAGTTCCACCGAATATAAGCACCCAACAGAGTAACTAATAGTTTAATAAGCAATGTGGGAATATTTACTCTAACAAATAGGAAGACACACTAAAAAGAAACATCTTAGTGTATGAGCAAAAAGAAGAGATAGAAAGATCTAGATTCTACTTTGCCCTTGTGAGATACCCATTAGATGGAGTGATTGGTATATTAAAAATCATGAATGATATACACGGGGATTGAGATCTCGTGCCGAATTAGTCGAAACGAGCGAAACATTTTGGTCCATCCGCCGACCGGCTAAGACACTAACCTGGCACCAATCCCACGGACGCCCACGGTCACATCGTAGGGGCATTGCGACATCCGCGGCTGTGCAGGAGAGGCCGCACGACTCCCGTGACCACGCCCCCTAGCTACGTGAAAAAGGTTGTGCGACCCCGTGGAAGGGGTCGCGCGATCCCCGTGGAAGCACCGGAGAGGCCACGCGACCCCGTGGCTGCGCCAAGGGTTGTAGTCAGTTTTTTAATTAAATCTTTTTAAAAAATTAAAACAAATCCTAGGATTAATAGGAATAATTCAAATAGGTTTAATTAAATCCTAATAAAATCTAATTAATTAAATATTTTATTTATTTTAAATTTAAATATATATAATAAAAATTTTATTTATTTATTTATTTTTAGTTATGTTATTTAATCCTGTCCAAAAGTCGATGAGATGAATGCTGAGGATGTGACGATCCCGCTGACCTCTTGTGGACTTCGCTCCGGTCTTGCAACACAAGCAACGTCTGTGCCGAGCAAGGGAAGGGGTCCCGGCAATGGCCCTCCGATGCTCAAGTCAGACTCCGACGAAGAAGAAGAAGCAAGTAGCAGAGCAATAGAAATCGCATACAACGCGTACCTCCGCCAATACTTGGCCTCCCTTTATATAGAGCTCCTGTAACGCGCGTGCACGCTTCCCAAGACGGACATACATCTCAAAACTTTCCCTGAAAAGACTTGTCAATAAAGTGTCCCTGATACAGTACCTTAACGGGCCGAGCATATCTCTGAAGTGATAGTGGAAGCTTCCGTCGTACAATCCTCTGTCTGACCATGCCGTCTGTCAACGACACTAGCTCCCAAAAGGATGTCGAAAGATATCATGCTATGTATGTTGCTTGGTCGAGTGGAATGGTGGCTCGACCGGAGTTTCACTGTCCACATGTTGTTTGTTGTCGGGCCAAGCGGGATAGCCGCTCGACCGGAAGTCCACTGTCTGCATGCACTGTTGCTGGGCCGAGCGGGATGGTCGCTCGATCGGAAGTTCTCTGTCCGTATGCTCGACTGATGTCAAGTCTGATGCTAGGCCGAGCGGGGTAACTACTCGGCCGAAGTTGAACTCTATCGTTGCCATGCCTCGCTGTCCGACCGAGCAGGGTAGCCGCTCGACTTTTGCACATCGTTCTCCTTTGAGGGACGCATTATATACGATTTCTACTGTTGTGCTACAGTTTTCTCATTTGCTCTGCCACTTGCTTCTTCTTCGCCAGAGTCTGACTTGAGCGTCGGAGGACCATCACCGGGACCCCTTCCCGGGCTCGGCATCGACGCTGCTTGTGTTGCAAGACCGGAGCGAAGTTCAAAGGAGGTCAGCGGGAGCGCCAAATCCCCAACATCCATCTCATCGACTTTCGAACAGGATCATTATTATTATTTTTTAATGATCTAATTATCTCTAATTTAAATAAATAATCAAATATATTTATTAAAATTCTAATTAAATTATCCCATTAAAATATCTAAAAATTAATTTAAAATTCTAAAAAATTCTAATTAAATATTATATATTCCTAAACCCTCCGCAGCTGCGGGTCACCACAATCGCTTAGTATTTTTAATTTAGTTAATTTTTTTTAAATATCTAATTTTTTTATAAATAAACTATTGTTAATAATAATTAAAGAATATTAAAAATTATTTCAAAATTTTTAAATAATTTTATATTTTATTAAATATTTATAAAATAATTTAATTTTTAAAAATAATTTTAAAATTAAACATAAATTTAAAATAATCTAAAAATTTAAAAATATTTAATTCTTAAACATTTCAAATAATATTTTTTAAATTAAAAATTTACAAATACATTAAAAATAATTTAAAATTTTCAAATAATTTTATAATTATTTTTATAATTTTAAATTTAGTTTTGAATTTTAAGAATTACTTATTTTTTAAAATATTTTTTATAAAAAACTCAATAGGCAATATTTTATGAGAAAATATTAAAATATAAATTCAACATTTCAAAATATAAAATATCTTTAGTAATCAAATATTAATATACATTTATATTTATATTTAAAAAAATACCGAAACTATATCGGTACGAAAAGATATGATACTGAAACTCTATTGTTCCGATCCGAAACAGAAACCTCAACATGAGTTAGAGATTTTAAACCTTGGATATATACCAAATTTCCTACTGCTATAAACAAATCAGTTCCAAATGCAATGCCAACACAGGATTAGAACTGATATGATGTACTAAGCAAGCCTACAAATCATATCAACGTTTAAGGATTTCTAGTGATAAAAAAAAATAAACGTCTTAGTTTGAATATTCTGAAAATTATGCCATGTTTACATAGACAGAAGGAAACTAATTCACAGAGTTCCCCACCACAGTCCTTATTCCTTCCCAAGCATGACTCCCCACAAACTCAATTTGTGGATTGACTTCGAGTTAAAAGATCTCATTTCAACTCGAGGTAAACAAGGGAAGGAATACGAAATGTGCCTGGGCCCCACTAATCCATGGAATTGATTGTGAGCTGTGCTCAGGAATTGCACCAATACTTGGAATAATTTCCTTCCGTCTGTGTAATCCCAGCATTAAAGATGCAGCATCATTCATCTGATTACATCAAGATGTACCTGTTTTTTCTCCAATTCCTCAGTCCTTGCTGTCAATCTTTTGATGATTTCTACCAACTAAGAAAAAAGAACATTATAAGAGACAAAAGATAACAAACAAGAAGAAAGAATGCATACAGGAGCTGTTATTACATGAAAAGAAAAGGTTAAATACCTCAGTATTTACTTGCAGGTCAGATGTAGATCTATTTTCTTCCATACTAGGTGGTAACAAAATATTCCTTTTGCACGTTTCAGGAAATATACATGGAACAGGATCGTCAATTTTACAATCTTTCAAAGACAAACTTGAAGATGCATGATCAATTGAAATCATTTTAGGCTCATGCAAAACTTTCTCCAAGTTGGGAAATGATGCTTCATCCTTGGATTGTTGATCCAGTAAGGGATTTTCTCCAGCCAAGTGAAGGTTAGTAATCAGATAATGCTCCTGAACATTGTCATCCAAATCCATTATTTTTTCTTCAATATCCCCCTCGTACTGAACATTGGATAATGCCTTTCTTGCATTATCAAGTTTTTCATAATTGCCAAAATCAATTGATTCAAACTTATCCATTTTTCTAAGCTCAGGAGAATATTTTCTCTCTATTTCATCACCAATTTTGTCTGTATTCTCCTGGCCGTCAATTCTCTTCCATTTCGTAGTCACTAATGCTGATAGCAAATTGGTCTTGTCAGAGGAAAAGGAAGCTTTCATGAAATTGGCTGGAACTGATAAAGGTTTGAATAAAAGCATCAAGTTGTTTGCTTGTGCATGATCCAGTTCAAACCAAAAATGTTTTTGACTATAATAATTGCTCTGAATTACAGTCATGAATTGTTTTTCTGAGAGAGGTTCGCAAGGTGTCTTGGTAAGCACACGAACCTGAAGTAAATAAATGTTATTTGATTGCAAACAAACAGTCAAAGGGAAATCCTTTATGACATACCAAACAAGTACAGACACATAAATATTATTTGATTACAAACTATTCCTAATTACTCCCTCAAATTGTTATAACATAACAAATCTTGTGGAAAAATAAATCATGTAAGTAGCAAGTAAATTGTTAAAATGGTACAAACATACTGATGGATCCTTAAATCAATTTTACAATTAGAGGAGTTTATATGCACAAATGTTTAACTTGAATTATGAACAGAACTAGAGAAACCAAACTTTTTAAGCAGAAATAACATAAAATACATGTAATATAACTTCAGCAATAACGAGGAAAGAACTGAAGCCACAGTTGCAAATCAGAATAGCATATATCTTGAATCCATTGTTCAACAAAAATGTCATATCAATAAAAACAATTCTTAGACCAAATGGTAGGTTATCAAATTGGAAAGGTGCTTTTGGAGTGTTGTAGGATTATTATATACCTCTTAGGTTAAACAAACTTTTATAATCCCAAGAGTACAGTACGATTAGCCATGTCGCATGGGTAGTCATTATTAAAGAAACAACACAGACAATAGTGAGTTTAGGGGTGAGGCAATGTTCTAAAACGCAAGCTAGGCACTCGGCAGCCAACAACCGCACCAGAAAAGTGCTGGGCAGCCAGCCTAGGCGGCCCTGTGCAGCCCTATATGGCGCTGTGCGGTGCAGAAATTTCTTTTCTTTTTTCCTTTCCTTTGAAGCCCTAAATCCTATCCTTCAATGATTCATCTGCCTCTCACGTCGGTTCGACTGCCTCTCTCCTCCGCCGGAAGCATCTGCTCGATGATCTATTTTATGCAATTAATTTTTTTTTAATAATTTATTTTATGCAATTAATTTTTTTTTAATAGTTTATTTTATGCAATTATTTTTTTTTGCCTCCCGCAACGCTTCCAGCGTCGAGGGGCGTGTCCGTTGGACACGTCGCAGGAAGCTTCTGGCGGCACTAGACACTTCGCCGGAGGCTTCCAGCGGCGCCAGAAGCGTCGCAGGACATATCCGACGTCATGGGATGGGCGCGTCACGCAACGCTAGCACCGAAAGCGTCCAATGACGCTTCTGGCGCCGCCGGAAGCCTCCGATGAAACGTCCGGCAGCGCTTGAAGCTTCCGGCGACACGTCCAACGCCGCTGCACCGGGTTTAGCGATGTTTTTTTAAAACAAATTTTGTTTTTTAATTTATTTATTATGTATTTAATTCAAACAGCTCCTCGCTTAAATGGAGTAAATCGAATAGGCTTTTATAAATCCTAATTAAATTATCCCAATAAACTATATAAAAAATATATTTAAAATTAAAATCTTTTTATAAATTTACTTATATTCTAATAATATTATATTTAAAAAATTTTTAATAAATATTATTAATGAATTTATATTCTAATATTTTATATTTAAAATTTTAAAAAAATTAAAATATCTTATTAATTCATATAAATCATATTTATATTCATAATTTTATATTTAAAATTTTTTAGAAATCTAATAAATTTTATTAATTCATATAAATCACATTTATATTCTGACTATATTTTGCTGATTTATATTTTTTGATTTATTGATTTAACTGGCCTTAAGTCTTAATCATGCCAAATACAATAATTTCATCAACTCGAAAGGATATTCCTTTTATATTTTTCTTAGACTTGTTAATGATTCTAAAGTTCCTAAATTTATTCTTAAGTCACTTTTCATGTTATCACAATTACAATGACAAGCAATCCATCATCGATGGCATCCGTCACTCAACCCGAATCCAAAATTCTTACGAGAAATTCAAATGACATCGGATAAGAGTTCGGGATGTTGATTGATCCTAAAAATGTCGACAAAATTAAATACAAATTATAAAAAAACGATGTCAAGGGAGTGTATAGAATCAAGGAGCACATAGGAAATATACTTGAAAATGCATTTGGTTGTCAAAAGCCTCTCAAGAAGATAAAAATAAATGCAAACAAGCTATTTTAGAAGGGAGAAAACAAAAGAACAAAATAATGGAAGAACAAAGTTATAGAGCAGAAGTGACTATTTCTCTAGACGAACAAGAAGGTCCTAAAATTGAAGGGATAGATGAGATTAAAAAACCTCTTCCACTTAGGCCCATGGATAGATATACATCGGTAATTGCTCCAAAAAATATAGGTTCTACTGGAAGTAAAGTGTTTCGCAAAAAAATATTAATAAGGTTCTTTTCAAAGAGAAAACTCCACAAGTTCAATAATATGTTCGGAGATAAGTTTATGAAAATGTAATCCCATTCGATGTTGTTGATAATGATAACTTCAAGCAACTAATGGAGGCAGTAGGTCAATTTGGACCAGGATTCAAGCCTCCAACTCAACATCAACTTAGGGAGACACTATTGAAAGCCTAAATTGAAAGAACAAAGCAACTGCTGAAGAAACATGAAGAAGAATGGGTAAAGAATGAGTGCTCGATCATGACAGATGCATGAAGTCAGAGAAAAAGAAACATCTTAAATTTGTGTGTTAATTGCAAGAAGAGTACTATATTTTTTAGAGTCTAAGGAGTCATCAGACGAGGCACATACAGCTGAACTTATTTTTGAGTATGTTGACTAGTGTGTTGAACAAGTAGAAGCTTAGAATATTGTTCAGATTGTAACAAACAATGTCACCAACAATATGGCTACAATTAAATTGATGAGAGAAAAATGACCTGGGATCTTTTGTTGTTCATGTGCAACTCACACTGTTAAATCTCATGCTTGAAAGTATTGGCAAGCTTCCCCGATATAAAAAGGTTATTGAGCAATCCAAGTCTTTTACCATTTTCATTTATGTTCACCATAAAACTGTCACTGATGAGAAGTTTCACGAAGAAGAGAGAATCCGGACATGAGTTCCAAGTTTGCATCCAATTTTCTCACATTGTAAAGTTTGATTGAAAAAAAAATCTAGTTTAAGGGTCATGTTTACAAAGGGATATTGGCATACATGAGTTTTTGGAATGATGTGACACTTTGTTTAAAAATATTTGCTCCTTTGGTAAGAGTTCTTCGATTGGAAGATGGAGATAGAAAGTCATCTATGGGGTTTATACATGGGGAGTTTCTTCAAGCTAAAGAAGATATCAAGATGGCTCTGAACAACGTGAAATCAAATTATCAATATAACTTAGTGATTATTGAGTCAAAAATGAAGGATAGACTTGATACATCATTGCATACCGCTGTCTTTTTGTTGAATCCCTATTTTTACTATAAAGAAAGTTCTATTGCTCATTACAAGGAGGTTGCGGCGAGGATTTTTGAATGCATAGAAATTTTGCATGTCAATTTGTTAGATCTACAAGATACAATAAAATACAAAATTGAATTATTTGGAAAAACATTGGCAGCAAAAGCATGTAAAAAAAATGATGATATATTTGATCCATGTGCATGGTGTACATATGGTGCTCACACCCAACTTGCTAAGAGTGATACTTTCATTAACTATGGGTGTGAAAGAAATTAGAATACATTTGAAGGAGTAAAACTTTACGTCTTTAATTAAAATAAAGTATCAATTTTTAAAATTTATATGCATGTTACTAACTATAATATTTACTCTTTTTTTTTTAATTCATAAAAAGAAAAGAAATAGATTAGATATCAACAAGTTGAACAATCTAGTATTTGTCCAATTTAATGTTAGATTATTGAAATGTCGATGTTCTTTTTGCAAAAGATGATTTAAATGTTGAATTGTGGATGTTGGGGAAGATGATGAAGTTGAACTAGGTTCCAGACTCACATGCAAATGATTGATGAAACAAGTGGAGCAGATGAAAATCTACAACCCAAAAAAACTCTAGGCTAAGAGAACTTCACGAGGATGATTTTGCATCCGAAGAAGAGGAGGATCACAATAATGATATTGAGTTTGTGTCCAATGAAGAATAAGTTGTTGAAAATTATAGAGAAGTAGAATAAATATGTGATATTTTATTGGTTGTGTAATTTTGAACTCATTTAAAATTTGATGTTATTGTGTTAAAGTTATAATATGCGATTTATGTTGATATCGAGGAATCTGCCTAACAACGCCTAGTCTCCGCCTAGGCGCTGGTTTGTCATCAAACTAGCGTCTAGTGAATTTTAGAACCTTGGGGTGAGGATATAAATGTGAGGTTATTATGAGAGGAAAAATTATATTGATATGATATTTATATGTTCAAAGATATAGAACCTATCATTAAACAAACTGAATTAATTAAAGTTGAAGATAAGGGCAAAAGAAAGGCTGGAGACAATTTTAATTGATATAAATAAAAGTGTTGAATGACAAGTTTTATAAATGAGATGAGATTGTATAACGTAGTGTCAAATAGTTGTGAACAACTTATACATAAATAAATAGAAGAAATAAATAGTTGTTCACAAGAATAAACAGTTGTGAGAACAAAGTAGGAAATTCCTTAAATTAGGAGGTTTAGTTAAATCTTTAGGAATAATTAGTTTCCTATTCTCTCTTCTTATTTCTTATTTTATCTATTGTAATTTTGTATATAATATTCGGTATTCCCATTCTGAAATCAAAAGAATTTCCACATCAATTCTTTCCACATGTTATCAAAGCATTAAGCGTTCAATGCTAATTCTCTTTTCCTTCTAGGCTTCTGCATTTCTTCATCAAGGTCAATTCTGCATTTCTGCATTTCCTAGGCGGATTCAACAACATAGAAATTGAGAAACTTCAAGGATTGTTGAGTTCTATTGATAAACTGTCTGACACATGCTCTTTGACTCTCTCAAGTATCCCCTCACTCATTGTATGAATATCTCAAATTGTTGCTAATTTTGGAAATGTTTACCTTACTCCTAGCCTTATCCTTTAAAACGTCCTCCATGTACCAACCTTGTTTCCGTTCAAAAACTAACAACTGAACTTCACAATCATGCCATCCCCCCCCCCCTCCTCTTCTTATTGTGTTTTCCAAGACCAGGACTCAGGGAGGAGGATTGGATTTGCTAAGGAACATGGTGACCTTTACTACCTTGAATCCACTAAGAAGAATAATTTGTGTATCACAAATGTCTTGATCATTTCTCTTTTAGAGTTTTAAGGATTATGTTTCCTGATCTTTTTCAAAGATTGGATGTTTATGAGTGTGATGTTTGCAAATTGGCAAAATATTCTCGTGTACCCTCTCCTATTAGCAATAAAAGAAGTTCTACTCCCTTTCATTTAATTCATAGTGACATATGAGTCCTTCTAATATTTCCAATGTTACTAGGGTTCGATGGTTTATCTCCTTAATTGATGATTACACTCGGGTTACATGGTTGTTTCTCCTCGAACAAAAATTTGATGTAGCATTATTATTCATAATTTCCACTCAACGATTCAAAATCAATTTGGAGTGAAAAAAAAACTTTAGGACCAATAACGCTAGAGATTACTTCAATCAAACTTTGTCCTCCTATTTCCAACACCAAGGAATTATTCATGATTCGTGTTGTGTTCATACACCCCAACAGAATGGAATAGCAGAAAGGAAAAATGGGCATTTACCCAACACTACTCGTGTCATTCTTCTCCACAATAATGTCCCTAAATCCTATTAGGAAGAAGCTATCCTTAATGTCGCGTACATCACGTGTCTTAGATAACAAGAGTCTCATGCAACTCCTCAACGATTTTTATTCTCATTTTCGAACCACAAATGGACTTACTCCTAGGTTTTTTGGGCGCACTGCTTTTGCCCATATCCATGGTCCGCTACGGGGTAAACTTGACCCTCGTGTCAACAAATGTGTCTTCCTTGAATAGTCATCCACTCAATAAGGGTACAAGTGTTACCACCCTTGATATTAAAAGTTTATATCTCGGCTGATGTTACCTTCATTTAACATACCCCATTCTTCTCCCGGGGGGAGATTTCAGTGACAGAAGATAGCACTACTGAGTCATTTGAACTCATTAACGCTCTTGATCTTCCTCCTACTCAAGTTCATACCAAATCACCTTCTATTCCTATTTCATCTAGTGAGTCACCTCCATCTTCCTTTCCATCAAGTGTTTCTTGTGATACTTCAAGTATTCCTCAAGTGTGTTCAAGGAGAAAGGTCGCTCCAAAGGCTAAACAAGTCCAAGAACCTCAACCACAAACCTCCGACCCTAGTACTTGGATCATGGTAAGATCTGCTCTAACATATAACCTTGACTTTCCCATTGATGTTAGAAAAGGTACTAGAGAATGCACCAAGCACCCTCTCTATCCTCTATCTCACTATGTTTCTCTTAAATATCTATCACTAGCCCACAAAAGGTTCATTGTGAGTCTAAATACCATGACTATTCCCAATACTGTTTCTGAGGCATTTTCATAAAAGGAATGGAGGGATGTCATAAGGGAGAAAATGGATGTATTAGAAAAGAATACGACAGGGGAGGTTATTGAGAAGCCAAAAGAAGAAGAACATTGTTGATTGTAAGTGGATTTTCACACTAAAATACAAAACAGATGAATCTCTTGAGAGATATAAAGCTAGGTTGGTGGCAAAAGGTTATACTCAGACTTGTGATGTAGATTATCAGGAGACCTTTGATCCAGTTGCAAAAATGAATACTGTCAGAGTTTTATTATCTTTAGCTACACACTTCAACGGCTACTCCTACGGTATGAAGTGAAGAATGCATTTCTCCATAGAGATTTAGATGAAACTTATACCAAGAATTCCAAAGGATACTGGTAACAGAGTATGTAAATTGAGGAAGACTCTTTATGCTCTAAAATAATCTCCTAAGACATGGTTTGGAAGATTTGTAAAAGTCATGAAGAAGTATGAGTACAACCAAAACCAAGGGGACCATACGCTCTTCATTAAGCACTTAACGAGGAATGTGACAACTCTTCTAGTTTATGTAGATGATATCATTGTAACTAGAAATGATGAAAAGGAAAAACTGATCTAAAACATAAATTGATAGAGGATTTTGAAATAAAGAAACTGGTAAACTGAGGTATTTCCTTGGTATTGAGGTAGCATAGTCTACCAAAGGAATTTTTATTTCTTAGCAGAAGTATGTGACCGATCTGTTAGCTAAAATAAGGAAGATTGGGAGTAAGCCGATTTCTAGTCCAATGGATCCAAATCACAAGATATGAGAAGCCAAGGAAGAACACCTATCGACAAAAAGATGTATTAGAGGTTGGTTAGTAGGCTCATATACCTTGCTCATACTCATCTCGGCATAGCATCGGTTTTGAGTGTAATCAGTCAATTCATGCATGATCCAAGAGAATCTCACCTTCAAGTTGCTTGCCGAGTATTACATTACTTGAAAAGCACTCGGGGAAAGGGAATTTTATACAAGAGAAATGAGACACTAGCTTTAGAAGCTTACACAGATGCAGACTATGCAGGTTCTCTAGTGGATAAAAGATCAACTACATGATATTGTACTTTCCTTGGTGGTAATCTGGTAACATGGAGTAAGAAGCAAACTGTGATGGCAAGATCATCTGCAAAATCAAAATTGAGATCCATTGCTCGAGAATTATGTGAACTACTGGTTGAAGATTATTCAGGATGATTTGAAAATCAAATGGGAATGCCCCATGAACTTCATTGTAACAATAAGTCAGCTATCAATATTGCTCATAATCCTATTTAACGTGATAAGACTAAGCATATTGAAATTGATAGACATTGTATCAAGGAAAAATTAAAGGAAAGATTAGTGTGTATGTCGTATGTCCCTTCAGAACTACAATTAGTTGATGTGCTAATAAAGAGACTGAACAATTTTAAATTCATGATCTTATAGTCAAGCTAGGAATGAAAAACATCTATCACTCAGTTTGAAGGGGTGAGTTGAACAGCATGAACAACTTGTACAAATAAATAGCAGAAATAAACAGATGTTCACAATCACAAGAATAAACAGTTGTGAGCACAGAGTAGGAAATCCCTTAAATTAAGAGGTTTAGTTAGAAAAATATCTTTAGAAATAATTAGTTTCCTATTCTCTCTTCTTATTTCTTGTTTTATCTATTGTAATTTTGTATATAATACGGGATATTCCCATTCTGAAATGAAAGGAATTTCCACATCAATTCTTTACACATAGATCTCAACTACAAGATAAGGTCCACAAAGTGGACTTCAAATAGTTAGGAAATATGGCTTATTATCGGTACAATTAAATGTGCATGTGTGCGAACAGGCACATGCACGTGCTTCCATAGGTCTGTGTGTGTCATGAAGAGTGAAGGGGGGTCAATGGAGATTCAACTTTAACAAAATTTGGAAGACACATCTGAACAATTGTCTGAATAAGCATTGTGTCAATAAGTTGTACCCTATGAATTTTTAAAAGAGTAGTTGTCCAATGAAAATTCTACTTTTAACATAATTTTGAAAAGCAGATCTGGACAATTATATAAGTATTGTGCCATTAAGTTGTGCCCTGTTGCTTTTGAAAAGAGCTTTTCCATTTTCCAAAGGCTTCCTTGCTGCCATATGGGATTATCTAATGCACTATATGCAGAATCTAGGAGTTTTGATCTTAAGTTGCAAGTACATTGCTCACACAAGCCTGATTCAATGAATGAAATAACTCTGAGCTGCATCAAGGTTACAACTAGGTCAACTAGAGATCTATATCCAGCAACCCAACTAGGTCAACTAAGCATTTTGCCTGAAACTATTTGTTGGATGCTTCCCAACCTTGCATTACAGAATGCTCTAATAGTAGATATGCAATTTTTACACCAAAGGAAAAGCATGCAAGTTTCCAGAACAAGTAGTTAAAGACTCTGAGATAGACACAAGAATTGGTACTTCTAAGCATATCACGAAATAATGATAGAGACATGTCGAACATATATATCAGGTTATATAATTCTGCTACTGCTAAAAAGAAAACAGTGTATGCATAACTCAGTGCATATCAATACCTGAGCTGGAAATTGAGTTCTCTCTGTCCCATTTTCCGTCCAAGCATAAGGGTCAATGTTCATCTGGCCATAACTTGCAGCCTCAAAAATGCCATGCATTGACTTATCAGAATAATTGAACAGAAACAAGGGTAGACCCGGGCCAATTTTGCACACATAAGAGAAATGAGCATACGGCAAGCCTGCCAATCAGGATTTCAGTGACCAAATTCAATTAGAAGGCAAAAACTCGCTTATTCTAATGCATTTACATGCAGAATAAAGGCTTCAAGATCACAACTCTTTAAGTTATCACTAACCAAATAATTGCTTGGCAAGACATTCCTTCATCGTCACATTCTTGCAGCCAAAGATCACTCCTCCCAGGTCATTCGTGCGCAAGTTCCTCACAGTCCCAGGCGTGGAGCCGTTGTCACCTACCATATGACAGGGCTGAGGCCACCGCAGCCCCTGGATCGATGGCGTATTGCTCTTAGGGTCCATCCAGATCCCAAACCGTGTGTGCCTTAAGTACGCTGCAGTCCGACGAACCCTAATCCCTAAAGCAAATCCGAGAACAAAAACTGGTGGCAAAGGGAGACAAAAAAAGGTCTCAACTCAGCATTGAAGCAGATAACAGATCAAAGACAGAAAAGCGACAAACTCCCTTACGTGTGCAAGAAGAAACACTAAACCAGCACTAGAGAAGGGATCCACAGAAGAACGCGGGCACTACGTCATGAACAGAAGGGGAACCACGAGGCCGATGAAGATCGCCGACAGAGAGCGGGCGGGAAAGGAAAGAATTAGGGTTTTAGAGGAAGTTGCTGGGAATTGGATGAGGAGGAGCGAGTGGTTTCGTTTCCAATTTTTAAACGTCAAATATTTTGCTTGCCTTAATTAAATTCATTTAACCAATCTACTCGACTAAAATTAAAATATCAGTTTAATTAATTTAGAAATTCAATTCTTTTTTTCGATAAATTAGAGAAAAATCTTCAATCGCAATGTTAACTTTACATGTAATTCTCATATCAAAAAAAAATTATTTCCACTCCCTGCATATAAAGTATTACTTGTTTCAACTCACTCATGCAAATATTATTACCTAAATTGTCCCTCAGATTTTTTAGGTACAAAAAGTCCAAAATTAAATACAAAAAATTCAAAAACGAGTATAATTCTTCTTAAAGTCAACACTTTATATTAAAATCGAGTATATTTTCTATCAAAATCGTCCATCTTATTTTTTAGGTATAAAAAGTCTAAAAACAAGTATAATTCCTGTTAAATTCAGCACTTTACACTAAAATCCAGTACTCTATACTAGGATCGAGTATATTTTCTATCGAAATTAATCCTCATATTTTTTTAGTTCAAATAGTCTAAAAATGAGTATAATTTTTATTAAATTCAGCACATTAAACTAAAATTGAGTATATTTTGAGATGAAAAAAAAATCGTACTCAATTTGATAGAAAATATACTAGATTCTAAATTAATATACTCAATTTAAGAGGATTTATACTGATTTTTTAACTTTTTGTACCTAAAAATATCATGAGTAATTAGGTAATATGTTTGATTGGGAAGTGAAAATAAAGATTCTCATGAATAAAAACTGTATGTAAATATTTATTTACTAATAAGGACTGCATGCAAAATTACCCATCTTTTAACCTCTTGGTTTAAATTTAATAAAAATTTAATTATTTCAATTTTTATACAAAAGTTCGATGAGCTCAGATTGATTAAGTCTTAACAAAATTAATTGATTCAACCCATTCGTTTAATTTTAATTTAAATGATTCCGATTCAGTTATTGACATATTGTTGACTCTAGTTCGGATCCTCTGTCCCCATGTCCCACTGTCGATCGGACGGACCAGATTACATCTCAATACATCATGGCATCTTTAAGATGTGTGCAGTATCCTCGTAATATGCAAAGCATCCTTGAGATGTAATCTAACCCGTTCGATCGACAATAGGACACGGGGACAAAGAGAAATGGAGACAGAGAATCCGAACTGTGTTGACTCCTACTCTTATTTACAGGTTATAACTATTTTTTAAAAAAAAAATAAGAAAAATATTATTACGATTGAAAAAAAACTCATTATGATAAAAAATAGATGATTAAAAAAATTTTTTTTGTCTAAAAAATTCATGATAAGCTTACTTACTATCCCTTTAATATCTTATTGTCAATTGATTTGGTGAAGTCTTAAATTAGATTATATTAATATCTTTTTTCTTTTCAAATCTAAAATAATTTTAAAATTTATTAGTAATTTCAACTTCTTATCTTTCTCAAATCACAAATGAACATTGATCCTGTCCGACTGCTGAATCAACGGACGCTGGGCACGGGACGCTCTCCGACTACTGACGTGGATCTTCGACTGGAGGCACGAAGCTTCGGCGAACCTGCATAGAAGTCGGGCCGGGAAGGGGTTCCCGGCGGCGACCCTCCGACGCTCAAGTCAGGTAAGCAAATGGTGGAAAAAGTAGCTCCAAAGGTGTTCCACGCGTACCTCCGGCGAAGTATGAGGCTCGTTATATAGAGCGGTGAAAGAGCTCCTGCACGTCCACCGAGGAGAATATGTGTCCGCAGCCCATGCCTCGGTATGTATCTGTCAGAAAGCTTACCTGACGTCATACTGCTACAGTCCACGCACGTCTTCGATGGGACAACGGAGCACCTTGTTGTCAGACTTGGCGTATGGCCTAGCCATAGGACTTGACAGCTGTCATAAAATGTTCTTGTCCCTCTTTACTGATCACAGGCCAGGGCGTCCGGCAGGCCGGCCGGACGGGGAGTCCGTCCGGCCAGCCCTCAACTTACGCGCCGGCCGGACGGCACTCACATCACGTCCGTCCGATCATCCCTTGACCTCCATATGCTGGGGATATTTTCGGTAGGGTGGTATGTAGGGACTGTTTAGCAGTATATCACTTTCTCTTAGGCCTTCCGCTCGGCTCTTTGCTACTATTATATTGAGCGTCGGAACCCCGACTCCTGTCAGGGCGACTTTTGCCCTCGGCTGTTCACCGGTCGGCCGGCCGGGAGGTCGGCTCATCCTTCTCCGGTCGGGCACCTGGCCTTCTGACTCCCGCGTGGCACTGGCATCTCAGAATGGGGGTCCCCTGTTCTAACCGTCGGATCACTTGCCTTCCCCTCAAGTCTAGTCGAAGGAGGCGAAGTCCGACTGACTGGACTGCCGATCTGATCGAGTGGCGACCGATACCTTAGTCCGCTCGGACAGGCTGAGGGTTGCTCGGTCGTTCGGTGATATCTTGCCCGTGCCTTGGAAATTATGTCGAGGCGTCTGTCAACCACGTGCGTTAACCCGTAACTTGCTGACACGTGGCTACCTTTCTCTTGTCAGGGTATGGCGGTGGCGTCACTTCCGATGGGACAGTCGCCGTTTGAAATGAACGGCTGGATGATGACCTCGTTATCGACGACCTGGATCGGACGGTTGAAATTGATAGCGGCCGCCCTTATAAAGTTCCGACTCCCGCTTTCCGCCGCATTTCGGCCTCATCTCCTCCCGACACCTCGCTGCTCCTTTCTTCTCCGGCAACCTTACGTTCCGGCTCTCCGGCGACCCTACAGCTTCTTCCGATCATCTCCCTTGCCCGTAAGGCTTCCTTTCCCTTGCTGCCTCTCCTTTCTTCTCTCTATTAGCTATTTCTTTTATCATCCCGCACTCTTTCCTAGTTTTATTTCTCCTTCCTTCCATCACGCGTGCATCCCTGGCCTTATACCATGACCAGTACCTCATAGCTGACCGGCGGTGCTCCTGGTCTTTGGTATTCGACCATGGAAAGTCGGTTTGACGAGGAGGACGCCTTGCGCCTCACTCGAACCTATGATCTGCCGACCGACCACCACATCATAGTAGCTGACACCACCGACCGGCCACATGAACCGCCGTCCGGTACCGTTCTTTTCTTCCGAGACCAATTTTTGGCCGGGCTGCGTTTTCCACCCCACAAGTTCTTCTTACAAGTCTGCAATTATTTTCGCATTCCGCTCGGCCAGGTAGTTCCTAACTCCATTAGGCTGTTGAGCGGAGTGATAGTCCTTTTTAAACTGAACAACATCCCCCTCGACCCTAAGATTTTTCATTACTTTTTTTATCCCAAGCAAGCCGAGTGGGGTACCTTTATTTTCCAGTCTAGGATAGGTTTCGTCCTTTTTGATAATATGCCGAGCTCCAACAAACATTGGAAGGAGCACTTTTTCTATGTGCGTTTTCCCGAGCCGCCAACTTTCCGTACCAAGTGGCAGACGGCGATGCCGGCGCAACCGGAGCTGGCAAATTTAGAGGCGATGCGGCATACCTTCATGCGGCCGAGCGGTTGGTGGGTCAGCGCTATCACATTGACAAGCTGCTCCTTCCGGGAGTAATGTATATATTCGGCCTGTCTTCTACCCCAGCCGATCTGCCCTACAGCATGAGTAAGCGATTCTCATCCCTCCTTTTTCTTTTGTTCTAATTGATTTAATCTTTATTTCTGCAGCTGAAGTTATGTGGCGTGCTAAGGCGACCGAGAAGCTCAAATTGAAGGCCGCTCAGATTGAGGCGGTGAAGAACAAGGAGGTCACGGAGTGGGGCCTTGATCCAGCTGATCCGACCGGCGAAGTAGGTGAGGGGACTCAGGATGCCCCCGAAGCCTTAGCAGCTACTACCTCTCACGACGAGGTAGCGGGCGGCACAGAACCTTCTACCCAAGCCGAGGTGGAGGGCCGTTCGGCCGATGATGTTCCCCTGCTCACTCGGAAGCGCAGACGGCCAGAGCCGGCATCTGCATCAATTGCCTTTGATGAGTCACAACCCGAGCGGGGCGCGGATGCTCCGATGTTATCGGGAACCATTTCTCTAGAGAGTACTCCGACCCCACATGGCTCTCCGAGGGCAAGCTATGAGGCGCCGCCGTCCAGCCCTTCAAGAACTCTGCGTCGTATCAGGCGTTTGGGCGAGCTTCCCTCCTCGTCCACCGGTGGGCCGTCCGGTAAGGCCGATGCTTCTCAGAGCGAGCCGAGCAGCCCAAATTTAATTAAAACCGTCCTGCGCCTCCCCTCAGAGGAATACATGGCTGCTGCTGATCGGCCATTGGTCCCCGAGCAGCAGATCACCTTGACGGGCCCTCTTGCAAAAGCTTGGGAGGATGCTCGGCGCTGAATAACCGCGATGACTCCCGGGCAGCTCGGCGACAGCAACCTTCAACAGGCCACCGGGGTATGCTCTTTTCCTTTGTTCGTGTATTTGGATTTAGTTTTTAACCTGTTCGCTTTTGCTCGCAGAACTGGGTGGAGCAGATTGCCATTAGCAATCGGTTGGCCGAGCTGGAGGATGAATTGAAAAAACTTAAAGCCGCAGGGGACAACTGTCAACCGACGACCGCTCTGGAGAAGGCCAAAAGATTGCTGGATGCCGAACGGAAATGAGCTTCCGATCTGGCGAGCGAGGTCGCTCGGCTTGAAGCGGTGGTCAAACAACGAGATAAGGAGATCAAGACGGCGACCACTAGGAAGCGCCAGGCCATCGATGACATGGACCGAATGAAGGTGGAGATCAGAGGGCTAGAGCAACGCATCAAGGATCTGGATGCCCTTCTGGCCACAAAGAAGGAGGGCCGCTCGGCCGATCTACTCAAATTTGAAGGGGATTTAAAGGCTCTCCATGCTGCCAACGATGCCTCCCAGGCCGCACTCAAAGAGTATCAAGAGGGGGAGTCGGCTCGCTCTGAGGAAGTGAGGAAGGCATTCGTCCGCTCGGATGCCTTTGGGGAGAAATTTACTGACAAGATCTCCCTCACCTTTGAAGAGGCGATCAAGGCGGCTGTGGATCACTTGAAGACCAAGGGCCACCTTCCCGCCGAGCTGACCATCCCCCCAGAGGATCTGGCTACCGTGATGGGCGCCATTCCTGATGCACTTTTTGATTTTGACGCGTGAGGAGTGTTTTTCATCAACTTTTTTGTTCCCCTGCCGTTCGGCCAAACTTGTTTTTTGCTGTAACTTTTTTGGTTTGCCCAGTGCTCGGCATAAATAGATTATCTTTTCCGTTCCTTCAACTTTTGTTTTGGCAAGAAAATTTTCTTTCGTCACATTAAGTGTTCTTTAAAACTCCTCCGCTCGGCTTCACGCTCTAACGTAGACTCAAGCCGCTTGCCTTCAATAACGTCTTTCGCCATGCAATTGGGCAGCCGCTCGGCGCGCGAACGTCACCCGTTCACGTGCTCACATTTTTAATTCTAATTAACCATCTTTTGTTGTGCGCCTTACCTCAAAGGGGTTTTCGCTAGATTTTTGAAATGCGAGCCGCTCGGACGTTTATGGACGCCGTCTCGTCTCTCGATATTTAACGTCGGAGCTCGACGGTCTTCCGCTCGGACGTTTATAGACGCCGGCTCGTCTCTCGATATTTAACGTAGGAGCTCGACGGTCTTCCGCTCGGACGTTTATAGACGCCGGCTCGTCTCTCGATATTTAACGTCGGAGCTCGACGGTCTTCCGCTCGGAGGGTTTATAGACGCTGGCTCGTCTCTCGATATTTAACGTCGGAGCTCGACGGTCTTCCGCTTGGAGGGTTTATAGACGCCGGCTCGTCTCTCGATATTTAACGTCGGAGCTCGACGGTCTTCCGCTCGGAGGGTTTATAGACGCCGGCTCGTCTCTCGATATTTAACGTCGGAGCTCGACGGTCTTCCGCTCGGAGGGTTTATAGACGCCGGCTCGTCTCTCGATATTTAACGTCGGAGCTCGACGGTCTTCCGCTCGGACGTTTATAGACGCCGGCTCGTCTCTCGATATTTAACGTCGGAGCTCGACGATCTTCCGCTCGGAGGGTTTATAGACGCCGGCTCGTCTCTCGATATTTAACGTCGGAGCTCGACGGTCTTCCGCTCGGAGGGTTTATAGACGCCGGCTCGGGAACTGCACCTCGCGTATATGGTCGGCCTCCAGAAGCTTCTCCACCTCCGCCCGGATGATGACATTCTGCTCAGCGCTGAAATCTCTTTTTCTCTGCTTGACTGGCCGAGCGTCCGGTCGGACGTGGAGCTCATGCTGCGCAATACTTGGTGAAATTCCGGGCAGCTCATGTGTCGACCAGACGAAGACATCATGGTTTCTTCTGAGGCATTGGATTAGCTCCTCTTTCTGCTTCACCTCCAGATCAAACGCGATGAAGGTCGTGGCCTCCGATCAGGTCGGGTGTATCTGCACTTCCTCTTTTTCTTCATAAACTAAAGAGTGAGGCTTTTCAGTTATGGTGTTTACCTCGATCCGGGGCGATTTCCGAGCCGAACTTGCTTCTACTCGGACCATTTCAATGTAGCATCGCCGAGTTGCCAGCTGGTCTCCCCGTACTTCACCCACTCTATCCTCCACGGGGAACTTGATCTTCTGGTAGAAGGTGGAGACGGCTGCTCGGAACTCACTGAGCGCCGGTCGTCCCAAAATGACGTTGTAGGACGAAGGAGAGTCGACCACCACGAAGTTTGCTGTCCTCGTCCTCCTGAGCGGCTCTTCTCCCAGCGAGATAGCCAGCCGAACCTGTCCGACCGGCTGAACTTCATTACCCGTGAACCCGTATAGGGGGGTTGTCATGGGTAGCAGCTCGGCTTGACCAATTTACAGCTGATCGAACGCCTTCTTGAATATGATGTTGACTGAGCTCCCTGTGTCAACAAATACGCGGTGAATAGTGTAGTTGGCTATTACCGCTTTGATGAGCAGAGCGTCGTCATGGGGCACTTCAACTCCTTCCAAGTCCCCGGGTCCGAAACTGATTTCGGGTCCGTTCGCCCGCTCTCTGCTGCAGCCGACTGCATGGATTTGGAGTTGCCGGACGCTCGCCTTTCTTGCTCGGTTAGAGTCTCCTCCGGTCGGCCCGTCAGCAATGATGTTGATCTCGCCTCGGGAAGTATTACTTCTATTCTCTTCTTCCCGAGCGGATGGTCGAGACCTTTCTCGTGACATTCGGCGATTCTCCTGCCTTGGAGAACGATGCCGATCGGGAGTCTGTTGCTGTCGCCTATCGGTTCGCGTCTGATCGGCTTCATGTGCTCTCTGTCGCCTGTCGACTGAGGGAGACCGTCGGCTGCCATTCCGGGGCACGAGATGAGCCACGAAGGGAAGATTCGACAATCCCTGGTGTTGTGCGTATCTGTCCGGTGGAAGGAGCAGAACATCGGGGTCCATTTCTTCTTTGGCTTGGGCCGGGCGGTAGCTACTTCTTGCACGTGGGACCTGACATGGGGGGATCGGATTCCTTCGTCTCTCGGTCCTCTGGGCGGCTGATGAGCGGCGTGCTGTTTCCGCTCGGCAGGAGGAGCCCGCTCGGTTGGAGTTTCTTTTTTTCTGGCTGCTTGCACTTCTTCCACGTTGATGTATTCGTTGGCCCGGTGTAGCATATGATCATAGTCTCGGGGCGGCTTTCGAATGAGCGATCGGAAGAAATCCCCATCCACTAGGCCTTGTGTGAAGGCATTCATCATGGTCTCCGAGGTGGCCGTTGGGATGTCCATGGCCACTTTGTTGAACCGCTGGATGTAAGCTCGGAGCGATTCACGGGCTTCTTGTTTGATGGCGAACAAGCTCACGCTCGTTTTCTGGTAGCGCCGACTACTTGCAAAATGATGGAGGAAGGCCGTTCGGAAGTCCTTAAAGCTTGTGATGGATCCGTCCGGCAGCCTCCGAAACCACCGTTGAGCCGATCCCGAGAGAGTGGTAAGAAAAACTCGGCATTTTACCCCATTTGTGTATTGATGCAGGGTTGCCGTGTTATCAAACGTACCCAGATGATCATCTGGGTCGGTTGTCCCATTATACTCGCCGATCGTTGGAGGCACGTAGTGCTTCGGCAGAGGATCTCGTAGAATTGCCTCTGAAAATTGGCGATTAATCCTCTCGGGCGATGCGTCCGCTCGGGGGGCTTTCCCTTTTCTATCATCTCGTCTAGGCATTTCGTCCGAAGAAGATCCCCGATCTCTATGAGCTGCTGCGGCTTCAGGGGTGCGGAATAGGGCTCGATGAAATGCAACGATGGCTGGCGGTGCTTCCGCTCGACCACCCGACGCTGACGTTGCTTGCTGCTCCGGCCGCTCGGCTGTGGCTTTCTGTTTTTGCTCCACAAGCTTGGCGGCCCTTATCTCGATCAGAGCATCGAGTTCCTCCGTCGAAAGCGTCACTGTGTGTTGTCGTCCAGCCTCGTCCATTGTTTCCGTTCGGATGCAGGAGCGTTCCCACAGACGGCGCCAAATTGATCCTGTCCGACTGCTGAATCAACGGACGCTGGGCATGGGGCGCTCTCCGACTACTGACGTGGATCTTCGACTGGAGGCACGAAGCTCCGGTGAACCTGCACAGAAGTCGGGCCGGGAAGGGGTTCCCGGCGGCGACCCTCCGACGCTCAAGTCAGGTAAGCAAGTGGTGGAAAAAGTAGCTCCAAAGGTGTTCCACGCGTACCTCCGGCGAAGTATGAGGCTCGTTATATAGAGCGGTGAAAGAGCTCCTGCACGTCCACCGAGGCGAATATGTGTCTGCAGCTCATGCCTCGGTATGTATCTGTCAGAAAGCTTACCTGACGCCATACTGCTACAGTCCACGCACATCTTCGATGGGACAACGGAGCACCTTGTTGTCAGACTTGGCGTATGGCCTAGCCATAGGACTTGACAGCTGTCATAAAATGTTCTTGTCCCTCTTTACTGATCACAGGCCAGGGCGTCCGGCAGGCCGGCCGGACGGGGAGTCCGTCCGGCCAGCCCTTAACTTACGCGCCGGCCGGACGGCACTCACATCACGTCCGTCCGATCATCCCTTGACCTCTATATGCTGGGGATATTTTCGGTAGGGTGGTATGTAGGGACTGTTTAGCAGTATATCACCTTCTCTTAGGCCTTTCGCTCGGCTCTTTGCTACTATTATATTGAGCGTCGGAACCCCGACTCCTGTCGGGACGACTTTTGCCCTCGGTTGTTCACCGGTCGACCGGCCGGGAGGTCGGCTCATCCTTCTCCGGTCGGCCACCTGGCCTTCTGACTCCCGCGTGGCACTGGCATCTCAGAATGGGGGTCCCTTGTTCTAACCGCCGGATCAAACCTAATTTCTACTATCTATATCGTATCTTCTCATTATCTTAATTCATCTATATCTCATCGATTCTTCAGGAAAAATCATAATCAAATCTATCTATCTTTGTATCTCAAGATATTCTCACTGTATAACTTAAAATATAATTAATAACATAATTTCATTAAGATTTTATAGAATAAATTATACTGGTATCGAATAATATTATTAATTACTTAACAGAAAATATTTATTTTATATAATTTATACATATTCACACATACGTTGCGTGTGCACAACGGCTACTTAAAATTAAAAATTTTAAAGGTGTAAGCAAATTAGCAAAAATCTCTTATGGAAAACCAGACATTAAAATAGATGTAAATTGTTTGAAATTTGATCATTACCAGCTTATAAAAACTCAAAATATAACATTACTATTTTCTTATTTAAAAAAATATGGAAATTTAACTTATAAGTTACCTTATAACTAACTGTGTCAGTTTTTAACAACGCAAGTTGATTTACAAATTATATTAAGCCTTTATATTTTTTGCTATTTTCTAAGTAGAATATTTTTTACTTTTTTTATACCCAGAAGAATTTATTTTGATGAAAAAATAGCCTAAATGTTTCAAATAGAAATATTGATTTTTTTTGTCATTATTGAATTTGTGGATTGCTTGTCTAGTTGATATTGCTGACTTGGTGAGGATAATGTGACAAAAGAGTGACCTACAGCTGACAATCTCTATGACTAAATCCTTTCAAGTCCCAAAGTGGGACAAGTTAACACCTTTATCCACTTGCAGAAAACAAGAGGGTAGGCTAAGAATGATAATTGAGGACAGAACAGTAGCTCGAAAATAGCTTAATCCCAAAAAATTAGATAAGATTACATCTTTGTTATTATAGGATGAATACTGAGACAAGAATACAACATATAAACTGTGTACAGGAGTACAAGACTAGAGGTCTCGAATCAATGAACGAATTTAACCAGTCTTCTATCACTTTGAACAAGTTCTACTGAGTTTGTTGTTTGTTTGCTGCATGATCTCCTAAAACCACTTTAATTTAGAAATGAATCGATGGACAAGTCTTCATTTGGTTCTTCTTTAGTTTCAGTGAAAAAGTTACCCATGCGCGCAGATTGTTGTAGATTGATAGGGTTGATTGAATTTTGATAACCTGAGAAACCAAAACTCCCAGCAGCATTGAGTCTTCCGTTGAAGATGTTGCTGGAAGCAATCTGGTTGACGTGATTCGCCATGGCTGACGGGCGAATGGCCATTCCGATGCCATTGTTGTCTGGCTGAGGCCTGGTAAGTAGGTGCGCGCCACTTCCTCTAGCTGCAGGGATATCATGGTTGTGCTTGCCTTCGTAGGTAGTGATAACTGATCTCATATCATGGGATGCTCTCTCCACATGTTTCCTCACCGGGCAACCCACGGTGGTGCATTTGTAGTAACTCCTATTGATCAACAAAGTTCGTATTAAGCATAATTGTAGCAAGTCTTAGTTTTGATACGAATATGGATGGAAGTATCATTAACTAACCTTGGATTTGGATTCCCTTTCACCACTTTCTGCCCATACTTCCTCCAGCGATACCCATCGTCAAGGATGTCGATGTCGCTTTGCGTCTGAACAACCACTCTTGGCTCTCTAACAGTTCTATTTCCAGGAGCTGACAACCCTTCAGTCTCACCATCTCCCTTCCTGAAGCAAATTACAAGCCATAGGCACATTAAGACACATTCAACAGCATTAAAATTTGATCGAGTACAATTACTATCTAAAAGTTTGAGACACCTTACCATCGCTTGGAATCAGGCTCATCTTCGTCGAAGTCATCTCCACCCTGGTTACTCTTCTGAGAGCTCATATCAATCTCGTCATCGCCAAAAGACACTGATGAATCATCCGGTGTTTGAACTGAATCAATAGGCATGCCCGACCGCACACCAAAGGAGTTCTCAGAAGCTTCAGAAGGCACAGCACCCTGGACTGCTTGAGCTACAGCAGCTGAGTTCCTCCTGGTGGACTGAGGCTTTGGGTGATTATGAGTCCCCTTGTACACAATCTCAGTGATCTGCCCGTCCAAGGCTCTCTCTACCTTCTTCTTCATGGGGCAACCAGGGTAAGAGCACTTGTAGTAGCTCCTCGGATTTTCACTTCCTTTGACCTGTTTCTGGCCATACTTTCTCCAGTTGTATCCATCATCCAACCTCCTCTGATTTTGAATGGGAAGGGAAGGTTGGATTTCGGTACTGCCATTGCTGGTCTGGGAGTTTGCCTGAGTTGGAGCTACAGCTTCAACTTTGATGCTGGGTTTCATGGAAGATAGCTCAGAGTTTTTGCCCTGATTGAAATAGAGTTAAGAGTAAGATTTTTAGCGACTTAAGCTCGACATATAATTAATTTAATCCAGTAAAAAGATGGAAGAATTGATACCGCTGAAATTGCAGCCAAGGAATTCTGGTAAGGAGGTATCTGATAACTTTGGGGATTTGTGTTGGTATGGAAGGAGAAGTCAGAGGAGGATCTGCTTTCAAGTCTGTTCCCAAATTGAGAATTAGCTAAGGAGAATCTGGAATTCAAAGCCTGTGCTGGAAAAGTCCCAGTAGTTGGAGATGGCAAGATCTGTTCAACAAAAATTGCGATCTTCAGCTCAATCATTAAGGAGAACATCTAATTTACAAAAACAATTAAGAAATAGAAGCCCTTTTGCTGCTGATCCTCACACGGACAGTGTTCTATCCACAAATAAACTTGCTAAACTTGAAAAATAACACAAAAACAAAATCGCAACCCCGTGTCAATAAATCAGATCATTAATTTTCTCCTAAGAAAATCACATACTAAAGTGCTACATGTGTATGGATCGAGCAGATATCAGCATCATAATATCCTAAATTAAATCATAAAAAATGATCAAATTAGGCGAACTTGGAGTAAAATAAACTCGATCATGGAAAAACAAAAACAGGGTTCATGTTTAGAATAGCTAGGGTTAATTAACCTAAAAAAGAACCAATTTTATCGTGGACTTACATGAGAAGAAGAGAGAAGAACAGGGGAGTCGAGGAGTTCGGCGGGGCTGAGCCCAGCGGGGATGGAGAAGTATGAAGAAGGAGAGACCGGAGGTCGGGAGATAGGTAGTGAGGGAGGCGGCGCCGACTTAAACTTGGGCACTCCTCCGAAGTCTCCGCCCGTCGACCGAACGCCTCCGCCGTCTCCAGCGAGAAGATCGGTGAAGGAGGAGTAGGTCGGCGAGAAGGAGAACGCCGACGCAGACGTGGAGTTAGCCGAGGCGTCCAAACTGCCGGTGGACGAAGTCATCGGAGACGAAGAGGAACAAAAATAGAAAAGAGGGCGAAATTTTGGAATTTAAAGGGCTCTAGAGAGAGAGAGAAAGAGAGAGAGAGAGAGAGAGAGAGAGGAGGGTAGCTTCGTCGAGAGAGACGAAACCGGTCAAAACACGTGCATTTGACCGGAGCCGGTGGCGGCTGACGCAGGATACCGCGAAGCTTCCACGAAGAGTTTGAGGCCATTTTAATTCTGCAAATATATTATTATTTTTTTAATATTAATATTTAGAAATTTTGAATAAAAATATATATAAAAAAAATGGATCGATGTCTTTAGAAGATTTTCGATAGCTCTCTAAATTAAGTTTTAGCTTAAAAATTATTATCGTCGGATCATTTTAATTAAGTTAAAATAGTTTTGATTAATATTAGAAAAGCTTTAATAAATTTAAAATAATTTTAATTAATATTAGTGTAATTTTTTTATATATTTTGACATTCGAATATTCTTCTAATAATAATGAAAAATTAAAAATATTCCTTTGATTTTTAACTAATATTTTTTTTAACATTTGGAGCAAAATGAAAGTTAGGAAGGGTGATTTGACACAGTGACAAAGTAAAATTTCGATAAAAGTTGGAGCAAAACGAAAGAAATGTTTCTTGAGAGGAGAAAGTTCTGAAGGTGATTTTGGCATTTAAAAAAGTATAGGAACCGAACTGTGAATCATGGAAAAGTAGTGCAATTGCGTGCGCGGCAAGGCGACCCGTGCGAATACGACAAATTTGATGAGATGTTTAGTACATCGTTCCTTATCTCATCACATAAATTAATAAATATTTATTATATATATATTTATTTATTTATTTATTTATTATTATATTTGTATTATGATGTACTACACCATTTTCCCTTTTATATAATTAATGCTTCATTAATAAACATATGCCATTAAAATACCAAAAAACAAAAACTAGTTAAAATAATTTAATGCAATGCATTAATTGAAAAGGGTGGAGCGGCATTTTATGGCCGGTCCTTTTATGAAGACTTCAAAAACTCCATAAATCATGGCGATGGCGATATTTATTTAGCACAATGATTTTTCAGACTAGATATCTAATAAGGTATTTTATACTCATTAAATCTATTAAAATAATCATCCATACATGTACTACCGTGGGGCTAATGCAATGCATTAATTTTTTTAGTTAACACTATGTAGCTTAGTTCCACAAAAATTTCTCATCGACCGCTTGAGTAAATTGAGAAAACACACATGAATGTCTGATTTATCACTGAAGAGTCTAACAATGGCATTGCCACCGGGGGCCAATAATGCAATGCATTAATGATCGAGGCTCATGTGTGTTGGTTCAACCAATTCCTTTTATTCATCTACAAAAGAAAGGAAATAAATAGAGAAAAAAATTATGAACTTATAAATTCATCCAGTTATTTTGCCATAAAAATATCTTTATAAGATTGATTCCTGTGAAGACCCGATTTTGGACATGATGATGAACACTAGTGGATATACCTTTAAAGGTTAAGTTAGATTCATTCAACTCCTAAAAATCTTAATATCATAAAATTGAACTCAAGTTTATGATTACTTTGTAGATTTGGATCTTAGGAATTTCGAATATTAGGTCTAGTTACTCATATGTTTCTTCTATGCTCTTCATCATGAGAATTTATGAGTCACATATTAATTTTATGTGTTTTAAATTTTTATTCTAGTTATATCTATGTTTTTCTTTATTTCTATCGAGATGACTTAGTGAGTCATATGTTAAAATTTTATGTCTATGTTTCTTTTGGTTTTATCATGATAACATAATAAGTCATGTGTTAATCCTTTTATGTAACTTGGACTTATTCTAGTTATGTTTCATGTGCTAAGTTGTAATGGTATGGTGGTCTTTTACCTACCTTTTTAATGAATAAATAACCTTTCATCTAGCCTTTTTAACATGGATTTATTTGAGACAAAGAAGAGAGAATTCGAATAACCATAATCATGATGATTAATGGAGAATTCGAAAAGTCATCATAATGATAATTAATGAAGAATTTGAAGAGTCATCATAATGAAGGTTATAAATGAAGAATTTATGGAGCCTGTAACTCTTCATCTTCTTAATTAATGAAGACCATAAATGATGAATTAATTGAGACCTTAACTCTCCGTATTCCTTGGAGGCTATAAGTAGTCATCCTCGGAAAGATGCAAGAGGGAAATTCCTTCTATCGATTTCTCCCTCGTCAACTTCTTCTTCGTTGACCTTCCACCGGAAGAGATCGGTAGTGCTTCCAAATCTTTGTCGATCCAAGAGGCTAGCACCTAACGGATCGTATCAAGTTCCGTAAAGTTTCTGTCCAAAACCGAAGAAGTTTCTGGCCAAGTAAGTGGGCTTTTCGTTTTGAGTGTAGCTACGGAATATGTTTACATTTCATTATTTTATATTGCAAATTCATTTCTTTTTATTCCAAGATGCACTGTTATGACTCAAGTTAGATATGGTAAAGGAAATTTCCAAAAATATGATAAGATATGACAAGTTATGACCCTGAAGCGATGGGTAATAATAACCGATATATGACCCTGATGCGGTGGGTAATAATAATCGATATATGCTCTCACCCCTTAGAGGAATTACATATAGGGGACTGATCAGTAAAAGGAAATTTCCGAAAACATGATAAGATATGACAAGTTATGACCCTAATGAGGTGGGTAATAATAACCGATATATGACCTCACTCCTTAGAGTAATTACATATAGGGGACTGATCAGTAAGACCATGGAAAACAAGATGATTAGCAGTGCTATGTTTTTAATTAAGTGCTATGTTTTTAATTAAGTTATGTTTTTGTCATGAATTTTGAATGTCTTGCTAAAAGTATATGTTTTCAATTAAGTTATGTTTCTGTCATGTTTCATGAAATATGTCTTCATCATGAATTCCGAATATTTTGCTATATTTTGTATTCTGTCATGCTATGTTCGATCGATCCCACTTATGAGTGTTTTTCCAAGCACTCACTCCCCTTACTCCCATCCCCAAATAAAGACAAGGAACAAGTTGAGAAGGAGGAGCAAGAGATGTTTTGGGGCTGGTAATGAAGTCGTGTCCAAGTGATTCATCCTTTTAGTTCATGTTATCTTTATTTGTACACTTTCACTTTTGGATTGTAAAGACAATATTTTCATTATAGTATTACTGCTTTGGTATGCACTTTATGAGGCTTGTTGTTTTTGAGTATTTATATTCGTGAGCAACGCCGATGTCACGCGCCTAGGTCACGGGGCGTGACAATTCCTATAGACCTAAATATTTCTTCCATCAAATCTCAAATTTCTCATTTGCAAGCATAGAAAGATGACAATAGAAAATGAAAACCTATATAATTTTACATCATTTAACTCCCCCAAAAAATAAACAGAAATATGAAAAGTATAATTGAATCAATTCTGTGCAATGTAAGTCGCAAGCTAGAAGCGGTTACAATAATGTGATCTCTTATCTTGGAGCAATTTCATTGATTTTGTATGAAACGTGCCCAGTTTACCTCCTTGAGCTTTACAATCTGCTGTTATCTTGGTCTTCTTTCACATGCAACATCAGCTTTTCTGCACCAACAAAAATTTGTGGAATATAATTGACTTTTAGTTCAAAAATCTGGATGCTATTGCCAATGGTGGAGGGCAGTAAGAACTGATTGTAAATTTCTTCCTGAGGAGCAAGATTGACATGGTTTTTCTCAAGTAAATGGTTATCAAGAGTCACTCCAGTTATCGTCGTCGTCGTCGTCATCCTCATCGCTTCCAGCACATGCCTGTGTGAAGGTGCAATTAGCATAGGAAATAGGAAGAAAGAAAGAAAGAAAAAAAGATATTTTTATAACAAATGTGGGATAGCAGATTAATGATGGATTTGAATTGGAGAGAGACGACAAACCTGGCGGATTGCATTTGCTTTCTCCAAAATGGCTATGACCTTGAGATTTGTAGGAGGACCACCCTTAAACTTCATAGTTGGTGCTACTGTCGGTTTCAGGCTGAAGGACTGTTGAAGGAAAGACCACAATGTGATTGTAACTCTTAAGCATTCTACTAAATTTAACATGAAATTTGGCTACTAATGTTTAGTTTTTGTCGCAATTGCTCTCCCAAAATTTATCTTTAAACTTTATGATATCAATTCATGGAGGTAAATTTGAAATTCATAGAGACTCAGAATCTCATGGGAACTGAATTTAGAGAGCTATCTAAAATTTAGCTTAAAGTTGTATTGCAATGTGGACCTTGTTCTTGATCTGCTCCAGAAAAGATCCTCTTTCATCACGGTTTGGCATAGCTGAGGCATGAATGAGATCAGGCAACTTCTGCAATTGCAACCATCAATTTAGAAGAAAAAACAATGGCAAAAGCATGCAATTGCTATGGAGATAAGATCTTTATCATCTTGTACCTTGCTTTTATCATGAGATGCAACAGACTCAATCAAGAGGGCATTAGGCCTAATGATTACTGAGTGAGCCCTCCTTTGTGGTTTCTCGCTTTCTGAAGTCAGTGAAGTTAAATCTTGAAAGGTGGATGAAGTCTTATCTTCTAAAGACAGAGATCCATGTTCAGATCTTATAGGCCTTCCCATTGGAAATGGTGCCGTTGGTGGAAGGCTTCCATTTATAGTTTCATGAATTTGGTTGAGCCTCTCATCTTCAATGGCTAATGCTACCGATAATGAGGTAGGAGTTCCATCTAAATTTACGGCACCATTTTGGGACCTCTCATTAACATTTGGAGTTGCCTCCAACAACGTTGAGGGATGTGTCTCATCACTTGATGATATAGTAATGTCTTTATCATGCACCTTCTTGTCTTCTTCAAGAGGTGATGCCAAAGCTTCACCCATGGTTTTTCTACTAGATTTCAAGGTATAATGTATATCATTTTCTTGCACAGTTGCTGGCACATTGACTCCTTGCAACAGTTGAGAAGATTCATTCTCAAAAACTGGTAGCATAGGAGGCTTTGTCAATCTCCATGCTATAGGTGGAAGCTGTGCAATCTGGGGTATTTTCTTATCACCTTTAATTGTACCATCTTTGTCTGAATGTAGCGAACCGGAAGCTATTTCTAACTGTTGTTCAGCCTCAGGCATGTCAGATTCTATATAGTTTTCACCATCTGCAATGTTGTGAGGACTTGCTTCCTGTGAATTGATTACATCATCGTGCAATGCATTTTTAGCAGGGGAGGTTCTCTCAGAAGGTTCATGGTCTTCACCATTAAAATCTGATAAAATCAAGTTTCGATGAACTTCAACTTGCATCTCAAGTCCATCTACATCTGAAAGTTCAGAGATTATTATGTGCTGCTCCTTTGAGTTGTTGGAGGCTAACAAAGTAGTTGGTTTAGAACCAAGAGGATGACCTGTTTCTGATGATTCCATGATCTCAGCAACAATATCTTCGACAAAATGAACAGCAGAAGGGATATCTTGCAAGAAAGAGCTACTGTTAGGTTCACTATTTGATTCTTTTCCGAAAGCTTCTTTGAATGTTTGTACAGCATTTTGGAAGATCACATCTGGGATGGTCTCATTTGAATTCACAGGAGAGATATACAATGGTTCTTCATCTTCTTTTGAAAACTCTTGAAGCTTCACATATTTTGTACTAGAAGATGCATGTGGGATTTCTTCATCATTACCAACTCTATGAAGAGTAGTTTCATGTGGATCCTGTAAATGGAGAGTTGTGTCAGCAGCCCTCGCCATGCTTTGTTCAATGTGTTTGTTAAGGTCAATTCCTTTGGGAGGTTCATCTTCCATCAAGTGCTTTTTTCTTGTTAAATCATACAAATTTTCAGATAAGATTACAAAGGTTTCAGCAGTTGGCTGGGTTAGTGTTGTACTGTTTCCTTCACCAGGAATCTCGGAGGAACTTTGCACATGTGGAAATCCATCATATAAATGTCTGAGAGCTTGGTCACTTATTTTCTCTGAAGATGAAGCTATCCTGTTGATGCCTATATTACCCGATGGAATTGTTGTTGAGTCACTGGAATGGCTACAAGATTGTTCTCCACTTGCTATGGAAGCAGTAGCTGAAGCAATGCCAATGTTCTTGCTTGGATTTACATCTGAGTTTGGAGGGATACATGACTCATTTTTATTCTCTTTTAGCAATTGCATGGCCAAGTGACCTAAAGTGTCTGAAAAGTAAGGATTTTCAGTCCCTTTGTTAAACATTGTGCAGAAACCTGGTGATGAAGTAGAGTTTTCATGTAAATATTGATCAGGATATTGAGCTTTCAACTCCACCTCATCATTACTATCAAAATCTGATTCTTCCGAATGGATGCCAAGAAAATCCGGTCTAACCTGTTCATCATCTGTCTCTATTTTTGATTCCGTGGTAGTATGTGCATCCATGAAATTGCCCAACTCACTAGAATTTTCATCGGAAATATAGCAATCAGGACTGTGCTCTGATCGACCTTTGTCATCTCCTAAAGACCCGTTTTGATCCACTTTGTTAACAGCTTGATGAGTTGAGTAGTGGCCTACAGTTTTCTTAGCATTCTTGATAGTTGCCATTTCCTCATCACTTGTTTCAATTTTTAGCTCCAAGTCATTTTCTGTTGCAATTTCCTGCTTGTTAAGAGAAGATGTCGAGCCTTTGTCTACGCTCGAAGATGCATTGGCTACAGTTTCATCTGTTTCAGTTGAGTGACCTGGTTTTATCATGGTGGACTGGCTTGCTGAATTTTTAGGAATAATTTGCTCCTCCAGTGAATGCAAAACAATACCATTCACCATGTAATTTCTTAAAGTGTGGATAATTGATTCATTTAGCTGTCTTGATTTCACCTTGACATGTTGCAAGGGTCTATCAAAAACTTGGTCTGTAGTACACGGCTGCAATCTGTATGAAATCATGTTATGAATTGAGCTCGGATAGATAATTTCTATGAAAGGAAAGAAATTTAGAAATGAATACCTGGAACTGAGAGATTCAGGTGATTCGCTATTAGCTATGAAGGATACCTTCTTCTGCGTGAAAGAAATGAATTATTTTTGCCCTAAACTAATGAATAAATATGATATTATCAACTAGAAGTTTTTATTGTGCACAGTAGAAAAAAGATAAGAAGGTAAAGAAAACAGAATTCTTGAAAAAAAACATGTAACACTTGCAATAGAGCATGCTCCTAACTGAACTATGAACTATTGTGCTAAGCTTTGATAGTTTGTTTCTCAAGAAGTTGATATCAACATGATGTAAATGCTTGCATGGTTTAATATGGCACAATTGCAACATATATTGCTGTGATCTTTGAAAGCACTCCAAGAAATAAATTCTTAACGATCAAGACAACAAAAATATTGGCATCTCTGGCAAAAAAATAGGAATGCAGACTAAGGAACTTTGAGTGTGAAATTATTCTACTCGGATAAACTTTTAGCTAATATGACATAACACTGGAAACAACACACATCGATACGGTCAACTTAGAAAAATACAGTGGCTAAAAGTATAATCTCTTATGGTTACCAAATATATCACTAATCTCAGGTCATATTAGGGGAGGTACTTGCATAATCCAAAGTTTAACACCCACCTTAACTTTGCCAGCTCTTTCTTTTTCTTGAGCATCTTGCTGTTCCAATTTGGAGGTCAATTCCAAGCTATAGAAAGATGGATCAGTGTACCTCTTCAAGCATGTTCCATTACCAGAAACATCAAACCTGCAGGAAGGAGGTACTAGTTGACATGAAATATACTCTCCAAGACTACTCATCGAAGACAGAAGAATATATTACTTGTCTAGCTTGAATAGTTGTGGTGGACCACGACATGCTCTATATGCATTCATGACAGAATGAGGCATTTCTCCAGTGCTAACTAGATCATGACCACCCTTTTGGAGATTACAGTGCCAATCGATACCTGCAAAACGATGGCATTTGAAATAATCAATACCTCCAGTGCATCTAACTTTTAATAGGAGGGAGGTTTGTGTTTGGCAATTGAATAATCATTGTATCAATTTGGCTCATGAAATTCTGAATATCTTAACTTATTCTCATATTACAAATTTTAAAGTTCTCAAATTGGTATGAGTGGTTTGGATGAGATTACCATGACTCGCTGAAAGTTTAGGACATAACTCCGTGTTGTATCCATACATGAACAGTCAAGTAATTTGAACCTTCATATATCAAACTGAGTTGGAATTACCTTTTGTAAAGTTTATTCACAGATCAGAAACATGTAAACTGATGTTAAACCAAATTTGATTTTTTTTTTTTGGTTCCTTACTCAAACTTTGAAGCAATAGAACATGGGGTTTTCCCCCCAAGTACAAACTTACCTTCCCTATAAGAGAAACGTTGAGGGAAAAAACCCTTCTCAATTGATGGAACCTCTCTTTCTAGACGTTGAACTCGAAGCATCAGTTTGTGCTCTCTTGAAGTAAGGTTCATTACCTCTTCATGCAACTCGTTAAATACCTCTGCAGAAAAACTGTGATGCAAATTGTCCATGTCAGATCACAGTGAATAGATACATGAACTACATATAAGAGATTCATCAGTACTCTGATTTAACCCATGCAACTGCAGCAAGCACATAACCTTCCAAGAATAAAATGTTCAGTGTGATAAATTGGGAAATGCATGTATCTAAATAACAAGTTCATTCAGATATGATCCATAAGTTGTAAAGTACTTGCACTTGCAGAAGTCACCACTTTAGGAGAAAATCCTTACCTAGTTCCTTGGTGCATCTATCTTTTAGGGTGATATTGCAGTTAGCATTTAGACACAAAAGACGAGCAATTTCAACTGCTTGATTTATTATGAATAAATGATCTTGTTCATTAGTCATTCCAACAACCTGTTCCAGTGGTTTGATTCCAAGCACATTTAATGTTGAATTACGGGCACCAGCTTTACATCATACATTTATTTGCTCTTGCAGTTCCTCTCAATAATTTTCCAAAATTAATCGGAGAGCCTCTACACATCTGACTTAGCTAGAAACACCAATCTCATGCACTCTTGCCCTTGAAAGTTGAAATTTACCCTAAATTTTCGAAGATCTCATTTTTAACTCCAAGAAATGAACCACGAAATTTCAAGTTTGACGACTGGAACTAACAAAAGGGAGTAAACAATGTTGACTAATTTGAAGTTCTCTGAAATCAAAAGGCTAAAGTGGGACAAATCAAATGCAATTTCTACAACGATACAATCATCTCAACAAAACCTAATACCCATAAAAATTGTTCAAATACCAGCATCAACAAAGACAAAAACAGACGATTCTTGCCGGAAACTGAACCATCGATGATGCTAAGAAGCAATCACATTGCACATCCCATTGACCTAGCTATAACAACAGCCCCAAAAAATTACCTACTCATGACCATGTCTCTTATCCACCAAATCCCAACTGCAATGCAAAAGAGACCCCCAAAAAATGTATAAAAAAAAGAACTTTGGAAAGGATTCGATCAGAAAGGAAATAAGCATACTCTGCGAGATCTCCTAGCTGCCGTAAGAGACCGATTAGACCAGCCACGGCGACGCCTTGCAGAATCGCTTCAGGGTCGTTCCTATCCGCGGCACAGTAGAGTTCAGAGCTCCCCAAACCATACTCGTTCCTTATGCGGTATCTGATCGTTGCCATCGCTTTAATGGTGCGATTTTGAACGCTCTTTTTTGTTGTTGTTGTTCTTCTTCTCCTTCTTCGTTGGAGCTGCTGCTACGTTTCCGCCATTGGAGCAGCTCTGAGCTCCAAAAGGTTCCTTAAATAGCATATATCATTTAACTGAGCTTCTGTTTTTATCCAGATAAAATTTAAAATATTTTTTAAAACAAATAGATAAAATAATAATTTATTTTTATTTATTTAAACTTTTTCACTTTAATAAACATAAATGTGCTTTAATTGAACTTAAAAAAAAAAGTAAAAACTTTTTAATTTTTATTTTTTTAAAAGTACATATTTTAAGAAAATAGTGTTTAATTTATATTTTATGGCTGTATTTTTTAAGATAGATATTATTTTCTAAAAAAATATTATTACTTTTTAAAAAACATACTTTTTTCATAAAATGAAAATAAAAAACATACAAACTAAACCTACCCTAAATTTCTTTGCAAACATTTATTATCATTTTCAAAATGCTACCTTCAATTTAATAGTGTCTTTAGCACCTCTCATCAAATTTCTTTTCTGATAAATTTATTTGAAAATCAGTTTTATAATACTCATTTCTTTTATAAAATTCTAATCTTCATAATGAATTTTTATAGAAAATTCTAAGTTCAAATTAAAGTGTGAATTAATTTTATACTTTATACAATTCATAGTAGAAATTCAATTTTTTAAAGAATTTTATATTAACTCAATTGCAAAAATTGGGATTCATGAAAATGTTTACCAAATTCATAAAATTAAAATTAGTAAAATCCGAATTTACAAAATTTGTTCTAAAATCAAAATCTTACTAATTAAAATTATGAATGGCATCCACTCCCCAATAGTCGATAAAAAATTTCTGTAAAATTTAAAATCTATAAAATACTCAAACATTAATATAGCAAATAGTGGGAACCATGAACTGGATTAAAACTCAAATGATTTGGGCAACGACGTGTGACCCTCTTCTCCCACTTTCTTCATTAGCTTTTATGGTGTTAGTGGAAGAGATAATAATACTGGCTTACCTTTGCCTTCAAGACTGTGTTCCTTGAGAAATACTCCTACTTAAAAACAAAAATACAGAAAAAAAAATGTTTTAACAATAAAAACATTTCTAAAACAGTAAGCAATTGGTTGAGGGCATTTTAAATCTACCCTATGAATAGGACAACAAATGAATCAACCGTTCGTGAACAAATTTAGTGTTCGACTTGATAAGAACTTGTTTATATTCATTCAATATACATAAGATTATTTAAACAAACAAGTTTGAACAACTCGTTAAGTTAAATAAACAAACTTAAACACATATGTGTTCAGCTCATTAACGTTCATGAACAATTTTTATGAACAACGTTTGTGAACAATGCTCACGAACTATATTCATTAATAAAACTCCTTTTAATATGCTAAATAAATAATAAAATAAAATAAAATAAATAAATTTAAATTATCAAACTCAATAACCAATCAATCAATTAAAAATTTCAAACAATCAAACAAGTTTGAATTAAGAGCTTGATAACATCTAAATGAACCAAGCTCGAACCAAGCTTGAATTGAAAGCTTGATAACATCTAAACGAACCAAGCTCAAGCCAAGATTCAAACAAACTCAAGCTCATAAAAAATAAACCAAACCAAGCTTAAACATTCATTTCAAAAGCTTGGTTCATTTTAAACTCGGCTTAGTTACCTTATCAAACAAGCTTGAACATTCCAAATCTCGACTCGGCTCGACTTGTTTACAACCCTACCTATGAATTATACATGACAATTGACAGTGGTTCATACCTCTCCTGTTTTGGAGCATGGTACATTTTCTTTCTCTAACATACAAAAGGGATCAGAATTAACTACTTAATTGGGAGAAATGCATTTCCATTAAGTAAACTATCTTATTAGAATAACTATCTAGATTATACATTACACTGTGCAGTGAGCATGACAAATTGCCAATTCTGCACCGAATGATATACCTCCGGTGGCTCTCTGCGCTGCGTCGTCCTGTACCGGATTGATGAACACAAGTGCTGCTTGACTAAAGCTTTCAGGGTATAATTGGATCGGATGCGTACTTGAGTTCGGGCAGTTTTTCGACCCTAAGGAGAGGGAAAGCTGATCAGTAGCCAATGTGTGATTGTTTAAGCAAGAGTGCTTATATCGCAAGTACACATGACCAAAACGACATATGGTATTGACATTATGTACCTTTGTCTGAGTTTAAGTATTCCGGTACCGAGTTGCATGGGGATGCCCATTATGATACACTCGCTCACTCCCTCGATGCGATCATCCCTACCGGCATAGGAAGCATTGAACAGGTGCTCGGCAGTTTTCTCAAAGGAAGCAAGCATCAGAACACTTTCTTTCATTTTTGAAATGCCAAATCTTGTAATCCCGAGAACTTCACCCTGTTAAGAAAAATGAAAGCAATTACAAAAACACTGAGCATCCGCAATTTCAAGGAAACAAAGTGTACCAGTATATTCTGTCAGATTTATTACCTTATAAGTCATAAGATCCGCCAGGAGCATCATGTGGCGAAGATCGATACTCATGCCATGGCTTCGCATGGTATACTGAATTTCATTAACGATGCACTTCCTTGCAGCTTCAATTCCGAGTGTCTGCTGAACTTCAATGACATGGTTACTTGTTGTTTTTCTTCCATCGATTCCCTGAGTTCCCATGACACCTAAAAGGTTTGTCCTGTACTCCGCGAGAAGTTTAGAATATCTGTTAGTGTTGCGTTTCAAAAGCACCAGAATGATAAAACCAATAAAACTCTGACTAGCATCAAAAGCTTTAGCTATTGGACAATTTGCCGGAGATTTTGGGAGAATTAGCTGAATTTAAATACATCAAATTAAATTCAACTTATCTATTGAGATGACCTGAGCTGATAATCTCAAGTTGCCAACGGGGACTGATTTCTGCGAAGTGCCGAGTGCAGACTTCACAGTGGCCAAGCAGGCAGAGTGACCGAGTGGGCAGAGCCGACAAAGTAGCCTAGAAGTAGAACGGTCGAGCGAGCAGTTCGACCGAGCGGGCTGATCGGACGAGCGGGCTGATCGGATGAGCATGTAGAGCAGTTGATCAAGCTGAGCGATCGAGTGCCAGAACGGTCAAGTGGGCAGTGTGGCCAGTCGCAGATCTGGTCGAGTGACCGATCGAGTTGTGAGGCCGAGCGGGCAAATCGGTAGTCCGAGCAGCGCGATCGAGTCGCAGATCATGCCGAGTGTCTAATCGGGCAGAGCAGTCAATCGGGTAATGAGGCCAAGCGGGCAGATCGACCGAGTCGCAGAGTGACTGACCAGGTAGAGCAGCATAACAGTGGAAAGTAGGGCAGCTCGAGCGACAGAGCAGCCCAAGTAGGTAGAGTGAACGAGCGATCGAAGCGGTCGAGCGAGCGAAGCGGCTGAGGCCTGCGATAGACGCAGTTTCCTTGAAACAACTTTGCCCCACCTATGGCTGTGCTTCGAGATTTTCTTGGGTCGTCTGTTTCCTAGGATACAACAGTTAACCGTGATGCACACGAAACACTAGTGGTCACGGCGAATTAAGAAGTACCCAACTACTATCACGGGTATTCTAACAAGCAAGATAAGCACGACAGAGGAGGAGGGGGAACAAGAGCTTCAACTTTCGTGTTCTTAGCTTGTGATCGCAACCTCCTTATATAGGAGCTCAGACCAATAGGCAGCGTTAATAATCATTACTCGTCGAGTTGTGAAACGCCAACTTTTCACTCGGTCGTTTAAATTATGCATTAATAGTTAAACATTTAAATAAGCAACAAAAAGGTTTATATGACAAAATGTTGATTGTTCCACTTGGGCAAATTTTGCCTCGGCCGCTTCGGGATTCGGCGCGTGCAGGTCGTGCTTGCACATGAGTCAGTGCAATCCGGGCCCTGGATTTGCACCCCCTACACATTCATGCGTGAGAGAGAGTCTCTCCCCATGCACTTATTCCCATCATCAATGCATGTGAATTAATATAAACCAACCAATATGTCTTGAAATTCCTAATGTGGAACTAAAGTCTCATTCACAATGAAACTTTTTTCCTCTGCCACCTCTTCTCCATTCACTTATATCCAACATTAGCCTCATAATTCCATGGTGTGCTATCCCCAGACGATATACTATGTAGCCAAATTCATTTGTAGATCAAGAGAAAGGATAACTAGAAGTCGTAAAATAAACTAGATATTTCCATGAAAATTATTATATCAAGAATTGACCATTGTAAAGAAGCTCGCATGTTTTGGGGAGTTTTTCAATTGAAAAATTAGAATATACAAACGTTAAATAACAGAACAGAAGTTTGCATACTGACCCTTCAACCAATAGGCTGTATTCTACCTTCTTTTCATTGTCAACTTTCTTTTCATTGATAATTGCTCGCTCGACAGATGGGATGCCCTGAGAAACCAATACAATGCCTAGCACCTTAACTTTATGATAAATGGTTGAAATAATCATAGAATTTCTGTGAGGAAGTTAATTGAACTAAATGAAACTAAAAGCAGTTCATGCAATTTACCTTCACAACAACCTTTGGGAGCATGGATTTTAAGTTGTGTAGTTCAGACAGGAGCTTTCTTCTATCAACTTCTGGGGTGTATATTTTCAACTTGCCATGTCTTGCACTGTATACATGCTGTTGCAAAAAAGAGAATGGAGACTGATAATGATGAGCTAATATATATTTTTTATAAAAAGGAGAGTACTTCACCTCTTCTTTTAGTTTTATTTTTGGATGATTCAGGATTGAGTGACGAACAGATTCAGCAGTGAGCCCCATATGTAATGCTTCAATTAGGTCCATGTCAAGTTTTATAGATATATATGGTTGACCTGAGCCCAACACTATCTTTACTGCTTTGGCAACCTTCATGATAACAAGAAGATCAGTAGCTACAAAGTTGGAAGTCTGCCATAATAAAGGTGGAAAGAACAAAGTTTCTCCTAGATTTTGTCTCCGCTTTCTGATTTCCAACATCCAAAACAAAACAAAACCAAAATAACATATTTAAAATTCCAGTCTGATGTCGATCTTGGCGATCTGTCGAGACCAGTATATCTATCGAACCACTAGTGAACCATATCTGATACCACAACAGAAAATAAGAAAATTAACAAATGACTAAACTGGATCATTTATTTAAAAAAAAAAAAAATAGTTCCTAGGCTCAAATGGCTTGTGTTGGGTGGTACAAGGCAGCATAGGACTAGATTTTAACATCTAAAAAAAAGGTAGATCCGCCCCCTAGTGTCGGCCCCACGGATATGGAGGAAGGTACATGCAGGTAGGCGCATGGTGGGGTAAATCCCAGGTCGTCAATTCATGAGAATCGACCCTGGTCATTACGCTAGAGATGTCATGCGCCCACCGTCTGTGCTAAGCCCAGGGGGCAATACTGTAACATCAAAAAAATGTAGATCCGCTACACCTTGGGGGCAATACTGTAACATCTAAAACTTGAGTAGAAAATGGAGAGAGAAAATATGGATGCTGTTGCAGGTGCTAGAGATGGGCTTAATTAAGGTTTGATTATGAAAATTTGGGTGGAGGATTGACTGAGGGAAAAAGAGTCTAAAGCAAGATGGCTTAAGAAGGTATTAGTTAGATGGAAAATAGATCCAGAAAGCTGCAAAAACTTAAATAAGGGAATTAGAAGCAAAATAGGAAAGATCTAGCAAACCACACTTTGTCCCTTATGTTGTTTATTTCCACTATATTTCTTCCAATGAGTAAACGCAGGAGAAATCTACACTATAGCAAAAGATTTAACTAGAAAAGAAAGGATCTCCAATGCCTTAACACTACAAGGCATCTTAGGGAGGACATTTTTCATGTAGCAAAAAACTTACTTCCCCTAGGGTTGTTTTCTCGATTGAGCTTTTCACCATGCGTGCAAAAATGACGTTGTTATCATTTTCAAGTGCAGCAGTAATAATCGGTGTGCTTATGTTTTTTGCAGCATTTATTATTTCCTTGATACGCGGAACTCCAAGAGTGACATCTGATGTTCAGTCAAGAAATAACTTCTATTGTCACACCTGATAAATCCAACAGAAAGATGTATGAAACGCTCACAGTTGATGTGAACGGAATAAATAATGTAAATATTATACAAAGTGAGAGAGCTACGTATACAATAGCACAAGATTAAGAATTACATGCAAAAGGACAAAAATCACAAGTGAGGATGTGCAGTAGGCATAATCCACTGAGGAAATAGAACTATACTAGCCTTTTCACGATGGCATGAAAAAACACCAACCCATAGATTCATCAGTTTAAAATAGCATCACTAAAGGATACTCATGTTAGCAACTCCAGCAAAGTGAAAAGTTTTTAATGTCATTTGAGTCCCTGGCTCTCCGATGCTTTGGGCTCCAATTGCACCAATTGATGCTCCAGCTTCCACTTTTTTCGAATGATATCGTGATATACATGTCTCTAGAAAAACCTGTAGCAAATAAAGAAGGATTTTAAACACAACGAATCATTTGAACAATAAAACACTAACGTGATATACATGTCTCTAGAAAACCTGTAGCAAATAAAGAAGGATTTTAAACACAACAAATATTTTGAACAGAAAAGCACTGAAAAAATCCCAATCTTAGAAATGCATACAGAAGATCACTCATAGACTCATAGTGAACATGATAAACATCAGATGCATGTGAATAACTCAAATTAAAGAACTTTGGACGCACCCAAACTCTGTCTAGGAATTAGTTTTTCAAATTTTGACTCGGAATTGAAGTGCAATCTGTGGATGCTAATCCATAATTTATGCATACATCTATAGTGAAATTGTGTAATATTTTTCCCGTTTAATTAAATAAATGGTAATGGATTCAATTATATCCCAGAAACAATTTTTCTCACTTTAGACACTGAACTTCAGAATTGTCATACAGGTTTCCATCTGTTATGTTTACTTAATACTAACTGGCCCATGAAATGGCAGCTGACTTAACATCCATATCAGTAAAATCACCTTTAGCAGCAGCCACATAACCACATCAGCATATAGTTATGCAAGATGCTTATTTGACAGTCAGCTAGTATGATTATGATGATGCGCAGTGATGTGGATGCTTTGTTATCTGAAAATCATTGGCGTTGTCACTTTCAATTATATACATCTGACAACTCACACCATGGTCGAACAATCTGAAAGTTAATTAACCAAATTGTCAAGCCTAGTGATACTTAAGGACATTATTGTAACTAAGACACTCAATACAACTAAACCAATTTCCCTTCAACTTAATTGATCATATCTCAATGTTTGCATTCTTGACCAATAAAAGTTACCACTGATTTGCCCATTTGTTGTCATTTACATGGTAGGCCAGAGGCTAAAGACATTCAAATGTTTACGAATAAAATATATCATTCTTTAATTTAAACTACTTGACAGCGATTGTAGATTACATCGTATTTGGAAAATAACAATATACGAAAAAGGATATCTATCACACTTGATACAGCATGAAATGACTAAACTTAAGAACCATGCTAAAATAACAGTAAAAATGTTATACTATTTGAATGTGCAAAGTTTGAGGTTAGTGGACAAAACCTAAACCCAAACTTACTTGACAAACTTGAGTAAATGGCTGAATGCCTTCGAGGATACAACAACAACAACCAAACCTTATCCCACTAGGTGAAATCGGCTATATGGATCATTTTACGTCATTGAGCTCTATCTCCTACTATATCATCATCTATACTTGAATAAAATTTATCTTGTTTTATTGTTGCTAACCAAGTCTTTTTTGGCATTCCTCTTCCTCGTTTGATATGTATGTTTGTCATAGTTTTACATCGTTTAACTGGAGCATTTATTAGTGCCCTTACCATCTTAAAGGTGTCTCTCAGAGTTTTCCCTCAATAGATATTTTGTCCATCCTCGTATGTCCACACATCCACCTTAACATTCTTATCTCTGCAACTCTTATATTTTACACATGTGCTCGAGTCATATCTCACCCAACATTTAGCTCCGTATAACATAGCAGGTCTAACTGCGGCTTTGTAGAACTTTCCTTTAAGTTTTAGAGGTACTTTATGGTCACATAAAACACCCGATGCTCTTCTCCATTTCAATCATTCTGCTTGTATTCTATGTAAAACATCTCTCTCAATCTCTGTATCGTTTTGCAAAAATGATCCTAAATATCTAAAGCTCTCAATTCCGAGCAACTCGTCATCTCCTATCTTAACAATTAGCATAATTAACATAATTATGGTAAAATAAATTCTATAATTGATCGTCCATAATCTCTGTGACTTTGTCATTGATAGTACTAATATATGACTCCTACTAATTAATACCGACTCTAATACTCTTTAACAGAATGTTTCAAACCTATATATGATTACTTGCAAATTCTAAAGACCAGCATGAATCTAATTAGTACTAAACTGGAAAAGGAGTCAAAAGCATTCTGTTTAAACTCTAGATCACCTAGAAACAGAATAATTGTAATTCAACAGAATGCTAATCAAACCTCCAGTTGTCTAGAAGAAATTCCTGATATATTAGCAACAATATTTTCCAATGCAGTGGAACGCTTCTCCTCTACAACAGCTTCATCAAGTTGAAGTGATTTCCTTGTGTTTGCAAAAGCAGCAGCACGTTTATGGACAAAATTAGACAACAATTTGTTGAAGGCAGTAGAGCAACCACCCTCAGGTGACATATCATGCTTTGCCAATCTGTCGTCCACAATTTTTGAAATTTCTAAGGGAGATAACATGTTCTTTTCTCCAGGAGGGCAAGTTGCCTGTAAGTCAGAAGATAACAATCTGTTCTGCAGATGCTCTTGTTAAGAAACCATAAAAAAAAACACTGCATTTTGAATGATGCACTACTAACCATAATCTTCATAAACAATTGATCCAAATTTAAGGGAATACCATCCCTGCCTTCCATCTTTGCAGGATCCATGCCATCATCTCCATAAACAAACTGTACTACACCACCACTAGCATTGCGCACTGTCTGATCATAATAAATGGAGAGATCTTCCATGCCTTTCATCAATCTCCGAGACATGTATCCGGTTTCTGCTGTTTTTACCTATTATGCAACAAATACTAAATGCATGCCATAGTAAAAGAATCCTGTTATATTTGTAATAAAAATCATGTCAACACAAACTTGTTATGCAAAACAGTAAAAATTCAGTAGCAAATATATAGACTTCATTATTCTCGAATTCAATGCTTGGTGAAGTTAGCCATTTCCAAATTCATTTCCTCACAAAAGAAAGAGGGAATGAAAAGATTGTAGTATTCTGTTGCCATTAAAGATCTCCAAACACAAGAATTATGACATTTTAAGATCCAAATATCTCCAGTTCATCCCAGAAATAGTTTATGCATCTACCTTATATGTCAAATAATGATTAAATAAGTTTACAGATAATTTAGTTTCTAACCATTTTAGTTTTACCTTTAAAGCTGATGATAACAAGTACAATGGAAATTAAAATTAAGTGCATCAGCTTTCCGCTATTATTCTAATTTTACTTATCTCTTCTTCTCATTTTCTTTCTTTCTCTTTAAGTGATGATTAAAATATGAAATTGGTAGTCGATCTCCCACAAACACATGTTTACAACAAGAGACAGAAATATAGCGATTGTCTAGTTTCTCACTGTTCACCCTAGGGATCTTTCTACTTTCTCATATCCACTTTCTCCCCTTGACTCCCTAGCATATTAAACATAAAGGTGTCCTTGGATGAGTCTAGTGGCTAGCGCATGAGGTGTTGCCACCATGAGGTATGGGGTTCGAATCTCGGCAAAGTCGAGATAAATGCTTTCCTTATGTGCTAGTCACTATTCCAGAGGCTAGTAGCCGCCCGTGATTTACCTCCTCCGTGTTAGCCTTGGGACGAGTTGGGGGGGGGGGGGCGCTCGGGGCGAGCGTATTCGCTTTTTGCCACCATATTAAACATAAAGGTGTCTATCCAGGTTGACAGCCATCAAGATACAATACATAATGCATATACTTGAGAAGGGAACAAAAGAACAGACACATGAATTGGGTAAGCCCATAATCATGAGACCATGCAGTGCAAATTCAAATTCCTTTATAAAGCTGTCATGGAAAATTTAATATAGCAACATACGTTATGACCATAGGATACAGGTGCTTCGTAATTGTTATTCTAACAATGTAACTTGGTATAATCATTATGAAGATGTAGTTGTTGAACATGACAGAAGGGAAAACAGCAGAATGAATACTCGAAAAGCAAACAATCTAGGTGAAAGAAATGTCATTCACTCAACTATATATAACTCTGCAAAACTTTAACAAGCATAGTCGATGCTGGAAGTTGCAGCAATAGTTGTCATCATATGGCTGACAGAATCACAATTTTGTCCATATAATATGGTACAATTTAACTGCAAATTGGTAGGTATTAAAGATAGGTGCTGAAATTTCAAAAAATCAGTATGATTTGGAGCGACTCATATCTTCTGACATTCCAGAAAAGAGAATAAATCGGATCAGAAATTCAATCCATCCCATTAACTAAACTAAAAAAATTAAGCCCAACCCAATATGAATCTTTTGTTACACAATACATGTAGAGAGGTTGAAAAGGATTGAACCTTGGGGTTGATGACGACATAGAAGATTTTTTGAAGACGTAGATGGAAAGCAAGGGAGAAGTCTAAAGTCAACAATGATCGACAGGAAGAATAATCTTGTTCCATCAAGATTTGAAGTTGATGGTGAGGATGAAGTTGATGGATGTGATGAGCAGGAACAGATAATAATGTGCTATTCAAGAGGATAATAACATGATTTTATATATTTAAGGGATTAATAATTATTTCATTTAAAGGTAGAAAAGATTTAACTTGATTGATAACATTTAACTGTACCTTTTCTTACAATTAAAGAATTTGAAAATTCACCAAAAATGATTCATAATTTGACAATGTGGATTGCAAATTTAATAAAAATGGAAAAAGGATGGTTCTTACAGATTAATTTCATTGAGAATGACAAGATGCAAATTGTTATAAGTTGAATATAATCAGCCAGATATTACCATTAAGAGGTACATGATTTGGACCACTAAAAGAATTCAGTGACATCCGATCACTATCCGTCCAAGTAACACTCCAAAAATTAATTATCTATCACATTTAATCTTAGGATTTGAGTTGAACTATGACAGATAATTAGGACATTTTAGTCATGGTGTAGAGATGATATAGGCAAGTGAGGTTTCTGTACGCAAGACACAACATAAAGAAAAATATCCATGCTGTGCATTCACATGAGTTGCCCTCTTAATTTATGCATTTGTTAGACAACATGTTGTAAGTAAATTTCAATGGAATATTAGATCCTTAATAAACCCTTTCCTTTAAAAAAAAAACGTCTTGCAGAAAATTCCCTGAGAAAACAGATTGAAGTGCTGAACCATTTGCAAATTATGATAACTATTTCTTTTCAAACTATGGCTTCCAAGTTGATCCTATCTCAATCTATTTGTTCATCATTCAACTTAATTTACCTAGGTTTGAACATGATGCACATGAAAATTCCTAGTGAAATAACAGATGCAATCTGTTGTTCAAACTAAATAAGTCTAAATTACAATGAAAAATATTGAACATTCAAACAACTTTTAGATATGAAATTGTTAATGTCATTGGAAGTGATCCATACTGCTGTGTCCACAAGACCTTCTCGTCCACCCATTGTATGGAAGAAGAACTCCGTAGCCGTCAAGCCAGTGTAAAATGAATTAGCAACAAAGCCTTTAGCCTATAATCCACAAAAATAACAATTTGAATTTTAAGGTGTACAACCTTAAAGCCTAGATATCTCACATATGCATCAATAAAGTTTAAGAAACTAATTATATAAAAAGTCAAACCTTTGGCAATGAATGCACAGTTAGGGCATGCATAAAAGGTCAATGTTTTGTATCAGAAAACATATAAAGCACATAGATTTCAGAGACATGGATCAGAGAATAATTGAACTTACAGCTGGAGTCTTTGAATTAATAGTGAAATGTGGAAGAGTTCGATTTATAAATCCATTAGGAGCACGATGGCCCCCAACTGATTGTTGACCAACACATGCTACCATCTGGCTGATATTGATTGGAGAACCTTTAGAGCCACACTGTGACATAATTAAGGGACTGTTTCTCCAGTGGAGTTCATCCATGCAAACCTAAAATAGAAGGATAATAAACTAGCCTGAATGTTGTATATTCAAAAAGCTCCTAAAACTGAAAACTAAGAGTGAGGCTCTAACTGCAACAGCAATTTTATAATACAGCATTAGACTTCAAACTGAAAAAAACCACATTAACCTTTCTTAGTCTATAGATGAAAATCTATTGGAAGGAAGAAATACCAGAGCATAAAAGTTACATAAGTACAAAATGCTAAATGTTCAGAAAAGGACTAAGAGATACAAAAATAACAGTGCCCTTACATTTCCAGCAGTAGCTCGTATTTCATTTAATACATTTGTTATCTTAAGTTCCAAGGTCTGAGCTGCATTGCAACCAGGCTGCAATGAAAGTTTTCCTTTGCTATATGAAGAAATAAGGTCATAGCATTCTCTGTATCCATCATCAATTTTTCTCTTCTTTTGCGAAGTGAGATGTTCTCCTGGCTGGACATCATCAATGCCAATTGAAAATCCATGGTTCCCTATCCACCTAGCACTGAGTAAAGGGCAGTCCAGTAATATATAGTTGAACATAACTAGTAAAATAGAATATCAAAGCCATCTTGGGTTTATCAGTGTTTGCATATATTATTACAAAATTTGAGTTGCATAGAGCATAATACAATGTTTGCAACAATGTAACATTGTAACAGCCAGTTGCACATGTATGGTAAAATAATATGAATTTCAAGGATTTAAGGACAAATTAACAACATGAAGAATTAAGTCAAATACTAGCCATCCACACAACAAAAGCAAAGAAACAAAGCACAGTTGATTAAATATCTTCTAAAAAGGGATTCATGCATCAATGATATAGGAAATGATGCAATGGAAAAGAACAAAAAAACTCAAGTTGTATGGGATGTAAAAGAGTTTATAGGCTAAACTATAAAATAGATGGTTCACTGCAAAGGTGTTAAGATATTAGGAAAGACATATGACAAAAGGTCACCTACACATACAACTATGTGGTAGACTATCAAGAAACTCTTCCTCCCATGGCAAAAATGAAAATTGTTTGAATCTCTTTTTTCCCCTTGAATGCGTTTTAGATGGAATATATTTCAGCTTGATTCAAACAACACTCCTTTCCACGGATATTTAATGTGTGCAGATTGAATAAACCATACATGGTCTGAAACAAACCCCCTAAAGCTTGGTTTGGAAGGTTTACTATAGTCATGTTAAAGATGAAATAAGGGCAAAAAGCTGAGGAGATATTACAGTATTCCTTGAACATTTAAGAAAAAGTGTGGCAACAATTTTACTTGCGTATGTTGATAATAATGTTGTGTTTGGAAAAGATGACATGGAAATTAATAATCTAGAGGATAATTAGACAGTTATGGTATCTCTCAAAAAAAAATATATTAAAAAAAGGACAGCCCAGTGCACGAAGCTCCCGCCAATACAGTCCCAGGGACAGATCTATTGTACGCATCATTACCCTGCTTTGTAAGAGGTTGTTTCCAAGACTCGAACACGTGACCTCTAGGTCACACGGCAGCAACTTTATCGTTACGCTAAGGCTTCCCTTCAATGAAAATAGATTAAACATCCTCAACAATTAAATTTAAGCTGCAAAGCCACAAGTAGTCCTATCAGTCAAACTACAAACCAGTGGAGTATGAGAGTACAATTTTTCAAAAAGCAAAACATGACAGATGGAATACAAAGGGAGTGCCCTAACTGATAAGCAATCTGCTACCACCTACTCCACATTTTTGGATGAATAATTTGGTAATTGGAAGAGCAAAAATTAGGAAGTTGTTTCTAGATCAAGTGTAAACTCATAATTCAAAACTCTGGCCCTCAGAATGAGATATCGTGGCTTCAATCATTCTGGATATCCCTTCCTTTATGTTCGTCATTTCTATCAGATCTCAAAATCATGATGAAAATTATGAAGTGTGATTTTAATATTAAAAAAAAAAAGAGTAAACACACAGCAACACTAAATATGTTTAGAATGAAAGAAATTTCCTCTGTGAGATCGTTGATGCAGGTTGATTTGACCTTACATTACATTTGTTGGATGACCAATTGGAAAAGTCTTTTCAGAGAAGCAAGATAGAAATTACTGGCATACATTCAGCAGCTTATGGGGTTGTTGGGATCCCTATAATATCATTATTAGTTATTCATGGAATTTCTAGTAATAGATGTAATCTCTCTTGTAACTCTTCTTGTGTCATTCCATGAGTCACTTTACATTTCTTTCTTTTTCTTGTTCAGTTTCCTTATATTATGTATTTTTTTCCTGAACTGTGCTTATTCTATGGGCATTTTAACCACATAATGTGGTCCTGTTGTTTATCATCATTCCCCGAGTTTTACATTAGAGTTGTATGTCTAATCTGTAATAAACTTAGAAGAAAATGTTGTTGGTGAAGAAATTGACCATTGTAACTTTATTATTTACCGTTTTAGAAGGTCCACACACACTCATACATGCAGTTATATATATAATTGAAGCTGATTGCAACTATGAGGTTTTGAAAAACTAGATGCAACAATAGGAATGTTAGTTTACAGAAAATGTGAGTTGATTTTCTCCCTATAATTCATTTTATTTCTTGCATTATGATCCCCAAAAATCATGGTTAGATCGATGTGGTCAATTTGTACTAAAGGTAAACACATCCGCACCAGCAAGAAATCCAAGAAACAATCTGAAGCCTCCAAAGCATTATTCAACTTAGCTGCAGTAAGAGTGTGTGACTTGAACGACACCAGACAAAAAATACCTTAGCTTAGCCAAACGATTCATACAACTTGCAGCAGCATGAGAATTATAGTCTCTTAAGAGAACAGAGAATAGGCCATCCTTGTTACCATTTCCTTAAACAAAGAACATGTTATGCATTGTTACTGATGAGCATTACTTGGGCAAAAACAATCATAAAATATAGAAATTAGAAGATAAATTCAAAGCATAAAACATAGACTTTGTAAGAAACCATGGTTTAGGGTGCATACCTTATAGGCTATGTCCTTTCCTACTCATACCAATGGACTTCTAATGGAAAACAGCATTAAACTTTCAGTTTGATTCTAACATCAAGGATCAATGAGATTGGTTATACCACACCATTTCAGTGTAGGCAAGGTATGTTATCATACCACCGGCATTGACATGGAAAACAATTTTCACTATGACAATCAGAAAGTGGGCAGTTCGTTTACTGGTCATACTTGACAGGCAAAACTCAAATGTTTTATGATATGAGCAGTTACCTCTACAGTTTGCCCATGGTGACACAGTTCTGATTTCAATTTCCAGACAGAACAGTAAGTTTCTCATGTGTCAATTGAAACCTAATTGTTTTTCAATCATTAGTCGTTATCTCGCAGTTAGGGCCACGTGGATCACAAATCAATCATCCAAAACAACTTCTATGTTTGATCAACATTAGAAATTTAAAATGCTAAACAAGAAAAATTGACCAACCTTTTCAAATGGACAAAAGATATCATATATAGTAGAAAGCCAAAAGAAACAAACAATTATTCAATGGAACTAGTCAATAAATAAGCATCACACCACCAAATAAGAAATTGCTATTATGTTCCTTTTAAGGTCTTCAAGAACAACAATAATGATAATATATTTTAATCACAATATATATTTTAGCAATTGTAGCAAAAGATTTCTAGGAAACTGTCGTTACACTTAGCAACACGTGATGGATTAGAGTAGTAAAAACTATCTTTTATCATAGTAGTAGCTTCAGGAATACAAGAAAAGAAAAAAAAAAGTTCTGTTCAAATATGAGCATGATTGTTTCTTTGACTGCCTTGATTACAGGATTTATGAAAACACAAAAATGCTAGGTAAGTCAGGCTAAGAACTGGATCTTGTCAACTACAAAAAAGTATTCAGAAAATCATTTTTCCATAAAAGACAAAGCTTGAAGTTTGTCCAGACATTAGATGAAGGGTATGCTCACCTAGAGTAGCCTTCCCAAGCTGCCCACTTATAAGCTCACTGTTACGAAAATATACATATCCATCACTAGGACACATGGTCTCATATTTTCTATACATTGTCTCTCTTGTATATATTTTCTCTTTGACTATAAGATTAACAAACACCTTTGTGTGTGCATTAGGACGCACAAGAACACTGAAAAGTTGCTTCCCAGTCCATAGTTCAACAGGCTGCAAAGAACAAAATAATATGTTAAAATGGCACCAACAATTTGATATAATTAATAGAAAAATACTAAATATAGCTGAAGGCAAAACAATCCGCTTAGAATACGTGAACATCCAAAACAACTCAAAAAGGATTGCAATAAGCTAATTTAAAGAAGGGGAGAAGACTGAAGCTTCAATAGCAAGCCCTATGCTTCTAACACAAGTAGAGCAAATTAACAGCAGAGACACTCATAGTGAAGTAGACACTGTATCATACAATAAAGCTTAAGAAAGAATCTTACCTTCATAATGGCTGGCGTAGGCAAATCAACAGAATCCATAGCATCACCCAGGTAGGAACACAAAAGAGAGAATGTAGCTCGATCATAGAAGGTATCTTTCCGCGTAATCAGAAATGACGAAGTCAGGAAATCCTGTGTTGAAGCAACTAATATCTCCCCATTCTTTGGAGTGCACAAGTTATTTTGAACCTATGAAGCAGCATCACATAGCTTCAGCAACATTCATTTGAAAAAAATGGCAAGCACATATTGTATCTAGCAGATAAATGGATTATAACAAGAATGCACATTAAAGCGCGGCTCAGTGCATGAAGCTACCGCCAATACAGGATCCCAGGGAAGAATACAATGGACATAACAACTTGAGGATACACTAAATAATATCACCAATGCCCAACATGTTCTTCTAAAACTCATCGAAACAATAGAATAATTGACATGTCTCACTCATCAAGCTATCTTCAATCAACATCAACTTCTTGGTGGCATGAGTTACAATCTTACGAGCATTGCAAATAAAATTGGCTTAATATTCATACAGAAGAAATAGAAGATGAAAAAATCAGACATGTGAAATCCTTTTTGGTCAGAAATAGTTGTACCACTAATACATAGCACTCTTCCATATCAAGGGAAAATGTCATTGGATGCATTTGCGTCATGAATTTTCTTTTTTAATTTACCATTTCCATAAAAAGAGAATATGGAAAAGAAATGATAATTAAAAGAACAAATTCACCTTCACTTCTAACTTTAAAAGTATTGAATATTACTTTTTCCAAAAGGATGATAAATTGCTTACAGAAACAAGAAACAGTCTATTTATGCACTCGTATCAATAGAAATTATCTAGCAACCATATTTTCATAAACAAGTTCCATTTTCTGTTGAGAAAGAAAGAGTAGGAATTTTTTCAATACAAATGCAGCCTTATATGCCAGCAAATGGCATTAAATTTACAATCATGGTAAACAGAAATAAGGACATCATAATATCTAACTCTTGGCTCTAGAGCAATAAAAAACACAGAATTCAGAGGTAAAAGAATATTTAGCTACAACAATGTGACTGAAAATAAATACCCCCATAAGAGTAAGAGCTTCAGTGCGTGCTTCTTCTGTTTGAGGGACATGTAAATTCATCTCATCACCATCAAAGTCAGCATTGTAAGGGTTGCAAACAGATTCATTAAATCTCAATGTTCTCCAAGGCATTATTCTTGCCTGCATTCACAGAAAGACACCAAAAGAAAATGAAATGGAATTCCAAACGCCTCATAGGCATATAAATAATACTAATGGAGATGAATTGTTGATACATATGCATACCCTGTGGCACATAATTGACATTCTATGCAGACTTGGCTGTCTGTTAAAAAGAACGACATCTCCATCTTCCAAATGCCTTTCTACTATAAAACCATGTTTTAGTTCACTAGCGGCAGTTTTCTTGTCCACATATCTTAAATGCCTGCATGATAGTTATTCTTGAATAAGTTGTCAGTCAATAATCCTATTTCACCAATGTAATAGAAACCAAATAACTAACAACTTACCGTCTGGCTCCATCTGGTAGTAAAAGGAAGTTTGCCCCTGGGTATTTGTCAGGTCCATTGCATATCCGTTGTCTCAATTTTTCTATGTTATGAGCAAATACCCGTTCTGGGTAAGTTAATTTCTTTGCCATAAGCATAGGGATTGCAACCTAAAATACAATCAAAGAGCAATTGACTATCCTGGTGCCAACTAAAATAATAATAATAAATTTAAAAAAAAAAAAATAATAATAATAATAATAATAAATAAGAGCAATTGATTAACGTGAGGAGGCAAAGTAGAATAAAATATTTTGGATCAATAAAGGTCACAATAACTTAAAAGGTTGACCTCAGTAATTTTCAAATTTGGATCTGGAGAAATGACAGTTCTTCCAGTAAATTCAGTACGTTTTCCAGACAAGTTACCACGAAAACGCCCTTGCTTCCCTTTAAGCCTCTGAACAAGGCCACGATGTTTTGAATCGGGAATTGAAGGGGCTTCACTGTTAACATATTCAACAACTTGAATTTGAAGGTGATCCCAGCATTCCTAAAAGAAAGGATAAAAGAAGAAAGGATTCAAACAAGAGTAACCAGCATAACCATAGAATCAAGGGTGTGGAATCACCCTGTGCAGAAAACAATTTTCATCAAATGAAAAAAGAAAATAGAATGTTAACATATACAAATTCAAAGAAAGAAACTTATTGATATGAATAGGACCAAGCTGTAGAATCCGAGATCAAGTTATTGAACAAGGTTTTACTCCTTTAAATATATCCCATATGATGGAACTCGTTTCTTTTAGAATGCACAAAGAATGAGTAAAACATGTGACATTATCAAACAAAAAAACAAAAAAAAGGCATCATTAAGCAGAAAACTCATTTCTATAAAATTGATAACCAATACTGGAGCAAATACTGAAAACTTCCAATACAAGTCTTTAATGACCAAGATGATGAAATAATAATTTACAGCTCCTATAGCATCATTTGTCACCATATTTTCAATTCAAAGATGCCTTTTCCCGTGGCTGCTCAATACAGATCTTAGTTTGAATTACTGAAGGTTCAGTTTTAAGAACTGCTAAAGGCCAAGGTTATTAAATAAATAAATTGCTAAAGGTTCAGCTATGAAAATTGTTAAAGACCAAGGTTATTAAATTAATAGACGGACAAACTATTAATAGACGAAGGTTATAAATAAATTCCGTTGATATATTCATACAAGAAAGAAAATTGAACTGAGACAACCAACTACAAGTCAGCTCAGATGATTATGCTACTCAAGAATTAAGTGAACATAGAAGCTACTTGGGACAAACTCTCACCAAACATTTTGGTGGGGGTGAAGCACCTTCAAGGTCCTCTCGAAGAATAGAATTGGTGTTAATAATATTTTTCAGAATGCTAGTAATACCATCCTCGTTGCTGAAATGCACATAAAAAGTTACAGTATCAACATAGCAAGGTGACTGGCATGATAAAGAAATTAAGAGACGTAGTTAAAATGCATCCAATAGAAAGGGGAAAAAAAGTAAGATGCAGACCTTGAAACTCCAGCATTAACAAAAACAGAAGGACGGATGCTCACAGGTGGTATAGCAATGTTTGTCACAATAAATTTCTCAGGTCTATCAGAAAGATTAAGCAATTCACAGTCCTGCAGCACAGGGTGAAAATGTAGTCAACCAGTTCTCAGCAGAAAGCATAAATTTTCATCTTGAAAACAAGCATCTACCTCATCAAGCATTTTTTTGAAAAGAGAGAATACATTAACAGGACTTAGAGTGTGCCCAATTTGCAAAACTTTGCCACTGATGTGAGACATTGCAGCAGCAACTTCATCTCTGCTTCCATCAATGGTTCTAGAAAAATCATGAGCAATGGCTAACGAAGATCTAGCTTTTTTAACAACTCCTGCATTATGAGAAATAAATAAGCTGTAAAAGAGAAAGAGGTAGGATAATTCTATATCCCTTTTCTTATTTATGTGTAGGTATTTATATACATAAGACACCCTATAATTATGCCTATCAATTGCTAATTACAATCAATTACAATCCCGACACAATCCCTTCAATTAAGCTAATCAATTACAATCCCTACAATTAAGATAATTACACTAAAGTCTATGGTCGAAGATGCTAAAGCATTCAACACTCCCCCTCAAGCTAGACCATATATGTCAATCATATCCGGCTTGTCACAAAGTTCTGAGAATCATTTTCCTCCTAACGCTTTAGTGAAAATATCAACAACTTGGTTGGATGATGATGTGAATGGAGTGACATTTTTCTGCCTCATTACACACTCGTGAATAAAGTGATAGTCAACCTCAATATGCTTAGTCCTCTCATGAAAAACCGGGTTACTTGCAATGTGAATACTAGCTTGGTTATCACAGTACATAAGCAGTGGTTCATTGTCGATGAATCCTAATTCTTCAAGCAAATTCTTCAGCCATAACATCTCAGTTACAGTGAGTCATGGCTTTGTACTCAGCTTCCGCAGTTGACCTGGCAACTTACTTTGTCATGTTACTAGATTTCTCTTACAAAAGTGCAATATCCAAAAGTAGACCGTATGTTGGTCTTTGATCCAACGTAGTCGGCATCAGAATTGACTTCGAACTTTAGGTATCCATTTCTCTTAAATGAGAACCCTTTTCCTGGAGATTTCTTAATGTGCCTAAGAATCTTGATTACGGCATCCCAGTGAACTTACTTCGGTTTATCTATAAAACGGCTGACAACTCCAACTGCAAAGGAGATGTCAAGTCTCATTACTGTTAAATTTCCCAACAAGCTGTCTATATTTTGTCATATCCTCAAAGAATTCTCCAGTATCATCCCAAACACTTGGATTGATATCCATCGGAATATCAACTAGCTTCATTCCAAGCAATCTAGTTTCTTTGAGTAAATCTGTAACATACTTCCATTGGCATAATGAAACTCTAGATTTGCTTTGAGCAATTTCAATTCCCAAAAAATACTTAGAATGTCTCATATCCTTAGTAACAACTAATAAAGTGTTGCTGCAAATGCTTTTTAGTTTCGTCAATCCCATATCTATCACTGTTGGATATTAGGATGTCATCAGTATAAACAATAAGAATGATAATCTCATTCGTGCTATGTCATACAAACACATATCTTGAAGCCAACAACTCCAATTATATTACTGAATTTATCAAACCAGGCTCTGCGGCTTTGTTTAAGACCATAAATAATCTTTCTAAGTTTGCAAACCATAGTAGCATTCTTCCCCTGAGCAACATACCTGGAGGTTGCTCCATAAAAATGGTCTCGTGTAAATCGCCATAAAGGAAGGCATTTTTCACATCTAGCGGATACACTGGCCAAGATTGATTGACGGCCAAGGAGAGCATAACTTTAATAGAATTCAAACAGTAAGTAGAAGAGAACGTCTTAAAGTAGTCAACACCGTAAGTTTGTATAAATCCTTTAACCACCAGACGAGCTGTGTATCGATCAACAGTACCATCAGCTTTATACTTCAGAGTAAACACCCAACGACAAGCAACAATATTAGCTGAAGGTGGTGCAGTCACAGCTCCCAAGTACCACGAGAGATAAGGACGGACATTTTTTCATCTATTGCAGTTCGCCAAGCAGAGTGTTGATAAGCCTCAGAGTAGGAAGTTGGAACATCTGTAAAAGAGAGAGAAACAACAAAAGCGCAGAAAGCATAACCAATGTAATCAAACGAGGTATGGTTAGACAAAGGATGGGTAGTGCAAGAACGAATACCTTTACGAAGAGCAATGGGCAGATCAATATCAAAGGGGCAAGGAGCATCAAAGCTATAGTAAGAGGTGAGGGACATGAGACAGGTTTTGGTTGAGTATGCCTCGTATACACCTGCAATGGTTTAGGAGACGGAGCATATGAAATACATGGATGGTGGGATTGGTAATAGAGGAGATGCTAATGTATCATATGACTGAGCCAGGTGGGAGGAAAAGTATGGTTTTGACTCAAAAAAATGAAACATCCGCACAAGTGTAATTGCATTTTGTGAGTGGAAAGGCAACGATATTCTTTTTTACGTACGAGAATATCCAAGTAGGCTACATTTAATAGGGTGAAGAGACAATTTATCCAAGCTAGGAGTAAAATCATGAACAAAACTAACACAATCAAATATGCGAGGAAACACAGAGAAAATAGATTTGGGATAAAGACATGAGAATGGGATATCCCCATGTAACATAGTAGACGACATCTTATTTATGAGGAAGCACGCTGTGAGAACAACATCACCCCATAAATACTTAGGGACATGCATGTGATCCTATTTATAAGGAAGTACACTGTAAGAACAACATTACCCCACAAATACTTAGGGACATGCATATGACAAAGAAGTGTACAAGCTACATCTAAAATATGACGGTGTTTACGTTCAACAATTCCATTTTGTTGGGAAGTGCATGAGCAAGGCATTTGATGAATTATGCAATGAGAATCACACAATGTAGAAACAGTTTTCTAAGTGAACTCAAGTGTATTATCAGTAGTGCGCAAGTCAATAGAATATTGAGTTTTTATTATATTATAAAATGATTTTAGCACATTAGGAACCTCACTTCTATTTTTGAGTAAATATAACTACGTCATACGTGAATAATCATCAACAAAAATTATAAAATACTGAAGGCCCCCTCTAGATTCAGTTCTACAAGATCCCCAAACATCACAATGAACAAGTTCAAAAGCAAAAGAACTATGTTTATCAATTCTAGAAGGAAAAGACGTGTGATGGTGTTTGCCGATCTCACAGGACTCGCACGTGTCAAGATAGCCCGTGGTCACACGAAGAACAAGAGAAAGAGCATTCGATAACATGGGAATGTTATCACTTGCCTACAAATTATCCCGAACCGGTCGTAGAGTGGAATCTAAATCGGATAGGAACTTTACGACCAAGAATTCATCTCACTGATTCTTTCGAGTCTAAGCGACACAAGAGAGAGGATGGTATAGTAGAATTTCATCATCAACCCCTTTACGAATAGCAAAGTAGTTACTAACAGACTTATCGTCTTGGCGAAGAGCGAAGAGTTTTTCATATAATTCGAAAACACGAGAAATATTCTTATCATTTGAATACATGTCTCGTAAGACATCCCACATCTCTTTGGCAGTTTCCACAAATATAACATTAGTGCTCACGGATTCCCTCATACTGATGAGGAGCCAAAGCCATAACAAATCAGTCGTTCGAAAGCCAATCTGAATATTTTGGATCTTTAGGGTCAAGAGGGCTTAGAATATGTTCCTTCTTTTTGTGGGATCAGGAATAGTTCAAACAAACGTAACCATAAGAGAAAGTTTGTCTCATTCGATTTAATAGTGGTAGTCAAATTACGTTTAGAACTTGAAAACGTCATCGTAAGAGAAAGTCAGATGCAGAAACCTAAGTAATAGTAGATTGGAGCAGCGGCGGCAACCGGATTTCGGGTAGTGATGGCACTAGGACCGTCAATAGCGGAAGCAGGAAAAAAATAAGCAAAGAAGGAAAAAAAAAAAAAAAGACAATTAGGCTAGAGAACTTGCTCTGATACCATGTAAAAGAGAAAGAGGTAGGATAATTCTATATCCCTTTTTTTTATTTATGTGTAGGTATTTATATACATAAGACACCTTATAATTATACCTATCAATTGCTAATTACAATTAATTACAATCCTGACATAATCGCTTCAATTAAGCTAATCAATTACAATCCCCACAATTAAGCTAATTACACTAAAGTCTACAGTCAAATATGCTAAAGTTTTCAACATAAGCAAACATCACAAAACAATGCTTGAGCACAATATATTGTGTGTACAAATGTCAAACTTGTGTATGAAGTATGATACATGTATCAAAATCAAAGGTGTGTATCAAAGGTGACATACATACCTTATCCTGTTCAAAAACGTGAAGCTGGAAAGCTAGGAGGTGGCGGCTTCGCTAACCAGACGTGTACTTCGCTCCGCTATGCAAAACAAACGGGGTCAGTGTCGGGCAAGGAAAGGGGTCCCGGCGATAACCCTCCGACGCTTGGTTGATAACTAACTAACTAACTTGGTTGATCACATCAAAACAACCACGGGGTCCAACAATCTCCCCCTTTTTGATGTGCATCAACCCAAGTTCAAGTTAGGGTAAAAACAAACAAATAGTAATTTTAAGAAAATTACGAAACTAACATTTTAAGAACATAAATTGCAATAATAGAATTTGCATAAGTTATAATAAAAAAAATTAAAAATTTAATTTTCCTAACTCCCCCTAAACTTGTTACCTAAACTCTCCCCCTTTGATCACAGCAAAAACGGGGGAAAAAAAATTCCTAAGTCATGTAAAACAAATTTCTGAGAATTTTCAAAGAATTTTCTATGATAAAACTTAGGCAAGAAAAAGAAATTTCTAATTTAGTTCTAATTTTAGAAGAAATTTTTAACTTAGGCAAAAAAAATATTATAGAGAATTTTCCTTAGTAAAAAAAGTTTTATGCAAGACATATTTTTGTTGAATTAAAAAGATGTTAAAGAAAAACTTTCTAAAGCATTATTTAATTTCAATTTTAATGCTTTACCAGAAAATTAATTAAACATTTTATTTCAATATTTTGGTTTTCAGGTCGTGGCGAGGCACTAGGCCTTCTTAGTTATTAGAGCAACAACCACTTCCTTAGACAAAACCTCATAAAGAAATTGTAATGTTTAATTTTCTCGCTATAAGCCCTAACTTAAAAATAATTTTAAAATAGCAAAGATTTTGGAACCCAGTATAGGTTCCTTCCTACAGGATTATTTAAGAACTTAGGGGGTATATAATTTCTTGGAATTCGTCTAAGTTGTCCCTGATGCTTTCTTGTATACCAGTTTAATTTTCTATAAACTTTAATTTTTTATTTTTGAAAAACATTAGTGTTTAAACATGCATCAAATTTTAAACTTTCAACTTGAAGTTTCAATTTATCATTTTCATATTTCAAACTATCTAACATTTTATTTAAGTTAGCAATTTCTTTTTCTGATTCAGCTAAGTCTTTAGAAAGAGCTTTAATAAATTAAAACAACTGTTTAGGGTTTAGAGCACGTACCTTACTTACCTTACTTTGTGATGCTCCCCCTTCATCATAGCTTTCCTCTTCTGATGTTCCTCCCCCTTCATCTATGCTCATTTCTGAACTTGACTCTTCATCTAGCTGGTGGTTCGCCATCAGCGCTAGTACCAAGAAGGCTTCGACTTCATATTCGGAGGACGTTAAATCGTCCCACGTGGCCTTCAGGATTTTGTGCTTGGAGGTGTTTGATTTGTGCTTTACCTTCTCCTTGTCTTTTGTCTTTTCCTTTATTTTTGGGCAATCATCCTTGATGTGCCCTTCTTCGTTGCAATTGTAGCACCGGACTGTCCTTCTGTTGTGCTGATGTTTTCTCGACTGTGATCGAAATTTATTAGTTTTAAGGAATTTATTGAAACGTCTTACCAGTAGCGTTGCTTCGATTTCGTCGATCGAAGCTTCGGAGTCGAGATCGTCTAACTTGGCTCGTTAGGCGATGTCAAGGTTTGACTTCACTATTTCTTTAGGCTCTGCAATTCGAGACTCGTGAAGTTCGAAGGTAGAGAATAAACTTTCTAAACTACTTACCTCAAAGTCCTTAGAGATGTAATAAGCATCTACTAAGGAAGTCCATTCCGGAGTTCTGGGGAAGGCGTTGAGCGCATACCGGATGGAATCTCGGTTCATTACCGATTCTCCGAGATTCGTCAGTTGCATTATCAGCTCCTTGATCCTCGCTTGGAGTTGCGCTACCTTCTCGCCGTTGTTCATCCGGAGGTTCGTTAACGGGGTCCGGAGGATGTCACGCCTCGCTAGCTTAGCTTCCGAGATACCTTCGTGAAACTCTAGGAATTTATCTTAGAGGTCTTTAGCGGAATCGTAGCTCCCGATCCGACTTACCTCCTGGGGCGGCAGCACGCTGAGTAGGTGGAATTCTGCTTTTCCGTTGGCCTGCTCCTTCTTCGTCCAGTTGCATTCTTCGTTGTCTTTCGGCGCTGTATATCCATATTTCATTATTAAAAGAATATCGAATTCGGTCTTAAAAAATACCTCCATTTTGCGTTTCCACGTAGCGAAGTCTCCGTCGAACTTCGGGGGATGAATGTTCGCTCCGGCCATCATCTTGATCTTTGTGCTTCAGTCGGCGGTTAGTCCTTCTGAGGCTGTCGAGCTCTGATACCACTTGTTGGTGCAGCGGAGCCGGCAAGAGGGAGGTGAATTGCCTGCAAAATAAGAGTATACCCTCCTTAAGGCTTTCAACTCAAAAAATGCAACACTAATAAAAAGTAAAATAAGCAGAAATAAAAAAGAGACCAGAAATTAACTTGGTTACAACCAAGACGGTTGTTAATCCAAGGCGATTGAACAGCTCTACTAGAGTATCTCCTTCACTGTAGGCGGAGAAACCTTTTTACACACTTAAAACGCTCAGAGGTTGTTAGGAATGATTACAGAGTTGATTGCTTGAATGAATGAATATTTCCTAGCTCCAGGGGCCTTTAAATAGCTCCTGGAAATCCTATCTCGAAGGTCCAAGCGCCTCCAACAAGGTCTAAGGCGCGTCCAACCAGATCAAGCGGATAAAGTTCTATCCGCGCACAAACAGTTGAGTTGACCTGGGCTGAGGCGCCTCAAACAAGCTTGAAGGCGCCTCAAAGGTTTGAGGCGCCTCCAATGCTTGATTGAGGCGCCTCAAAGGTGGAGGCGCCTCCAATCTTGATGGAGGCGCCTTGAGCTACATTTCCAGCTCGCTTTCTCCTTTGCTTTGACTTCCGAAGCTCCGTTTGCTTGGGTGATTTCGGCCAACCGAAATATGGCTCACCCGAACCCAATTTCCGACCTTCTCCTCGAGCAATTTTCCGTCCCGGCTTTACGTCCCTCAAACGTCGCGCACGTTCTTCTCGCCCACCGGTGTACTCTTCCACGGCTCTCTCGTCCTTCGAACGCACCGAGCCCATCGGCTCCCTCCCGTGTCATCCTTCTCGCTAGCTGCGTCTTCCGCTCGACTTTCTGCGCTCCTAAGCTCCTGCACACTTAGACACAGGGATCAACAACAAACAGGACCTAACTAACTTGATTGATTACATCAAAACAACCACGGGGTCCAACAGACCCTCGATTCCTGTCTGCTCAACCTCGCTCCTCAGACGGAGTTCTGAACAATACCCAGTGGAAGGGGATGGGCGCATTAGGCGCTTCCCCATACGTGACAGCCGGCTTCTTGCTATTACCCCGAGTGGATATCCAGTCCACTCGGTCACCTTGCTCAGCCGGGTGACCCGCATCTAAGGCTGCGGACCCTTGCGCTTGTCGTTAGACCAACGCCTGTTGTTGTTGTTGTTGCTCCACTATCTTCGCCGCTCGGGCTTGTATCAATATGTCGAGCTCCTCTTGCGTCAGCGTCACCGTTGTGAAGCGTCCAATGTCTTCCATCTTCCCGTTCGGATACAGGTTGCATTCCCACAGACAACGCCAAAATAATCCTGTCCAAAAACGTAGAGCTGGAAAGCTGGGAGGTGGCGGCTTCGCTGACTAGACGTGGACTTCGCTCCGCTCTGCAAAACAAACGACGTCAGTGTCGAGCTAGGGAAGGGGTCCCGGCGTTGGCCCTCCGACGCTCAAGTCAGTCACCGAAATGTGGAGAAAGACGGAGCAACAGTAGCAATAGTAGAATTCAAGAATAATGCGTACCTCCGCCGGTGATAGACCCCCCTTTATATAGAGCCCTGGTGGGCAGCATGCACGCTTCTCGAGGCATGGGCACGCTCTCCTAGGTGTCCTATGAAAAGGCCTTGTCAAAAAAATACCTCTGACACCATACCTTAATAGGGCACGCATATCCCTGACGTGACATTAGAAGCTTCTGTCGTACGATCCGCCTATCGACCATGTCTCGTGTCAAAAGCACTATTTCCCAAAAGGATGTCGGGAGACACTACTGTTGGTGCAATCGACCTCTAGGGTTTCGATGTTTAACAATATACCTAAGTTTGGTCAATTTGACCAAGGGTTGATTCAAACAGGACTTGATGTTTGGAAAAGAAGTCCAGTCGGGACTGGATGACTAGCAAAGGTAAGTTCTAACCAAAAAATAGGCAGGTGAAAAGTCTACTGAATGACTAGTTCTAACTGGAGGTTAGGTAAAGTGGAAGTCCTGGTGAGTAAAGTCGGACCCTAGTGAGTGAAGCTAGGTGGTGGAAGTCCTGATGAGTGAAGTCGGGCCCTAGTGAGTGAAGGTAGGTAGTGGAAGTCCTGGTGAGTGAAGTCGGACCCTAGTAAGTGAAGCTAGGTGGTGGAAGTCCTGGTGAGTGAAGCCAGGCAATGGAAGTCCTAGTGAGTGAAGCTGGGCCGCCCTAGAGGAGGTAACCCTAGGTTATATGTGGCTGACTGGTTTCCGATCGACCAGACCAGCGAATCTTGAAATATGTTAACACTGTCTTACTTTATTGTTTTATCTATTGTGTTAACTCAGTGTTGCAGAGAAGTCCAGTTACGTCAACGGGTCGATCGGATAGCTGGCATGAAGTCCAGACAGGTCAACGGACCAGATGCCTGGCAAGATGGTAAGTTAAGATAAGTCACTGGAGGAGAGTGGCTTGGTGAGGGCGCGTTCCCCGTTTGAGGGAACAATAGGCGTCGATCCAACTTAGATCCATTTCGGAAATCTAAGTTGAGATCTTTACGAGATTCTGGTCTCGAGAAGACAAAATCTAATTACTACTCTGTTTTTATAATTGTGCTAACTTTTGTTTTGCAGGGTATTATAATGTTTATTGCCTCAGACTAATATTTTTCTTGCAGGAAAAAGCTTTGCTGGAAAAAGTGGTCCGAGCGCCCAGAATGCAAAAGTCTATTTCGTCGCAAACGTGGAGCGCGCTGATTGGCTGGACCGACGTCACACTCCAGGCGCTCGGAAGGGATCTGGGTGCCCGGAGCTACCTATATAAGAAGTCTTCCGCCAGAGCATGATACACAACTTTCTACCACGATTGCTCTATTGCGCACTGCTCCAAAGACGCTCCTGCGACACTGCGAAGCAGCTCCGACAACCTGCGACTCAGTTTTAATTTCCCTATTGTCGATAATTTAGTTTTATAGTTCTTGTACTAATCTTGTAACTTTTTTCACGAACTATTAGTTGATTGCCCAACGAAAGCACTCAACGAGTGCGGGCCTTGAAGTAGGAGTCGACGAAGGCTCTGAACCAAGTAAAAACTTGGTGTGTTAGGATTGTTCTTATTTTTCTGTTTCCGCTGCTTACTTGATTAAGTTTCAACGATCACTATTCACCCCCCTCTAGCGTTTTTCACGATCCAACAACTACAGTGGTCCTGTTGCTAGGCTGACTCGAATAGCCGCTCGGTCGGGACTCCGCTCCATCCGCCATCATGTCCCGCTACTTGGCCGAGCAAGGTAGCCGCTCGGCCGAGACCCGTCCGCTCTGGCAACCTCAGGTTCCTCTTCCGTGCGGTAGCTGTGTAGTAACCTGCCTTCCCCCCTTCGGACAAACTATCCAGTCTCCATCAGCGCCTGCTTATCATATCCCCCCAGTCGGAAGGGTTTCCCGCTCGGACATGTCTCCTGTCGGTCGGGTCCTGACTGTCCCGACCGACCGTTGCATTTATCCTCCATTCGGCTCTTTGACGCTTGGGCATTGACCATCTTGAGTTTGACCTTCACCGTTGCAATTGACCCCATGTCAGGTAGGCCTCCTTCCATCGCTATATCACAGAACAAGGTTTGAGCACAATATATTGTGTGTACAAATGTCAAACTTGTGTATGAAGCTTGATACATGTATCAAATTCAAAGGTGTGTATCAAAGGTGACATATATATCCATTTCAAATGTGATTCAAGTAGTGTATCTATCAATTATTGCATCATCACCATTGTACTCCACATCCTCTTCTCTTTGGTAATCCTTCCATTTTGTGGAGATTGGAAACCTCTATTTTAGGTGATCTTCCACCTTTGTGTTGCCACAAAGTGAGGGAGGATTGGAAAGGCTTCAAGGTTGGCTAAGTGCCTGAGTAGCCTTAAGATGGAAGGTGGAGAGGGAAGTATATAGCTAGAAAGAGGGATATTGTTGTCTTTTTTTTCAATTTAAGTTATTCATCCTTCAAGTCATCCTCCTAAGAAAATAGGTGAACGGAAAGAGGAATGAGTGGATCCTTCATCAACCCTAGTAAGATGGGCATAAGGTTCATCCATCCATTCTCATTCACCACCTATTCATCTACCCATGTAGACAACCCCTTAGATATAACAATATTTTAAATAAACTATGACTATATAAAATAAGGAAGCGCCTCGTTTGAGCACTATATTAATAGTATGCCTTAACTATGAAATTGATATCTTTGTGTGAGAAACAGTACAGAATAAATCAGTAATGATACCCTATTGTTCCTACCAGAGATCAAAATCAGTGCTGAAATAATTTAAAAAAATATAAATAAATCTAACGGAAGACCAAATATTGATTTCATCAATTGTAACTTTACCAAGAATGAAAATTGGATGTCATGTTCATTCTTTTACGCAGGAATAGATGAGACTAATAAATAAGGCCAACAACAACCACATGTTATCCCACTATGTGAAGTCGGTTAACAAATGAGACTAATAAAATAAAATATCAAAAAAATAGATGAGACTAATAAAATAAAAATAATGACACGGTTTTACTAACCATTTTTACTTCCACACCATGGACAAATAGAAAGTTTGCACTTGTCTCTAATTTTCTTCATAAGAGAATTTTTCATAGATATATCAGCTTTAGGATTTCTCATCTTTTTCAAAAAAGCCTTCCGATCATCCTCGACGAGAAGTATCCTACCACAGACCTGATTAAAGTAGCAAGATAAGTCCAGAATCCTAAGAGCTGAAATAGAATTGCCACGTGGGTCTTGAAGCTGCAACTCTAGCACCATTAGATTTTGAATGAAAGCTCCAAATCATTTGTTTTATTGTTTTGGGAACCTACCAAATGCATCATTTGGATGCAACATAAGCAGCTCTATAGGTATAAATTGCAGTTTGATTTGATCTCTGACGGTCAAGTAGTAAACAGATTTAATCTTTTTTACCAGGTAATCAAAAAATTGGGTATGGAAGCCAACATTCTTTATGCTAATTATATGGTCTAGATCAACCTTCTGCACCTTGTCCAAGTTATTTAAACAAAAAAAAGTCATTTAAAAGATAGATATAAGAAAATTATCCATATTAATCAAATGTCTACATAGTAGTTGTTGTTCTGCGATAACATTTAGAGACCCATTCAATCTATACAACCACGAAAGCCACAGGACTCATCCAACTCATATTGATATATTCTTCAAAATTGTATGAGAATACAAAATCACATGCCAGATCCTCAATAAAAATACTACCATGACTGACTTCAAAGTGAGAGGATTGAGGACCTAAGCATACAGACAGTTCTAGATCAACATTATAAGCATTGGCAAATTCATATATGCTTATATAATCGAGAATAAAAAATTACAAAGCTATATCTTTGTTTGTTTTAAAATGTTATGCTCTAAAATAAATAAATAACAAACAGGAGAGTACCTTGCATATGCACTTCAAGATGTTCAGTATAGAATTGAAATAGCCAACGTTGAAAACAGGAAGTGTCAACTTTAGGTACCCGAAATGCCCAGGACACTCTGTAAAATTGCCATGGCATGTAGAACAAACTCCAGCCTTGTTTGCTGCACCCTACAATTTAGGTTTAATAAGTAATACTGAAAATCAGAATAATATAGCAATTCCATGTGTTTAACAATCATAAAAGATTGGAATGCAAGCGCACTCCACATAAAGTACGTTGAGAACTACAAAGACACCACAACATGCTCTCTGGGAGAAAGAGATACCATGCGAGTATCAAGCAGGCCATTCTGAACGGGCCTCAAATCGGCACCATAGATTCTGTTATTCCAAACCTGCACTTCCGCCAACTTCCTTATTTCCTCGCCGGAGAACGCGCTAAACTTAATACTCTTTCTGTGCAAATCAACAAAACAGTTACCTCCCAGTTCGTAGTGAAAGAAATACAAATGTTCCATGAACTGAAATTATGCCCTTAGAACATACATCCGCCGAGGGCCTACGTCCTCGATGAAAGGTTCTTTCGTGCACCGTAGCTTCTCTTCCCGCCGCGCCATCGCAGGGGAAAGGGGGCCAAAGCAATCGCTCCAGCTCAATAAGAATACGCAACTGAAGATTTTACCTTTTATTAGCTCGATAGGGTTTAAAGGCTCTTCCTTTGTGTCGGCTTCGTTTACTGCCAGAAGTGACCGGTGGCTTCGTGAAGCAGCTCAGGAGCTGGTTTCCTGCTGAATTGTCGGACTGATTCCTTCCGCAGCTCAACTTAACCGGATCTCAGAGAATCAGTCGCCGGTGTTGGAGAGTGGGAGCCATGGAAAGAGGGAGACGCTTTCTCTAGTCTTAGGTCGCTGGGAAGCATGGCCTAGCTATGCTGAGAGTCCGGACAGACTGTACGGCAAGCTCTAAGGTTTCTAGGAGTACATAAGATGAGAGTGGAGGTGAGGATGGCTATTGCCGGCGGAGAAGAGGACGGCGATCACCGGTGGAGATTTCGAGAAGATGGGGATGCGACGGAGTCGGGACTCGAAGGGCTCGACCGTGCCGTGCGAGTGGTGTAGGTTCGGTTCAGGCTGTGCATCGCATCGAGATCTTGGAGAAAATGTTTTTTTAAATTGTTTTTTTTCTCTCTTTTGATTAAGAAAGGAAGTCTGGGCGGAACGAATAAATTTGTTAATCTAAAAATTATCGGTTTAAATTTTGAAAATAATTTTTTGTAAAAAATAAAATAAAATGATGTATAATAATTTTTTTTCTGGGACCTGTATCACGGGAGTTTTGTCATTTGTGCACAGAATTAATTTTTTTTTATTAAAAAAATGTTAAAGGATTGTAGACAAATTTATAAAAAATAAAATAAAATATGTTTCATTTATAAAAAAATCCTAATTTGATCCTAACCTAATTTAAAAATCTTAAATCTAAATTTTGATAATCTTATCAACCCAAACAATCTGACCAACTCATTAAAATAAAAAACTTTTTTACTATTTTTCTATACTTTTTATTTTTATCTTAATATTTATTATTATCATGCTAATATTCTACTATTAATATTTTAATTTTTAAAATAAAATTTAATTTAACCTAAAAAAAATCCTTAAATCTTAAATTGAAGTCAATTCGGATCAATCCGAACTTAATTCAATCCTAATACAATTCAAAAAATATCAATCTGAACTTGAGATATTAATTTAATATTTTTCATATGATTCAAATCGGATTGATAGGTGAATTTATTTTTGACACCCTACTTATGGACATGCTATACTTATATTTGTTTTTAATTTAAATTAAAAATATTCAATGAGAAATAGTGATGTAAACAAAAAATTTTATGATGGGATATAAATAGGGGCACGATAGATATGAAATGTATAGCTCCAATGTTAAGTATGAAAAAGGAATATGAAATTAAAACTTAACCATTTATAATGTAAAAAGGCGTTTTAAAAGATGATTAAGTGTTTAAATTTCACTTAAACAATAAGATGCATCTTCAATTCTGTTTTGACAGTTGAAAAAGCTGCTTAAATTGCACTCCACGAGTTCAAAATGAGCGATGGTGGATTTGACTCAGCTCTACAACTTCTCCCGTATTTATGGAGAATTTTGATTCGAATGGACAACAGAACGGATGAAATTTTTAGATCCAATATTTAATTGAGTATTTAGATATGTATATTTTTAGATTCAAATATGGAAGCGGATATATATATATATATTTATTGATACCGTCCAAAATAAGCTAGCATGGTAAGTTGGAGATGTGGCAATACAGTTGACGCGGTGAAGTCTCTAAGTAGTTCTACAAGACAACAAGCGTCAGTACCGGATTGGAAATGGGTTCTCGATATTGACCCTCCGACGTTCAAGTCAGCATCCGGTGATCAAAAAGTGTCTTTAACATCATTCCTTAAGTAGTCATGAATGTGATGCCCAGTCGGCGAGACTAGTAACTATTTATCTTTATTTATAGTTGAAAAGCAATTTACCTGACTGGGATATGCTTGATTTACTTATCACTCAAGCTGGTATCCTTCGCTCGGTAATACCGGATCTGATCTGCTCGGTAGTACTCGATCAGCTCGGTCATAGCCAGTCTGCTCAGCGAACTTGGATACTCCGCTTAACTTTATCATCCACATCAGGCGGTCTTTTCTACTTTGACCATCTCTGGTAGAACCCGTATCATTATCGGATCTATATACGTGTGTGTATATATATGAACTTGTCCGGACTGGATTCGAGGTGTCTGGAATTAATCCTTGTGCCCATGAGTGAAATAGTTAAGGTTCCTAGGAATTAATTCAGGCGCTTGAACTCTTTTAAGTTTTTTTATTTTATTTTGAGATATATTTAGGGTTTAAAAGTTTAGGATTTGGGAGTTGTGTTATAACGGGTTTGAGTTAATAAGATTTTCTCTCTAGAGTTTAAGCTTCTCCCTTGGGTTATAATATTTTAGATTAAAAATTTTAGATGATCACGAAGCATATTATATATATTTAGGGTTAAAATTTTAAAATTTAGAGAATGAGTTTAAGCTAATAAGATTTTTTCTAGAATTTAGGCTTATATGATTCAGATTTATGATTTAAAGAATATGATTTGAACATCTGGATTAATTTCAAGTACTTGAAAAATAGATTGTTGACCACTCCGTAGGAAAAGATATGTAGCACATCATTACACTAAGATATATATATCTATATATACACATCACTTTCTCATAAAATCTTATTAATATCTTATCATAAATTTAGTTTGTCTCTTTACCCAATTAGGAACCCATATCTCATATTATTTTCCACCCGAACTAAAATTTTAAGAATTTAATAAATATTCATAATTTCATTAAAAATTTATTTTTTAAAAAAAAATATATAGATAGTAATAGAATGATAAGTAAGATATAAATATCTGATTATCTAATGAATATAGAGATAAGGATAAAAATTAAATACTCGATAGATATAAAATTTAGTACGAAGATATATTTAATAAATGATGACGAATACCAAGAATATGAAATTCTATTTATTGTCATTCCTAGTAAACTCGTTCTGAAATTAAACTAATGCATAGAGTTAGTTGCATAGCTTCTCGAGATGACGCCGTTTACTGGTTTAGGTTCGATGAATGGTTAAGCATGTACAAAGCATCTTGCCAATTATTCCCATGTAACCCCATGTAATCCAATGTAATCCTGGTTGGATTGTGATGCGGCAATCGATCGGCTAGGTATCAAATCTTCATGTTGTGTCCCTCGGATGCTACCGGACTGGATTGGATTGTATCGTCGGCGGACGATACAGTCCAATTAATGCTCCTCCCTCCCCTACAACGAAAAAAAAGGAATCCAACGCGACAACAAACAGTGGACAAACTAGCTCCTCGTCGCTTGTTAATCATTTGTAGTCCCCAAATCTGGTGACAAGATGAGCTGGCCATGAATCAGACCCATGTCTGATTAAGTCTCCTGAATGGGTCCTCTTTTTACTGCTCTTCAATCACTTAAACTTAGACTCCTTTACTGTCGGGGATGGAACATATTATTAATTTATGAATTTAAATTTTATAAAAAAATAATTATATATAATGTAAAATATGATGGAAAGATGAAAAATATATATAATGAAAAATGTATAATCTATGACGGAGTCGATGAGAACTTTTTTTAAGTGAAATAATGTACGATTTTTTTTATTTTTAATGTAATATGAACATGATAACGAAGAAGTTCACGGAGAGGCTTTACGACTATGGATATCCTTAGAACCCAACTCCTTATTCTAGTGACGCGTAAGGGGAAAAAATATGAGAAAAGAGAAAATAAGAATATTACATCATTAGGAAAAAAAATATTAAACTAAATAACATCAAACTTAGGATGATTGGAAAAAAAAATTAGGATAATTCAAAAGTCTAATATTATTGTGCTTAATTTGTAAAAAAAATATATATATATATATATTGGAGATGCCTAATTATTAGGTATTCATATCTAGACAATGGCTCATGATTACCATGCCTTTCTAGAAGGTGGTATTTTTTATATTCAAGTCCTTTAATTTCCAATTTTTTTAAGATGAATTTAAGAAGCGGGATGGGTGAAAGGCATGCTCATTGTCTTCTTGCCACAAGGCACCTCAAAAGTTTGGTGGGATATAGCTCGTATCTATTTTTTTAAGGTCGAATTGGGTCATTTTAATCATTATTTCTATTATTTAACTTCGATCAACTAGTTGTTAATCCGGTCGAACTATGTTTATTATTTAATTTGAATTGGTTGATCATCTATGTTTCATTCATTTATCTTTCTTTTTTATTTAAACAAAATAAATAAAAGAGTAAGCCGGTATTAATGTCGATGAAGCGATCAATTATACATGCTTACATTATTAAAGGCCATGTTAATAATGCTTACATTATTAGAAGGATGATAAGCTACACACATTTTTCATGAGTATCATATGAGCACCTCCGGGGCATGATTAATAGATTAGCATAGAATAGAGTTATTATTATACAATAAGGGTTCGAATTTTGATAAAGGTGAAGAAAACAATTTCTTTTTCTTGGTCAATTACAATTTTTTAATTTACCTTTTCACATAGGACTATGGGACCGTCTATGTGAGACCATTTTAATAAAAAAATTTATCTTTTACTATCAATGAATATCACATAAGCATTTTTTTTATTTTTACCTTTGCTTAAATATTATATTCTAAATCTTAAATTATAAATCTTAAAATAATTTTTTTAAAAAAAAACATAACTCACGAGTTATTCTCTTGTCCTAGATTAATAAATTTATATATTCACAGAGTATATTATATAAATTTAAGATTTTAATATTCAGGATTAGATTATAATAGTTTTAAAAAAATTTATCTTTAGAATTCAAGCCTCCTCTTGAGTTGTAATATTCAATATTAAAATTTTTAAATGCTCATAGGTAAAGTATTTTTTTTAAGAAAATGTTGATTAAAAAAAAATTTTAAGGCGTCTAGATTTGATCCAAAAAAAAATTGACAAGTTGGAGTGAATCCACAACATAGAAATTCTCTCTCTCTATATATATAGAGAGAGAGAGAGTTTTGTTAAAATGCAGATGACCTTGGCATGCGGATTGGTCCGCAACCATAAAATTTGATTTTTTTAAATATTTTGTTTATTTTTTAAATACAACTTCCTCTCTGTTTTTTTCTCTTCGTTCTCGCCGAAACGAATGTGCTCACCGCGCCTCCTCGCGCGCCCGCCACCCGCCCTGCCCACCGGCCATCTGCCCACCGTCGGCGGCCTCCGGCCGCCTAGACCCACCCACACTATAGGCCAAGGGGTGAACCCGTCGGGGATCGCAGCCGGACTCCGGACGCTATCGCGACTAGACGCGATCGTGCCAGATTCCGGCGAGATCACAGCCAGAATCCGGCGCGGCCGCAATCGCGACCGGAATCCGGCTGCAATCGCGACCGGAATCCCGTTGCGATCGCGCCGGAATCCCGCTGCGATCGCGCCGGAATCCGGCTACGATCGCGCGCCCGATTCCGGTCGCGATCGTATCCGAAATCTGGCGTGATCGCGGCCGGATTCCGGACGCGTCACGACCGAACGCGAGGCTACCAGGCCAGCAGCGGGGGCAGTCGGTCGGCGACGGGGCGCGAGGCCAGCTGCGGGGCTGCCGGTCGGCGGCGGGGCGCGAGGGTGGAGCCGCGGTGAGCTTCGGTTGCAAGAACGAAGGAAAGAGAAAAAGTTTCATTAAAAAGCGGTATTAAAAAAAATTACGTGGAGCTTAGTCTGTAGCAATCCATAAAATAAGGTCCGTAGCATAACAACATATTATATATATATATATATATATATATGATCTTATCCAGAAGTTGAGTCAGATGAAGGTGTGTTGACGTTGACTGACGGAGCGACGACTTTGAAACACCCTATATTCATGCGTCAGAAACTTGGACCCCCACGTGGTACTAGAAACTTGTGATAATGGAACCGGTGGTACTTCGGTTCTACACACACTCAGACAACACACACGGAGCGTTAGAGACAAAAAAATTAGGGAAGAGGTCCCTTGCGCAGACCCTCCGACGCTTAAGTCAGATCCTTTTTCAGGCGAACCAGTGTACGAAGGAAGGAAAAAGAGCTACTAAAGATGCGTGCGGATGTGCACGTACCTGACCAGCAGGGGCGGATCCAGAATTTTAAATTTGGGGGGGCCGCATGATAAGTGACAAAAATAATTATCGTCAGAAATTTGTACACCCTTGAACAACCTCCGAATTCTCAATTTACGACTGAAATCGAAATCAAAATTTACCTAGAAATCACCGTGATTGACAAGATAACAATAGCGAACAAGCTCAAATGTAGTTCCGACACGAAACAAGGGCCAACGACCATTCTCAAGTTGCGATATTACTTCAAGATTTTGATATCAAACTACCAATAGAAAAATTAGATTACGGACTTTCTAAATATGTAATCAATTTTGAATTCTTACGATCAACGATGCTACAATTGGCAATGAAAGCAACAACAATGATTTTGGAGTGAATCGGAAAAGATCGAGATGTCTAGCCATAGGAGAGAAAATGCCTATATCATAAATTAGAAAAGATTTCTATATAGTAATAAACTAATAATATTATTACTAATCATATTTGTATATAATTAATGATTTGTAGTTTCCTTTTGTTAAATTTAATTTTTTTTTTCAACATAATTCCTATTAGGTAAATTAAAAAACACTCAAAAGAAATATTTTTCTCTTAAATTATATAGCATATTTAATAAGTATATCATTCGTCAATTATATTAAAATATATTCAAAAGGAAGATTAATTTCATCATCTTGTACTCCTTCACCATTCTAATTAATACTATATATATATATCCTAGTATATATAATACAACCATGTATATATAGGGAGGATTTACATGGAGATTTGGGGGGGCCGTGGCCCCCCCAAGCCCCCTTGTAAATCCGCCTCTGCTGACCAGTGAAGAGGGCCCATTTTTTATATGACTCTATTTGCCTCTTGAGCCTGCACGCTGCTAAAGAATGTCGAATGTCAGAGTGTGTCAGGTGAGGGAGGATATCCGGCAACCTCCCATTGGTAGGAGGAAGGTTCCACTCTCAGTGTATTGCATGACACCATAATATTCCTTAACTCATGACAGTTATTCACTGACAAGAGGTTACGATTCTCTGATACTGTTGTCGCTTAGTATTATTCGTCCTACCCAAGTTCATCCGTAGGCAGTTTGAGATGATTGTCCAAATACGATGCAAGGACTGAGCCTTGATGCCCTGACCTCATATACAGTCGGGCAGAGGCTATCAAGGGAGAGTACGCCTGATCTAGATAAAGAGAATGAGCTATGCGGACCCAATTGAGAATCATCCAAGACTATGACCGAGGGTTAAGCCTGCATGACTCGACCGGGACAGAGCCAATTGGGGATCAGCTCAGGGCTCAGTTCTGAGGGTCTGACCTATCTGTGACCGACCGTGAATTATACATAGGGTGAAACAGAGAATTTGAACTATCACATTTTCTTGGCTGTTGATTGATACGTTCTCTTGATTATTAACTTTTTGGTATTATCAAGCCCCCATTTACGCACCATATCAATATATAATAAATAATATACATTTTTATAATTTAATTTTGAAATTGATTAATTTTAAAGATAATTTATTTAATTTGATTAAAAAAAAATTACTTATAAAAGTAAACGTCCAAACACTCAACGTTCTTAAGTATGTTATTCCACGGAAGAAAAATTACTATAAATAATTAAATCTGAAATACCTAATTAATTATTAGAATGCGATAGTATTACACCATTATCCGGACTATAAGCCGGGCATAAAAGTCGAGATTCAAATAGATATAATATTTATTTTTATTTAGAATGGGAAAAGTGTCTGTGCAATGGTCAAGGAAAAACGCAAAAACACCCTTTATTTTTTTGATATTCTCACATTCCCTGTTCCTTCCTCCCTTCACAAAAGCACGCTATAAATTTAGCCAAATCAGCTTCCACTCCATGCGTCGATCGCTAGATTCACTCTGCGAGTAAGCCCAAATCAAAAGGCTACCTATCTATCGACGGCGATGGCGTCGTCGAAGGCGGCGAAGGAGGTGGTGGAGTCTCTGTACGAGGCGCTGTCTCGGGGCGACTCTGCGGCAGCCGCGGCGCTGCTGGCGGAGGACGTCGAGTGGTGGTTCCACGGGCCGCGGCGGTGCCAGTACATGCGGCGGACGCTGACGGGGGAGTCCGGCGGCGCGCGCGACTTCCGGTTCCGGCCGAGGCGGGTGGCTGAGGTCGGCCGGTGGGTGGTGGCGGAAGGGTGGGAGGGCAAGCACGCCTACTGGGTCCACGTGTGGGCCGTCGACGACGCCGCCGCAGGACGGATCACCCGTTTCCGGGAGTACTTCAACACCGCCGTGACGGTGCAGGCGCTGGCGTCTTCGCCGGAGGCCGGGGCGGGCTCCATCGCCGTGTGGCAGAGCCAGGCACGGGCCCGCGTCGGCGGCCGGTCGCTCCCCGGCCTCGTTCTCGCAATTTGATGATCCGCTTGCTTATTGGGCTGGGCCCAATAACCGTTCAATAAGCCATTAATTGTAGTTAGGATCCTCTGTCCTGAAATATCTTTGTCCCCTTGTCGATCAAACGGTCATTATATCATTAAGATATGTACAATATCTTCATGATATACAAGACATTCTTGAAATATAATATGACCTGTGCAATCAATAAAGGGATACGAGGACAAAGATATTTGGGGAGAGAGGAGACATCCCCATCTGAAAAAGAAAAGATAAATCATTTTTGATATAAGAATAAGGTTATATCCGATCTTAATCAAAAGGTTGAGAAATATATACTTTCTACCATTTCAAGATGTTTATAAAAATATTCTATTTATAGTATTATCAATTTTAAAATATAGTACTAAAGTGAATCATGAATACTTTTTAACGTTGCTAATTTTAATATGGGTATTACTAAATAGTCAGAACTTGATCTGCTAGAATATATACATAAATATATATATATATGAACATTTTAATAATATCATATGTATATATTAATTACATGCATCTATATGCATAAGATAGAGATTTTTAACTGACCAAATTACAGCCAACAAAATTTATGCTTCTAATATTTGGTGTAAATTTTATAATAGAATAATAAGAATATATAATAGTCCATTAAAATCCAATGACCATCGAATATTTGTTATTTTTTAAAATAATAATAAATGACATACATCAAATAATTGACATGGTCAATCAATTCATATAATGGTAGCACATGATCCAATCTACTTTGATAGACGTACCAAATCATAGGTCACCATAAATATTCGCCCAATTAATTAGAGGTCTCATCCTTTAGTTATTTGTCGATTATAAATTAATTTTGCGTCGGATTGCCAAGAGTACTTGTAATGAACATAATTCACTTTTTATTATAATAAATATTTATATCATAAAATACCTAGTTGGATGTTAGATCTGGGCCGCTGTAGTAGAATAAATACTCTATGATTTATCTTTTTCAGAATGTATATGGTTATTTTAAAGGGTCATTAAAATGAAGATTTCATTTTGTTCATAGTGATAAATATTCATACATTTATTGTCATAAATATTCATGTAATAATTATTATAAAGATAGAATCGGTCGCCCAACAGTCCCGACCATCAGCCCCATGACCACGCACAAAAAGATAAATTGAAAAAGGTATAGCTGACCTCCAGCTGCCTAACAAGGCACCAAATAAAACGTGAAATGTTACACAAAATCGTACAATTAGAAAGAGATAGATCGAAATGATTGAGACGTTTGTCTTAATGTATCTGTCCATTCATTTTAAGATCAATACGAAAAAATAAATCACACATAATTATTAATTTTTAGAATAATATTTAATATATAAGGAAGATATTTATCTCAATTTTATCCAAATTTAAACTTCAAATTTTTTTATGACAATATCTTATATGTTAATAATTAGATCATCCGAAGGATAATAAAAACTTTTTAACACATTTTACTGTGGCAAGTGAAGTGTGTTAGAGAGTTTTTATTTTTACTTTTTGTGCTTATGATAAAAAAAAAATTTGCACGGCTTTCGATTCAGAAAAATCAAGGATATATCTGAAAAAAAATTTTAAAAAATATTTATTATTTTTCTGTGCGTTACGGGGCCGGCCGGACGCCTGGCCCAAATGCTACAATCCAAAACGTAACGGCAGTCACTGCTACAAGCTGTAACTGAATAAAGGCAAAACGTTATACTCGTGCGCGATGAGCACGCCTATCAATACCAAACGCCTTCGGATCGGCTTCTCCCTCGGCGACGTCGCACTCGGTGGCCCTAGTTCCTTCGATCCTTGAACGCTACAAGGTACGATTCATATTGCATCTCTGGTGGTCGATTTTTCCCCGTGAATTCTCGATCGCATCCTTTTTCGATCGGCCTTTTGATGGATTGTATTCTCTTCCCCGTTTGATATGGTCGATTTTTTGCTCGAGGGAAAGCGAGATCTGTAAATTGATTTCTCAGATCTGTAATCCTTGTCGCGTACGCTCTTCTGATAGAAAAGTGAAAAAATAGCGAGAAATCTGGGAACTGGATCATTTGGAGATAGGCCTCGCTTGATCTGTTGTTGTTGATGATGCAATATAACATCTGATTGTCGAAGATCTAGCTAAATTTTATTCTCTGCTTAGACTTGATGTTTTCTCTTGAGATCATACAAGAGAGAATACCAAGACACATGGGATCAAAGCTAAGGCATTTCTGGTTCCATTGGTTTTCTTTATTTTTCTCACTAACCGAATTAATTTTGTATATTTTGTGTTTCATTTAGAGAAAATGGTGGTGGAGGCAACGCTCTCCGCTATTGGCAATGTAAATGCAACACAAAACTCACAAATTTACTTTAGTTAGCGAGAAAAATACAGAGCACACAAGATAGAACCAGAGATGTCTTAGTTTAGATATACTATCGTTTCTCCCATTGAAACATTCTTGATGTTTTCTCTCAAGATCATACAAAGTAGAGTATATCAAACGACTTGTTTGTCGAATAGACATATCTGATTCTATATTATGTTCCCTGTATTTTGTTATTCTCACTTACCGAACCATTTCTACCCAAAATGAAACACAGAACACACAAAATTGCTTCCGTTAGTAAAAAAAAATACAGAGATTACAAGATAAAACTAACAAGTCGTTTGATATACTCTCCTTTGTATGATCTTGAGAGAAAACATCAAGAATGTTTCAATGGGAGAAAGGAGAGTATATCAAAACTAAGACATCTCTGGTTCTATCTTGTGCGCTCTGTATTTTTCTCGCTAATGGAATCAATTTTGTATGTTTTGTGTTTTATTTACAGTAGAAATGATTGGTCAGCGAGAAGAACAAAATACAGAGAACACAAGATAGAACCAGAGATGCTTGTTCTGATCCGACAAACAAATCGTTTGATATACTGCCCTTTGTATGAGCTCGAGAGAAAACATCAAGGAAGTTTCGATGGGAGAAAAGAGAGTATATCAAAACTAAGGCATCTCTGATTCCATCTTATGTTCTCTGTATTGTTCTCGCTAACAGAATCAATTTTGTGTGTTTTGTGTTCCATTTACAGTAGAAATGGTTAGTCATCGAGAAGAACAAAATACATATAATACAAGATAGAATCAGAGATGTTTTAGTTTTGATCCGACAAACAAGTCATGTGATATACTCTCCTTTGTTTGATCTCGAGAGAAAACATCAAGGAAGTTTCGATGGGAGAAAAGAGAGTATATTAAAACTAAGGCATATCTGGTTCTATCTTGTGTTTTTTGTATTTTTCTAGCTAACGGAAGCAATTTTATGTGTTTTGTGCTTCATTTGCAGTCAAAATGGTTGCCAATGGCGGAGGTCCGCCTAGAGGCAGCGCAGCGGCAGCTGCTAGCTTGCGCCGGAGGAGGCCAGGCGGTGCAGCTGGTGCAGCAGCCGGCGGAGGCGCCAGCACGATGCTCCAGTTCTACACCGACGATGCTACAGGGGCCAAAATGTCGCCCAATACGGTTCTCTTCATGAGTATTGGATTCATTGCGGTTGTTGCTCTCCTCCATGTCTTCGGTAAGCTTTACTTGGCTCGCCATTAGAGGAGATCCAAGTGTTTACTTTTGTCGAGAAATGATCTAACCAAAAAGATTTGTCATGAAAGACCATGACAAGTCCCCTCTACTTCCATTTGATTTGATGTGGATGAACATTGTCTTGGAATCTTGTATTTCTACTGGATCAGATTGATTGTGGTGATCTTCTTAACTCGGACTCAAATATTTTGTTATTTGGGTCATTCAATTGATCAATTTCATGGGCAAACATGCTACTCAAAGTAGTTCCTTTACATTAACGGTCTCTCTAGTGTCGGTCTCATATATATAGAGTGAGGTAGACATATGATGGAATAAATATTAAGTTGTCAGTTTTTTAGAATCGATCCCTGATCATTATATCAGAGATATTATATGTTTATCGTTTACGCTACATCCTGAGAGCGACAAATATACTACTCAAATACCTAGCTTGTAAACCATGAAATGTTCCTCATTGTTTTTTTACTTCCATCGGATAAATCCGGAAGTTTAAGTGACTCCGTCATCGTTAAGAAAAATGTAATAAATCCGGAATTATAAGTGATTCTGTCATCGATAAGAAAAATGTAATGTCTTTTAATGCCCTGTAATTGGGATTTAAATCATGGATATTTGATAGCCTATTGAACGTCTTCCCTTCTAGAGTATAAGCAAAAAGGCATAATTAACATCATCACAAAAATGATTTTTGCAGTACAGCAATTGAGACATGAAGTGTAACATGTTTAAGTATATCTTTCCTCATGTTTTAGCAACAGCACTAATGGTTAGTAGCTGGGGATGTAAACGTATCAAGTCGATTTGCGAGTTTTTCGAGTCGGTTCGATAAATATTTGATTTGTTCGAACTATCGAATTCGAGCCGGATTCGAATATGTTCAAAAATTTTTCGAACCGAACTTAAGCCTAAATTATTTAGTTTGATAGTTCACGAGCAACTACACTAATGGCCAGTAGCAACAACACTAACGGTTAGTAGCTGGGGATGTAAACGAATCAAGCCGGTTTGCGAGCTTTTCGAGCAGGCTTGATAAATATTTGATTCGTTTGAACTTATCGAATTCGAGCCGAACTTGAACATGTTCAAACTTTTTTTCAAGCCGAACTTGAGCCCAAATTATTTAGTTTGATAGTCCATGAGCAACTCGCGAACCTTAATATTTTATTAATATCATATAATTATATATTAAATAAATATATTTGAACCTTTCGAGTATTTATTTTTGAGCAATAGGTCAAATAGTTCATGAACATGTTTGAATTTTTTGAGCCGAACTCTAACCTGAGCTCTGATTCAAACCGGATCCGAGCAAAAAATTTTAAAATTTTCAAATTTTGAATCGAGCTTGAATTCAAATATAATTAATTAGTCGAATTTGAATCTTAAATTTTTCTTCATATTCAATTTTATTTGATTCATTTACATTCCTATTAGTAGTTCTATCATATACTTCCTCCGTAGTGATGTATAGGGGAAAATTGCTAGGTAATGTTGCAAAATTAGTATACAGTAGTTAGAATGATTTTAATTAAATTTTAATAATTTTATTAAATTAAAAACGAATAATTTAGTTTCTTATTAAAAAGGAATATTTTTAAGATAAAAGATAGGATGAAATTTTATTTTAATATTCTTAAATTGAAATATCTTTATATGATAATGAAAATAAAGAAAGCTTTTTTAATAATTAATGATTAAATATGACCGTTATATTATAGTTTTCTTAAAAAAAATATCTATTAAATACTCTCAAATCATTTTGACAAATATATATTTAATATAATATTTGTTCGAGAGGAATACATAAATAGTAACATGGCCGCCAGATCCTTCCCCGGATTGTTTCTCCTTGCTGTCACTCTCTCTCTCTTCTCTCTCTCTCTCTCCCTCGCTCGCTCGCGTCCCTTCCCCGCGACAAAAGGCAAAAGGGAGGCGACGACTCGAGATGCAATGGAGGCCGCCAGATCCGCCGCAGCCGCCCCAATCAAACCCCAATTTCGCTCCATTCTCGCCGCCGGCCGCGCCACCGGCCCCCATGTTCACAGTTGCCGACCCCACTCCCGGCTCTCACCACCGGCGGGCTAGATCCGAGTTTTCATTCCGCATTCCGGATGACCTCGACCTCATCCCCGGGGATTCCCTCGCGGCGGGGGCCGCCGACGAGGTCGGCTCCGAAGATGACCTCTTCTGCACGTTTATGGACGTCGAACAGATGGAATGCAAGGTCGAGGAGAGCGGATCCGTCGCAGAGGCTGGTCCTAATTGCGGAGATTGGTCTGCGGAGAGCTCCGGGGACAAGAAGATCGGAAATCCCGCTGGATTGGCATCTGAAAGGCGCAAGCATCGACATAGCGTCTCTATGGACGGGTCGTCGATGATGTCGTCCGCGCATCTGAGGGGTGAAGGAGTGTTCGGGGAGGTGATAGAGGCGAAGAAGGCCATGACCTCTGAGCAACTTGCCGAGCTTTCGGCTGTCGATCCCAAACGGGTCAAAAGGTACCTCGTTTTTGCTGGATGAAAGTTGGCATCTTTCTCTTCATGAGAATCCCGTGCTTGATTCTAAATGTTATTCCGTTCATTTTATCATTTCACATGTCAAAACGGTGACTCACTTGCAGGAGATGAATAGAACATGTTGCGATCACTATTTAGTATTGTTATTCCATCAGGGATAACTGATACATATGAGAAGCAAACAAATATTATACTGGCACACACAAAAAACTCAATTTAGATACCAGAGTAATGACACAGGTATACTTTGACTAGGACCGTACTGATAATTCTAAATGTGTAAGTTCTTTTTGAGTAGAAAATATATTAGCTAGTCATGAAAACATATAAATTTCCTTACATGTTCTTCAATTTTACTTCCGGAATAAGCACATTGGCGTATTGATGCTTAATATTTTGAAGCATACGCATCTATTCTAACTTTGTCAATGATGTGGTAGTCTCATGGTTCAAAAATTGGTGCATGTAGAATTATGGCTAATAGACAGTCTGCTGCTCGCTCAAAAGAAAGAAAGGCTCGTTATATAATTGAACTTGAGAAAAAAGTGCAAACCCTCCAAACTGAAGCTACAACTCTCTTCGCGCAGCTTGCATTGTTTCAGGTGTGTTATTTTAGAGTTATTCTTCTGATTGTATGAGCTATCTGAGCAACTAACTGTCCCAGAATGCTATAGTCGTCACTTGTTTGATGAGAAGTGAACAGAAAATGTTAGACAATGAATCCCCTATATGTTCATGGCTAATGGATCATGCATTTTTATCATATTTCATGTCAAATCATCATACTCTGCAACTAACTTAACAATACCTGTGAAAGCTTTCTCTAATTATTGTTGAAATCAACTAGTTCTTCACACATTGTCCTATGTAGTTTTCTATTATGTTAAGGAGGTCAAGGTATGGTCAACACAGTATTCATGTGACTTAATTCCTCTTCTTTGTTGGTACTTTATGATATCCATATCATAAGTGATTCCTAATGGATATTTGAATATGATCATTTTCATCGTCAAGTGTGTTTGCCCAACTATTTAGAGCCAACTATATAAATCTTATTTACATTGACAAATATTCTTTTGGTCTCTTACCTCTTGCACCTTGAACTCTAACAAATTCAACTTTTCCAACTATATAATTTGTTGGTCGTCTATGAACATGTCTATACACACCATATCAACTTTTTTCTTATCTCTTATTTTATCATCTGCTGTAATTGCACTTAATTGTTCTCAAATATTTGTACTTTTCTTTTCTAATAATTCCACACATTATCTTGGCATTCTTATCTCTACTATCTTAACTTTTTTTTACATATCGTTCCTCAATAGTCCAAGACTGTCATAATATATAATCAGTCATACCAAAGTCTTAGAAAAATTTTCCTTCTAGTTACAAGGAAAACTCATCGATCATGCAAGACTTTAAAAACTCCTCTTCATTTTCACTACTCATTCCTTAGTAATATTCTATTAATGATATCTTTATCAATATACCCTTCTTGTTGAATAATAGTTCCATGTATAAAACTTGTATGGGAGATTTCATGTGCATTCATTATAAACATCACATCAGTTCTTTACTTGTTGCTGAAAGTACATTTTTATATATTCAGTTTTTGTTTGAGTTGTCTTAAAATCTTTAGTTTCTGAAATTTTCTCTATAATTCAAATTTCAACTTTAATCTAATTGCACTCTCATCACATTCCTTTCTTCTCCAAAACCCATAATGTAATTGGGTTGTGGGGGGGGTGGGGTGAATGGAAAGTAGGTTTTGATTCCTAGGAGGAGATATATAAGGGTTATAGTTATGTTAGTGGCAGAGGGTGGCATTTGGTTGCCCTTGGTATAATTAAGACAAGGTGTTACAAGATGCTACCCCGTGTAGTTGAGGTCGATGTCTTTTCTTGTCATATGGTGTTACCTGCATATATGTGGCAATATGATGACATATTATTACTCCTTGTGCCTTCTTTATTGATTATCTTCGGAAAAAAAAAGATAACTAGTGAAAAACTAATTATCTCAAACACTTCTCTTTCTAGAGAGACACAGCTGGGTTGTCTGTAGAGAATACAGAGCTTAAGGTACGGTTACAAGCTATGGAACAGCAAGCTCAGATGCATGAGGGTAAGACTTGTTCCCCTTTTGTTTCTTAGGCTGTCATTTTGCTTCTTGGTTTTCTGAGATATGTTGAATGTAGCCTGAATAGATTATTGTTTAGTCAAACTAAGACTGATTTAAATCTTTCTTGCTGAAGCTTGAGGTCAGTAAATTTCCAGTATCCACTGTAAACAAAATGCTGCTTCTTAACTTTACTTTAGGAAAACTGTTTGTTTAAATTCCTGATACAATATAGCATTCTAAGTTGTAAACATTGCCAATATATGGTGTTATGTCTTTTTATCTGGACATGTTTTAAGAAGAGATTTAGAGATGGACCTGATAGCTATGGATATTAGATATAGAATTAAATATTTTATAAAGGACAATGCCAAATTCTAACTTAAGTAAGACTATGGCTTATAGGTCTTAAATCTGTAGGTATGACTGTGGTCTCCCATAGTATCCAAACACACTCGACATCTCTTAGGTTCCAACACACTCCAGCTAAAATTTTCAGCCCCTTAATCTTTTTAGTTGTTACACTACAGAATAATCTGAAATCATCATAAACCCAGGCCTCAGCAGGTCCAACATCTCAACCATGCCCAAAGGTGCTTGAATCATAGGTATCCAAAGGTGCTTGTTACCAAGTTGGCAAAAAAAAAAAAAAATGGAAATTATTGTCAAGGTCCTATTTTCATTAAAAATATTTATATATACCTGTGTATTTATATATGTGGGTAGGTTTTTTGCTTTACCATATTATCAAAAAGATCTTTAGATACATCCACTGGGCATCATATCTTGGTTCCTTTAGGCACAGATGGCAGCAGAGGCCCTGCCATGCGCTTGCCACCTGTGCTTCTATTGAACCTCCCTCCATATGACATGGAGTTATTGTAGGAGGGCCGTTAATGTGATGGTTCCACTTTTTTTTTTTTTTTGGTTCCTTTAGTTTCTTATTATGATATCTTAGAAACCAGATAGATAGAGGGAATCAAAAATATCCTGAGAGCTCATTTATGTGTTGTTTGCAAAATAAAGCCTCTTTGGTACCCCAGCACCAACCAATTAGTCGAAGGCTAAAACCTTTGCATTTCATAGCATAGTGATCTTGTCTGCTGCATGGCATTCTAAAAGGAATTACTGATGAATCCTGTGGCATAATTCTTCATTTCTTAGCAAGATATGTGAATTCTGCATACATGTCTTGTCTCTTGTTTGTTTTTAGTCATATTCTGAATTCTAAATTGAAGTTCCTTAAGTTTATCGCTCTTTGGCTAGAATCAACCTTCCTACTAGCTCGGGGTACAGACACTAGAATTTTTTTTTCTTCCAACATTTCTCAACCATGTCAATTATTTTCTATATTCATGAATAGTGAGCATCAACATTGGCTCCAGGACTAAAATTCTCTAGGTTTGTGTATCTGTCACCATGGCAATTTCTTCCTTGTTTTCTAGCAGACGCCAGTTTCAGATCAGGCATCTCAGCTCCCATGTTTCTGGTCATTTCAGAAGATTTATTCTGTGTTTCCTTTGCAGCACTAAACGAAGTGCTGAAGCAGGAACTCGAACAGCTCAAGTTTGTGACAGGCGAAACATCGAACCCCTGCAAAATGTCTAACGGGAGATTGCAACATGTAACTTATGATTCATCATTTGCGCTTCCCGACCAAGCTACCCAGTTCCACCCTCAATTCCAGCAGTTCCAGCCTGGTGTCTCGAGTAGCTACTTTTCCAGTCGCCATAACTCCCTTTCCGATTTGATAGGGCAAGATTCCACGGGAAGGCTGCAGGAATTGGATATCAGCAAGAGTTCCTTTATGAAGGTGGAAGGGTCCCCAGATTCTCGGAAAGGAAGCAAAAAGGTTTAGCGCGGCCGTTGCTTAAACTAATCATTGTCGAGGTGCGGTATTCTATCTACCCTATTCATTCTAGTAGAACTTGTATCCGATTTCTTTTTGTTCTTAAAGGAGTGCATTTTTTCCTTCTCCTTTTTGGCTTGGTAAGTCATGTTTCTAATTTGTAATACTATTGTGTTTTGATAGATCTGTGTTAATTAATTTGGTTATTTGCTTTCATTTGGATTGTTTCCAGTATTATATCACTCAAAATGTTATTATTATTTTGAGAAGGAAAGAGCAGACAAAACATGGAAAATAAAGAAAATAATAATAATAATAACAATAATAAAGAAAAACATTGTACATTACTGTCATTTAAGGAAAACATTTTGGGATATATCAAACAATTTGTTAACTGAAAACGAATGTGTGCTGTTAAGGAAATAAAGGTGCAAGTTATTACAAACTAAAAGAATCGAAGTTGCTTCTTCTTCTGAATTTTAGCTCCAACTCCTAATGTGTCCTCGCCGGAAAGATGACTGGATTGAACATAGCGTCGGCGAGCTCTGCCACCGAATCCTCCACGTCTCTGCGGCCGCCCTGCGCCGGCACACCCATTCCTTGCTGCGGGGCGCCGATGGTCCCCTGCAGCCAATCATGGACCCGCCCGGCCATCTCCGTGTGATGCGACGAGGACGTCGTCGGTGCCGGCTGCATGACTTCGCCGGAGCGAGCGTCGCTGGTGGCGAAGAGGAGTGAGGCCGGGAAGGTCTGACACGTGTGCATGCCGTAGTAGGTGACCTCGTAGGTGAAGGGGTCGTCGTCGAGCCGCTGCACTTGCTTCTTCGCCTCGCAGCCGTAGAAGCTCTTGTGCGTGCAACGGTAATAACTCCTGCCAAAATTATAAATTTATTTATTTTTATTATTTTTTTAAAAAAATTTATTATCATATTTAATTACTAAAGACTAATTAAAATTAGAAACCTAGGAAATCTCGAATTGAGGATGTCCTTCTGGCCATACTTCCTCCACGTGTGACCGTCGTCCGGTGGGTTGTCGATGTTCCCGGTTCCCATCGCCGGCACTCTTATCGCCGTTGTGTTCTTCTCTTTCCTAGAAATTATATTCAGGCCAAAAAATTTAATTAATTTTTTCTTAAAAAAAAATATTGGCTTAGTCAACACATTGACCATTTATTTTCCGAGTCAACTTCATTTCCGGCAGAATTTGTCATGATAATTTGGTTTGAAGAATAATTTTAATCAAATTCATCGTAATTTAAGAAGAAATTAATTTTTGTCCGAATAGATTCTAGGGCATTTTTAAAATAAGGTAAACTATAAAGGCAAAGGTAAAACGAGAATATTTTCCAAATGTAAATTAAGAAAATTCCAGAGGGGGAAACTGAATATTTGTAGTAAATCATATTCTCCGCCTCCGAATTCCACGTACCTCTTCCTCGACCCGCGTTGTTCCGGCGGCGACGACCCGGCGTCGCCGCCCTCCAGGGACTGTTTCGTCAACTCCAACGCGGCCGGCTGGGGCATGCGCTCACTGAGCGCGGCGGCGGCCTTGCGAAAGGCGCCGGCGACGTCCTCGCAGGAGGCGAGGAGGTAGTGCGGGTCGACGGCGCCGGCGGCGAGGCGGAGGGAGCGGTCCAGTTCGCGGGCCAGACCGCACGCGTCGAGGATTTGGGTGAGCATCCGGTCCATGTCTGGTCGACCGGTTGGGATTGTGTCAGGATTTGGCAGACGAGGGTACATATCTATATATACAAGAGTTGGATTCAGGGAGATTAGTTAGTTAGTGTAAACAATGGGACGAGAAAGAGGACTGCGGACTTGGTCCAAGTCATTTGGGTTTAATTCTCGTTCTCGGGTCGCATGGAAGACCGTCCCGAACTAAATTTTTAACTCGGAGCAATTTGAATGTTCTAATTCCACCATTTATGGCTCCGGATTGAATAAATTCCGAGGGTTCACGTCTATTAATTTTTCCATTCTTTCCTATTGACTTCAAGCCATATTAATGAAGAGTTACGATTCAAATATATAATTATTGCTGATGCGGCTATAAAGGGAAGTACACTTAGCACGAAGTTAACTGTTATTAAGGTAAAGATCAAAATCATAGTGGTCATCCTCCAAGTATCAAAAGATCAAACAAAGGATAATATTACAATGATCAATCTGGAAGTCAGGACTCGACCGACAAGAGACATATTCGAACCGACTATCTATCTAAGTCGGGATGATATGTGAGACAGCTGACGCTCAGTACAGAACAACAGGATGTTAAAGAAGACCGGATAGTTTGTCCGAACAAGGCAGGACATGTTACTATATAGTCACCGCACGGAAGAGCATCAGAAGTCACTAGAGCAAGGTACTTTCCTGATAGGTCCTTTTATAGGATATATTGAAAAGCGTGTTCATACCTCGAGAAGCGCATACATCGTCTACCAGAGCTCTATATAAAGGGGAATTCATCGCCGACGGAAGTACTCGTTATCTACTGTTTGCGCATAATTTTACAGTTGCTCCACTTTTCTCCACATTCCGACGACTGACTTGAGCTTCGGAGGGACAATGCCGGGAACTTCTTCCCTGACTCAGCACTGACGTTGTTTGTTTTACAAATCGGAGCGAGTTCTACAACCAATCAGCGAATTTGTCAAATATCAGTTTTCCATCTTCTCACTTCCGAACAAGATCAATTGTAATATAAATTTATTTTTTATTTAATACTAATTAATATTATATTATAATGATTAATTATTATAACATTTATAATAATATTAAAAATAATTTTAGAAATAAAAATAAATTGATAGAGTTATTATTCTTATTATTATTTTCCAAAAGCTTGTCAAACAATTCTTCTATATCCTTTCGCGATCGACGATTCCCCTAAAGCGATCCTTTGTTCATTAAATCTCCTTCTCTAGCCTCCTGCAGAACCCCCAAATGTTGTCGGACGCAATGCTTCTTCTAGGGTTCCTGGCCGGCGAGGATTCGATCCACGAGAAGTATAAAAGAGATAAAACAAAATTATCAAAATTGACTGGATCAAATTACCAAATGAAATCATATTAGTATTTGAATTATTCTAATAATTCTGTTATAATTATTCTCATAATTATTCTTAGAATAATTCTGTTATTTATTAATTAGTTAATTAACCGAGTATTTTTTGGACATTATATATTGTATTGTCCTTAGGACAAATATCAATGAACAATAAATTTTATTACTTTCGTATTATTTCTTGTTCTCTCCCTATTTTTCTTCTTACAAAGTACTCCAATGGTGTCTTCACCCGGCGCGCGCTCCAACTCCTTCTTCCACGATGGAAGCGAGGGTCTCTGCGCGTCCTCTGAGGTCAACTTCACCGCCCCCACCGTCCGACCGCAATTCCTTCGTCCAATGAGCTTCCCCTCCCTCTACTCTTTCCGATCTCGTATTTATTCCAGCCTCCGATCTGATGACCAGGGTGGCGAATTTTGTACATTGCCCTCCCTCTTCTCGGCTTAGCTCTGATTGGCTGTTGTTGTTGAATTGTTTGATCGAATTAGGCTTCTGATTCCCTCATCGGCATTGAAGAAACTGATATACGAGAGTCTATAGTAGAATTCCTATCCTCGAAAGTACTCTTTTGCAACAATGTGTATATTGGGGCAAAAAAAAATTGTAATTATATTCCCCCAAAATCAAATATTTCTAATTTACTTTAATGTGCTCCTTAGATGATTTTTTCCCCTCGTTTGCATAAACACTTACATTAACCAAGCGAAAAGAGAAATAAGTGCTGAAGCATAGTCATTATTTTTTGTTTAATTTGCACACTGATTACTAGAAAGATTCAACAAGGACTGATTTTTAATGAGCTCAAGACAAGGCACTTATTTATATTTCTCTTTTGTATAATATTCTTTGTCTGTTGGTAGGCTTTAAACAGTTTAAGCATGTTTTTTTCCTCCATGATTTACATTGACATTAGATAGCCTGATGTACAATGATACTTTAAACTTAATAAAATATATATAAGTTAGAGACTGACACTGATTACAGTTGAATAGACAGGCAAGTCAAGCCCACTTGAGAGCAATGCAATCCAACTCTACCCACATCTCCATCGTTGGATCGATTGCATCTCCACCGTTCATATTCTTTTATCCTTGAGATAAATAAACGTGTATGTTTACCCGAGGAGGATAATTCATGTCATCACCTCTCATTCACCCTTCGTCTTTATTTTTATAACTCTCTCTCTGCTGCACTGAGGCGGCCGCCCCTAATCCGACCCCGGGCCGGGTCTGGCCCGGACCCAGCCGGGGCTCGTAATCAGCTCAACGGGCCGGTTGCCCGTTGACCCGGTTCACCGGGTCGAACCGGAATCGGCCCGGCAAGTTACCGGGCCGGTTCCGGTTCATTGATTGTAAAATCGGCGAACCGCCGGTTAACCGGCGGGTTGAACCGGCGGTTCAGCCGCAAATTTTTTTTTTTTTTAAACGACTTGAACCGCCGGTTAACCAGCGGTTCATAGCCGTTGGAACCGCCGGTTAACCGGCGGTTCGTAGCCGTTGAGAGGATTTTTTTGGGTATTTTTATTCAACGGTTAGGATCATTTGATCGTTTTTTGATCAATGACTATGATTTAGTGTCCGTTACTATCAAAACTCTATAAATAAAGAGCTCATTTCATCATTTTTCACACACATCTTCTCTACTCTTAATCTCATTTTCGTATTCTCTAATCTCTACACGCTTTCGTTTTCAATTTTCAATTACAATGGAAGGAGGCCGCGGAGGTGCATCATCTCGAGCTCGGAAGGAAAAGCAAATAATGAATCCGCGGGAGGAGGACCCCAACATTCAATCCACCGATGATGAGATCGAGCATCTTTCGAATCCGACACCCGAAACACAAGGAAGTACCGATGCAATTACTTCTAAGGTTCGGGAACTTCCTCCTCTAAAGTCTTCTATTTTTACTAAACATTTTGAGAAGGTCACTCTTTCGTTGGGAGAAATGCGTGCAAAATGTAAGCACTGCAATGCTTCCTAAAAATTCCAAGCCGGCGACGACTATGGGTTGTTGAAACGACATGTAGAAACGAAGCACCTGACGGAATATGGACTCGACCGTTCTCAAACACAATTATCAAGATTTTCTTCAACTAGTGGTAGTATCGATTCTGGTTTATTTTTATATTAGGATAATAAATTAAGAGAATCATTAGCTAAATTTGTTTCCATAGAACATCTTTCTTTTAGTTTTGGATCTAAATGCATATTTGAAGATTTTTGTAAAGAATCTCTTAATCCATGTGCTAAACGTGTTCCTAGGACTACACTTACTCGTACAATTAAAAAATTAGTAAAACAAGGAAAAAAGAATTTAATTGATGAATTTAGTAAATTAGATAATAAAATTTCTTTATGTTCCGATATTTGGAGTGATCATTGGCAAACACATCGTATATGGGTGTGACTTGCCATTAGATCGATAACTCTTGGAACCTCCAAAAAAGATTATTAGCTTATTGAGTTTTTGATGAACCACATAATGCTCATAATATCGTTTAATTATTATGTTTAATTTTAGAAGAATATGGTTTAACTCATAAAATATTTTCAATATCATTAGATAATGCTAGTTCTAATACCGTTTGTATAAATGATCTAAAATTTGTTTGTCAACCTATTATTGGAGGTTTATTTTTTCATATTCGTTGTGTATGCCATGTTTTAAATTTATGTGTTCAAGATGGTTTAAAATTTTTAGAAAGTTATATTAAATCAATTAGAATTGTAATTTCTTATTTATGATCTCATCCATCTATAATGAAACAATGGGGTAGATTTGTAAAATTAATGAAATGAGACCTAAAAAATTTTCACGTGATGTACCAACACGTTGAAATTCAACATACCAATTATTACAAGATTCATTTCAATATAAAGAATTATTATGTTTTTTTTTTGCACAAAACACTAATACTAATGATCCGGCGATAAGAACAAGGGACTCCCGTTCCGGGGAGTCAACGCCACGTGGAAGTCAAAGGGCTAGGTGGCCGACCGGATAAGGGTGGGTCGACCGCCCGGACGGCCCACCGGTGTCTAAATGATGGCAAAAGGTGCCCCGGCTGGAGTCGGGGTTCCGACGCTCGCTGAACAGGATCATAGGGCCGAGCGGATGGCACGCTCGGGCGAAGACACAAGGTAGCATACTGCGAACAGTCCCCACATAGCACATTATCGAGGATGTCCCAAGCATACTAGTGCATATGGGGGGCCGGACGTGATGTGAGTGCTGGCCGGCCGGACGCCCCGGCATGGAGTAGGGAGAGAAGGACAAGGAACATCTTCTGACAGTTGTCATGCTCTAGGACTAGGCCGTACTCCAAACCTTATGACAGGGGGTTCCGCTGTCTCATCGAAGACGTGCTTGGACTGTAGCAGTATGGGGTCAGGTAAGCTCACTGATAGGCATTTACTGGGGTATGGGCTGAGGACACGTGTACACCTCAGTATGTGTGCATCCGCTTCTCCACAGCCCTATATAAAGGCTCTCATCCTTCGCCGGAGGTACGCATTCTACGATTCTTAGAGCCACTTTTTTGTTGAGCTTCGCCTGACTTGAGCGTCGGAGGGTCGTCGCCGGGAACCCCTTCCCGGCCCGACTTCTGTGCAGGTTCACTGAAGGTCCGGGCGAATAGTCAGCAGATCTACGTCAGCCGCTTGGAGAGCGCCACGCGCCCAGCGTCCGTTGATTCAGCTTTCGGACGGGATTAATTCGGCGCCTATAAACCCTCCGAGCGGAAGACCGTCGAGCTCCGACGTTAAATATCGAGAGACGAGCCGGCGTCTATAAATCAGCCGAGCGGAATACTGTCGAGCTCCGACGTTAAATATCGAGAGACGAGCCGGCGTCTATAAACCCTCCGAGCGGAAGACCGTCGAGTTCCGACGTTAAATATCGAGAGACGGCCCGGAACCCTCCGGGCGGAATACCGTCGAGCTCCGACGTTAAATATCGAGAGACGAGCCGGCGTCTATAAACCCTCCGAGCGGAAGACCGTCGAGCTCCGACGTTAAATATCGAGAGACGAGCCGGCGTTTATAAATCAGCCGAGCGGAAGACCGTCGAGCTCCGACATTAAATATCGAGAGACGAGCCGGCGTCTATAAATCAGCCGAGCGGAAGACCATCGAGCTCCGACGTTAAATATCGAGAGACGAGCCGGCGTCTATAAATCAGCCGAGCGGAATACCGTCGAGCTCCGACGTTAAATATCGAGAGACGAGCCGGCGTCTATAAATCAGCCGAGCGGAAGGCCGTCGAGCTCCGACGTTAAATATCGAGAGACAAGCCGGTGTCTATAAATCATCCGAGCGGAAGAGGCCAATAAAAAGGATGTAATTGTCCAAGAAACTCGCCGTCAATATCGTTCGATCGCCTATACGTTCCGCTAGTCCCAGTATCTAAAGGTACTTCATCGGTGTCTAGCGAGCGATCTCTGCTATTAAAGCGGAATGTTACGTATTCGAAATATTACATATTTAGCCGAGCGGAAGGGCAACGCCAAATACTTCGTAAAAGCCCCTTTCGAATACCAGAGGTGTGATAATAGGCGAGCGGACAACACACATTAACTAGCAAAAGGACAAAGTACGCGAAAGGAAAACATTGCATTAAAATTAAAACTTTAGGCCGAGCGGCCTAAGTACAAAAAAAGATCATTTTTTGGCCTAGCAGCCTAACTACATATAAAGACGTCTACTCAATGTAATCATAAAGGTCCTTGGGGATGTTGTCCAGGAGCGCCACTTGATCGCCGGCCGGAATAGTAGTGGACTCCGGAAGAAGACCCTTAGACTTCAGATACGTGGTGGTGGCGGTCATAGCCAAGTCGAAAGCTGTATATATCCGCTCGCAGATTTTCTCCGAGAATTCAGGCGAGCAGATGTAGCCCTGTCTTAGGGTAGCGACCCGACTCGCCTCGGCCTCTTGATATTCTTTGAGGGCCGCTTGGGAGGCAGTAAGGGAATCCTTCAGATTTTGAAGCTTGTCCGCGTCGGCCGAGCGGCCCGCCTTCTCTCTATCAAGCTGCTCCATCAGCTCCTTTACCTTCTGCTCCTTCGTGAAGAAGCTTATTGATGTCGAGCCGTAGACCGGCTAGCATGTTTGCAGCATGGAGGTAGTCCGGTCGGGTCTTGAATTTCTTCAGCTCAGGAGTGGGGGGTAGGTCGACCTGCCACTTGGTCTGGAAATTAGCCTGATCGGGCATACGAATATAGAAAAAATACTCCTTCCAATGTTTATTGGAAGAATGCAGTTTGTTAAAGAAGACTAGGCCGGGCCGAGCTTGGAACATGAAGGTGCCCGGCTCGGAGTGCTTGGGGTAATAGAAATAAAAAAAGACGTCCGGCCGGAGGGGGATGTTGTGGATTTTGAACAAAACAACAACCCCGCAGAGAAGGCGGAAAGTGTTGGGCACTAGACTGCCGAGCGGAACACCGAAAAAGTTACAAACATCTATAATGAAAAGATGTACAGGGAAACGCAGACCAGCAGTAAACTGGTCGCGGAAGACACAGAAAGCTCCGCGCGGCGGCCTGTGTGGCCGAGCGGAGGGACCGGCCAAAAGAAGTTCAAAATCATCGGGGATTTCAAAATTGTCTGTCAGAACATCAAAATCACGCTGGTCGAATCGGGACTACATGGTAGTGTACCATGGGCCGAGGGACTGGTCTTCAGGATGAGAAGAACTAGCCATGATCCTAGCGGGAGAAATCAAAAAAGGTAGAAAGGTAGAAGAAAGACGGCAGCAAGCGAAAAGAGTACCCTGGAAGCGAAAACTGGGGAAAGAAATGCAAAGAAAGCACCGGAAACGAGAAAGAAAAGAGGAGAATCTTACGGGAAAAAGGAGGATCGAGGGAAGAACACCGGGGATCGACGGAAGCAGGAGAACACGATCGCCGGAGCTTTAGAACGCGAAGAATAACCGGGGGCACGCGAAAGAAGGAGTGAGGCAACGAAGGAGAAAACGAAGATTTTATAGGGTGGAGGCCGGGCGGCCTCCACCGTTGGATCCAGGTCACGGGAATCAAAGCGCGCATCACGCCGTTCGTTTCGAACCGCTTCGATCCCATCAAAGCACCACGTCGCCGCCTCCGTACGATGACGACAGTGCACCACGTGGCATTCAGCCATTCGAAGCATTTAATGAGCGCATGCTCAGCCTTAATGTCGAAGATTGGTCAGATTACGAGGAGATTCAAGGAATGTTGCTGATGACTACAAGGGCATGCCTGCGGTCGGCCGAGCAGAGGATAATGGTGCGAAGGCACCGCTCGGGTATATTCGCAGTCCAGTCAGTCAGACTAATCGCCTCCTTCGACTAGACTTGAAGGGGAGGCAAGTGATTCGGCGGTAAGAACAGGGGACTCCCGTTCCGGGGAGTCAACGCCACGTGGAAGTCAAAGGGCTAGGTGGCCGACCGGATAAGGGTGGGTCGACCGCCCGGACGGCCCACCGGTGTCTAAATGATGGCAAAAGGTGCCCCGGCTGGAGTCGGGATTCCGACGCTCGCTGAACAGGATCATAGGGCCGAGCGGATGGCACGCTCGGGCGAAGACACAAGGTAGCATACTGCGAACAGTCCCCACATAGCACATTATCGAGGATCTTCCAAGCATACTAGTGCATATGGGGGGCCGGACGTGATGTGAGTGCTGGCCGGCCGGACGCCCCGGCATGGAGTAGGGAGAGAAGGACAAGGAACATCTTCTGACAGTTGTCATGCTCTAGGACTAGGCCGTACTCCAAACCTTATGACAGGGGGTTCCGCTGTCCCATCGAAGACGTGCTTGGACTGTAGCAGTATGGGGTCAGGTAAGCTCACTGATAGGCATTTACTGGGGTATGGGCTGAGGACACGTGTACACCTAGGTATGTGTGCACCCGCTTCTCCACAGCCCCATATAAAGGCTCTCCTCCTTCGCCGGAGGTACGCATTCTTCGATTCTTGGAGCCACTTTCTTGTTGAGCTTCGCCTGACTTGAGCGTCGGAGGGTCGTCGCCGGGAACCCCTTCCCCGCCCGACTTCTGTGCAGGTTCACTGAAGGTCCGGGCGAATAGTCAGCAGATCTACGTCAGCCGCTTGGAGAGCGCCACGTGCCCAGCGTCCGTTGATTCAGCTTTCGGACGGGATCAACTAATATATATTTATTTTCACAACAATGGAATATTTGTAGTAGTATTTGTGAAATTTTAAAAGTATTTAATGATGCAACTGAACAACTTTCCGGTGTTTATTATCCCACTGCTGAATTAGTTTTAGAAAATTTTTCTAATATAGTATTAGTTTTAAATGAACATATTAATTATGAATCTTTATCTCTTTGCATCTTAGCTATGAAAACTAAATGGGAATTTTTTTTTATTTAATTCCTGAAATTTATTTAATTACATTTGCTTTAGATCCTAGATTTAAATTAGAAGTTTTACCAGAAATGTTAACTTTATATTATGACGCTTTAATTCCAATTAAAGTTTCTTCTTTCCCTGATCCAATTAATATTATATATAATGTTAGAATTTATTTATATGATATTTATAATCAATATTATGCAAAATATGGAACACAAATTAATATTTCTGAAATTCAACAAACTACTAGTAGTAATTTAAAACTTATAAAAGCACAACTCTTATTAAAAGAACGGATAAAACGTTCACGAGGATCCTCAAGTTCCACACAGGAACTTGAGAATTATTTTATGACTTCTTTTGATTTTAATGAAGTAGATAGCGAAAACTTCGATATCTTAAAGTGGTGGTCACAGAAGGCTCAAAGCTTTCCCGTTCTCTCCGTGATCGCAAAAGAAATTTTAGCTTGTCCAATGTCAACTGTTGTTGTGGAGTAGACGTTCAGTGCCGGCGGCAACATATTAGATGAACGACGATCAACTTTGTCTCCCGACTCATTGGAAGCCCAAGCATTACTAGACGATTGGACCAGAGCGGAGAAAAGAATTCAAGGAATGCAACTTTCAGTTGACGAAGTTGAAGATTTTGATACTGAAGGAACAAATACGATAAGAACAGGAAATGAAAGTGAATGAAAATGTAAAAGGAGGGTTACGTAGACAACTTAATTAAGTGCAAGCCCTTTTTTCAATAAATTTTAATTTCTAATTTTTAATGTTTAATGTTTAATTTTTAATTTTTAATTTTTTTTAACATATTAATCTTGAACTGTGACGAACCGTGAACCGAACCGTGAACCGGCGTTTCTGAACCGTGAACCGTAACCGTCTTAGGTGATTAAGGTTAAGGGTCGACCTGCCTGGAACCGTCGAATCGGCGGTTTTGAACCGTCGAACCGTCGGTTCCAAACCGTCGAACCGTCAGTTCCGAACCGTGGTCAGGTCGGTTGGGCTCCGTCCTGTTTATATATATAAAAGAGGTGGATTTGGAGAGATGAGATTCTCTGTCCCGAAAATGATGTATTCCCGTGTTTCATTGTCGATCGGACGAACTAAATCACATCTCTAGGATGTAGTGTTTATCATGAAAATATCATAGCCGTCCGATCGACGAGAAAACACGATGATACATTATTTTCGGGACAGAGAATCTCATCTCGGATTTGGAGGGATTAGTTGGTGTAAAGAATGGGATGAGAAAGAGGACTGCGGACTTGGTCCGAGTCATAGTGTTTTATTTTGATTCTCGGGTCGCAGGGAAGACCGACCCGGTCTAAATTTAACTCGAAGGTCTTCTTCTCTTTCAAAATTTGAATGTTGTAATTCCACCATTTATGGTCCGTCCGGTCCGGATTGAATAAATTCTGAGTTGTCAAGTCTAGTAGTTCTTGTTTTCTTTCCTCATTGACTTCGAGCCATATTTTTTTCTTAAAAAAAAAGAGAAAATTCAAAATTAGAGCATTTGATATCAATTTTTTTTTTTAAAAAAAATAAGAGGGCATTCTTTTTTATTAAAATTGCTAAAAAAGTAAAAATCATCTATTATTAAAATAATATTCTATTTCATTTCAATTTATTTTATATTTTTTAAAATACCATAATTATTATGATATTGACACTTCCACACTAATAATAATATATTTGATGGTCTCAAATTAATTAGAGAATGATAATTTTATTATAATAAAATAAAAGTCAAATATAAAAAAATAATTTTTTATATCCTCTAATATTTGATGGTCTTCTTTCAGATGACTTGGGCGTAATCATCCTACAACTAATAATAATATATTTTAATACTTATAATTTATAATTACTATAATATAAATAATTTATCATAAACGTTATATTATTGTAATTGTTTTTGAAATGTATATTTTATAATAACGTTAAAAATAAGAGTATTTTTACAAATAAAAAAATTAAAATGGTGGAATAATATTTCAATAATAAATAAAAAATGGAATGTCTTTTTATTTTTGATTCCTTTAAATTAAAAGGAAAAGAAACATCTTTGATGGATCATTTTTATTCTACTCCTCTAATTTACTCCTAGTCAAATCTATGTCTCTACCTATGAAGATCGTTGATGGGAGCCCGCATTGCCCCTCTAACGGCAAGGTCAGCACTGAGAGGAGCTCGTGTGTACAAGGAAAAGACTAACGAATAGAAAATCTCAAGGGAGATGAAGGTCTTTGCGGGTAAGAGAAAATCATATTTTCATTTACTTTCTTGAAGCTTTATATAGTCGCAGAGGTGGAAGGTCTTGGTGTTGGAGTAATTGGTGTCTCCTTAAGTTTTGATGTTTAAACAAAAGGTTTAAATTAGGTTTTATACATATAGTTGATATGTGCTATTGAGTGTGCAAGTGATAACTACAAAGGAAAGTCCAAGTGTGATATTGGTAAATGTGAATTCCAAGCATGAGAGTCTTGGCGGTGAAAGTCCAAGCTATTGTATCGAGACGCACGTGAGACGTTGATATTGAATGAAGAGGTTGAATGCTTTTTTATAGAGGGTGGAAGGCGCCTTCCATAGCCTTGAAGGCGCCTTCAATCCCTCAAATTTGATCCCGATGAATCCGGCTCTTATCAACGATGAATTCTGAATTTTATTTATTGAAAGGTACCTTCCATGACACTGAAGGCACCTTCCATGAACAGTGTGGAAGTCGCATGGAAGACGCCTCGGGCACTGTTCACCTGAGATATTTTGTGCTCCTCTTGCCTTGTAAAATGTGTTAGTCCAGTAAATCAAATAATAACTTGCAAGACAGTGTTAGCACAGTAATAAAGAGTAGTAATTAGATCATGTTGTCTGGAGACTAGGATCTAGTCAAGGTCTAATTTTAGATTTTCGAAATGGACTTAAATTGGACCAATGCCTACTGTCCCTTTGAACGGGGACACATCTTCATTTAGTCACTTTCCTCCGGTGACTTATCTTTACTTACCAGGTGTAGAGTTACCTTCCGGAATCACACATTCAAACTTCGGGAATCGAAAATCCTAACTTACAGGAATCACACATCTGGTCTTCACCCATCGGGAATCAGACATCCCGATTTACCGGAATCATACATCTGGTCTTATCCACTCGGGAATTGCACATCCCGTCTTCACCCATCAGGAATCACGCATCCCGACCCTTTCCAGACTCCCACATCTAGACTTCAACCCATCAAAAATTGAACATCCTGACTGGGGTTAGTCAACTCTACACATTTAGTAGCAAAGTTAGATAGCAACACATTTAACTTTAACCTATTTGTCATTCATAAAAACTCAGGTTTGACCATTGATATTGATTGCACTAACACAAGCATTAGGCTTGGTCGTGTACGTCCAAGTGTGACTTGGCAAAGGAAGACCTGACAACAAGGATAAGACTGAAAGAAGTTTTTGAAGACTAGACGTGAAGGATGGAGAAACATCCAAGGGATGCAATGTTGATGAAAGAGGCTAGAAGACAAGATCAAGGTTGTGCTAGCAAAGGAAGACCCAGCAATAAAGCCAAGGTCGAAGGAATCTTGAAGGCAAGATGCGAAGGATGGACAAACATTTAAGGGATGCAAGGTTGATGGAAGATGGCTAGAAGGCAAGGTCAAGGTTGTGCGGGCGAGAACGAGAGCTGAGTGATTGTACTCGGGGGTAAAACCCTAAGTTATGATTTATTAGTTGACTGGTGGTTGAGAATCAGCAAATTCGAAATGAAATTTCGGAGTTTTTTGTTCTAGGGTTATCAGTCGGCTAGTAACTTTACTAGTCGACTAGGCAGTCGACTGAGAGTGGACAAAATACTTTTGTTCACTTAGCTCATGTGGATAAGTCGACTGATTCATGGTAAACAATCAACCGGAATCATGCTTGTTGGTACCCCAAGTAATTTTGATGTGATCAAACAAGTTAAGTTAGATCCTGTTTGTGTTTAATCCCGTGTCTAAGTATGCAAGAACTTAGAAGCACAGGATGTTGAGCAAAAGGCGCAGCTAGCGAGAAGGACGACACGGGAGAGAGCTGACGGGCTCGGTGCGTCTGAGGGACGAGGTGCTGCGCAAGAGTACGTGGGTGGGCAAGGAGGCACGCAACGTTTTTGAGGGACGAGAAGTCAGGAGCGGAAGCTTGCTTGAGAAGGCCAGAAGTTGGGTTCAGATGAGTCATATTTCAGATGGTCGAGATCACCCAAGCAAGAAGAACCGGGGCGGAAGACCCGGACCGAGGCGAGCGAAACCGGAGCAGAAAGTCCGGACTGGAAAAAGTCAACTTGGTTGACTTTCCTGGTTCGGGCGCCCGGAATCCTTCCGGGCGCCCAAAACATGATTTTATCCGGATCATGTTTGATCGCGATCTGTTGCGAAGGGGATAAAGTTTTATCCCCCTCCAAGCGTCCCGAGCAGGGCTATATAAGTAGCCCTGCTTCGAAAGCTAAAGAACAACCAGAAATATCCAAACAACACTTGTGCGCTTTTCCTTTTCTATTTTAGCTTCGTCTTGTTGTGCATTCATTGCTGTAAATAGGCTTCTCCGTCTGAAGGAGATTTTTTTTAATGTGCTTTAACTTCCTTCGATTAACAACCTCCCCGGTTGTAACCAAGTAACTTCTCAGTGTCTCTTTATTTTTAATTTCTTTATTATTCTTTTATGCAAGTGTTATATTAAGTTATAAGTTCGAGGAAGGTATTTTTGTTTGTTTTTATGCAGGGGCTATTCACCCCTGGCCGCCAAGGGTTCTAACAAGTGGTATCAGAGCTAGGTTGTTTCAAGAGGATTTACCACCGAATAAAGCAAATGAGATGGCCGAACCTGCCCACCAAAGTTCGAGGGAGAGTTCGCGAGCTGGAAAAAGAAAATGGAGGTATTCTTTAAAACTGACTTTGAATTACTTTTAATAATGAAATTCGATTTTGTAGCACCCGAAGGCAAGGAAGAATATCAGTGGACGAAGAGGGAGCAGGCTGACTTCGTGGCAAATGGCAAAATAATATTCCATCTGTTGAGCGTCCTATCGTCACAAGAAATCAACCGGATCGGCGCCTACAACTCAACAAAGGAGCTTTGGGAGAAGTTCCTTGAGCTACACAAAGGGATGCCCGAAGCTAAGCTCGCGAGACGGTATCTACTAAGAATGAGTTAAGTAACATAAAATTGGAAGCAAAAGAAATCGTTGCATATTTTCGCTTAAGAATGAAGGAACTAATCATCGGACTCACGAATCTCGGAGAAAAGGTAAGCAACCGAGATTCGCTAAGGTACGCGCTTAATGCATTTCCTAGATCTACTGAGTGGGCATCATTAGTAGATGCTTACTATATTTCTAAAGATTTAGAAGATGTCACCTTAGAAGAAATAGTTTCAACATTTGAAATCCATGAAACGAGATGTACAGATTCAAAGGAGTCGTAGCACAACATAGCTTTTAAGGCAAGGGTGGACGAATAAGATTCAGAATCTTCTCTTGATGACAACGAAACAACATTAATGGTAAAATAATTTAAAAAATTATTTAAAATTAGAAAATCTAACCATTTGCAAGGTAGAAAGAAAAGAACAATCAGATACTACCACTACAATGAAGAAGGGTATGTTAAAGACAACTGCCCTGAATTAAAGATAAAGGACAAGGACAAAGGAAAAAACAAGAAGTCTGTCTAATCTAACAAGTACAAGACGTCAAAGGTTACATGGGATGGAACATCGGCTGAATCAGAAGTTGAAGCTGTTACTGGACTTGCGTTAATGGCAAGTCATCAAGACGACGAAAACAAAGCAATATCGTTCGAAATGAGCATCGAGAGCATCGATGAAGGGGGAGTGACATCGGAAGAGAGCAGCAATTCAGGGGGAGCTAAGGATAACGAGATCGACAAGGTAAGTCATGTACGATCTCTTCCTCCCGATAAGTTATTTAAATTTGTTAAATTATTATCTAAAGACTGTTGCAAACTAGAAAAAGAAAATAAAGAATTAAAGTTAATTCTAACCGAATCTTGCCTATTAGAAGATTTTGAAAAATTAAAATTGGGAAATGATGAATTGAAAATACATGTAGAAGACTTGAAAAATTGTGCATGCTTAAATGTTAAAAATCAAAATAGAAAATATAATATTTGGAACTGGTATTTTAATTTTCACAAGGGACAAATTAGGAAAATTTCTCAGAAATATATTCTTAAAATATTTTTAATTAACATAATTGGCTCGAACCTATATTGGGTTCAAAAGTTTTGTCTAAATTGGACTTTAATTAGACTTAGGACTTTTAGCAAGAAAATTAAATGTTTGAATTTCCTTAAGAGACTTTGTCTAGAAAGTGGTTATTGCTCCAATAACCAAGAAGGTCTAGTGTCTTACCATATCTTGTAAGCCAATTAATGAAATAAAATGTTTAATTGACTAACTGATAAAGTATTTAATTATAATTAAATAATACTTTAAATAATTACTCAAACATTTTTTTTTGGTGTTTTTAACTTAGAATTTTTTTTTAAGACTTAATTTTTTTTTTTGAAGTATCGAAAACATTTTTTTACTTAGAATATTTTTTCTAAAATTATTGTAATTTTTTAAGTGTTACCAAAATTATTTTTAAAATTTTCAAAAATTTGATAAGTTTTCAAAAGGTTGAAAATCAGTTTTTTTTTTTTTTTTTTTACCCTTAGATATCTTTTGGTACCCCATTTTTTATGTGATCAAAGGGAGAGAAGGGAAGATTAAGTCTAAGGGAGGTAATTTTAACTTTTTAAAATTTTGCACTTTAATTGTAAATTTATCGCTTTTACTTTATGTTGGTTTACCCTAACTTAACTTGGGTTGTTCATATCAAAAAGGGGAGATTGTTGGTACCCCAAATAGTTTTGATGTGATCAAATAAGTTACGTTAGGTCACGTTGTGTTTAATCCTGTGTCTAAGTGTGCAAGAACTTAGAAGCACAGGATGTCGAGTAAAAGACGTAGCTAGTGAGAAAGACGGCATGTGAGAGAGCCGATGTGCTCGGTGCGTCTGAGGGACGAGGTGTTGCGAAAGAGAAGGAGGCACGTGACGTTTTTGAGAGACGAGAAGCCAGGAGTGGAAGCTTGCTCGAGAATGCTGGAAGTTGGGTTCGGGTGAGTCCTATTCCGGATGGCTGAGATCATCCAAGCAAGAGGAATCGGAGTGAAAGACCCGGACCGAGGTGAGGGAAACCGGAGCGGAAGGCTCGAACTGGAAGAAGTCAACTTGGTTGACTTTCTTGGTTCGGGCGCCCGAAATCCTTCTAGGCGCCCGGAATAAGATTTTATCCGGATCGTGTTTGACTGCGACCCGTTACGAAGGGGATAAAGTTTTAACCCCTTCCAAGCGATTGGAACCCTTCCAAGCGTCTCTAGCAGAGCTATATAAGTAGCCCTGCTCCCAAAGTTAAAGAACAACCAGAAATATCCAAACAACACTTGTGCGCTTTTCCTTTTCTATGTTAGCTTCGTCTTGTTGTGCGTTCATTGTTGTAAAGAGTTTTCTCCGCTTGAAGGAGATGTTTTTTAGTGCGCTTTAGCTTTCTTGGATTAACAACCTCTCTGGTTATAACCAAGTAACTTCTCGGTGCCTTTTTCTTTTTATTTTCTTTATTATTCTTTTATACAAGTGTTATATTAAGTTATAAGTTCGAGGAAGACATTTTTATTTGTTTTTGTGCAGGGGCTATTCTCTCTCCCTCTAGCCGGCCGCCGCGGGTCTTAACAATGTTATTAGGTTGTAATAGTTGAATTATATGAAGGCAGTCAACTGGTGTTGGAAACATAGTTTGATGTTTCCTCCTGAGCTCTATATAATGAAGCTCGTGATAGCGGATTTAATTGATCAAAATAGAGTTGGTTAAAGTCTATTAGAATCTCCAAAGCTCTCAGTGTAATCTTTATATGTAGTCCCTATGTGTGATCAAAAGAATGTGGCGAGATTTCTCCATTGAGAAGAAGGATTGAACTCGTCGAAATTTCAGTAACTAATTCACCAACGGATTGAGGGATCCTTCACCTTATGAATAATCATGTAATAAGAATATCATTTTTGAATCACGTTACATCAACGTATTAACGATTTAATTATTTTTTTTAAAGTCTTTTAGTTATTGGCTTTCGTATTACTTTTGGTATTCTCTGCTCATTAGTCCAATGTCGCTTCTGAGGTAGACAGTCTCATTGGATCGATTTCACATTAGTGACTATCTGAAGTTGAGATCAAAGAGAGCATGCTCCAGCATGATTTCTTGTTGTATGGGTAAAGGAGATCAGACTTGGTGGGACCATGTTATTATGACAATATTGACCCAGTGTCACTATAGCAATCTTAGGGCTTCCACAATATAAAGAGATATTTTTTCCAAATAATTATAATCCTCATTTTCATATCATCATTCAAATATCTCATCATACAAATATTTAAAATTTTAAAATCAAATATTTTACTAACTAAATATTTATGAATTTCATCAATCAAATAACTGACTCTCAAATATCTTCAATTCTATAATTAAATATCTTACCAACTAAATATTTACATCTAATTTTATATTTAAATAAAATTAATTATATTTTTATAATTCTCCAATTTAATATTTCGTCTTCCATTTATTTATAAATAATTTTTATTTAATATTTATCTATATATTTTAATAATTATTTAATATAAAAAATAACATTGATTGATTATTAATAACAATTTAATATAGTTATTTTTTTCAAACTTCGATTGAGTTAAATTTTTTTTTGACAACATTCATGTTTTTTTTTTTTTAATTTTCCAAGACGATTGAATTTTAAAAAATAAAATAAAATAAAAATAACCGTTGCCGACCATTTGGTGGGCCGGTTGCATGCCACCAAAAAAGAAACCACCGATTCTCTTAATACAATTTTAATTAAGTTAGTGTTATTATTATTATTATTATTATTATTATTATTATTGTTTTCATGGATTATTCAGCTTGTCCACTTACCGATTCACGGCGATTATTCGGATCCTTCCAAAATCGACGATTCCCCCAGAGCCATCCTTCTCCAGCCTCCTCAGAATTCCCAACTGTCGCCGGGCGCAATGCTTCTTCTAGGGTTCCTCCTGTTGCTCCTCCGCCTGGGCGAGGCTTCGATCCACGAGTACTCCAATGGTGTCTTCGCCCCGCGCTCTAACTCCTTCTTCTTCCACGGCGGAAGCGAGGGTCTCTACGCGTCCTCTGAGGTCAACATCACCGCCCCAGCGTCCGACGGCAATTCCTTCGTCCAGTGAGCTTCCCCTCCCTCTACCCTTTCCGATCTCGTATTTTATGCCTCCGATCTGACCAGGGCGGCGAATTTTGTACATTGCCCTCTTCTCGGATTAGCTTTGATTGGGTCGTGCTCGATTTCGTTATTTGTTGCTGTTGGTGAATTATTTGATCGAATTTAGGAACTTCAATGACTTTTAAAAAACACTAGGCTTCCCGTTCCCTCATTGGCATTGAAGAAACTGATATGCGAGAGTCTATGGTAGAATTGCTATCCTCGAAAGTGCTCTTTTGCAACATTGTGTATATTGGGGCAAAAAAAAAATGTATTTATATTCCCCCCAAAATCAAATATTTCTAATTTGCTTTAATGTGTTCCTTAGATTATTTATTTTTTATTTCACGTTTGCATAAACAGAAATAAATGTTGAAGCATAGTGGTTGTTTTTTTGTTTTGTACTTGAACAAGCTGCGTGGCTGAAACTCGGTCTCAATTTGTTGACCTGTATGTTAATATGTTATAGGGCAGTGTTGCATGGACACTGATTGCTAGAAAGTTTAGACAAGGGCTGACGTATAATGAGCTCAAGATAGGTCTTATTAGGGCACTTATTTATATTTCTCTTCTGTATAATATTCTCCGTATGTAGGTTGGCATTAAACAGTTTTAATCATGTTTTTTTCCTCCATGATTTACATTGTAATTAGATAGCCTGGTGTACTTTAAACTTAATAAAATATATATAAACTAGAGATTGACACTGATTACAACTGAATAGAGACAGGCAAGTAAGGCCTAGAGATACTTCATCAGAAATATATGGAAATTCTTTTTAATTAAATGGGTATCATTTCTCTCAAATACAAACCACTATAGCTAGTCAATGTATTCTCCAGGTTTGATCTTGTAATATTCAAACGGACAAAAGAGTCAGCATCCAAGCATGGTGATATGCAGCAAAAGACTGGATTAATAGAAGCTATACTAGTTGAAATCCAAGATAGGGACAAGATTGGTGGTAGATTCTTGGACACTGACGATATATGCTGCACACGTGAGTTGCATGATCAGAACCTCTGTAAAGTAGGAGAAGTGATCATTCGCCCAAGTCAGGATAACTCAGATGGACCAGTACGTGTGCAAACATTTTTTGATGGGAATGGTGAAGAGGCAACCATGAATGCACAAGCTATTCCCATCAATAAAACTGGAATGTACTATCTTTACTTTATGTTTTGTGATCCACAACTTGTGGGCACTGTAATTAAAGGTAGAACTGTTTGGAGAAATCCACATGGCTATCTTCCTGGGAAAATGGCTCCTTTAATGACATTCTATGGATTCATGTCATTGGCATATCTTCTGCTTGGTCTCTTTTGGTTTCTCCAATTTGTGCGGCATTGGAAGCATACACTGCATCTTCACTATCATATTACAGCTGTTATTGCTTTAGGCATGTGTGAAATGTCTTTTTGGTACTTTGAGTACGGAAACTTCAATTCTACTGGAACTCGACCTATGGGTATAACCATTTGGGCAGTCACTTTCACGGCCATCAAAAAGACTGTTTCTCGCCTTCTGCTTCTTGTTGTTTCAATGGGATATGGTGTTGTCAGACCAACTTTGGGTGGCATAACAACAACAGTTGCTCTTCTCGGGGTCGTATATTTCATTGCCTCGGAAGCTCTAGAACTTGTTGAGCATTTGGGAAACATCAATGACTTTGCTGGAAAAGCAAGACTGTTCCTGGTGCTGCCTGTTGCTCTTTTGGATGCAACTTTCATTGTCTGGATGTTTTCATCATTATCAAAAACTCTAGAAAAGCTTCAGGTAACTCTATCCATGACATCCATGTTAGATTGCTGTTGAGTTAACTTGATGATCGTCTTACACATTTCTTTGTTTTTGCTAGTAGCTATCACATTTCATATCTGCATCATATAATAAAAGAGGAATGCACAATCTATGAATTAGTTCATGTAGTCTTTGACAATGATTGTATTTTGTGGCATGAGGTTGTATGTCAGTATTGCCTTAGCATACTTCTTAAGCACAGGATGAACTATAATATAAAAGTTGGCATACCATTTTGTTTGGTGCTTAGGTCTGTGCCACTATATTTGACAGTTGACTGGTAAAAAGTCTTGCCTATTTTCTGCATTTAATTCCTTGGATGAAGCCCGGAAGTTTTATGAACAAACCAAATAGAAAATTTGTACACATGCTCTGGATGTAGGAATTTAGGTAATTGGAGTTGATTGAAGAACTCTAGAACAGCGTTTCCAAAAAATCTGCACTTATAACAGGTTAAGCATCTTCTTGTGCAATCTTTGAGAAGCAATTGTTCAAGATCTACAAGGAGTGAAACTTAAGGCGAGAAAATAGGTTGCAACAGGGAACAAAATTTCAAATGCTATAAAGTTGGGAACTCCCTCTTTAAATATTACATTTAGGAGTTAATTATAAAGTTAGCATTTTCATAATTCATCAACGGATCAAAAGATCGAGTTGTCCTTTAGATCTATTTACTATTTTGTACATCATTTTCTCAATTTTTTTTTTGTCATTTTACGTTGAATTAATAAACTGGAATCAATATCAGCTGACCTATCAAGCATGAACATCTACATGCATCAGCAATTTAGACTCCAAATTTATGCATCTAAATAAGAAAAGAACTGAAACATGATCACCTCATGCAAGGCTACTAAACCAGGTCTCTGGTATTGCTTGATGCTCTTGTATCAGATTACGCAACTCTAAAGATTACTATTACAACATTCAAGTTAAAAGGGCATGTGTCTTATTCTAATTGTTGATTTACTGATTCTCTCTCACCATTTAGCTTGCTCTAAATATTGGCATGTTGCTTCAGGTTAGGAGAAACACAGCAAAACTGGAACTATATCGCAAGTTTACCAATACTCTTGCTGTTTCTGTGCTTCTATCAATTGTCTGGATTGGCTATGAGGTAAATTAGCATATCTAATAAAATTTCTTAAGCTGAAGCGACTTGTTTATGCTTCATTGCTTTGTTCCCACAAGGCAACCTTGTATCTCTATCCATGTTATGCTATCCCTTTTATACGTCTTACTGGAGTACCTTGACCAGTATCTATCATAAGAGGAGGTTAAACACTTACTGAAACCCTAATAAGGGCAGCTTGGTGCACGAAGTTTCCGCCATGCGGGGTCCCGGGGAAGGATCCATTGTACGCAATCTTACCCTGTTTTTTGCAAGAGGCTGTTTACAGGATACTGAAACCCTAATCTCACATATAATTGCTTTTTTCCTTTGGCTAAAAAAAAAAATCAGTTTGTAGTATTATGCTGATGCTAATCATATAAAGTTCTCAACATCAAGAAGAGATAGACATGCTTTGTAGGCAGAGTGCTTGTTGCAAATGTGTTTATTTTAGTCATGAAGTGATGATTTTCGCACACCTGCAAAAGCAGTTTATTCCACTTATTACTTTCTAGTTAACCTGAAATATACTCTTGTTTTATTGCAGTTGTATTTTAATGCAATTGATCCATTAAGTGAGCTTTGGCAAAGGGCTTGGATTGTCTCTGCATTCTGGAGTGTTCTCTCTTTTGTACTCCTTGGAGTTATCTGCATCCTGTGGGCTCCATCTCAGAATCCAACTAGGTACACCATGGTGTTGTTTCTTTGGTCGTCGCAGGATTTTTGAAGATTCTTTTCTGTTTTCTATATGAAGTAAAATCTATATGCTGAATAAGTTGATGGTGCCGCTCTCAACCTTTATGCACCTTTTATATTTGAAATATCAATTCCTACTTGAAGATCTGCCTTGACAATTATCACTACCGTGAAATTCTTCCATTTATGGCTATAACTTCGTTTAATTATATGATTAGATTGTTTATAGACTTTGCTATACATATGTGCTGTTGTGTTACTTGCAGATATGCATATTCAGAGGATACAAATGATGACTTCGATGATGAGGGTCCTCTTACGGGAAGCGGTGCCAGAGGCATTGGTGATCCCTTGAGCAAACTGGAAAGGAAGGAAAGAAAGAACATTGATCATGCATTTGTGTCGGCAGGTGACCATGAGGAGGATAAAAGAGAGTAGTAGAATTCCTCCCCTGCATGGGGTTTGGATCTACCTTGCTGGTTCTGGTATGCTGCCTAATCACTTCTATCATGTATGTTAAGAAGATCTATATAATTGGTTATAAAACTTTTACTTGATCCTTACAATTTAATCTACCTTGGAGCATGTTTTGACTATTGTTTAACGTCATTGAGTGAATTCTACTTATGCAATTTGTTTCTATAACATTAAATATCTTATTGAATAATTAACTTTTATCTAATTAGTTATAATGTAATTAGAAATATTCTATCTAGCTAATTGTTTTGTAAAGCAATTTTATAAAGTTGGAGGAACTAAGATAACAATTTAACTTGCACTAAGTCATGATAGTTATTAGATAGTAATGTGTAATTTAGTTGTTATTTATAAAGATGGCAAATTGGTCTAAAGATAGGAAAAGATGATACTATCTAGATTAAAATAGACACTTGATTTTGTAAATCAGAAAAGGAGACGAAGGGTAAAAGAATGGACAATGGCTGTTTTTTTTTTTCCAAAGCTGCACGATGAGTAAAAGAAAGGAGAATGGTCACGTCTGTGATCCATTTATGTTAAATTGTGGACACATTAATTATCAAATCATCTTTGATTGAAATGACTTTCATCTAATATTGATGGATGGATGGATGGATGGATGGTGAAGGACAAAAAAGAAACACATGAGCAGCAGCAACATATAATAACATATAATGATATTTTGGAATATAGAACAAAAACTAGTGAATACCACAAGGCCAAACAAACAAATTAAGTATAAGAGAATTCGACTAGGATATTTGTATTGTATCAAATTAGCTTATGTCAATTTTTTGGAATTTGTTATGTTGTATATAAATGTATTAGTTGTGACCTATAATGATCTATATGTTCTTGCTTTTCGGAGTCCAACATCTGATGGATTGGGCTTAATACTTGATAGAGCACTAATACAATCACTTTAATGAAACATTTGATCACTTTGAGCTGTTAAATAGGGATATTTTATTTACTACAGTAGTAATATGAACGGATTCGGCCTACCCTCTGCTGAATGTCATTATACACTTTTTAATATCTCCACATTTTTTAAAGCTGGAATCTGATTGGCCTTTTTCTAAGTTGAGATCATACATGGACAGAACGTAACAAAGTGAGTGATTGAGGCTTGAGATAAAAAAGTTTACCTCCAAAAGACACAGTGGACTAAAGTGAAGGTGCAGGGGGAGGATGAGGAAGAAGAGGGGCCATTGAATCTCACTCCAATAGGAAATGGATCCAATTAGTTGGAGAATTCTATTCACAAAAAGTAATTAATTAGAAATTTTTAAATCTTGCAAGATAGAACAGTAGGGAATTCATCTGATATTCTTAATTACGCCCTTGATCTTTTCAATTTTTCCTTTTTTCTTTTGTTTTGAACCATTGAAGTAATTGTTATGTTCTGTTTGCCTGTTTTAATACAATTACTTGAGCATTTTTAGCTATCAATTTCAATATGCTGTCTATTTGTTTTGTGCTGCATGATTGAAACTACCTCACTGATTTAATGTTTTTTTGCTAGGAAATATACCTGTCGATCGCATATAGAGAGAGAGCTGCGTGTGATAACGTTCCTAATGTTCATAGCTAGGAGCTATGGATTTGTTCTAAAACAAATTATTTAATTTCACTTGTAAGTAAAATTTTAATTTCACTTGTTTTTTTTTTGTAAATTGAGTTCGATTTCACTTGACTATCAACTCGTCCAACCTTTTTGACTTTAGCCCATGATCTGGTTTGTTAAACTTCATATTTGATAATGAAAAAAATTATTAGCTTAGCAGAAAAAAAATCAAAATTTTTCTATCCATAAAAGGATAATTAATGAATTTTTATTCGATTAAATTGAATAAATTGGAAAAAAAATTGAGTCAATAAATTTTTTATGTTAAAAAAAATTTAACTTTAGTTAAATTTTTTTTATTCCTAAATTTTTTTGATTAATTTAGTTTTTACCAAATTAATTAATATTTATCGGCTTATTTTATTTTGATTTTTATTAAAAAAATTAATTTTATCGATTAGTTTAAAAAATTTATTTTATTCCGTCCTTTTGAAAGGAAATCAATTTATTCGGTTTATTAAATTTGGATTTATTTGGTTCCATTTTAACCTTTAAATTTATTTTAAAATTATTTTTTCACCTAAGATTTAATTTTTAAAACATCTCTAAATTTTATTAACGATAACGCCCGCCAATAATTAAGCACTTTAATGATAATAAAAAACAATAAAAATATATTTTAGATTTAAAAAAGGTATATTGCTAGTTAAAGGTCATCACCGTCAAGAGCGCGCTCTCGAAGACTTTAAACTAAAAGCAACTAAAATGTTCCTTTCCCCAAAAAGCGCTGCTTCGGGGACTCGTAAAATCTCCTTCACGCTGCCCACGTTGCGTGTGGGCCCGACCACCACCCTCCCGTGCCCAGCCTCCATCCGACGGCTGCCCGCCGCGTGATCGACTGATCGATCTATCGGACCCCGCGATCCCGCCGTCGATCCTCTGGCAAAGAGCTGGCGCAACGCGGTGGCGTCCGGAGAGAGAGAGAGAGAGAGAGAGAGTGTGAGAGAGACAGTTACCACCGCCACGTCGGTGGCGGATGCCAGCCAACTTCACCCGATTTGAGTACAGAGAGACCGGAGAGTTATAGGAATCCAGAAAAAGCGTTGTCGTCTATGAGCTGCAAGACAGCAAGAGCCGTTTTTTCTAAATCTCCGCCGCCGCTCGGATCTCGCCGGAGGTATTTCCTTCCTCTTCTTGCTAGATCTGCTTTCATTTTGACGATTTCGAGTTGAAACTCTCGATGTTTCTGACTAAACTTGCAGGATCTTTGCATTTTTCTTCTTCTTCTTCTTCCTTCTGTCGATTTGTTGTTTGAGTTAGCAAAAATGCGAGAACTCGGGTGAGATTTCGAAGTTTTCCTTCAAGATCCAGTTCCTCGCCGTGGTTAGGGTTCCTCCGTTCCTAGATCGGAGTCCCTCCTTGTTTTCCATGGTGAACTGTCGCCATTTCAGATGGCCCTCGGCCTTCCTCCTTGCTTCCTTCCTCTTGCTCGTCTTCGCCGCCGGTGATAACTCGACGTACACCCCCAGGGATTACATCCTCCTGAACTGCGGCTCCTCTGGGCGGGCCAGTGACTCAGACGGCCGTGTTTGGAACGGCGACACCGGATCGAAGTTTGCCCCTTCGCTGGACTCCGCCGGCCTCGCGGCCTCCCAGCAAGCCTCCTCGGTCGCGGAGGTACCTTACATGACGGCCAGGATCTTCACCTCGCCGTACACCTACTCCTTCCCCGTCGGCCCTGGCCGCAAGTTCATCCGCCTCTACTTCTACCCTTCCAACTACTCCACCCACGCCCAGTCCGACGCCTTCTTCGACGTCACCTGCAACAACCACACCCTTCTCAGCAACTTCAGCGCCTTCCTGACCGCCAGTTCTCTCAACTACGACCACCTCACGCGTGAGTACTCCGTCAACACCTCGACCGGCGGCGGGCTGGACCTCACCTTCACCCCATCGAGCTCCCACCCAAATGCCTTTGCCTTCATTAATGGTGTCGAAATCGTGTCGATGCCGGACGTCTTCACCTTAGGAAGTCCTAGCCTTTTCACCGGTGGACCTCCTGTGTCATTCCCTATAGAGCCAGACATGGCAATGGAGACGATGTATCGGCTCAATGTGGGTGGCCAATTCCTTTCCCCTACTCAGGATTCAGGCCTGTTTCGCACTTGGAGTGATGATTCGGAGTATATCTTCGGGGCCGCTTTCGGCGTGAGCTACTCCAATGACCCCAATGTCACAGTTGCTTACACTGCCGGTGTGCCGAGCTACACCGCGCCCTTGGATGTTTACTCGACCGCGCGATCCATGGGACCGGATACAAACGTTAACCTGAACTACAACTTGACATGGATTGTCACCGTCGATGCTGGTTTCTTTTATCTTGTGAGGTTCCATTTCTGTGAGATACAGTATCCGATGACAAAGGTGAATCAGAGAGTGTTCCATATCTACGTTAACAACCAGACTGTGCAGGAGAATGCTGATGTAATCGCATGGAGCCATGGGATAGGCAAGCCTGTGTTTGAGGACTATGTTGTGTTTACAACAGGAAGTGGGCAGATGGATATGTGGGTTGCTCTCCATCCAGATATCGAACAGAAGCCAGAGTACTATGATGCGATCTTGAATGGTCTTGAGATCTTCAAGATTCAAAACAGCAATGCTAGTCTTGCCGGACTTAATCCGCCGCCGAGACCTCAGCCGCCTGTGGATGCTAGCCGGATTTATGGTCGGTCCACAAGCCACAAGAGTAGAGCTGCAGTCGTTGCCGGTGGAGTGGCCGGAGGGTTAGTTTTTCTGATTGCTGGTTTTTGTCTCGTGGGATTCTGCAGGCGCCACAAGGCGAAAGGGAAGGATGCGGGTAGCAGCGACGGGCCTTCTGGTTGGCTGCCTCTCTCACTTTATGGCAATTCTCATTCGGCGACATCAGCCAAAACAAATGCTACTGGCAGCTATGCCTCCTCGCTCCCGGCCAACCTATGCCGCCACTTCTCGTTCGCGGAGATAAAGACTGCAACCAAAGGTTTTGATGAGTCCCTCCTCCTTGGCGTTGGTGGATTCGGGAAGGTCTACCGCGGGGAGATAGATGGTGGGACAAACGTTGCTATAAAGCGCGGTAACCCAATGTCCGGGCAAGGCGTGCATGAGTTCCAAACTGAGATTGAGATGCTCTCGAAGCTCCGGCACAGGCATCTTGTCTCCTTGATTGGCTATTGTGAGGAGAACTGCGAGATGATCCTCGTGTATGATTATATGGCGCACGGCACACTGCGAGAGCATCTATACAAGACTCAGAAGCCACCCCTCACCTGGAGGCAACGACTTGAGATTTGCATTGGAGCTGCCCGCGGACTGCACTATCTCCATACGGGTGCCAAGTATATCATCATCCACAGAGATGTGAAGACCACAAACATCCTGCTAGATGAGAAATGGGTTGCTAAGGTTTCAGATTTTGGTCTTTCCAAGACTGGCCCGATGCTCGACCACACCCATGTCAGCACAGTTGTGAAGGGTAGCATTGGATATCTTGACCCGGAGTACTATAGGAGGCAGCAACTTACCGACAAGTCGGATGTTTACTCATTCGGGGTTGTGTTGTTTGAGGTCCTTTGCGCGAGGCCAGCTCTTAATCCAGCACTTCCAAAGGAACAAGTGAGTTTGGCTGAGTGGGCAGTGCACTGCCAGAAGAAGGGAATGCTTGATGACATCATCGACCCCTACCTGAAGGGCAAGATCGCACCACAGTGCCTCAAGAAGTTCGCGGATACTGCCGAGAAGTGTGTGGCAGATAACAGCACAGAAAGACCATCCATGGGCGATGTTCTCTGGAACCTTGAGTTTGCCCTCCAGCTGCAGGAGAGTGCTGAGGAAAGCGGCAGCATCAGTACCGGTGTGTCTGATGAAACTCCTATGATGATTGGAAATAAAATTGTCGATGATCCATCCATGGAACCGAGTATCACAACGACATCAATCACCTCGATAAGTATCGGAGGGCAGAGTCTAGCAAGTGTCGACTCTGACAGCTTGACTCCTAGTGCTGTGTTCTCACAGATCATGAACCCAAAGGGAAGGTGAGCTCAAAGGTGATATGGCGCATCAATCTTCAACAAGGTACTCTAGCCCTTTGCTTTTCTTTTGTTTTGATATTAATGTCCTTGTTAACTGGATTTGTTGAGTTTGCATAGTAATATTATTAGATATTGAGGTTTCAAGTAATCCGTGGAACTTGAATTATCTTGTATTGTGTGCTCTTAAGAATGAAATGGTCGTGTAACAAAATAAAGAGGTGTTGGTTTGTTAGTAGAACTAGAATGTTTTGTTATGTTAACCAGATTGGATTGGTCCTTGGTTTTCGATTTCTGTTAATAATTGCTGAAAGCAAAACTTCAAAGAAATGGTCTGCTCCACCCTTTGATCTCTGCTGTTTAACGGGTCATCAGGTATCTCCAAATTAGGAGTAGGCTATTAGCTTCTTTTGGTTTGAGTGTTTTCTGTTTTTATTTTCTATTTTCTACTTCTCATTTTCTATTTCTATTTTTGTGTTTGCTAATATAGTTTTTAGAAAATAGAAAATGTGTTTGGTATGATATGCTGTATTTCTATTTTTATAGAAAAGAAATTTGAAAAATACATATGGTAAGTTGAGCTATTTGCTCGGATCAATTGAAATGGGTTCTTGATCACTAAAATCAATCTCAATTTCATAGTTTGACATATCTTTTAAAATTCGGAACCTTGCTTTGAGCATCCCAATATATTGCTCTATAATATTACAATGTACTGCTATATAATATTATGACCAACATAAATATATATATATAGAAAGTTTTATCTGTTATTTACCACCGCGAAGTTTAAGAAAGTTATTTTCATGCTTTGTCAATGCGTCTATGAACAACCTGAAATCATTTATTGTCCTCTTTCAACCAGTATACACAAATGTGAAAAAATATGTTGAAGTCACATGCAAGCATTACATTTTGTGTAACAATAATATTTCTACCAGAAAACATGTTTGAATTGATGTAGGTATCCATGCCAACACGTAAGTCACATCGATAGCTCCGAGACAATTCTAAAAATCCACAATGTGTTATTAAGGATATATTGTTAATGTATCTAGACACATTAGGGTTCAATATATACCTTAAAATACAAAAACCACTTTGGATGTTCAATATGTAAGGATGGATGTCATTGTGTTCATATGGTCGAATAGTATATGTGCCCAACGTACAAACAGTTCATAGAACTCGTTTGAACCACTTGCTATTGGTGTAGAATGAATGCTGAAATCGATTTGCACATATTCGATGTCGTGTGTTGTGCCCGATGATAGTAAGAACATAGCGACACCTTCTTCAACTATATTTTTCGTTCCATCTTACAATGGATTCATCTCCTTTAATGTTCTATAAAAATTCACAAACACATGTTTTGATATACAAAATTGTCAAAGCAAACTTGGGGATTGCCCATCAAATATTTCTTGTATATACATCCTCCCGATAAGAGATGAAGTCTGATGACATTCGATCAATGTATCCATGAAAATCACTTATCATGTCATGAAAAAATTCATTTGCGATACCCAAAACTATAAGCAAATTGATATCTAGGCCTACTTCAATAGATTCATCATTAGAGCTTGACATGATCCGTAACAAATTGATATTAAAATCCACACACACATTCATAAAATTATTGATAGAATAATCTCAAATCAATAAATAATTCAAATTAAAAAGCTCAACATAGTCTTCAACATTATATTCCAATATATCAAATAAGTATAAATATTCAAGCCTAGAAATCAAACAAACTCCATTAAGATTAAATAGTCTTCAACTAGGTAATAAAAGCAATTCTCGTCAATTTGGCAACATATGATCCTACGCGTGCTCAAGATTGAGGCAATTCAACCATTCAGCTCTCTTATTTGATGGAATTTTCATGAAAATTTCACACAGGCCAGGTTTAAGGAAAGCTTTTGTAGCTTTTGTGTATACTTAGGTAGATAAATTATTCATCCCATTTAAAATCTGCATGCACATGTCTATAGAGTAAGGATCATTGAACAAGCTAGTTCCATGTTTGCCTAGCCATAGATCCACCACAAGCTTCATATTTTACAATTTTTTAAAGTTTAGGATCTTTACGTCAATGATTATTGAATGATTCTACACCACGAAGTCATCGATTATTAGGTTCCCCTCCAACTTCCTTATTCTCGTCATCAACGACTTCAACATACACCTCTATTAATGAATGTTTCTTAGAGCTCTCCCTCTATATAAGATGTGAGACGTAATTGAGTAGAAGCCTTGTGCATATCATATGTTACAATTATTCCACTGAAAACTTCACTAAAAATGTGGAAATAATCATAGCCTTCCTTTCTATTTTTCTATAGCATTGTTTAGGAAAATTAGTATTTTATTATACACTAACATATGTACAAATATATAGTTGAATGGATACAAACATGTATCATATAAAATTTTGCCCGCACTTCCTCTGGAGCATTCACTTTTTTGATATCAAGATCCCTTGTAACAATAGTATGAACAAGCAATGTAGTAAAAAGTCATTGTCTAGTGTGTAGATGATTCCATTTACCTTTGAACCTATATACACCATAATTTATCTTCGTAGCTAGAGATATAATTCTTTATTGATCTCCTCTCAAACCGTATTACTAAAGGTAGATATTTATTTTGCTTCACTTTTTTGTAAATGATCTCAACAAATATGACAACATTAACCTTTGATCATTCATATTTCTCAACTTTGATATTGAAATTATGTCCTCCCATAGTATCTTCTATAAAAATTTACCTTAGTATTTAGAAAATTTTAATATAATTCTAAAGTAAACAAAACATATGAAAATACCAACATATTGACTATGCTACTTGAAAATTCTGTATCAATTGCTTCTTTGGAGTCCCTTTCAAATCGGTAACAAATAGTTCTATCTTATTTTCGTTTTAATTCTTGATGGACTAAGCATTATCCTTATTGGCACCTTTCTTTTGGTCATCTCTTCCAATAGATAACAAAGATCATTATCTGATCTTAAAGTAAAAAAATGCTCTCTGGATCACTATTATGATGGTAAAAGATGATTACATTAGTTTCCAGTATCTTTATTAATTTGTTTCAGAATTAATACAGAGAAGATAAATCACGGATGATTCTGCCAATCAATAAAAAAGTATTGTGAATCTGCAACTGATCATAAAGTATGACTGCTCTCTAGAGCACCACCATAGTCCTATTGTCCGAAACTACAAATATCACGGAAGGAGCCGTGGGATTAAAGGGTTGTACTATGACAAAATCAATATGTAAAGATGGAAGTTCAAATGTCTTCAGTAAATTACCAAATTCTCTAGTTCGGAACCTGAATTAAGATTTAAATAAATTAGGTAAGCTAAATAAATAATAGTTAAATAAATTAATTTAAATAAATTTATTCTCCAGTGGTAGAAACAGCTGCAAAAGAAGAGATAGGGCATGGATACCATAAGAGGGAACGATGCAGCAGCCGACGAGCTCTGTTCTTGACCGGGAGGAAGACAGAGCAGAATAGAGATGACAATGGGACGGAGCGGGGACGGATTTGTCATTTTCATCCTCGCCCCGTTTTTATTTTTTTGGATTCAGAAATTCCCCGAATCCGAATCCACGGGGATCAAATCTCCATCCCTGTCCTCATCCCCGCCTCATTTTCAACTTTAATTTATATTATTATTATTATTTAATAATAATTATTAATGATAATATTAATATCAATATTAATAATATTTTCAAAAATTTTAATATTAATATTAACACTATTATTAATATTTTTTAAAAAAAAATCATATTATTATTTATTAATATTAATATTAATAATATTCAGGGCGGGTTCGGGGATGGTATTCCCATACCCGCCCCATCCCCAAAAAATCGGGGATCCCGATCCCCATTTCGAGTTTTCCCCGCGGGGCCCCAAACCCGCAGGGAAAATTGTCATTCCTAGAGCACAGATCTCCTAGACCACAAAAGTCTAGGGGATGTGTCACTCGTATTTACGGTCGGATCGTGGTCGTGATCCGGTCGTAAATTGTTGCGATCCCTTTCAAGGTTTATCGTCTCCACCAAATTATAATTTTTGTTCGGAGCGGACGACCGGAGACCGACCGGAGGCCTCCGGTAGTAGATAAGTGATCGAGTTACTGTACGCCGAGCAAGAGTATCCTCCGACCGCCCATTCCGAAAAAAATTATAATATGGTAAAGATGATGAACCCAAGAAAAGATCATAATAATTTACAGTCAAATCGCGATCACGATCCGGCCACAAATACGAATGGCACATCCCTTGGATAAAATAAAATGATCCAAGAGATCCTACCTCAGGAAGACAGGCTGCGAAATCACTTGTGGCACCAGAAAATGGCTGCAGCAATGACGGGAACACACGGCGGCAACGTCAGGACTGTGCACAGCAAAAGGGGACGAGCAGCGGCATGTGAGGAAAAGGAGATGGAGGAGCAGCGGCGCATGAGCAAACGGTGTGCGAAGGAGGAGAGACGACACGGTTAACAGGCGAGATCCTCTTGCCCACAAATTATGGACCCGACGATGGTCACTTGTATGGAATTGGGTGATTTGGATGGATTCCATCTGTATATAGATAGGATCTATCTAAATTACCCAATCTCATATAAGAAATCATCCTCTGATCTATAATTTATAGACTGGAGATAAGCTCTCCACAATGAAAGGAAAAGTAAGATATGGGAGGAAAATTATTTTGTGCAATGGGTTTAAGTATCCGTGTTTTTTCCTTTCCATGGAAAATAACTTTGAGGCATTCACTATTTTTCCAAAAAATAAACTTTTTTCTAAAAAAAAATATGAAAAATACAAAACCAAACACTATTTTTAAAAATCCCATTTTCTCAAAAAAAGAAAACAAAAAATGCCCAAACTAAACCCTCTCTTAGCTTTTCGTTACCTTTCCCCATAAGAAGCAGCACAAACATGGCGACCCGTCGTCATTAGGCGATCGCCAGCCTTGGCTGTTGTTGCCCCGCAGTGGCTGCCTGCTTGCAGTCGCCCCTACTCACTTAGAGGATAATTTTGGAAGAAAATTATTGTTAACTCTAAAATAGTGGAAAACCTAAAACTTCCAATGTTTTCCGATTCCGGATTATATTATCTAATTACTGACATGATGAGAATGTTGTATTACCGGAAATCATTGATTACTTGAACAAAACAAAGTTATCTTGGATAACCTACTAAGGTTCCCCCAACCAAGCGGTCCCATTGCCACCACGCCTGATTCATGACACCACCACGACCCAATTGGCCTCTCATCGATGTTTAACTGCAAATATTCCTGGTCTTTACCCCACTGTCGCCCTTTCTGGCACTGCAAAGCAAAAACAAAGAGGTAAGTCGCAAAGTTGTTCTGTTACAATAGTGGTAGGTGCAAGAGTTAACCAAGACCCACAAAGGAGAATGCCAAAAGGCTAGATTTCACTCACTGAACTAGGAACATAAAATGAAGTTTTAACTAGGCACATACCTGGCTGAGCTCTATTGACCTTGCCGCACACGCCTAGCGACAATTGTATCCAGACAGTTTCAAGCCCCTTCACCTCAAGTCTACTTGAATGAACAAAGGATGGAAACTTGAGGCTATCTTAAAAATCTCAGCAATCCACACATTTGCTTTATTTCCCACTTCGATTTAAACAGACCCTTCCTGTCTATGAGTATTAACTTTCTAGTCAGCTGACTGATAAAGCAAAACGGAACATTAATTTATAATCCTCAAGGCAAGACCAGAACATTTTCAAATAATTTTAACAATCTGGTAAATCCTGCCAGTGTATTTACTTTTTTTTGTTAGGACCAAGGCAAATACTTAATTACTGTTGAATTGATGGTGAACAGGCTACAGATGCAATAATGTCGAGCTCAAAACTGTAGGGAAACAAAACTCGAGAAATGCCTTTCTTTTTGGTTCGTGAAAGGCAGAAACAAACAGGTTGAATGCACAGCTCAAGTGCCTTTCCGGCGCTTCACAAGTGCAATGAAACCACCTTAAGTGCCTTTCCGACGCTTCACAAGTGCAACGAAACCAGCTTTGATAGGTGCGACTGAGCGCGAAGAGCCACACTGCATGAAAAATGAACAAATTCATCATGCCAGAAGAAAACCAAAAACAGTGGAAGAAACGAGAAGAAGAAAATTTAGGGACCAGAAGAGGAGAAACAAAAGGAAAAGAATTTTAGGGGCTCGAACGAGGATAGACATTGCCAATAGGAAAAACTAATATCATAGAAAAAAAGGCGTAATTTCTGGAATGATGAAGACAAACAATAGAAGACAGATAGCATGCTTATGATATGTCATCTCATTTTGCAAGTTAGATGCATTGATTGTTAGAGCTACTTTTCCATGTTTTAGCCCTTCACAAAGCCTCAGAACAACATAATCTTTTATCATACAGCAATCAAGCAATGTAGGCAAATACTAGTTGATCATCCTGGGCCTTGTGATAAATTAAAACCATGAAATGTTGCATAGTGCAGAAGAATAAAATGAGAAGACTACAATTTGAAGTCCGTATCAGGGAAAGAAGAAAACACAAGCTAAAAGAATGAAATGCTGATCACTTGAGGTGTAAGTTTGTGGAGTCTGTGCCAGACATTTGAATAAAGTTTTGAAACCATTGCTGTTCTATATCAAGTAAAATCCAATCTGCTAATGTTTTAATCCTTCCCAAAGCCTCAGAACAACTTGATATTTTTATCATAAGGCTAATCAAGCAATGTAGGCAAAATATAAGTTGGTCATCATAGGCCCTATGACGAATATAAACAAATAGACAGTGCACAGATAAAGGGATGACGTGAACAATATTCCATTCTCATTTTAGGAAAGGTGCAGACTCATCTAACAGAATAAAAAAAACACATAAAGTGCAACTTTATTAAGTTTGCACCAGTATTTATATCATGTTTATACCTGCAGGATGCCACAATAACATACAAGAATTCTGCTGCTATATTACCAGCAAGGCCTCAGAATACCATGTTTTTTTTTTATCACAAACTAATCATGCAATGTAGGCAAAAATATACTAGTTGATCATCATAGGCCTTGTGGAACATAGGAAAAGGAAAAAGTAACCCTGCATAAACAGGATCAAAGTAAAATATATCAATTAATTAGACATGTGATCAGATTAAACATTCACCTGTTCACAGCGAAGAAAGAATAATCGGTTCTCCTTTGAAAGTATGGTATCAGGACTTTTGCAGCCATTGCATATTACATACTCATCTGAAGGAAAAGAAAGGTGATTATTGGACAAATTGGAAAGAACAAACACATGGCATGCCTAATTGAGTAACACAAGGGAATGGGTTGGAGGGAAATAGTGTTCCTTTCCCTTTCCTTCCACCACCCCTCGTTCCTCCTATTCATCCACCTAAGTAAATAGGATGTAAAGGTCCACTATTAACTGGCTAGATTTGAAGGTAAAATCTATAACCATCCAAAAAAAATGATTTCCTATTAATAATACATTATATAGAAATATCATGATTAATGAGTGTGAGACTTATGGTAAAGCAAACAAAAGATGCGCTTTTGGTTTAGAGTTATAGCAGATGAATTTACAATTTAGAACCAACCAGAATATGATTTCATAAATTGTGGGTCTAAACAACAACCCAATTTTCGAGTAGTTTAAGAATGCATGTAGAGACAAAAAAAAAATTAACATGCAAACACATATCAAGAAACAAGAAAAATTAATGTGACAACCTAATTGTCTATCAAATTGGCATTCCATTGTAAGATACCAACCAAGTTTATCCTAATGCAATAAACATCACTGCTTAACAAGCTTTATAATTTTGTGTTAAAAAAGGGTGCCAACAATGGCATAGGAAACAACATGAAATGCAATTAGTAGTAAAACTGTGAAGTAAGAGAACATACAAACACAAGAGAATAATTAAATAAGCTTTATTTACTCAGGCTCATCCACTAAGTAAATAATTAATTGGCTATATTTGAAGGTAAAATCTACCAGCAGGCTATAACATGTTTTATGATGGTTATGAACCAAATTTTTGAATGAAGCAGCCCTTCATTTATCTAGCCAGTTGTTCAGTGAAGAAAATAAGCTGATGTTTGACATTAAAGTAAACAGGCCGCCTATAATGGATGCTAATGCATCAAAAATGTAAACTTCAAAATTCTCGCAAAGACTTACTGATGTATCTTCTAAGGATTCCCTCAAAATTTTTTGGGGCAAATCTTCCCTTAATAACCAATCTCTGCTGCCCATCAAGTGATCCATTTGTTCCCATTTCAGCCAGTAAAAAATTCATAACATGCTCTGGTTGCCTATGCATCCTGCAGAACATAAATAACTTAATACAATGCAATTGTCATCGCCGAAAACTGAACACACAAAAAATACTATAGAAGTATCATGAGTGTGAAACTTATGGTAAAGCAAACAAAAGATTTTTGCTTTTAGTTTAGAGTTATAGCAGATGGATTTGCAATTTACAAACATCCAAAAAAATTGATTTCCTATTAATAAGATATTATATAGAAATATCATGATTCATGAATGTGAGACTTATGGTAAAGCAAACAAAAGATGTGCTTTTGGTTTAGAGTTATAGACTTACAGCAGATGAATTTACAATTTAGAACCAACCAGAAAATCATTTCATAAATTGTGGGTCTAAACAACAACTCAGTTTTCCAGTAGCTTAAGAATGTATGTAGAGAGAAAAAAAATTAACATGCAAACTCATGTCAAGAACAAGAAAAATTAATGTGAAACAACCTAATTGTCTTTCAAATTAGCATTCCATTGTAAGATACCAACCAAGTTTATCCTAATGCAACAAACATCACTACCGCTTAACAAGCTTTACAATTTTGCGCTAAAAAAGGGTGCCAACAATGGCATACGAAACAACATGAAATGCAATTTGTAGTAAAACTGTGAAGTAAGAGAACATGCAAACACAAGAGAAAGCAGTCATACGTTTTGCACAGATCCATAAAATTCACAAAAACTGTCTTCTTGGTTCCTTCTCTAAGAACTTGTGGAGGCCTCATCACAGTCCTACGTCTATCTCCAGCAAGATCAGGATTATTCTCACGTAATATATTGAATACTCGACCCAGAAGCTGTATTAACATATACAAATATCAGAATTTAAATAAAAATTCTGAGAATTATGGCTCCAAGAGAAAACAAAAGGTCACCAGACATGTAAATGTAGGAAGGCCTCAGTAAATCCAACTTCCAACTTATCATAAGAACTGCCTTGCAACAAACCAAGGCTTATCCCACTAGGTGGGATCGGCGCGTTGGTTCACACCCACACAAAAAAAAATTCACAAGATGCAAGCCTGCAACTTTTAAGTGGTACTACAGTCTGCAAATCATACAAATAAAGGCAGACTCTGAGTTTGGTTGGTCCAATAAAATGCAGTACAATGATTGGGCCTGTAAAAAACATCAACAAAGATGGTGGTAGAAGGGTACAATGTGTATAGTTTCGCCATTGATCTCTTCTTCCCTCCAAAAGCACAAACTACTCATCACTTTCAGTTGATTAACTCCACTAAAACAATCTACCAAAGAGTTCACACAAAAAGGAAAGCCAACTTTCAAAATCATTGCCACCCAAAAGATTTACATGTAATTCAAGAGGACACCCACTTTAAAGTTTATATAAGTCATCTTTCAAGACCATTTTCAACGGAATAAAAAAATGCAAATAATAAACGGTACATACCTCTTCATATATATAGTCACGATCAGTTCCTTCCCAAGGGTATCGACTAACTCCAAGGACAATACCTTCTCCTTCCTCATCCTCCCCAACTTGATCACCTGTTGATCAATTACATTGTTATCTAGAAGCAAATTCATTAAATACAATTTCTTGAATCTCTAATGGTAAGAAAGATTGTTGCATATGGTTACCATGCATAGTTCAGAAATATCACTGGATGACTTACCCTAGGGTGCCCCTAGTTAATGCAAATAGCTAAAGGGTGCTCTAATTGTTTGAAAACTAGCCAAAAACAGACTATATTATTTAAATATTAGTTTTTCACGAAAGTCTCTTAACATGATTTGAAAAATTTGATATAAAGTGAATACCAATGTTGTTGAACTGACAGAATGCGTTGAATTTAAAAGCTCACTGCACTTGGTTCGCTGCACATCAACACTCACTTGCATGGTTAATGTTTTAATAGCATGGGTATTTTATTTTTCTGGAAATAAAATATTCACTGATAAGGATGCATCTATTATTGCAATTTTCAAAAAGTTCATTTAACCCACTTAAATCTTCTGAATTAACAAACTACGCAAAGAGATGTTACTGGTTTGGTCTTGGTCTTCATTTTCATCATTCAGGAAGTTAGTCTCAACCTGTCAATAAATATGCAAAAGAATAATATAATTAAGAAAAAAGTAGCTATAGTAATTTTAGCAAATATGGCTCAAATCGGTAGAGCTCTCCTACTGACAGGTTTCTTCTTCTTTTTCTTCAAGCCAACAAAGCTAGGTTCGCTTGATTCAGTAACTGAAACAAGAAGATAATTTTATCTTTGAAAATCACAAATATGATTTATCAACAAGGGTGAACAAGTTTTAAAGAGTAATGGGCTTCACCAATTATAATACCTGTTAAATTTTCTGTTTTCTCAGTTAATTTGTCTACCTCTTCAACAGGATCCTGAACCACGGGTTTCTTCTTTTTCTTCTTCTTAGTTGGATCGAAGGGCACCAACTATATCCATAGTAGCCAAAAGTTATAAAAGAAAATTAACAAATAGAAATAAAAAGGTAAAAGGTATAATAAAGTAACAATGCAACGGAGAATGAAAAGTTGACAACATATCAATGGGGTCAAATTAATTACAACCGGACGATACAATGATCCTACCAAAAGAGCAATGCAACCTGCAGTGTTTCAATAATAAAAAATACTAGCTAGAGAAAACCCCAACATTGATACCTCTGGGACCTCCTCCTTCAGTTCAGTAGGATCCCCACCCGCCATATTGTTCTAGACTTCAAATTTTCAAATATGAATCTGAAGCCGCAAAAAACAATCCCATTAGAACAGAAACTACAGCCAGAAAGAGGAACAGAGGAGCTATCAGATCAAAGCTCTGGTACCAAACATAGCAGAAAATGATATCAACAATTAAAACGAAAAAGAACAGATCTGGAACAAGATCAACCGATAAACGCATCCCAAACCTGGAACACAGAATCATCGATCCAAGTACCTGGAACACACTCCCGAACCAAACTACTAGCCCCGAATCAGCAACGATAGTGGACTACGGCCGAATACGGCAGAGGAGGCAGCGATAGTGAACTACGGCGGAGGCAGCGACGAGAAAGATGGAAGCTGCCCCCTTAACGAATGCTGTCCCTGCTTCAGCTCGCTTGCAATTTATACTGAGGATGCCGATTGGAGTAGGGTTTTGCTCGATAGCGCACCACGCGATTCCGTCCGGTCCACCGAATCATGTCCAAAGCCAGAGTTCTGGAGTTAATTCGACCCGGTTCAACCGCCGGCCCATAGCGGTCCAGTTTAGACAATAATACGAAGAAAAAAAAATCTAAAAGAAAATAGAGAGGGTGAAAAATGAAAAATAATTTTTTATTATTGTGATGTGTACATGAAAGAATGTAGCGTATTTTTATTTGGAGGACAGATTTAAAAATAAAGAAAGTTTTTTTAAAAAAATTACTGTTTATTTTTTACGGCAATTTATCAAAGGGCGCACTTGAAAATCTGAATTTACCAAAAGATGTACACTACTTTGGTATTTACCAAAGAGCGCACTTTTTTAAAAGCATTTCCTATTTTACCCTGATGATAATTTGACTTTTTCTATTATTTTTCTTTTCTTCATTATATTTCTCTGACTTCTCTCTCATCTGTCGGCAGAATATAGGAATAACATTAGTCAATCTTTAATCACATTTTAATACATTTAAAGAAGCCAAAATAAATAATGGACACCATATTTGGACTCCTTGCAATTTTAGAAATCCACAGAAACTTAAATGGGTGCAATCGGAGCTTTCTAGGTCGATCAGTGAGTTTTGGTCAAAACCCACTGATGGACTTAGAGAGCTCCGATTGCACTCATTTCAGATTCTATGGATTTCTAAAATTACAAGGAGTTCAAATATGGTGTACATTATTTATTTTGGCTTTTTATAGATGTTAACAAGTAAAACAAAGAATCAGCATAAAAGCCCACGTTGGACCTAATATGGAATCATATCAGGCCCAATGTGGATTTTTTTGTCGATTCTTTGATTTTACTTGTTAACATCTATAAAAAACCAAAATAAATAATGGACACCATATTTGAACTCCTTGCAATTTTAGAAACTGAAATGGGTGCAATCGGAGCTCTCTAGGTCCATCAGTGGGTTTTGACCGAAACTCACTGATCGATCTAGAAAGCTCCGATTGCACCTATTTCAGTTTCTATGAATTTCAAAAATTACAAGTAGTGAAAATATGGTGTCCATTATTATTTTTTGCACTCCTAGTGGTGGACCAGAGGTTTTGAAAAACCCTAAATCTCTCTTTCTTTTTTTTTTTCATTTTTTTCCCCCTTTTTTGTTTTGTTTAGGCATGATATGAAGAGATATCATGCCCACGTTGGGCCTGATATCTCTTCATATCAGGCCCAATGTGGGCCTGATATCTCCCCATATCAGGCCCAATGTGGGCCTGATATGGGAGATATCAGGCCTAGATACAATAAAAAAAAAAAATAAATAAATAAATAATGGACACCATATTTTCACTACTTGTAATTTTAGAAATTCATAGAAACTGAAATGGGTACAATCGGAGCTTTCTAGGTCGATCAGTGGGTTTCGGTCAAAACCCACTGATGGATCTAGAGAGCTTCGATTGCACCCATTTCAGTTTCTATGGATTTCTAAAATTGCAAGGAGTTCAAATATGGTGTCCATTATTTATTTTGACTTTTTATAGATGTTAACAAGCAAAATCAAAGAATCGACATAAAAGCCCACGTTGGGCCTGATATCATTCCATATCAGGCCCACGTTGGGCCTGATTTGAGTCTATATCAGGCCCAATGTGGGCTTTTTTACCGATTCTTTGATTTTTGCTTGTTAACATCTATAAAAAGTCAAAATAAATAATGGACATCATATTTGAACTCCTTGCATTGTCGATTTCAATATATATGATTTAAAAATTTCCATGGATCGAGTACTCTCCTTCAAGGGATGCACCCATTTCAGTTTCTGTGAATTCCTAAAGTTACAAGGAGTTAAAATATACTATCCATTCTTTATTTTTACTTTTTGTTTAAAATATCAGAAAAAGTTATCTTTTCCCTTGTTAGGCCTGATATGAACCATATCAGGCCCATGTTGGCCTGATATGATCCATATCAGGTCCAATGTGGGCTCACTCTGGTAACCACTAAGAATCAAAAATAAAAATAAAAAAAATATTTAGACTTTGTAATTTTAGAAATCCTCAGGAACTAATGAGTGCAATGGAAATCATTTATAGAGAAATGGGTGCAATCAGAGCTTTTTAGATCGATCAGTGGGTTTCGGTCAAAACCCACTGATGGACCTAGAGAGCTCCGATTGCACCCGTTTCAGTTTCTATGGATTTCTAAAATTACAAGGAGTTCAAATATGGTGTCCATTATTTATTTTGACTTTTTATATATGTTAACAAGCAAAAATCAAAGAATCGGTAAAAAAGTCCACATTGGGCCTGATATAGACTCAAATCAGGCCCAACGTGGGCCTGATATGGAATGATATCAGGCCCAACGTGGACTTTTATGTCGATTCTTTGATTTTGCTTGTTAACATCTATAAAAAATCAAAATAAATAATGGACACCATATTTGAACTCCTTGCAATTTTAGAAATCCATAGAAACTGAAATGGGTGCAATCGGAGCTCTCTAGGTCCATCAGTGGGTTTTGACCGAAACCCACTGATCGACCTAAAGAGCTCCGATTGCATTCATTTTATGAATTTCTAAAATGAGTGAAAATATGGTGTCCATTATTATTTTTTTAATGGACTGAGTTTGAAAATCCTAAATCTCTCTTTATTTTTTTTTTTTATTATTTTTTTTGTATCTAGGCCTGATATCTCCCATATCAGGCCCGCATTGGGCCTGATATGAAGAGATATCAGGCCCAACATGGGCATGATATCTCTTCATATCATGCCTAAACAAAAAAAAAGGAAAAAAAAAAAGAAAGAGAGATTTAGGGTTTTTCAAAACCTCTGGTCCACCACTAGGAGTGCCAAAAATAATAATGGACACCATATTTTCACTCTTTGTAATTTTAGAAATTCATAGAAACTGAAATGGATCCAATCGGAGTTTTCTAGATCGATCAGTGAGTTTCGGTCAAAACCCACTGATGGACCTAGAGAGCTCTGATTGCACCCATTTCAGTTTCTATGGATTTCTAAAATTGCAAGGAGTTCAAATATGGTGTCCATTATTTATTTTGGTTTTTTATAGATGTTAACAAGCAAAATCAAAGAATCGGCAAAAAAACCCACATTGGGCATGATATCGACTCAAATCAGGTCCAACGTGAGCTTTTATGCTGATTCTTTGATTTTGCTTGTTAACATCTATAAAAAGCCAAAATAAATAATGTACACCATATTTGAACTACTTATAATTTTAGAAATTCATAGAAACTGAAATGAGTGCAATCGGAGCTCTCTAGGTCCATCAGTGGGTTTTGACCGAAACCCACTGATCGACCTAGAAAGCTCCGATTGCACCCATTTAAGTTCCTGTGGATTTCTAAAATTGCAAGGAGTCCAAATATGGTGTTCATTATTTATTTTGGCTTCTTCAAATGTATTAAAATGTGATTAAAGATTGACTAATGTTATTTCTATATTCTGCCGACAGAGGAGAGAGAGAAGTCAGAGAAATATAATGAAGAAAAGAAAAACAATAGAAAAAGTCAAATTATCATGAGGGTAAAATAGGAAATGCTTTTAAAAAAGTGCGCTCTTTGGTAAATACCAAAATAGTATACGCTTTTTGATAAATTTAGATTTTCTTAATCATATAACATTTTTATGTTGAAATTTGAAATCATTTATTATCGTGAAAACTTAACAATTCTTACTATTTAATCAACGATATAATCTCATCCAACAAACTGAAGTAGTTAGTATCTGCATGATTATTTACTCTAAATATATTTTGAAGATTAATTTTCAACTGATGTAAAATGTTTCATTAGATGTCTAACTTCTCACATGTAAAGAGCATTACATTAGGATAAAATATTCTTCATGATTTATGTGACTTTATCTTGTCATGGGAGCCGACGATACATGACTGATTGGGTTGAACAGTATCACTTTTGTTTCAATTAATAATATAATCTTAGCATAAATAAATATTATAAATCATGTGAGTATTAACATAATGTATTAGTGATATAAATTTGATAAATCAATTAAAAAGTGAATTAGCCAACATTCTCAAAGTATAATAATATTATAAGTTATCTAATATACAAGTTAAAAAAAGATAGATCCGTTATCTTAGCGGTCACCCTAGTGTCGACCTTATGGATATGGAAAAAGATTCATACAGACACATAGTCCATAGACATACGAAGGGATAATCTAATATACAAGCTAAAAGTCTTTATTGAAGGATGACAAAAAAAAAAACATCATCACATAAAGAAATATTGACCGTAAGCTACACCACACAATCACAACTCATGTATATGGTTGGATACTCTATTTAAAGTTAGACTCGAAATTTTTATTTTTAGGATGTCATTTTCTCCATTTATTACCATTGTTCAATTCCAATTAATATTTTATTGGTTAATCTGAAAAGCCAACACAAGTCAACCTTTTCATATTAAATATGTTAATTCATTTAAGTATAGCAAAATTATAAAACAAGAAACTACAAATATTAACATTTAAAATATCAAAGAGTATGGAAGATCAAAGAATATAAAGACAGAAACCAATGGAAAAGTAAGTTAGGATATTCATTTAATTTTTTAAAATAAAATTTTCCATCTTAATCCCCATATGAATTGAACCGGACATAATATCAATTATTTATTCTCTAGTGGTTTAATTATTTTAAACAAGCATTTCATTATTTTAAATATCATTTGAATTCCTTTTTAAAAAAATTATACAAATAATCAAATAATGATACAAGGATAATTATTTGAGAGTCAAAGAAATGTACCTACTTTTGTAACAATAATTTTTTTTAATATTGATAGATCACCCGTACCATATTCTACTCAAACTTATTTCTACAAAAATAACTCAGAATTACAAATAATAGTAATAACAAATTTGAAAATCTCTTAAGTTTCAAAATATATTGGTTAATCCCCAAGCAGAAAATGTAGAAATGCGACGGAGACATAACCTCACCTATCGTGATCTGACACCTCCGTTGGCATCCTTGAAAGAGGTGTGTCGCATCCTCTCGTGCTCCTCCTATGATCTCCCTGAGCAAAACCCAACAATACGCCGGCAATGACCTAGTTCTCGCACCACGGAGAAATGTGACGGAACCCTAAACTCACCTCTCGCAATCCGACACCTCTGTCGGCATCCATGAGAGTGGTACGTCTTGTCCTCTTGCGCTCCTCCCGTGACCTCCATGAGCAAAACTTAACGATCCACCGCCAACGACCCAGTTCCCCTACTCCTTCGAGCCTCGCTCCATCTCAAAATCCTCAACCTCTGTCATCGTTAGAGCTAATTTGCAGTACTATTTCACCTTAATTTCATCCTCAGATTTGTGAGTCTATAGTTTCAGATTGAAATTCTAACTTGTCTTCTACTTCAAGGTTAACTTAGATATTAGGTTTTGGTACTTCCGCTGTCAACTTTGGGTAAACAACCTTTCTTGTCAACGTAATCTTAAGAACTAACTCAGGTGCGTGGGGATTCTGCTAATATTTCTCTAAGAGAATGTCCTCCATCTCTTTGTTTGGTTAAATTTTAGAACTTCTAATAATGAAACTGAACATAAAATTTTATTCACGGATCTTCAAGTAGCAAAATGTATGAAAATCTCTAGAATCTTGATTTACTCATACTCATAGTTGACCAAGGCTTTTGAAAAATTAAAAGTGAATTTCAAAGAAGTTATTTTTCATAAATTTCTCAGAGCTGAGAACCAGAGGGTGGATGACAAACTGTGAAGTATTTTCGCCAAATATGAATCCAGTTAAAACACCTTGTACAATTGTACCATTCATCTAATCTTTTGATGATTAATTGAAATCATTTTTTATTCCCCTTTTTTATTGGTTAATAATCTGGGAACGACATAATTTTATAGGGAAAAACACTAAAAATAATTTCTACTTCAAGGTTAACTTAGATATTAGGTTTTGGTACTTCCGCTGTCAACTTTGGGTAAACAACCTTTCTTGTCAACGTAATCTTAAGAACTAACTCAGGTGCGTGGGGATTCTGCTAATATTTCTCTAAGAGAATGTCCTCCATCTCTTTGTTTGGTTAAATTTTAGAACTTCTAATAATGAAACTGAACATAAAATTTTATTCACGGATCTTCAAGTAGCAAAATGTATGAAAATCTCTAGAATCTTGATTTACTCATACTCATAGTTGACCAAGGCTTTTGAAAAATTAAAAGTGAATTTCAAAGAAGTTATTTTTCATAAATTTCTCAGAGCTGAGAACCAGAGGGTGGATGACAAACTGTGAAGTATTTTCGCCAAATATGAATCCAGTTAAAACACCTTGTACAATTGTACCATTCATCTAATCTTTTGATGATTAATTGAAATCATTTTTTATTCCCCTTTTTTATTGGTTAATAATCTGGGAACGACATAATTTTATAGGGAAAAACACTAAAAATAATTTGTTTGATGAAGCGGGCTTTGAGGGATATTGCAGATTCAGCGTAAACCGGCCTGTTATCCTTCCACCGTTGAAAGCGGGTGGGTGTGATTGCTCTGTGAAACCAGCCTAGACCGATGCCCTCCACTCTATGAACCAGGAGAATCAGGCCTTCGCCTAATTTTACCGATCCACTACTAACTTGGAACGGGCAGGCCGGTAACCATACGTTGAATCCACGCCTCAGAACCCATCGACACCATCCAAATCATTTATTGCCCCCACTTGGGTCACAAACTGGCGCTGCCCAGCTCGGCGACTAATAGGCTAACGACATATCCATATAAAGGCATGTAGAAAAAATGAACTTAACGCTGTGGGACTAAAAGAGTTCGTTCGGAAGTCTACAAGCCGGACGGAAGAAGAGGCATCGCTTCGCCGCGGCGAGCGCGAGACGAAAGGGAACTCTTCCCATCAGTGCTCTCGCTCACTGAAAAGGTAACGATTATACCCCTTTTCGTCCTCTCGCTGCCTGCGATTCCTCTCATTTCCTGCTGATTGGATTTGGAGAGTGGAAATTTCACAGGGATAATACATTTTTATTGAGATCTCTATTCCTATTGTGATTCATTTCGCTCGTTGAAGAATGGCCATGAATATCGCTGCTGCGAAACTGGACATCGTGTGCCTTTCAAACGCACACAAACATCAAACATTAACAACAAAGCCAATAGAAGATCTCACCTCTGTTCAAGAGCAGTTGTTTGCACTTTTTCTTTTGGATGATTCTTCAAATCGTAGCATTGGGAGCTCAGCTCGCTCTGTACTTTGGAAGAGAAAGTGTCTTTTCTTAGTTGGTTTTGAAGTAATCTTTTAATCTGACAGTGTTACAATATTGTGCTGCAGAACAGTGTGATTATCTTTTAATAAGAGTTGAGTGATTCCTCCAGCATGTTCTCAAGCCAGCGAGTGAGGGCTAGCCGGAATAATCGTATGGTAGAGCTTCTCTTGGCAGTGGAAAGCTTGTTAGTAAATAAGAACAACGATTCTTTGAAAATTTATAAGAACAAAGATTCTTTTTAAAAAAAACAGTGATTGGTTTGATAGAACTGAGTTCTGTGATACGGCAGCCAACCTGGTCAGCCAGACTTGACCTTCGCCCAATGTTATCCGGCTCACAATCAACTTGAACGGGCAAGCCAGGGAAGGCTCAGTGATGCCACTCAGCAGAACGCAGCCACATGATCCGAATGACTCATGCCCCCGCATAGATCACAGGCTAATGCAACTCAGCTCAACAAGCTGTGTGTCGAAGGAATCAAATATAGACACAAGAAATAAATAGAATTACAATGTGGGATTAAATGATTTGGCTTTTAGCAACAGAAGCGATAGTAAAAAAATCTAATTCTAATTAAAGATATATCTAATATTCTAATTTGTAGAATATTTTTTTTCATCTAATTCAATTCTAAGTTAAAGTAAAAAAAATCACTTTTTATTTAAATCGAATGAACCAGATCAAGAAAAAAAATAAAAACTTATTATCTTATAAGAAGTTTTATATAAAAATCATTAAATCTTAATTTTTTTAAAAAATTATATCATTAAATTGATGATAATCTTCTAAATGCATTCATTTATTAAATTTTTGAAAATTTGAAATTTTAATAAAATATAAAACAAAGTTAATAAAGAATTATTTTTTGGGGTGTTTTTATTATTTAATATCTAATTACAATAAAATAAGGAAATAAGAAAAGGTAAAATAAAATTAATAATAAAATAAAATAAAATAAAATAAAAATTCAATTATTTTTTTCAAAGAGTAAACAACCTTAAAAATCTAAAATTTATATCGAATTAATATTATTTACTTTAAATAACCTCTTTAATTTATTTATAAAGTTTTTTTAAAAAAAATAAAATTTTTAAATTCATCAATGAATTTTGACCAAACGTTACAATTCAATACAATTTAATTTAATTTTAAATTTACCTCGTTTTATTATGATCGTCAATATTTATCCATATTTTATTTTTATTTTTGAAATTTGAATAAAAATATAAAATTATAAAAGGAGAATAATAAAAGTTTTTTTTTTAGTTTTCTATGTTTTTTAATAACTAATTATAAGAGAAAAACCGAAACAAAATCAAATAAATAAAAATTAAAAATAAACTCAAAACGTCACTTCCTCAAAATTGTTTTGATTAAAGCATCACCCTATTAATTTGATCAAAATATCATCTTGGTATTAATTTCGTTAAAACATCACCATCTTAATTTTCCAAAATAAGAAATTTGGTCTAACAGACTCAAATACTCTTATTCATAACCTTTATTAGTTTAGATAAATTGTTTAAAAAACGTAATCTTTTTTACTTTTGGTATAGTGTGATATATGGATGAGCACAGATCTCTTAGATCATTTTTTTATGATCCAGGAGATGTGTCACTCATATTTACGATAGGAGTGTGGCCGTAATTCGGCCACAAATTATTGCGATCTCTTCCTAAGTTCACCGTCCCCACTAGGTTATAGTTTTTGTTCGGAGCGGATAGTCGGAGGCCGACCGAAGGCCTCCGGTGGTGGATAAGTGATTAGGTTATTGGGCGCCGAGCGAGAGTGTCCTCCGGGTGACCTCCGACCACCCGCTCCAAACAAAAACTATAACCTGATAGGGAAGGTAAACTTAAGAAGAGATCGCAATCATTTGCGGTCGGATCACGATCGCAATCTAACCGTAAATACGAGTGACACATCCCCTAGACCACAAAAAGTGGTCCAGAAGATCCTGCCTGATATATGGACTTATGCGCATCTGATTTAATGAACAATAGCAATAGTTTCCTAAATTTCAAAATTTGAAAAGTATCCAAAACTCATTGATGACGTAAATAAATTAATTTCAATCCAAATTTTATCCAATAGTTTTTTTTTTACTCTCATGATTCTGATTGTACTAAAAAAAATTCTTGATTCATATTCCTTACAAATTTAGAAAAATTATTTAAAAAGTTTAAAGAAGAAGAACCTTAGCATAATGATAAAATTATTATTGTATAATCTTATAGATCATGGATTCAAGTCTTTAAAATATATTTTGCAAATCAAGATAGGCTGCTTACAATAGGTCATTTTTGGGGATTTCACGTTGATAGGAGTTTTATATATTAAGTTATCCTTTATTTTTTTTTTTTTGCTTTTATAATATTTCATATTTGGATGAGATATCTCTAATTTACAATAACCAATCAAGTAATTTTCCAGGACCACATATTTACATGCTTTGTGTTAGAGGAGCCCTAATAATTTCTCCTAATATTTATGTTAAAGTTTAAAAATTTCAAAGGTACATCATTGATACAAGTCAAAAGTAGAGAAAAGTTGAATTTTTATAATAATTTTTATAAATCAATAAAGGTTCGAGTCATGGGCCAAAAAGCCACCAAACATTATTTTCAATTTCTTTCACAACTGGCCTTTCTATTTTGACATTTTAGAAACATATATCATATTCATTTATTATTGTTATTTATGTCTTAATTGTTAGTTTGGCACTTTTGAGTTTTCATATATATGTGATAGTAGGAATCTTAAATCTTTTTTATTGTTTTGGAGTGTTGAAAAAATAAAAGGTTGTAAAAATTAATTGTAAGTCACATTTGAATTTGAATTGATAATGATATTTTAACTCTTTTACTTGTCTTTTAGTTGATATATATAAATTATATTTTTGTCATTTTATATGAATTGTGCCCCGTCTAAACAAAATTTCTAAATTCGCCCCTGGTTCGAGTTAAGGGTTTTTGGAGTGTGGTGAAACTCGAGGGAATAGAAAGAATTTATTGGATCTGAGTCTACTATTAAAAATGATTATTTTCAATTTAGAAAAGGCATACTGAACCAGAAGGAACTCACTTTGCTTTTGACTATAGTAATGTAGCAAAGAGAAAGGTAATTATTAGGTAAAATATTTTGTTCTGTGTTGGAAAAATATTCATGAACAATATTCATAAATAATATTTATGAATAATATTTGTAAATAAATCCTGTTCATTCATAAAACTTTTATTAACATACTAAATTAAAAAATAAAATAAAATGAATAAATAAGTTTGATTTATGAAATTCAATAATTAATTAGACAAAAGTTTCAAACAAATTAAATAAATTTGAATTAAGAATTCAATAATATCTAAATGAATCAAACTCAAACTAAGCTTAAATCAATTTCAAATTCATAAAAAATAAACTAAGTTAAGTTTGAACAATCATTCAAATAACTTGGTTCATTTTTGGTTCAGCTTGTCTTGACTCGACTTGGCTTGACTCTGTTACTTTATCAAATAAGCTTGAATACCTCAAAGTTTGGCTTGGTTTAACTTGTTTACCGCCCTAAATGGTAGCAAGAGTATCTAATCACATGAATGTTAGTACCAAAATCTATTGAATTATTATTGACAAACCAAAATATGTATAGGGGGAAATAACCCTATATTTGAATTCCCAAGATTCCTAAACCCTAAATCGCTAGCGGTGGATTATTTCATCAAGTGGGTGAAAGCTAAAACTCTAGCCAAAATAACTGAAGCGACGGTTATTAAATTATTATAGAAGAACATCCTTTGTCGATATAAAACCTCCACAAATTTACCTCGGACAATGGTCATCAATTCCAGGGCCGCAAGCTTTGAGAATGGTGTGACGACTTTGACATTTTCAAACCTTCACCTTCGTAGCTTATACTGAGAGTAATGGCCAGATAGAAGTTGTCAATCAAAACATTGTCTAGAGGCTTAAAGTCAAACTTAAGCATATTAAAGATAGTTGGGTGGAAGAATTGTCAAGCATTTTATGGGCTTACTAAATCACGCTTCGCGAAAGCACAGGGATGACGCCTTTCCATCTAGTCTATGGAGGAGATGTTATAGTCCCAATAGAAATATGGTAAGAATCTGCTCGGCGAAAGCATAAAATGAATTTGTTGAACTCTCAAGCATCGGTTGATGAATCCCTACATGAATTACTTGATGAATGTTGTCCATTAAATCTGCTTGTTTGTAAACTCAAGTCACATAAATTTGATTGATAGTTCAACAAATTCATTTTATGCTAACGGGACAGAAGTACCAAAACTTGATATCTAAGTTCTTAAGATTACGTTGACAAGGGAGGTTGTTTACCCAAAGTTAACAACGGAAGTACCAAAACCTGATATTTGAGTTAACCTTGAAGCAGAAGACAATAAGCTAGAACTTCAATATGAAACTATAGACTCACAAATCTGAGAATGAAATTAGGGTGAAATAGTACCGCAAATTAGCCCTAACGACGGCAGAGGTCAAGGATTTTGAGACAAGGCGAGGGCTCAGAGGAGTAGGAGAACTAGGTCATCGTCGGCGAATCGCTGGGTTTTGCTTAGGGAGGTCAAAGGAGGAGCGTGAGAGGACACAACGCATCGCTCTCAGGGATGCCGGTGGAGGTGTCGGATCGTGAGAGGTGAGGTTAGGGCTCCGTCGCATTTCTGCGTTTTTTGCGTGGTGCGAGAACTGGGTCGTCGCCGGCGGATCTCTGGGTTTTGCTTAGGGAGGTCACAGGAGGAGCGCGAGAGGACACGACGCACCACTCTCAGGTATGTCGGTGGAGGTGTCAGATTGCGAGAGATGAGGTTAGGTCTCCGTCGTGTTTCTGCATTTACACGTGATTCATCTTTTTATACGAGTTTTGTGGTCTGGGGGAATAGGGGAGCACGGGTCCAAAGGATCCGTGTTGAACTATTACCATATTGACTATTACAATCAAATAATTATTTATTAACCAATCTATTAACATAAATATATACCATATAGTTTCCTCCAATTGACTAAACAATTGTTTCTTTTGTTGGGCTCGAGGCAACGATACAGTGATAAAACACTTTCTCAATTTTTCATACATCTAAGGATTGAATTATAGTTTCAACGAATTATTTTATTCAACGGGACCTGAAGCACATACTAAAAAAAATACTCTTTTATTACAGTAAATAATAATAAAGTTCAATTTACAAATAACATATACTAAATATATAAATAAACTAAAAGTAAATATATTACATCAATAAAAAGTTAATAAATATTTAAAATAATTATATAAACACTACTCGTTGAACTATTTCTTTTCAATCGATAACATTGATAGTCCAGTTAGTATATCCTGTAACACTGAGACCAATGCGGTGGCTGCAGGTAGTAGCAAGACGACAAGTAGTAACCACCATGTAATTAGGTCGCAAATTCGCACAAGCGACTGAGGTAGCGTGCGACAACCCTGTGCTACTCAATTAGATCACGCGAGCAAAGGTCAATCGCCAGCCCGCGTCGAGTGAGATAGCCACTGCGAGAATCGACGCAATTAGGTCGCACAAACGATCCTTGTTGCACGAGTAGGTTACAATTAGTGCCAAGTGTTGCAAGACAAAGAAGATGGTCGAAGAAGAAGATTATGATTAACTCTTGTTTCGTGGATCCGTGCCTTGGTAGAAAGAACATCTGAGAAGAAATCGCATGCAAAGAAGAGCGTGCGTCGATGTGTACCTCGGAGTCGTGAGAATAGTTTTAATGGCCATTTAGGATCCATGTCTCTCATTTTTTTCAATATAATTAAAAAAATGAGTCATTCATTGGGCTGGGCCCTGAGGCGATTGCCGCTCTGACCTCATGTAAGTTACGGCTCTGTAAATTAATGAATAAATTTTGTTTAATGAATGATTAACTGTCAGCTATAAGTACTTTTTGATTTATCAAGTGGTCGATAAGAAAATTTTATAGAGCCTAATTGATCACCTCTAAATTAGTTAGGTAGTTTGTTAAACTACCTCCTTATGATGGTTGGACAAAAGGGAAAAAGGGTTGCTCGCTTAACAGTCTCCCAACGGACTCGACAATGACGCAAAAAAGCAAGAAAAGGCAAAACCGACTTGTTCTCGCCATGTAAACAAAACTAAAACAAGATAGAAAAGGGGAGGACTGCTGCTCTGCTTGTTGCCGTTGGAGAAGAGAAAGGGAGAAGAAATGGGGAAGAAGAGGAAGGATGGAAAAAGAAAATGGATGGCTGCGCGGTGGGATGACTGTTACATAGGAAGAAAAGAGAAGGAAAATATAAAAAAACTAAAGTTTTTAAAAATATTTTAATTCATTTTAAATCAATCGAATTGATTTAAACTCGATTATAATTTAATCAAATCAATTTCAAATAAATTTCAATTTGAATTAAAGTAATTCTTATTTCTCTACCTATCGTTAGATTTAAATCTAATTCAATTTTAATTGAACGCCTCCATTTCATATTCGACTAGTTGATGTGTCTATTTATTTTCAGTACTTAACCCTTAATTATGAATAAAATATTGGAGAGCCAATTATTTGATATCTACTTTATAAGTTTCTCTTTGAATAAATAACAAGTTATTCAATCGATCATAATATGACAAACTAGATAATTTATCAAGAAGAGCATAAACATTAAAAAAAAAGAAGGCAAAACAACAGAATCAAGCAAATGATGGCGAGAAAGATGTCTTCCAAGCTTGCAATGTGATGGCTTGCTTTGCTTCATGCAACCGCAAAAATGATGCTATTTGTCTTTTCATTCATTCATTCCTTCCTTTATCTCTTTCTTGACCCCACCAAACTCTTTATGATATTCTATTTTTTAAAAATGAATTTTAAGACCAACTCTATTTTAAAAAATATGAAGTTTTTTCTTATTAATTTAGCTTTGAAAGTCCCTTTTTTTCCTTTGATAATTGCAGTTCGAATCCTCTCTCCTCAAATTTTTCTGTCCCCATATTTCCTGTCGATCGAATGAATCAAATTATATTTTAAGGTATCATGACATTCTTAAGATGTGTGCAGTATCCTCGTGATGTGCAAGACATCATTGAGATGTAATCTGGTCCGTCCGATCGACAAGGCGACACGAGAACAAAGAAATTTCGGGATAGAAGATTCGAACTATCCATACTTAGTAACTCGACTAATCTTATAGGTGGATGACCCTCTCCTTTAATGCGTTCTTCAGATAAATCCGAAAGTGCAAATAGTTTGATAGTCCATAAGCCCAACTTTTATAGTAGTTCAAACTCGATTGACGTATTACTTACAAGTTTTAAGTTTTGAATGAAAAATTTATTGTTCTATTTATTTGGGAGAATGAAAAGTAAAACTAAAAAAAATTTTAGTAATGAAAAAGTTTGTTATCCTTTACTATGCTAAAATTTTAAGAGGGAAGAGAAATACAATTTATCAGTAGATAATTTGGGAGTTAAAATCAATCATTTTAAAATCAGACAAAAAACAACGGATAAAAAAAAATGACGCATGTATTCTTTCATTTACAAAATTACACTGCATATAAAAAAATGACACATCTATCATTTTTCAGTTACAGCATGTACCCACCTTCCTCAATCAAGGACCAAGGTAAACAAAAAAAAAATGATAATCTCAGTTAGCCTCAATGACTATCTCTGGGGTGATCGGCCCGGTCCCACGGAAGTTTCCACCGGCCACCAGGGTAAATCGGGAAGCGCACGCGGTGACCAATGCAGAAGCCCAGCATCCTTTGATTACGCCCCCCATTTGGAGGAAAAATTCCTACAAATACGTCGTAGCTGGGATTTGAACCGCGGGTGCCTGTGAAACAACCTGGATGTCCTACTACGGCACCATGGCCCCGGGGACAAGGACCAAGGTAAATAAGCATGTAGAGGAAGAGATTTATTTCCCTTTCCATTATCTTCTCATGCTCCTAGATTTATTTCATCCATTCATTGTCTCCTCCTTTAGATAAACAGATGCTCTGTTTACTTGGGAGAATGAAAAACAAAACTAAGAAAAAGTTTCCACGGTAAAAATATTTATGTCATTTACTTCATTAAACTTTTAAGAAGGAAGAGAAACATAATCCATCAACGGATAATTTTGGAGCTAAAATCGATCACCTCAAAATTAAATTGAAAGTCGCGGATGGAAAACAAGACGTATGTATCCATTTCCATCGATAAAATTGCACTATATATACCAAAAAAATAATAAATGTACCATTTCTAACTCATAAAATTATGTCATATACCCAAAAATGATATATATATCCTTTTTAATTATAAAAAATTACACGCATATATTAACTTTTTTCAATCAAAGATAAATAAACAGGCAGAGAAAAAGATTTCTTTCCATTTATATTTTTTTCTATACATATTTATTTTATTTATCCATTGCCCACTCTGATAGATAAACACGTGTCTTAAAGTCTCTGCATTGAATCCATGTGACTAGAATGTATAACAGAATAAAAATATTTCTTCATTTCTAATTTGATTATAAAAATTATAGGGTCATTTTTAAAAATATTTATCGGGTAGAATGTTTTTTTTTCCAAAAAACTATATAAAATTTCTTTTAAAACAATAGGAGAGAGCAAAGGGACGATATTTGAAAACTACAAGGGGTAAAATGTAATTTTCTCTATTAACGAAATATTCGGTTAAATGAGGCAAGGCAATAAAAAAAAAAAATCTGCCGACGCTCTCTCAGACTGTAACTTCTCGTACCTAAATTCGTACCTCGTTGTCGAAATGTTCGTGTAAATTGGAAGAAAAAGAATAAAAAAAGGGAGATGTCACCTGCTGAGACCCGATCCTCACGCATCTTCTACGTTTGAAAGATCATCTACCATCGTCTTCCTCCTTCGATCTCGATCGAGATCGTTGAAGGTTTCTCTTTCACCCTCTTGCCGTCGATCAGACTCAGTCATCGAAGTTTTGTTTTGAGGTTTTACTGCTCCAATTTGATCGCCGATGGAGTCCTCCGGCGGAAGTTTGGGATCCCAACGTAGCCGGTCCGCTTCTCCCAGCGACAGCTCGTCGAGGAGGTACAGTCTACAGCTCACTCCCTCCAATTTCATCCGCGCGCGGCTTTCGGATGCGTTGGAGCACTTGGGGATTTTGCGCACGACGGCGGGTCATGCGGAGGAGGCGAGCTCGGAGGCGTCCGCGTTGATAGGCCGTGATTCCGGACGGACCACCGGTGTGCCTGCGGCATCTATCGGCAGCGAGGGTGAGGTGGCGATTCGAATCATTGGAGCGGGAGATCAGGAGAGTCTGCGGGCGGGGACGAGCGTGCCGCTGCCTCCTGCTGCGGGAACTGGGACAGACGGGGGTTCCGGTGGGCCTGGTTCTCCCATTGAGTCCATTTCTTCCTCACCGGGAAGACAAGTAGGAGGTGAAGGGAGTGGCGATGAAGTTGGTGAGTCGGCTTCATCAGCATCTTCATCGCCGGCGTCGTTCTCGTCCGCCGGTGGTAGGAGTGTGGATGGAGAGGCGAACGCCACTGGAGGCACTAGTAGAGACTCTGTGTATCAGAGATATGATATACAGCAAATAGCAAGGTGGATCGAACAGATACTACCATTCTCGCTATTGCTCTTGGTGGTTTTCATCAGACAGCACTTGCAAGGTATGACTATCAAGTATCAACATCCGTTCTTCCAATTTTTTTTTCTCCACTGTGATGTCCATGAGTTCAATCTCTGCATGAGCTGATTCATTTCATAAGCTCACGTGCTATCTTCTAAAATTTAATAAAACTTGTGAAAGAGGTGCCATGCGGTTATGCTTATGTGATAGTATTGATTGGTTTCCAGGGGATTCTTTGGATTATATCAGGAGTGATAGTAATTTCGATCATTCTCTGTCTTTTTTGTTTGTTTCATTGAGTTGATTTATCATCCCTATCAAATATCAACACTCCATGCCTTAAGCTGATGTATTTGGACAAAGCGTATGATAGTTTGGGTACACAAGATGATGCCTTCTTGCTCATCGATTTTCCATTCAGCAAGTTACCTGCTCACTCGGAGTGTTCTACAACGTCATCTTTTATCGGAGTATGTGTCCAATATTTACAAGCTGTGAACTGTAGTAATCTATTACCGTAGTATCAAATCCTTATAAAATAAACCTTCTTCAAATAGGCTTGTCATGTCTGTTAGACTGACTGAAAAGACCATATATTTTATGTTTTTCTCCTATACGATATTTTACCTTTGTGCAACCTGACAGGTTTCTTCGTAACTATTTGGATTGCTGCAGTGATGTTCAAGTCTAATGATATTCTGAGAAAACAGACTGCTTTAAAGGTATATATACCTGATCCCACTGTTATGACGCTCTTTGAACTAACAATCTACTGTGGCCACATGCAAATTAATGATAGATAATAGATTAATAGTGTTCCATGAGAAAATTAAAGTGCGTATTTATCCAAGCTTTGTTTCTAGATCTATATTGGTACTTGGAATGTTTGGTTGCCTCCAGTAATTTTGGAATATAGATGATAATTAGGAAGCCTAACTAAGGGAGAATTGAACATTGGATATAATGAAAATCTTTTGTCAAGTTTCACTTTTTGAGTATATTGCTTATATCTGGATTTTTTTCATATGAAGAATTTTCTGCAATGAACTAGATGTTCTGATTTTGGTTTGTGCAGGGTGAGAGAAAAATATATGTTCTTTTTGGGATTACCTTCATCTTCATAATTCATATATTCGGAGTATACTGGTGGTACAGGAATGATGATCTTCTGTACCCACTGATCATGCTACCCCCGAGAGAGATACCACCATTTTGGCACGCCATCTTTATCATCGTGGTCAATGGTATATGCAACACTGATTTCTATGTTCCTAGTGTTATGAATTGGATGAAACTTCATCCTTGTTACATAATAGACTAATTTACTCTGATCAAATTTTCTACTTTTCAACAATGTAAACTTTTTTTAAGATGCCATATACATTAACTTGCTTCCACTGTACCAGTTTCTTTAGTCATGCAAATCTATCTCAATATTGTATTTGTTTTTGTCAGAGTTGTTGTAACTGATAGTTACATGGTTATGATTTAAGTTGAACATCCATTATATAGTTATTGGGTGTTATATTTGAGCCTTGCATATATGGTGTTATTGTTATCTCTTAATACCCAATACAACACCACCATACACAAGTTTTCCTCTCAACTTGGTGTCATAGTATTTTAGTGGGTTAAACAAGGTTTGAGGTTTTCTTCCAAATGTCTTAGGTGGAAGTTGAGAGTTTGATGTGACGGAGTGCCCTATGCTCCTTGCTATGCCCCCTTCTCTCCATGTCTTTGTATTAGCACCTTGGTACGCAGCTATCAAACAGGCCCAAACTTGATCTAAAGTTTAGGCTTAGTAGCCCAATCCCACTAGGGAAATATGAAAAAAAAAAAAAAAAAGTTTAGTCTTAAGGCTAGTGTTCCAGTTGTGCCCTTAAAAGAAGAGGCCCACTTAAACAATTAGCGAAAACTAGGAAAAAAAAGAATCAAATCAATATCGGCTCGATTAAAAATACAAATACCTGAAAAAAATAAAGTTCTTTGCTTCAAGTAAGTACAACAAACTCATGATTTGACTTTCACCATAAATGTTCATCTTTAGTTCATTTTGTATATATGATTTATAGTGTCTTTGTTACTTCTGGAGAAAATTGACCAAACTCAGCCTGTTTCCAATATTTATTCCCTCTTAGACAATGTTAAAACCTTAATCTCACTTATGCCCACAATGCTTTTATCACTCCCTATTAGATGCATTTGTAAAGATTATTTAGTCTTAATCTCACTTGCAATATCTTTTTCTCTCAACTACCTCACCATAAGAGTAGATATTGGAATCTTAATCTCTCTCCTTTTTCTATTGTCCCTCCATCTTCGCTAACATCAAAATCTTATTGAAACTTTAGAGAGGTATGAGAGTAGATTGTACCATAGAAAATTGTATCCACGTGAAAATTAGATGAAATCATAATTTCGGCAAGCCTTCAACTTTTTGAAGATCAATCTAAGGCATTACATCAGCAGAGTTCCTCAATTGTTGTATTAGTGTTGTGTTATCCTCTTCTTTGTCAAATATCTTAGTTCTTTTTCTTTGTCAAATATCTCAAGTTCTTTTTCTTTTTGCCCCCACGAGATATTTTCTATTTTATGTAAATAAAAATACTAGAGATTTGTAACTTTTTTATTTGAGTTAGAATTATAAAAATTATAGTTATATGGTTATTGGTTTAGTTCCTGATGCGGTATTTAGTTAGTAGGTGTTCTAGGAGTCTTACATATAAAGTGTTTTTGTTATAATTACAAATTGCAAACATATTTTCTCTCAACTTTTATACTTTTCATTATTAAAGAGAACCTTAATGCCTAGGAATACATGCATTCACTATGAAAAAAAAATTAAGGGCAATCAATTTTTTAAATTTTGATTTTTATTCATTGGTATTTTTCAAGATTTAATTATTCCTTTACTGATTTCTTGTTAAGTTTCAGAGATCTATTGGGTAGTGAACATTTGCTTTAAATTATCACCTGGAGTGATAGCTTATCTTGACCTGTTGCACACATTTCAGATATTTTAATGCGTCAGGTAGCCATGGTTCTTAAGTGTTTGCTGTTGATCTGCTACAAAAATAGTAGAGGGCATAACTATCGAAAGCAGGTAATCCAGCATGTTTCGTTTGAAATTGTTCTTCTTAAATATGTCTATAATTTTTCTTCAAGTAGCTTGTACATATTTAGATAAGATACCATGCTAACAAGTGACAAATAATCTCTAGAAGAATATTAATGGTATTAACTGTTATTATTTGAATGGTGTTCAAAGTAGAGCTGCTTTGTAACTTGAAGTGTGGTTTGACTGTTCCACTTCGTATGGATCTTTATATCATTTATTGTGAATTTGGAAACAAAGTTGAATAAAGTTGTCTTTCTTATTGACTTCGAACTTAGTTCCAACTTCTGAATACTAGTATCCTCTCTGCAAGTCTTCTTAGGTGTACTAGTGCCATTCTCTGCGTCATTACTGGAAGTATCTGTAGTAACAAATCTCGTTAGTACCTTTAACACAAACTGTGAGGATCATGTTGAGTTATCATCTGAACATATAAAGTATTGGTGTGGAAAAGCATACTTTGGCCTTGAGATAGTCATCCACAACATGAGACTATAAATATGCCAAGGCTTGTTATTAGTTACCTCTTGTATGATCTCCTTTCTATGCATACATAGGAATATATTTGATAATCTAATAGTTGTACATGAATATTCAATCCAAGTTTGTAATTATGTGAAATTGCTAAGCTTGATACAGTATTTGGTGATTAAGTAACGTCGTAGATGTATTTAGCTCAAGATGCACATCAGCTTTAGGTGAAGCACAACATTAATTGTTTCTTTATTTCTTTTCAGGGGAAATTGTTAACGCTTGTTGAATACTTCCTGCTACTATACCGCTCTCTCTTGCCAACACCTGTTTGGTACCGGTTCTTCCTGAACAAGGAATATGGGAGCCTGTTCTCATCCCTCACTACAGGGCTATACCTGACTTTCAAGTTGACTTCAGTCATTGAGAAAGTATGTTGTTCTTCTTTTATGAAATTAGTATCTCGTCTGCTGAATTTGGTACTTTTTTATAAATCCAACAATTACTCTTCACTTTTGTTTAGAAACAATACCATATTGTTTATTCTCTTTTTGCAGATTCAATCATTTTTTGCTGCATTGAAAGCCCTATCACAAAAAATATATTATGGTTCTTATGCAACTACAGAGCAGGTAAAATTTTAGTATTTGTACTATATGAAAACCTATTATAATCTGATTCTGATTGGTGTGTGTTCTTGTGGGGCATTCTTTGCCAAATGCTTTGCTATATATTAGATATTTGATCAGTTTTACCCTGGTTTAAGTGATATTTTCTTGAATGCTTAGCTCCTTTACCCATACAACTCGATTGAGGTACGAAGCCCCAAATAGTCGGGACCCTAGGTAACTTGCCATCGAGTTGAATTTATAGTGCTACTGCTGCATTCTGTTCAGAGTAGAAAACAAGAGAGGATGGAAATCAAACAGGAAAAGTAACAAAGTGAAAAATGAGATGGAAAAAAAAGGCAAGAATTGGATACTGATAATGGTTTTTTTTGCATGTGCCTCATTAGAGACATTGATTAATAACTTGTTGATAATTTATTGGAAAATCATGAACTCCATTTCCTTTACCAGTTGGAATACTGAGTTTTAAGCCGTTCCTTTTTTAGGGCATAAGAATATGACACAAATAGGGGTGTAATCGAGTCGTGCCGAGCCGAATAGCAAGAGGCTCAAGCTTGGCTCGAGTTTGATTCAAGCTTTAATTCTTAAGCTTGAGCTCGGTTTGTAATGAAATTAAATAGCTCGCAAATGGCTCGAACTCGGTTTGAAAATAACTCGTTTAAAAGTTAAACGAGCTTGATTCGAGTACGTTTAAGATATTTAGTTATTATAATTATTAAGATATATATATATATATATATATATATATATATATAAACGAGCCTCTTAACGGACATGTTCGCAAGCCTCTAAACGAACATGTTTGCGAGCTCACGAACCAAATATTATTAAGCTCGAGCTTGGCTCGATATTGTTTTCGAACTTGAAATCAGGTTCGAGCTCGGCTTGTTAACTTAATTGAACTTTTGTTCAAACAGAGACCCGAATAGCTCGCGAGCGGCTCAACTCGTTTACACCCTTTCACACAACTCATTAAGCAATTTTGGGCAATCCAGTTTCATTAAATAGAAAGGGGAAGTGGATGAGAACCACCCTGCAAGCAAGAAAATAATTAAGGCACTTCTGTTATATACTGAAACAACATTGAACTGCCATAGACGACCATATCTAGTTTGGTTAGTGCTTTAACCATAAATTACATCCTGTCGCTGAGACATCAGTTTGTTAAAAAATTTGCATTTGTGTCTATCCTTAAATACTTGAATTATTAACTATAAAGTCACATAAGAATTTCATTGTGATCTGAAGACAATGAAAATTTTGATATATTCTCATGTCATGGAATTGATGCAGGTAGTTGCAGCTGGTGATCTTTGCACCATTTGCCAAGAGAAAATGCATGCTCCTATCTCACTTCAATGTAAACACATTTTCTGTGAGGACTGTGTCTCTGAATGGTAAACTCTCTCGTCTGTTCATTTTGTATCCTTTCATGCCTGCCCTGTGCTTCATATTCTGTAATGTAGACATCTCTCAGAATTGCATTGCCATTTATTATTATTATTTTTATTTATGAGTTGACTTGGCTGATAGAATTCAACTGAACATTATATTTTATGTGCAAACTCAATGTGTATGACCTTGCTAATTGAAGTTCCAGACACCATTGACAGAATTTTTTGCTATCACAAATGCAACTGCAGTTGGATAAGTTAATAGCAACTTTGCTTCCCAAATGTTTTCCTTGTTAATGCAGTATTTTTCTCTTAGCTACTAACAAGGAACACGTCCTCTCCCAATGCACTTCTAATAATTACATTTGCATCATTCTCAGGTTCGAGAGAGAACGGACATGTCCATTGTGCAGGGCTCTGGTTAAAACAGCAGATCTCCGGTCATTTGCGGATGGATCTACCAGCCTATTCTTCCAACTTTTCTAGTTCAGGCATCAGCAGGATTCACTAACACTGTCGGGTACTCATCTCCCGGGATACTATTGGCAGGTTCCTCAGATGCGATGCAGATGTTCTAACTGTAACCTGTCAGGCCTGTTTCCTGCTGCTGATACATTCGATACAGCTCTATCTCTCGCTGCAGCTCATGTCGATATTGTTGTGATGAATATATATGCCTATTTGTCAGCATTATACATGGTATTTTGCCTCGCCTTCAGTGGCCATAGAATATTTTCAGCATGTATCTGAGCATAAAAAATGTTTAATTTGTAAATAAGAGGATTGTGCAAATCTGTAGCTTCAAATGATGTGTTACAAGCATGTAATGTTACCAGATGTGCTCATGCTAAATAGCCCAAGATGGCAAATAAAAATTGAGCATGTGTGAGAGGTAATGCAAAAATTATATAATAGATGTTAAGAGTTGATAAGTTTTTGTCCGAGTCTTCTGTAGATAAAAGTTTGTCCGGGTTTTTAGTGTTGTCCGAGTTTTTTGATTTAATCGTTTGCTGCGTGGTTGAATGTGGAGTTGAATAGGTTCATTGTAAAAGCCTATATATAGGTTTGGTTTTTTGATATCAAATCAAGTTGTTTTTTCCATTCTGTTTCTGCGTTCTTCTCCTCCTCTAAAGTAACAGTGGTATCAGAGCAACCAGCATTACGAGACATAACGACAGCCCACCTATTGCCAGCAGTTGCCATTGCAGTAACATAAAAACCTTCCCTCCACTTTTTATGTATCCACTTGAAAGGAAATGACTCACTCACTTTGTATGATTGCTGCGCATATAGAGTACCTTTGGACATAACCACCAAGGAGCTGCCATTGTTTGTCCCTGCTAGTGCGCTAATATAATAATTTTTCTCCCATTGTTCCATTATCCATTCCTTGTGAAGAAAGTTTGTAGATAGCTCATAAACCTGAGCAGTGAAGCCAGTGCCTGCATCCATGATCAGGGCCCAAAGATTGTTAGAAGAAGCCACACAACTGATGAATAAACCATCTTCATTCCCCTTCTCGATATGTTGTGCAAGCCTCATATCAGCAACATTATAATGGTACCTCTGTTTCATAGGTCGTCGTGCATTATAAACACTAATCCATTGATTTGCAGGCAACCCCATTCTAATCTTCTTTTTGGGCTGTTCATCAACTTCTTCTTCCATCATTAGACGACCTCTTTTTTGGCCTACCTGATATATAAGCTTTTGAGCTCCATCAGTGTTAATTGGCCTAATATCTGGATTAGGACCTACTATGCCATCAAAAAGAGAGATGCACTTTGCATAGTTAGGTTCTTCATCAAACTTCAAGTTAACCACATACTCAACGAACTGCTTGAAAGGTTGTGGGAAAAAGCAACAAAGAGACTCTGGAGATGTAGCCATCTTCTTTTTGCAGACGAGGAAACCTTTATTTTCACCCTGATAGCCTTGCCAAGGTAGACGACCACGGAGAAGAAAGACAAGTGTATAAGCAAGGGATTCTAAATCATCTCTTCTGCTTGCTGTCCTCCCAAGGTGAGCATGAGCACTAGCATAGCGCACAGTCCCCCTGAAAACATCTGGCCGTTGATCATATTCAACATGTGAATTTGTTGAACTATCCTTCCATTTAGTGGCTAAGCCAAGATCAACAAGAAACAATTTCTTTTCTTCAGAAGTCCCAGGAGGTCCGAGTAAAAAATTTTCAGGCTTCACATCCCCATGCACATAACCTTTTGAATGTGTCTTCTCCAATATGGAGATTGCTTCGATTGCAATACATGCGACCATTTCCACAGACATTGTGTGTGAGTTGTTATTCCATTACAAGGGTCGGCAAGGGGATTATTATGTCATGATAATAGAGGAGCAAGCATTGAAGGCTTTATCAGAAAATCACTCTACAAATTATAGAAGTGATAGAGGACGAGGAAGAGGCAGAGGTCGAGGAAGAGGAGGTAGAAATAACAACGATCGTGGAAACCAACAACACAATCAACATCAAGAGAATTATTTTCAAAAAGGAGGGCGTGGAGGTCATTATTCAACGACGAATAGAACAAAGTCAATAGACAAGTCCAATGTTGAATGTTACCGATGTCATAGGTATGGCCATTATAGATCAGAATGTTATACTAATTTGAAAAGGCAAAATGGAGATCAGACTAACTTTGCAGAAGAAGAAGAAGTGTCTCTTTTGATGGTGTGTCATGAGAAAGAAAAAACACAACAACATGTATGGTATTTGGATACAGGCTGCAGCAATCACATGTCTGGAGAAAAAGATACATTTTCTGACTTGGATGAAACCTTTCGCAGTTCTGTCAAATTTGGCGATAACTCTACAATTTCTGTTATGGGAAAGGGAAAGGTAACCATACAAGCAAAAGGAGATACTACCCATACTATCTCTAATGTTCTTTTTGTGCCAGATTTAAAGACTAATTTGCTTAGTGTGGGTCAGCTACAAGAAAAAGAATATGAAATTGCTATTAAAGAAGGAGTTTGTCGCATTCAAGATGCAAAGTTGGGCTTAATTGCGCAAGTTAACATGACAGCTAATCGTATGTTTCCGCTTTATCTTCATACTACATCTCATTCATGTTTTTCAGCAAAATTTGATGATGAAGCATGGCTATGGCACTTTCGCTATGGACATTTAAATTTTAGTGGGTTAAAAACACTAAAACAGAAGAATATGGTAGTCGGTCTCCCTCAAATTACAACTCCTTCTCAAGTTTGTGAAGAATGTGTTGTTAGCAAACAACACCGTAATCAATTCCCACAAGGAAAATCTTGGAGAGCAAAGGCGGCATTGGAGCTTGTGCATTCAGATATTTGCGGGCCAATAACACCACATTCTAATGGAGGTAAAAGATACATAATTACCTTTATTGATGATTACAGTCGCAAAATATGGATTTATTTTTTGCAAGAAAAATCCGAAGCTTTTACTACTTTCAAAAATTATAAAGTCCTTGTCGAGAAAGAAATTGGGAACTCGATTAAAGTTTTGCGTACAGATCGTGGTGGAGAATATAACTCACATGAATTTGCAAATTTCTGTGAGAATCATGGAATCAGAAGGCAACTTACAGCTGCTTACACACCCCAACAGAATGGTATATGCGAGAGGAAGAATCGCACTATTATGAATATGGTGCGAAGCCTTCTGACGACAAGTGGTGTTCCTAAAAATTTTTGGCCAGAAGCAGTTAATTGGAGCATCCATATACTGAATAGAAGTCCCACATTATCTGTTCAAAATATGACACCAGAGGAAGCTTGGAGTGGAAGAAAACCAACGGTTGATCATTTTCGGGTTTTTGGATGTATCGCTTATGCCCATATTCCAGATGAAAGGAGAAAGAAGCTAGACAGCAAAGGTGAAAAATGCATTTTTCTTGGTATAAGTAATACATCGAAAGCTTATAGATTATATAATCCTTGCACTAAGAAAATCATTATAAGCCGTGATGTTGTTTTTGATGAAAAAGACACTTGGCCATGGAATCAAAATGGCGTTAAAAAAATTATCCCAGCAGATATTGATGATAATGAGAAAGTACAACAACCTATGGAGGATGAGCACCATGAGGAAGTCTCTCAAAATATTCCTATAACAGATCAAAGTCCAATGGAAGCAGAATCGCAAAGGCCACAACGTGTTCGAAGAAGACCAGCATGGATGTCTAATTACGAGGTGACTGGAATTGATCAAGGTGATGATCCTCTTACACATTTTGCTTTATTTTCAGATTGTGATCCGACAACCTTTGAAAGTGCTGTCAAAGATGCAAAATGGCGTAAGGCGATGGATGATGAAATTGAAGCCATTGAAAGAAACGATACTTGGGAGTTGACTGATCTTCCGAAAGGGCACAAAACCATTGGTGTGAAGTGGGTCTTCAAAACAAAGATAAAAGAAAATGGTGAAGTTGATAAGTATAAGGCACGTCTGGTAGCTAAGGGATATAAGCAAGAGTATGGGATTGATTATACAGAAGTTTTTGCTCCCGTTGCAAGACATGACACAATCAGATTGGTGATTGCATTAGCGGCACAAAACTCGTGGTCTATTTACCAGTTAGATGTCAAATCGGCATTCTTGCATGGAAACTTGGAGGAACAGGTATTTGTAGAACAACCCCTTGGTTATATTAAGATCGGAAATGAGCATAAAGTATATAGATTAAAGAAAGCTCTCTATGGATTAAAACAAGCTCCACGAGCTTGGTATAGTCGCATTGAGTCTTATTTCCTCAAAGAAGGCTTTCACAAATGTCCATATGAGCACACACTCTTTATTAAAATTGGAGATAAGGGGAAATTGCTCATTGTCTGCCTATATGTAGACGATCTCATATTTACTGGAACTGATGATTTCCTGTTTCAGGAATTTAAGAAATCCATGATGGTTGAATTTGAAATGTCTGATCTTGGAATGATGCATTACTTCCTTGGCATGGAAGTAGTGCAATCAACTAAAGGAATCTTTATTTCTCAAAAGAAGTATGTGCAAGAAATTTTGGACAGGTTTCAAATGAAAGATTGCAATCCTGTAAGCACTCCAACTGAGTTTGGCTTGAAGCTAAACAAGGATCATGAAGGGAAGAAGGTGGACAGTACAATTTATAAGCAAATTGTTGGCAGTTTGATGTATTTAACTGCGACAAGGCCAGACATAATGTATTCTGTGAGTTTAATAAGTAGATACATGGAGAATCCAACAGAAATACATCCGTTAGCTGCCAAGAGAATCCTTCGTTACCTACAAGGAACTAAAGATTTTGGACTATTCTACAAGAAGGGTGAAAAATTGGAGTTGTTCGGATTTACTGACAGCGATTATGCAGGAGATCAAGATGATAGAAAAAGTACTTCAGGCTATGTATTTATGCTGGGCACAGGAGCCGTATCATGGTCTTCTAAGAAGCAACCAATTGTTTCCTTGTCAACTACAGAAGCTGAATTTATTGCTGCAACAGCTTGTGCTTGTCAAGCTATCTGGTTGAGAAAAATTCTTGAAGAGCTTCAGTTCAAACAAGTTGAAGCTACTACAGTTTTTTGTGATAATAATTCAGCAATCAAACTCTCTAAGAATCCTGTGCTACATGGCAGAAGCAAACATATCGATGTGAAGTATTATTTTTTAAGAGATCTCAGCAATGATGGAACAATCAAACTGATTTATTGCCGCAGTGAAGATCAAGTTGCAGATATACAGACCAAGCCTCTCAAAATTGCTACATTTGTGAGGTTACGTGGTCTACTTGGAGTTTGTTCGCGTACTGCTATTATTTTTTCTTAAACTGTTTTCTGCCGACTTCAGTTTAAGGGAGGGTGTTAAGAGTTGATAAGTTTTTGTCCGAGTCTTCTGTAGATAAAAGTTTGTCCGGGTTTTTAGTGTTGTCCGAGTTTTTTGATTTAATCGTTTGCTGCGTGGTTGAACGTGGAGTTGAATAGGTTCATTGTAAAAGCCTATATATAGATTTGGTTTTTTGATATCAAATCAAGTTGTTTTTTCCATTCTGTTTCTGCGTTCTTCTCCTCCTCTAAAGTAACAATAGAAACTTGTAAACCATGCAACCTAACATATATTTGTTCCATTTAAGTTTTGAACTTTGATTCTTTTATTGTTCTTTTAGGTATTTTACTACTACATTACACTCGTGGAGGCATCTTGGACCTGGTGAATCTTTATGCTTTGTGATCTCATTAAGGAGGCATCTCAGGCCATGGATTCATGGCGACTGAAGCTGGCCCTCTACGGGCTTTTGGGTGTTGCGCTCCTTCACGAGCTCGGTGAGGTAACAAATGGTTGCTCCATTGCCGTGGAAGAGAAATATGAAAAAGAGTTTGTTTATGGGATACTCATAAGTTATAATAGGGAGTTGATATGGTGCCAGACTCACTTCCACATTTCATTTTCCACGATTGAGATGAATCACAATGCCCGAAAGTCACTCGGGGCACCCAAATCATTTTGGGACATTCCAATTCATTGAGGTGCGGAAGTAACTTGGACGTCATATAAAATAGATATATATAATCCTGTTATCCTGCGGGACTTCGAAAACGCGCCTGTGCACGACTCCTGTGCTGGCGTTGCAGACGTGGATTCTTTGACTTCCCACTTCACAGAACATAATATTGGGTTTACTTAGAACTTCAAAACAAAGCTAGGGTAGAGCCGAACTCGTCGACCTAACGCCGTCCTCGCTGCGACAAGTTCTCTCGGCCACGAAGCTTCACGACGCTCTCTGTGCTCAGCATCCTCGCCACGACGCTCGCCGCATCCTCTCACAGCGAAGCTTTCCCTCACGAAGCTAGGGTAGAGCCGAACTCGTCGCCCTGACGCCGTCCTCATCGCGACAAGTTCTCTCGGCCGCGAAGCTTCGCGACGCTCTCTGTGCTCAGCATCCTCGCCGCGACGCTTGTCGCATCCTCTCACAGCGAAGCTTTCCCTCGCTGTGCGGTGTCCTCTTCCCTCGACAGGGAAGCTTCGCATCGAAGCTAGGGTAGCGAGGCTTGGGCAGCAAAGTTTCTCCTTCATTGTTCCTCTCGCTCGTGCTCACCGTCGTCTCCTCTCCATGCATATAGGGTTTTCTACCGACTTCTAGCCCTAGTTTCACCTCTCTCTATGAGACTCCTATACCTCATTTCTATTTGCAATTTGTTTTTCCTGACATGTATCTAAAGGATCATACTATTTCTATTTTCATACGACTTTAGAAGATTCATTCTTCTTACCCATTCCTAAAAATCTTACAAAGATTAATATTAACAACTATGTTTAACAACTCGTCACATATAAAATCTCGGCTAGGAGCAACTCGTCACATGTATCGAAAGTCACTCGGGGCACCCAAATCATTTTGGGATATTCCAATTCATCTCAGTCATATAAATGAGGTGTGGAAGTAACTTGGCCATCATATCAAACTTTATATATATATATATACACTAATCCTTATTAAATTGTAAGACGAACTCCAAACTTCTATATGCTTGATTAATTATTATATATATATATATATATATATATATATATATATATATATATATATATATACTAATCCTTATTAAATTGTAAGACGAACTCCAAACTTCTATATGCTTGATTAATTATTAGTTGTCCTTCGGATGGGTCTAGTGATTAGTGCATGAGGTGTTATCATAATGAGGTCTGGGGTTCAAATCTCGACAAAGTCGAGGTAAATGTCTCCCTTATGTGCTAGTCACTATTCCAACGGCTAGTAGCCACCCGTAATTTACCTCCTCCGTGTTGACCTTGAGACGGATTAACGAGGACATTGGGGGGAAACGTATTCACCTTTTATCACAATAATTAATTATTAGTCTCCCAAATGATGAGGTGCTATAACAGGAAGAGATTTCTTCTTCTTTTGTTTTCTTTGCAAAATCTTTTAACAATCGAATTTAAGGGTTACAAGTGTTGAATATCTTAATAGATAGAATATAATGCAAAATTCAAAAACATCAACTCGCCTGACTTACAACTCTACTTGACTTTTGACCAAGGGCTTAACTTCTAAATCGATCTTGTCACATGGAGATCTCCACTATCCACCACGTCTGATATATATCGTGCTCACCGTCCCATGTATGATTCATACGTGACTCTCAACATTTCAACGAGTTGAATCGAGCTGAACAATATTAGGTTAGAGCTCGGCTCATTTAAATTATATTCGGGTTCGAGCTCGGCTCGAGCTCGAATCGAACTTTTATTACAAGGCTCGAGCTCGGCTCGATTTGGAATTATCAAGCTCACGAACAATTCGAGCTCGATTCGTTATTAGCTCGATTATCATAATTAATGAGCCTAATTCGTTAAGTGAGCTCGGGCTCGTTTTCGAGCTTATTTTAGAGCTCATTTTTTTAGCTCGTTTTAAAATTCGTTTTAGAACCCATTTTTTGACTCGTTTTAGAGTTCGTTTTTTTTGCTCGATTGAAGGTGCATTTCAAGACTCGTTTTAAGGCTCGTTTTTTTGGCTCGTAAGCTTACAAACGAACATGTTCGCAAACTCACGAGCCGAATATCCTTAAGCTCGAGCTCGGCTCGATAAAATTGTCGAGTTCGAAATCGAGCTCGGCTCGATAAGATAAACGAACGAACTTGAGCGAGCTTTTTATCAAACCGAACTTCGAATAACTCACAAACCATTTGGTTCATTTAAATCTCTAAATTTAAGAGTTATAAGTGTTGAATATCTTAATAGATACAGCTATGTATAATGCAAAATTCAAAAACATTCCAACTCATCGTCACTCATGCCTAATATGCATTAGACCTACGATCCACAGCCTCAATCTCATGAAGCAAACACTACACAATCGATCTTATACCAATCTAGGACTATGTGAGAATCTTGTAGTCTAGAAAAAACTTGGTATATATCTTCCATGACAATTCTACTGGAATTCATTCTCCAATTAAAGGCTTGACAGGAACAAATGCCAAAGCACTTTGAATGTGACATCTGTGGTCTAAAGTGTTTATCACTATCTCACTTTAAAGATTGGAATCACATTGTATCAGAATCACATCAGAAATGGAGTGCCTCTTTCTTTCTCCAGAGATGGGAACCGCGACAATATCAATAATGTCTACATGTAATAGATTGGCTATCTAATTCTACATTTCTACTCAATTGAAATATTGTCTATGGAGATAAAGAAGTGTCTTTCCTTTATCACAAGAATCAGAACGATCTGAAGAGCAAAAGATGACGATGTGGGTGGCATTAGACGTCTCCGTATGTATCAAGAAGATCTATGATATGAAGGTCAAAATCAAGATAAGTCAATAGGATCATCTCCGCTTAGCTTATCCAAGACAAGCCATTCGGGTCAGTTGCTCTGAAACCTAAGGAGTAGGAGGTTGCCCTCTTTAAATATTTTAATATGAAATTACTATAATACCTTATGTTTTAAAAAATTTACATATAGATTATAATTAATAAAATATCCTCTAAAAATCTCTCCATTAATTTGTAGTTGAATGTTTGAATCAAAAGGAATTATCTATCTTCAGAAATGATGATAGTCTTCATATTAAAATTTTTCGTTTTTAAATTCTAAGGCATGGAATATGTGAATGATAATTTAGTTATTTATATTAAAAAAAGAATATATTTTCTAGTTGAATGTTCGAATCAAAATAATTGTCTTTCTTAATAAATGATCTCTAAGGGCATTGAATATGTGAATGATAATTTAATTATTTATATTGAAAAGATATATTTTATAGTTTGTCCAATAAAATTATTATTAATTATTTTTAGAATATTTCATTGTCAATCAAATTTAAAATTAAAAAATATTATTTAAATTTTGTTATTATTTTTAAATTTTTATTACATGATAATTTTTTTATATATATATTTGTGATATTTGATTATTTGTCGTCCTTATAAAATTTCTAGATTAGTCTCTACTGAGATGAGAGACTCCCTTATTCCTCTCGGCCTTATCAATCAAATTCTCCTCTTGGTCTTATCGATCCGACACTTTCCTTAGCTCCGCCGATCAAACTCTCCTCTCGGTCTGTCGATCTAACACTCTTCTCCGCCTTGCTGATCAGACTCTCCTCTCGGCTCCGCTAATCAGATCTCTTCTCAGTCCAATCCTATTGATCAGACGCCCTGTTAATTCAACACTCTTCTATTTAACAGGTCAAATCCATTAGTTCAACTATTTTAATATCAAATGGGTTGGCATAGCATGTGAAATAATACATGAAATGTCAGAATACATAGTAGTATGATTGATATTGCGTGACCCCATATGATCTTCAGCATTAATACAAAATTTTGATGATATGATCTTCTAAATTTTGATACGACGACGATGTGAGATGTGATATTTTTTTTAATAGGACATGCCATCCCATTAATTAGCAAAGAGATATTATTTTTTCTGACTTATAAAAGGAGCTTGCTCTCACACACACGCACAAGCATACGCACGCACGCACGTGCACATACACATTTACAAACCACCGTATTTCCCAATCTACTACTTCTTCTCCGCCTCCCTTGCCAAAAACTAACCTTAAGAGTCAAAATCACAGAGCCAGTACCCTGACCTCCATGTTAACTCTCCTCTCTTACTGCACCTCCATAGACAGTCTGTCGGTCAACGCAGAAGATAGCTGTCGTTCATTCATTTTCATATTTTAAGTATGAGGAAAATATGAAGGTGTAAAATTTGAGAAGATGAAACGGGAAAAGTAACAAAGTAAAATGATTGTGCATAAGGAAAAGAGGAAGCTTCCTGGAGTTCACGCGGATGCCCAGCTTTGAGCGCTCACTATAAATAGCTCGCCTCCGGCTCAAGCTCCACGCTCAAGCTCAGATCCCTAATTTTTCAGATGGCTGTGGAAGGTGCCGCCGACCAGCAGCAGTTGACCGATCCGGCGGCGTCCCCCGGCCGGGCTTCGCCGTCGTTCCGCCTCCGCACCGAGAGCCTCAACACGCTCCGCCTCCGCCGCGTCTTCGACCTCTTCGACTACAACGGCGACGGCGAGATCACGGTGGAGGAGATCGAGCTCGCCCTCGACCGCCTCGGCCTCGGCTCCGACCCCGCCGAGATCCGATCCACCGTCGAGGCCTACGTCGCCCCCGGCCGCGCCGGGCTCGCCTTCGCCGACTTCGAGGCCCTCCACCGCGCGCTCGGAGACGCCCTCTTCGGCGGCCCGCCGGCGGCCGCGGAGAAGGAGGAGGAAGAAGAGGAGGACATGCGGGAGGCTTTCCGCGTGTTCGACGAGGACGGCGACGGGTTCATCTCCGCGGCGGAGCTACAGGCGGTGCTCTCCAAGCTAGGGCTTCCGGAGGGGCGCAGCATCGCGCGGGTTCAAGAGATGATTGGCTCCGTCGACCGGAACGCCGACGGCCAGGTGGACTTCGGCGAGTTCAAGCGCATGATGCAAGGGATCACCGTTTGGGGCGCCTGATCAACGGCCCATGATCCACGGGATCGATTAACCCTTTATTTTGCAATTCGCTACAACTTTTTTTTATTTTCCTTTCAATTTCCCCCTTTTTTTGGTTTTAATCGGGGCGTGTGATATTTATTTCTTAACTTTGAGTGGGTTTTGAGTAATTTGCGTTCCAGTTCGACTCGGCACAGTCTCACAAGGAAAAAGTGAACAAGATCTCTCAAGGAAGAGATCGAAAAAGGGCTTCTTCTTCTTCTAATCGGCCTCCTTCCACCTCTCCTAAACTCGAAGGAGCGATCCACGAGAGCCGAACATTTGGTCTAGGAGTATGACGATGGCCATGGCGAAGGCCGCGTCGAATCCCGGCTCCACGATGAGGCGGAAGACGTCGGCGTCGAGGGCGACCCCCGCGGCCGCCTCCTTCCGCTTGATCTGCGCTAGCTGCCGCCGTCGGTCGTCGTAGACGACGCAGCACCGCCGCGAGTAGGAGCCCTCCACCTCGTAGCCGAGGCAGGACTCGGAGGCGGGGGAACACGGCGTGACGTGGACCGGCGACCTCGAACCGATGAGGTTTACGTGCTTCTTGACGGCGAACTTCGGTTTGCCCGCCGCCTCGCCTTCGTAGATCAGCCAGTGGTCTCCCAGACTCAGCTTCTGCGCCCAAACAAAATGGAAACACGAGTTAGAGATTCAGATTTGTTAGGGCACAAATTGGGGCTGAAGCAGGGAAATGCTTGCAGTGGAATTTGTAGATTGTTTCTTTTGTTGTTTAATGAGAATAATCTCATCTAAAGCACTTCGAAATCGGATTTGGTATCGAAGATCAGATTTTTCTCGATGTTAATAAACCAAATCGAATTCGATATGCGAATTTGGGGATGAAACAGGGAAATGTCTGTATCGAAATTTGGGGAGAAAAATTGCATCCGAAGAATTCGAATTCGAAATACGAATCACAAGCCAGATTTTCGTTTTGTTATTCAACCAAATCGAAGAAATCGAAGGGGCGATTGTCTTACCTTCCTTCGAATCGTTAGCAGCGGCTTCCCGTCGGCGTCCATGAGGACGATCTCCGCTCTGCTGCCCGAGGCGTAATTGTCGACTCGGAACACGAGATTACCCTTGGAATCGAAGACCGTGAATCCGTACCCGTGGAAGAGGAGCGACTTCCGCCACACAGTCAGCGTCGCCGCCTCGGAGGAGGACGCCGGCGGGGCGGAGAAAGAAGGCCTCGACGACGCGGTGGCGCTCGGGTAAACTTTCGCCATCGACGAAAGCCGAGTTAACTTCCGGCGACTCAGTGGATGGAGCAGGAGGAAGGCGAAGGCGGAGATTGATCGGATCCTGGATGAAGCGATCGACGATGGACCCTTATTTATATCTCTGAACTTTGAAGGTCGAAATTGCCCTCGAAATACTGAGAGAATTACTCCGATCGTAAAAAAAATCTTACGCATATTTATCTCTCTCAACTTTGAAGGTCGAAAATGCCCTCACAACTATGAGAAAATTACATTGCTTGTTAAAAAAATCTTACGCATATTTATGTCTCTCAACTTTGAAGGTCGAAAATGCCCTCAAAACATTGAGAAAATTACATTGCTTGTAAAAAAATTCTTTCGTGCGATATCATTAAACAACTTAGTTTTGACTAAAATAATTTAACGTATTTAATTATGTCTTTTCTTACCTCTCGATTATTTGTACTAATGATTAGTAGTTATTCATGATTTATCTTTTTCACTTGAAAATAAATTGACGGGGATGATGGACCAGAGAATCTCGCCTTTTGTCATATTAATTTTGACTAAAATGACACTAAATAGGATTAGTTGGTTAGTACAACTACTTTACTAATATAAGGTTTAGAGCATCCACATTAATTTTTTTATTACTATATCTAAAATTAAGATAAATGACCCACTTTATTAAATTTAGATAATCATTTTTCACTATACACTACATCAAATACTCTAAAATTTTCATCATCCTTATTTTTTTTATTATTTTCTTCTGTTGTTTTTATTTTTTATTATTATATTTATGTAATGAGTGGAATGAGAGATTGAGTGGAAGGAAAGAGATTAAAAAGAAATATTATTTTATTTTTAGGATAGATATTTCATTCCCTAAATTTAAAGAATTATTATTTATCAAATTTAAATTTAAAAAATAAATAAGATAACTGATTAATATATCTAAAATTTAGGATAAAATATTCGAATAAAGTAACTAATGTGGATGTTCTTAACGGTCAAATGTCTATACAGTTTAGGAAAATACCCTCAGCTTAATTTTGACTAAAATTATTTTAATATCTTAATATCTATAAAATTAATTCAATATTAGTTAAAATTCTTTAGTATTAATCAAAGTTATTCCAACATTTATTAATTTTATTTTAACTTTTAAAAATTATTTCATATTATATTAATTTTAATTAATATTAAAATAATTTTGATTAAATTACTTCTACATTATGGTAGATTTTGACTTGGAGAAATTTTAATTCACCGCAACAAGCAAACATTTTAAATTAATAAAAAAAACCTCTAAAAATTTCAAATTGCTGTAGCGTTACCTTCATGGCTTAAAATCTCTGGCGTGTAACGATTTTAAAGCTAAAAGGGGCAATGTGAATTATTAATTATATATAAGCTATCATATGTATATATAGTTGTATTGTCAACTTAATCTTTTTTTATTAAGCAACAGATAATAATTATTATAATTTTATAATCATGCATTGCATCATGTTTGTGGAAGACAGTTTTGATTGATCTGTACAATTAAACAATACAAAGATGATAATATATTTTAATAACATGTTCGGTTGATTTTTTTTTATTTTTTAAGCCAATTATTTTTTAATGTATTTTTCATTCAAATATTCAAAGAAAGCTTTATTTAACAGCATAATTAGATGGATAATTCCTTCTACGTTAAATTATTTATTTTGAAAGTCTACTTTCAAACTTTAACCACAATCAAGTTCAAACTAGATCATCTACATAATTCTAATTAACATTATTAATTATCATTTTATTCTTATAATTAATATGGCATATGAAGTATTATCAAGTTGTGGACTAAAACAAAAGGCAACTTTTATTTTGCTATCTATTTTTCTTTGTCCTTTTGAACACCTTCCATTATTCGATTAAGTCGACCACATCTTTGTGAAATCAAATGAGTGAACTAAATTTCAAGCTAGTTTGATTCTCACAAATAATGAGTGATTTGTGTTAGATGACTCCTCCAATTCAAACATCATTATTACTTGTTGTCGACCGACAAAGAATCTTTAATAGACTTTAGCGATATGAAAAGGAAGGCTCTATCTTAATATCTCCCATGAAAATCATGTTTCTTAACAAGACACTATATTCACATGGACTTGAAGAAAAGCTTCCATGAGTGGCTTATGTATCTTTATCGTTGATGGGGTCGAGCATGGAAGTATAAATGGCGACTGATGTGTGGAGTATTAGAAATCTCCATGTAAGTTGATACGGTGTGTTGTGAGTGATCCTGTAAATAATGTGGAGTTGATAGTCAAGATGATATGAAAGTTAAAGTTAAGATGAGATGACAATCAAAGTCAAGGGGCAATCAGGATATATGTGTTGGATAGACCACTTATTTCTGGGACTTAGCTCCTCACTCTTTAAGAGTAAATCTCCCAGCATACAGTCGGTCGGCCCCAACACGGGTTGGACTTCCAAGATGTAATTCTCTCCTCTTTAAAGGCAAATCTCTCAACATACACTCAGTCAAACTAATAGTCAGTCAGACTTTTGGGACGTGGCTCCCCACTCTTTAGGGGAAAGACTCCCAGCATACAGCCGATCAGACTTTTAGGACTTAGCTCCCCACTCTTTAAGGGCAAATCTCCCAACAAACAGCTGTTGGAACCCCAAGGTTGTTTTGGTGTGATCAACAAGTTAAGTTAGGTCCTGTGTGTTTCTAACCTTGTGTCTAAGTGTGCAGGAGCTTAGGAGCACAGGTAGTCGAGCGGAAGACGCAGCTAGTGAGAAGGACGGTAGTCCGAGGGACGAGGTGCTGCGGAAAAGTACACCGGTGCACGAGAAGGAAGCGTGCGGTGGTTCCGAGGGACGAAAGCCAGAGCGAAAGATTGCTCGGGGAGCAAGAGACGCAGCTAGCGAGAAGGACGGCACGCGGTGCGTCCGAGGGACGAAGACTGCGGATGAGTACACCGGCGGACGAGAAGGAACCACGCGGCGATTTCGAGGGACGAGAAGCCGGAGGGAAGTCCGCTCGAGAAGACCGGAAGTTGGGTTCTGGTGAGCCCTTTTCCGGATGGCAGAGATCACCCAAGCGAACGGATCCGGAGTAGAAGACCCGGACCGAGCCGAACCGAACCGAACCGAACCGGAGCAGTGGTCCCGGATGAAAAAGTCAACACGGGTTGACTTTACTGGTTCGGGGCGCCCGAACCTGATTTGTTGACCAGATCGTGTCAAACGCGATCTGAACATTGGGGGACAAAATTTTATCCCCCAAGGGCACCCGGAACCCCTTCCAGGCGCCCCGACCAAGGCTATAAATATAGCCTTGGTCTAGAAGCTTTCAATCAGTTCAGAAATTGTAACAACGCTTGTGCGCTTTCCACTGTTTAGATTAGCTTCTTTCTTTTTGTGCTTCAACGCTGTAAGAGGCTTCTCCGCCTGAAGGAGATTGATAGTGCGCTTCATCCTTTCCTTGGATTAACAACCTCCCCGGTTGTAACCAAGTAAACAACTATGCCTCTTTCTTTTCTGCTTTTAATTTACTGCTTTGATTATTTTACAAGTGTTAGTTTGAAAAGTCGGGAAGAGTTTTTGTTTAATTTTTACAGAACTATTCAACCCCCTCTTCTAGCCGGCCCAACGGTCCTACAAGTGGTATCAAAGCCGAGGTACTTCAGGAGGACTAACCGTCGAACGAAACAACGAGATGGTCGGACCAAGCATCCACCCTCCGAAATATGAAGGGGACTTCGCCACCTGGAAAAAATTGATGCAGGTATTTTTTACAACAGATTTCGAATTAGTTTTAACAATGGAATCTGACTTTGTAGCTCCAGAAGGTAAGGAAAAATGTCAATGGACGAAAAAAGAGCAGGCTGAATACGTGGCGAACGGCAAAGCAGAATACCATCTGCTAAGCGTTCTTCCACCTCAAGAAGTCAACAGGATCGGGCACTACAACTCGGTGAAAGAACTTTGGGAGAAGTTCCTCGAGCTGCACAAAAGGACGTCCAAAGCCAAGCTCGCCAGAAAAGATCTGCTTCGCAATCAGCTCACCAGCCTACGACTTGGGGAAGACGAGTCAGTCACGCATCTGCACTCGAGAATAAAAGAAATTATTACCAGACTTTCGAATCTCGGAGAAAAGGTAAGTAAACGAGATTCGCTCAGGTACGCTTTAAATTCCTTTCCTAGAAATACCAAATGAGCATCATTAGTAGATGCTTTTTACATTTCTAAGGATTTAGAAAAAATTTCGTTAGAAGATTTCTTTTCAACATTTGAAGTACATGAGTCAAGATGTACAGGAATGAAGGAACACAAGAACAACGTCGCCCTCAAAGTTTCGAGAGACGAACCAGAGTCGGAATCTTCTCTCAACGACGAGGAAATGGTAATGATGGTAAGAAGATTTAAGAAACTTTGTAAATCCAGATCTACTAACCATCCGTAGGGGAAGAACAAAAGGACGATCTGCTGCTACCACTGCGACGAAGAAGGGCACGTCAAGGACAACTACCCCAAGCTGAAGATCAAGGACAAGGAGAAGGGTAAGAAGCCTATCCAAAAGCGAAAGGCCCTAAAGGCGACGTGGGATGATACGTCGTCCGAATTGGAAGTCGAGGCATTCTCCAGACTCGCACTGATGGCGAGTCATCAAGACCACGACTGCGATTCAAGCTCTTCCGAGATGAGCATCGAGAGCATCGATGAAGGGGGAGCTTCGTCAGAAGAAAGTAGCTGTTCAGGGGGAGACACAGACAACGAACTCGACAAGGTAAGTCAGGTACGTTCTCTTCCTCCCGATAAACTTTTTAAGTTTGTTAAGTTTTTAACTAAAGACTGCTGTAAATTAGAAAAGGAAATAAAAAATTTAAAAATAATTTTGGCTAAATCTTGTCTCTTAGAAGAATTAGACAAATCAAAATTGGAAAGTGAAAAATTGAAATTAGAAAATTAAAATTTGAAACTTCAAATATATAACTTGAAAAATTATGCATGCTCATCTAAAACCAATTTTAGAAGATCTAATAATTTAAATTGGTACTTTAGATATCACCCGGGATAAATTAGGAACATTTCAAAAAGGTATGTCCCTAAAAACTATTTAGTTAAGCTAGTAGGCTGGAACCTTTATTGGGTTCCTAAATCTTGCTTAGTCTAAATTTTAAAATTAAAATTAGCGCTTTTCAGTGAGAAAATTAAACAATGAATTTCTCTATGAGGCTTTGTCTAAGGAAGTGATTGTTGCTCCAATAACCAAGAAGGCCTAGTGCCTCGCCACGACTTGGAAGCCAAAATATTGAAATAAATATTTAATTAACTTTCTGTCAAAGCATTAAAATTAGAATTAATTAATGTTTTCAAAGTTTTTCAAACATTTCTTCAAAATATTTTTTTTTTTAAAAAAAATACTCTTGCATGAAATTGACTTAGAAATTTAAGTACTTAGAAAAATTCTCATAAGATATTTTTTAAGTTAAAGGTTGTTATGAAATTGATAATTTCTACTTAAATTTTTTTTTTTTACTCTTTATGTGAAAATTATTGTAAATTTTTAAAGATCTCAAAATTTTCTAAGTCTTTAACCCTTAGATTTTTTCTGGAAACCCCATTTTGTTTGTAATCAAAGGGGGGGGGAAGGATTAGTATAAGTCTAGGGGGAGGTAGATCAATTTTTTGCACTTAAATTACAAATTTAGTTAAGTTTATTTTATGTCTATTTTAACCCTAGCTTAACTTGGGTTGATCACACCAAAAAGGGGGAGATTGTTGGAACCCCAAGGTTGTTTTGGTGTGATCAACAAGTTAAGTTAGGTCCTGTGTGTTTTTAACCTTGTGTCTAAGTGTGTAGGAGCTTAGGAGCACAGGTAGTCGAGCGGAAGACGCAGCTAGTGAGAAGGACGGCAGTCCGAGGGACGAGGTGCTGCGGAAGAGTACACCGACGGACGAGAAGGAAGCGTGCGGTGGTTCCGAGGGACGAAAGCCGGAGTGGAAGATTGCTCGGGGAGCAAGAGACGCAGCTAGCGAGAAGGACGGAATGCGGTGTGTCCGAGGGACGAAGACTGCGGATGAGTACGCCGGCGGACGAGAAGGAAACACGCGGCGATTCCGAGGGACGAGAAACCGGAGGGAAGCTCGCTCGAGAAGACCGGAAGTTGGGTTCGGGTGAACCCTTTTTCAGATGACAGAGATCACTCAAGCGAATGAATCCGAAGTAGAAGATCCGGACCGAGCCGAACCGAACCGGAGCAGTGGTTCTGGATGAAAAAGTCAACACGGGTTGACTTTACTGGTCCGGGGCGCCCGGACCTGATTTGTTGACCAGATCGTGTCAAACGCGATCTGAACGTTGGGGGATAAAGTTTTATCCCCCCAGGGCGCCGGGAACCCCTTCCAGGCGCCCCGACCAAGGCTATAAATATAGCTTTGGTCCAGAAGCTTTCAATCAGTTCAGAAATTGTAACAACACTTGTGCGTTTTCCACTGTTTAGATTAGCTTATTTCTTTTTGTGCTTCAACGCTGTAAGAGGCTTCTCCGCCTGAAGGAGATTGATAGTGTGCTTCATCCTTTCCTTGGATTAACAACCTCTCCGGTTATAACCAAGTAAACAACTGTGCCTCTTTCTTTTCTGCTTTTAATTTACTGCTTTGATTATTTTACAAGTGTTAGTTTGAAAAGTCGGGAAGGGTTTTTGTTTAATTTTTTCAGGGCTATTCAACACTCCTTCTAGCCGGCCCAACGGTCCTACATCATACAGCTAGTCTACCTTTGCGTCGGTTGGCCTTTCGGGACTTAGCTCTTTACTCTTCAAGGGCAAGTCTCCTAGCATACAGCTGGTCGACCCCAGCGTCGGTCCGACTTCCAGGACTTAGCTCCCCACTCTTCAAGGGCAAGGCCCCAGCATATAGTAGGTTGGCCCTAGAGTCGGTCGGACCTTCGGGGCTCAGCTTCTCACTTCTCATGTATAAGTCTCTAAGCATACAACCGGTCGGCTGCAAGGCCGGTCAGATATCCTCCAGGAGACAACAGCGTCAGAGAATCATAACAACTTGTCAGAGAATAACGGTTATTTATCAAGGAATATTCTAATACCCTGATATATACACGCAACAGAACATTTCTTTGAGGCTAGCTATACCTTCTCCTTTACTTGACATGTTTTGACACCAAACATTCCCTGACGTCTTATAATTATGGAGGTTATGAGTATCAGTATAAAAATGAGGGTCCTTTCCGTTGTCCAGATATGTGATGTTACGTTACATTATGCTACGCTACATGTGCACACACACCTCTACGTTACTATTCTACTATTCATCTTCTTCTCCATTTTATGTCACGATTCTGACTTGAGCGTCGGAGTATTTGCATCAGCGACCCCCTCCCTGATTTTAGTTCTAACGTTTTCGTTTGCTCTCTTTGTGGTGTGCGCAGAGAGGATTGCTAGACGCCATCTTTATCCAGCTCAAAGTCTTCTCCCAGTCAACAACAAAGTCATTTACCCAGCACATCATCTTCTCCAATTTCAGATAGGATCATACGTCTGTTAAGAAGGTCAATAGTCATATTGAGATGAGTTAAAGACAAGATATGTTAACGAGACCACCTCCACCATTCGGCTCGACTGACTCGAGACGAGTAGCTTTGCTATTTGACTCGATCATGCCCATCATTCTTGCTCAACCACCTATGCACGAATGACGGCCTCGAGCCTTTAAGCTCAACCACCTCTACATGGATGACGTCATGACGATAGCCGTAAGACGAGAGGCGCCGTCATTTGGCTCGGCTGACCTAAGACGAGCAGCTCCGCCATTCAACTTGGCCATGCTCATCCTTCTAGCTCAACCACCTATGCACAGATGACAGCCTTGAGACGAGTGTTTCGCCATTCAGCTCGGCCAGACTCATCCTTCTAGCTCAACCACCTCTATACGGACGATGATGGCCTTGAGACGAGAGGCTCCGTCATTCGGCTCAATTGACCTGAGACAAACAGCTCTGCCATTCGGCTTGGCCATACTCATCCTTCCAACTCAACCACCTCTACCCGGACAATGGCCTCGAGATGAGAGGCTCCACCATTCGGTTTGGTTGACCCGAGACAAGCAGCTCCTTCATTCGGCTCATCCAAACTCATCCTTCCATCTCAACCACTTCTACACAGACGATGATGACTCTGAGATGAGAGGCTCCGCCAATCGACTCGTTTGACCAGAAATGGGAAGCTCATTTATTCAGCTCAGCCAGACCCATCCTTCCAATTCAACCACCTCCACACAGACGACAATGGCCCCAAGATGAGAAGCCTCACGAATCCGACACCACCTATTTGTCTGGCTCAGCTCTGTTGATCCGACGTCTCTCCCTTCGGCCCAACTACCCTAGCTAATTAATAATGCATGAGACAACACTTGGGCTAGCTTAGCATGTAGGATAATATGTGGGCTGACATAGCACGTGGAACAACATGGTCACCATAGTGTGAGACAACATAATCTAGCACGATCCTCTATAGTACAAAACGTGGATGATATGACCCCTGGGGACGACGACATGACACTTTCTCTACCAGTATATGATTTCCCACTAATGAGAAGAGAAGAACCATATATTCCTACTGCCAAAGTGATATACAAAAGGAGCCCACTCCCGAAGGCAAAGGTACATGCACACTTATGCACAAACCACCAGCATTTTCTCATTTTACTATCTTCTTCACTATCTCCTTTGCTGGAAACTATCAAGTGGTTGAGTCAGGACATCTCTTACCTCCATTATAACTCTCTCTCTCTCTCTCTCTCGCTTCACAGGCGCTCCTGAGGATCCAACTCTCCCTTGGTGGTCGACGACTTCATCAATGTAGAAGATAGTTGTCCGATGATTAATTTATTCGTCAACGATCTCAAGTCGGAACATAGAAAAACTTATTAGCTAATGTGACTTACAAAATTGTTGCCTCCAATCAATGATCGAGAACATGACTAGGTTGACTCAAGAGGTGCAACAAATAGCTTTATTTTGGCGGTCGCATGAGAAACATGACCTTTTCAAAGGTTTTTTGTTGGTAATTCATAGCTTTACGGACACATGATAAGCAGATTCTTCCTCACACAATGATTAATCCAATAACATACGTATTCTCTTCATTTAAACAACTATAACGACACTGTTTCATGTCATCAATTCACATTTATAAATTGAAATAATGAGAGGCAAAAACACTACCATACCTAAAGTTTGATTGGTCGGGCCAGTTCCCAATTAGAATTTTTTAAAAAATAATGTTATCTGTTTTTCATTTAGAATTTTATAATAATAATAATAATAATAATCATAAACAAAAGGATTTGGATGGGAGGACGTTAATAAATAAAAGTTGGCCTGTGGCATTTTTTGTCTTGTCCAATATTGATTGATGGAATATTTGAGCTTCTTTCAAATATTCTTTTTACAACTTTTATTATTATTATTATTATTATTATTATTATTATAAAAAGGACACGCCGACGTCGCCGTCCTACTTCCGGCAACAAAAAGATGACCACACCTTTATTATCAAATAATTCCACAATTATTTTTCTATTCCCATAATTTTCTTTCCTTAATTCTTGAATTAACTAAAACATAACGTTAAGGTCGAGTTTAAGTTGGAAATATTACAGAAAAATAAAGATGTGAAATATCTTAAACTTGGTCGGCTTCAAATGAGTTTTTTTTTAAATTTATATTATAATTATAATTTCTTAACAATTATTGGATGGGAAAGCAAAACTCCATTATTAACATCTTTTATACCTCTCCCTCGGCATTATAATTTAGGCCTTTAATTTTATCATCCAACTAGGTAGTCGACTCATTATTGGATTCGATCCGATATTAACCCAAGTCATAGGTTGTGAAATGGTATAGTTAAGATTATCAATCAGAGGGGTGATTTTCAACTACGAGGAATAATTTTAAAAATTTTAAACATTCGTGCAGGTTGATTTCACAATCTAAAAATCTAAAATTTGAATTTAAAGAACCGAAAACTAAACTTAAATTAGAAAATTTAGACCTTAACCATTTGTTCTGGTTGAAACAATCTTAATCATTAGTTTTAATTGAAACAACAATCTGTCAATCCCAAAATTTCTCTACGACTCAAAATTGAAGAATCATGTATGATTTCGCTTCTTCATAATATTTAGTTTTTCTATATACGAGACTTTTATTCTGATCTAAATAAATAAAATTTATACTTTATCATACTCCTTCAAATAATGAAATATGAACGAAGAAATGACTAACTTACTTTGTTGTTGTGGGTGGACAAAGGAGAAAAAATGCTGCTTTGTAAAAGGATGCTCGTTGGAAAAAATAAAAGGAAGACAATTACTTTTGAGAAAAATAAAGAGGAAGAACCAAAAGAGGAGAGTTTTATCTTCTTTGATAGCTACCTGAACTAGTTTCGGTGAGCTCGATAGACATAAAGAGAGCAAGACATGACAAAACATGGTTCATACGGTGATGAGTATGGGCCCCCCAAAAGTAGGTCAAAGCAGTGAAGACCGACTGACGTGGAGGTCAAGGTCAAAGTTACAGGGCCGGACGGATCACAAGACCGCAGAGTGCGGATCAGACGAAGTTGGCTGAGCGGACCATCGGAGTAGGTCGGACGTAAAAGGCCGACTAGACCATTCGAATGATAGCCCTTCTCAACTTGTAGCTGAGGTTACGAGTCGAATGCTAAGTTACCCGGACCACCGTCCTAGTCGATCGAACCTCATGTCTGATCGGACGCAATACACCTCTCCGATAACAGTAAGGTCGATTGAAGAACATGCCGATAGTTCCATTTAGTATGGTCGAGCGACATCTGATTGGCTTATAACAGGACCCACATACATATCTCACGGTACTCTTTTGGAAGTCTGTGCCGCCAATAGCAGAGAATGTCTAGCAAACAAATAGTACTTTAGAAGCTTCTAGTCTATCATATCAGAGATTTGTGTGCTCGCTTAAGGAAAGGTATCAGGTAATGATAATAATGGAAATAATCTCTAATTGATTTCAATCAATTGAGATTTATTATATTTGACACACAATCAAGATCGACATGAATCAAATAGTAAAAATAATATTTTCAAGTCTGTTCTATTACTATGTTTATAATTATTATGATTGTATGCCTTATTTAATCTTTCCATTATTGTTTTGGACCATTTGTATAAATAAGTCTATTGCCTTTAGTAATAAGATTATCAAAAAGCTTTATATTATTTCTTTCCTCTACTTATTGATTTCTACATGATATCAGAGCCATGATCCCTTCCTTTTCTTTATCTTCCCTCAAAATTTAGCTTCTTCCTTCTTTAATTCGTCTTTCAGCACCTCAATTCTAGCGCCAAATTTCTATAGCATTAGTTAACAACAACGTGAACATCTTGGAGTACAACAGTAACTTGGAGCAACCCAAAGATCAACGTGCTCCATCAACATCTTGCAGTCTCATCGCCAATGTTCTTTCTTACTAGTATTGTGGGGCAACCTCAGGAACTTAGACAACTACAGTAATAATTTTTTCCCTCTACTAGTTCGGTTTTCTACTTTGTTTTTTTTTCTCCTCCACCTCCATTTGGTAAAAAAAAACCGAGACAGAAAAAAAAACAGAGAAAAAAACCGAGACAGAAAAAAAAAACAAAGAAAAAAAAACGAGAAAAAAAAGCAAAGGAAAAAAACGTAAAAAAAAAATCGAGAGAAAAAAAATAAAAGGAGAGAAAAAAAATGTCCTTTCTCGAGTCTATTGAAATCTCTTCATCATCACAAAATATCTCTTTTTCAATTCCTATAGTTCAATTCCTTCTTTCTCCGTTAAACTTGATCATGATAATTATTTACTATAGACTTGTCTTTTCCTTAGACGCTTTGGAGAACATGTATACGCTTTGAGATGCATGCACATACGTTACAGTGACACTATAAAAGGGGGTCTCCATCAATAGACGGAGGTATGCGATATTACATAGTTGAGCATGCTCTAAGCTACTGTTGATTTCTACTATTCTTCTCCACTGAACCGAAGACTGACTTGAGTATTGGAGGGCCAACTCCGAGGACCCCTTTCTTGGCCCGGCACTAACACTCTTGGTTTTGTAGGATAGCGAGGAGTCTTTTTCAAATCAACCGTAGAGCCACGTTCCCATCTAACCGTTTTTTCAGCTTTTGGACAAGATCAATAGTCATTCTTGCGGTGCCAACATACCCCAATAACACATGAGAAGAGGAAAAAGATATGAGGGTTAATGGCTACTCTTATTGCTGAAAGAAGGCAACAGTTGATGTTGCATTTCTTGATTGCCAGAGAAGATAAAGGAGGAAAATAAAGAACTCTTATGTTTGAGAAGAGGAGAGGAAAAACTATATGTTTACTACTATTGGAGAAGAAAATGAGAAAATAGGGAAGAAGAGGAAGAGAAAAATAAAAGAGACGGATGAACAAAGGTACGACGGTGTCATAAGGCATGGCGAGACTGTGCATAGGGAGAAAAGGGAGAGAGAAAATGAAAGAAAATGTTTCATAAGAAATATCCTAATTCATTTTAAATCGATCGAACTCATTTAAACCTAAAACTTGATTCGACCATAATTTGACCAAATTAGCTTAAATCAATCCCGATTTAAAATAATATAATCCTTATCTATGTATCTACTCATTGGATTTATTTCGAATCAGATTCAATTTTAATTTAGCAACCTCATTCATATTCTACAATTTAGTTCATCCATTTATTATTATATATTTTATTTTTAAAACTCAATACTAAGCATTCCAAATCACAATATTTCTTGTAAAAATTGTACCAATGGATAGCTTAGGTCGTTGACTTTCCAAATATACGATCAATTTTAATTTTCTGATGACGAACGACGATGAATAGACCGGTCAAAGTGAATGGGAGGGCTTTCTAGGATTTTTTTTTGATGTCAAAGGGTGCAATTGCACCCCTCCTTCTCACATGGCTATGCCACTTGTATGTGTCGCAAAGAGATGGGCAACCACCTTGCCAAGAAAGTGTGGTTGAATGACAAATGACCTTCTGTGTTATTTCCATGACTCAAATCTTGACGTCTAGATTATATGATAACAACTTTATTATTATACCAACGCTTCCTTTCTTTTGTATGAATTGTCGAAATTGAGACGATTAACTCGTGAGGTAACTCTAATTCGACAAGTATAATTCTACAAGTCATGAAGGATGAAGGATTGGAATAGCGATAGAGGGGGATGAATATCGCTTGTTTAAAAATCTTTTCCTTTTCGCAACAACAAATCAAAGTATAGCAGTGGAAAATAAGATAGCAAAAGAAAGACGTAGTTGATTACTTGGTTCGGAGCCAATGTCGACTCCTACTCCAAGACGCGTGATCCTTGATTGTACAGTTGAGTAATCCACTAAAATTCCTCTTTCCGAAACCTTCAAAAAAAAAATGTAATTCATACAATGAGGAAGGACGATAGTAACCGCTACTATCTTCTTATAATAACAATGATGAAGGTTAAAATATAAATATATTGACAAAAGAATAAAAGATGTAGATCGTCAGAGACTTTTCAATGTCGTAGCTTGCATACGAAGTTGAATCGTAGTTGAGCAGTAGTAATACGAATGACAAGTGGAGAGTGGATCAGTAAAAGTTGTTTTGGCTCAGACCTTGAGTTGTTCTTTTATAAGATGCGTTTGGTCGACTCATCCTTTCAGTTGACCGATCTTCCTATCAGTTGATTGATCACACATAATTCCTTCTTTGTTGAGATCCGATCTTCGCGTTATTAATAACATTTATTATTCGGTTGATCAATCAACTTGATTCATTTTTCACTGAGATTTGATCTTTTTTGTCATTCATGCCTTTAAATGTCCGATTGACCGATCCACCTTACTTTCAAATTTTGTTCCGCACAATCTGAATCTTACTAGATTGGTTTGGTCGACTGAACCTCCTGTTCGGTCGTCTGATCCCTTCGACTTCTGCAAAATAGAGTTAATTAGTTTCACAGTATAAAAAATATGTCTACAACATAAAGTTAGCATAATAGTATAATACTGCATGAGTAAGAAAAGATAGTAAGACCTGTCTTGATCTCAACTTGGAAACCTCCCGATTTCTTCAATTGGACCAGCGACCTAGGGTTTGCGCCTTCCCTGGACACAACCTCTCCGTCGCTTCACTCCAGTTGCTTACCTCAACCTACCTATTAAACATTTGGTCCTTCAGACTTATTTAGACTTTCTCTGCTCAGTGTCTGATCACCTGATCTACTAAGACTTTTCTTGCAATACTAAATTAGCCAACAACAATAAAAGTAATGCAAAATACTATGGTAAAACTAAACTTAGGTTTACCAAGATCCGTTGGTCTGTCGACTGGAAACCTTTCGATCAATATTGCTTGGAGTTTACTCCTTCAAGACTTCTTGTTATCTAAGGTTACCTCTCCTAGATTTTTCTTCACCTGCCTTCACTCACTAAGACCTAGGGTTACCTCCCCCTAGGGTTTCACCACTTCATTTCACTCACCAAGACCTAGGGTTACCTCCCCCTAGGGTTTTCACCACCTGGCTTTACTCACCAGGACTCAACATCAGATTAGCCCGCCAAAGATTTGATATCGGGTCCTCTAGATCTACCGAATCTTCCTACTTGGTTGACACGATCTGTAGATATTTTCCTTGCCTAGCCGTGATTAGGACTTCCCTTACCTAACTATAGTTAGGACTTCTCTTGTCTAACCGCAGTTAGGACTAATCACTCGGTAGACTTCTCACCCTTGCTAGTCATCCAGTTAACCTTGACCTGACTATACTCTAATAAATATATTGTCAAACAAATATCAAAATCCTAGAAGTTGATTGCACCAACAAATCCTACACCCTTGCGTCCCTTCCGATGTACAATTACCCGATAAACACACACTTACGTTCTTCCTCCTTAAATTCCTTTAGGTATAACACAAACATCTCAAGGCTTAAAAGAATTCCTCATTCAAATTTAGGTTAACAAGATTTTTTTTATAACCAAGATGTTCAGTTCTTAGGCGACTAATCCAGCACCACGAAAATTTTCCACCGATCCCTACAGTAAATTACAAAAATATCGTAGTAAGCCATCGATAGTGGACCCCCGCAGTCTTCACCGTCCCTATAAGATCGTTCAATGCTGAATTAGTACTTCATTCCTGAAGACAAACTCATTGGTTTTTTCTACCTATGGGTATTTTTGTTAGTGCAATTAACACCAATGATCAAACTTAGGTTTTGATGAATGACAAAAGAATTAAAGTTAGATGTTGTGTTATTTAGGGGATGTTTGGTTGATCGGTTTGGGAATGAGGGAATGGAATAATAGTAAAAAATAGTGTTTGGATTGTGGGTTTGGGAATGACATTTTGGGAATGATTACTAGATTTATGAGAATCAACCAAATCCATATAACTTTATGGGTTTCATTTTCATTCATATTCTCATTCCACCCTACTATCAAACCCATACCCATAGTGATTCCCATCATTTAACCAAACACCCCTTAACCTTGTTACCAAGTGTATAGAACTTGATGGGTCTGGAGGACCTGACACTAGGCTGAAATCCAATTGTTTATTGGACCTGATAGCTGGTAGGAAGCTCAGATAGGTTTGGAGGACTTGATATCTAGTAAGAAGTTCAATTAGATCTGCGAGACCTGACAGTTTGCCAAAGTTCAGTTTGGTCTACGGACCTGACAACTAGCAGGAAGACTCGGTGGATCAAAAAAGAGTCAAGTGATTCTATATGATAAGCAAGATAAGCCATTGAAGCAGAGTGATCCAATGAGAACGAGTCCCAGTTAGGGACTTTAGACGTTGGATCAACTTAGATTCATTTTGAAAGTCTAAGCTGAGATCATGACTAGATCCTAGTCTTGAGAAAATATGATCTAATTAATAATTTTATTAAATTGTGCTAACTCTATTTTACAGGTTAAATATCTTTCTGTTAGACTAACGGATTTTTGCAGAAGTAAAAACAAAGTAAAGCATCGGATGAACAATGTCTGAGACGCCTCGAAAGTGCCTCGGAGTTGCATTGAGGTGCCTTGGATCTAGAGGAGGCACCCTCACGTAAATGAACTTTGAGGATAAAGTTCTCACAGTGGGGAGGCACCCTAGAGTGCACTGGAGGCATCTCGGAGCTGCCTTAGAGTTGCACGGAGGCACCTCCGTAGTCCACGTAACTTATCACGACCGAAGCTTAAGGGATCAGATTTACATCTGGAGATACCTCAGATGAAGTTAGAGGCGCCCTCAACGCTCTTTAAAAGCACTGTTTCACCAGAATTCAAGAAACAACTTCCATATGAGCTACTACGACCGTTCTGTTGCTACGTCTTCACACTGCTATTGCTCTATCCGACCACTGCAAGTAGAACAACATCAACACATGGGATCTCAACTTCGATAATCACGTGTTTATAACTTTACATTACTATCATTTACATTATTACTAAGGCAATATAATTTGTTACATTGTTCTTCATTCTTGTATTCAATTTACCCTTTCAACGATTCTGAAAGGGATTTTTAGTGGATTGTCCATCGATATGATCTAGAAATCATAAGTCTTGAAATAAAAATTGACAAAAACTCCGAACCAAATAAAAAATACCTATAACCCTTTTTACTTGTTCGTTTATTTTTTTCACTGCACACTCATATCCCCCAAACATGTGCACCGATCCTATAATTTCTGTCCAAGACCCTCCGGGCCAAGTTTTTTTTATTAAATTCAACGTCAATCCCGTAACACTCTCTTTAACTCCGCTACGTCTTAACAGCTACTAATATCCGTGGGGCTGAAAAAGATCTTTACAGGCCTATATAAAACAGGCATTTTACCATCTACAAATCAATATCAAAACATCAAAAATGAATAAAAATAAACAAGTAATAAATTATCTGAATACGACGTATTTATTTTAGAAAAGCATTTAAAATTCCTTCAAAATTGCCCATCAAAGTAAGGAGAAAGCAAACCTTCTTTCTCTGAAACCTTTCAATATCTATATGGATCATCAAAGTTCTGTTTTCCACTTTCATCTTAACAAAAAGACAAGTAAAATCCCTTGCAAAGGGTAAAAAAGCACAGCAGAAGAACATGCCTGCACGATCACCTCCAGCTCTTTTCATATGCACTCCATGTGCTTGATTTCGTCTGCTTGTACATGATCTTTCTGCTCCAAGTTAACTACGTTCCAGCTTTCTAATGTCATCTATCTGTGACTTGGTATGAGATTTTGGAACCTACCTATCTTTATCTAAATGGACAGTGATACATAGCTACAACTGTTTGAGTAGCAGATTAAAGGAAGGAAGGAAGGAAGGTATCAGTTTAGGTTTAGGGTAAGACAGAGGAAGGCCTTCCTTGTAAACTTTAATCTCTATGAACTGAAATGGAGAAGAAAAGGGGGAAAGAAACTTTGGACCACTTTTCTTGTGTTCTTTTATCCACATCCTTCTGCTTTACTAGCTAGATCTTACCTGCAAGTAAGAGTAACAAACTTCACATCTTAATCAGTATTCGATTTTGATCAGTGGAGGTGGGGATTCTTACATTGATAGGACTAGTGTTTCAAATTCACATTCCAATTGCTCCAAAGCCGGAGGAGAACCTGCGTGAATTACGGTGAGGTTAGCGCGATGAAGAATTGGTAAGCCGACAGTATCAGTGCTTTAAATTACGTTGGCATTTTGAAGCAGGGATCGAAGGATGGCATGTCTAGATGGGTGTTGTTGAAGCTGTTTCCGCCATTGTTGGCAGTGCAGGAAGCTATTAGATCGTCTTCGCTCGTGGAGAATAAATCAAGCGCGAAGGAAGACGACTTTTTGGTGGGCGAAGCAAAGGGGCTATCAGGCAAATTGTGCTTTGTGCTGCAACCAAGTCACAATGTGAGATCGATCATTGTGGTAGAAAACAAAAAGAGATCAATCAAATTCTTGCAGAATTAAAATGTGGCATTGACCTTGGTTGGACATCACTGTCTTCATTGTTGTTAACATCAGCAACAGGTTTATCCTTATCCTCCTTCAATGAGATATGGGAACTATTTATCTTGCTCTTATCTGATGCCATGAGACAAAACAGGAGTTAATTCTTGGATCTCAATCACCAGAATGGATAGAAGATTGATTGATTGAATGAATGAATGAACAATAGTTCTGAGTTATCCGGGCACCTGTTGGCGACTCGTCCGGGCTGCTGCTACTGCTGCTGCCGCCGCCGCCGCCATTGCAGCTAATATCCAAAGGATTCACTGAAGGGTTGGGTGTGAAGGTGGGGGAGTTGGTGGAGGCAATGGCCGCGGAGGAAAGGGTTCTGTTCTTGAGGTCGAGGAGTTGCAGGCCCATGAATCGCCTGCCTTGCAGCTCAATCGCCCGTTGGAGCTCAGCTGCTTGCTGTTGCTCCTCTAGCTTTCTCCTCAGCAGCAGCTCTTGGCAGCTGCTGTTGTACAGCATCCTTGTTCCTGATGTGCCAAGCATGAATTCAATGAAAAACCTGAAACAGAGGAAGACGCGGCAAAGGGATCTTACCAACTTGATGAAGGTCATAAGCTTCTCTAGCGTCCAGGGAAGTAGGAGTCGTACAGCCATAGAAATCGCCCCTCTCACAGAGCTGCTGCTTCCTGTAGCATTCAAATGAGGAACAACGTAGTTTGAGATGGAGATGAGGGTAGAGGAGCACCGGAACCGAGCATGATCTTGTAGGGAAGAGGATGGAGGAGTACCTGAACTTGTCGGGGACCTTTCCTTTCTCCTTGTAAGGCTTGACAAGCACCCGGGAATCGCACACAAAGTGCGGGTTCCCTTTTGCCAAGATCAGCTTCACGGTCTCCGGGTAGAGGAAGGTCACAAAGCCAAACATCCTCTTCTGCTGATAGGGAATTCGAACATCCTGCACCGGTCCATAGATACTGCAAAACCCAGGGAATGATTATCTTTGGGAAAAGATTGGATTTTTTTTTTTAAGCAGCTGAAGCAAAGATGAGTTTATCCGGTTATCGTGTTTTTGATCAGATGTTCTTACCAACCTGAAGTAATTGGAGACGTCCTCTTCGCTGAAGGTGCTGTCGGCAGGGAAGGTCAAGTAGATTTGCCTCGAGCTTGGATTCGCCAACAGATCGCTTCTTGATCTGCTCAGGAACTTGTGGGCCTCGTCGGCTCCCAGCATCAGCGCCGCCGCGGCCGCCCTGCAGGAATTTGAGACGCTGTAGCATAGATTTGGAGAAGGGTACAAGTGTCTTGATGCGGAAAGGAGGTACCTTTGGCTCTCATTTTGCTGCTGTTGGAGCAGGAAGTTGAGGGATTTAGTGGACGGCGATAACGGCGACGGCCGGTCGGAGCCTGCTGGTGAAAAGGGGATCGCGGAGGCCATGAGCTGCGAAGAGCCGCCGATCCTCTGGCTGTTTGACCTCAGTAGCAGCTCCTGGCACTGCTGCTCCACCGCCGCCGCAGTGTCCATCTTGGCGGCGATCGTCGCCGCAGCCTCCTCGGGGAGCCCGTGGAGGAACCGACAGGAGTCGCCGTTCTTGCAGTAGCCTCTCGCGAAGTAGAGGCACGGCTCCCAGCCGAGGCCACCGACGGTGTCTCCAAGTCGAAGATCGGCGGCGGCGGAGGCGCTTCGGCGGTGGTGGTAGCCGTTAACCCCCCATCCCGCCCCGTAGGAAAACGCTGCTGGGTCGCCGCTCCGAGTAGGGCCCCGGCAGTCGACGCCATCGCGGAAGGAGAGTTGGTCGGGGAGGTGGAACTCATCTGCAAGATCGCCGCCCCCGTAGAAGGGCGGCGCGTTGACATTCTTAGCCCCAACGAGCTCCTCCGGGCTCAGGAGCTCGTCCAAGGAGCTGCTGTTGGAGCGGGAGAAGGCGGCGGCGGCAGCGGCCGGCGCGTGCCAAGAGGGGGAGAGCAGGCGGGAGGCGGAGTTCTGGCGGAGCAGGAAGGAGGAAGGCGAGACAGCGGAAGCGGCGGCAAGGCCAAGCTCCTTCCTGGCTTTGGTGACCAAGGCATAAAGGTGCGCCTCCGGCCCAAACGCAAGCCGGATGATATCCTTCTCCCCGTTCTCCTGCAACAGGAGGAAGCCCATGATCTTGTGAGCGTTCTCCGGATCCAAGCTCTGCAACCTTGCAAACACCGTCCTGGTCGCCTCGTAGGAGTCCATGATCGGAGTGCACCCTCGCCTTCAAAGCTCCCTCCTTTATAGCACCAACAGCACCTCCACCAACTAATCGAAGGACACTCGAGCAGAAGCTGCTAACAGTACTAGCAACTGATCACTGATTCCATTCTCAACGACGAAAGCGAGCTCCTCCCCTGCAACGCCACCGCAACTGAACTCCGATCACGCAACGGAAGGAAGGACCTTGGATCGGCTCAAATAGGCCAGCTTCCCTATCTCAATCCGCCTTCACGCCCTCCTCCTCTCTGCTGCCGAAGCCGAGAAATCATAGAATGGCGCTCCAACCTGGTCAAAGACGGCCCATTTACCCTGCTTCTCCTCTCTTTCGCTTGTCCCTCTTTCTGGTCCTTTAATTGTCCTTTTCTGTCCACTGTCACTGAGACGGCCGCGTACTGTTCTGAAATAACATCACATGCGAGCAGCAGCAGCAGCAAGTTATTTTTTACACCATCACACAACACGCCATTACAGACAACAAGACGAAGCAGGCAGCTTATTTATTAGTTTAGTTTAGATGCTGATCGCCTATTACAAACCGAAGTCTTGATTAATTCGATTAATTCAGTTAATTTAATATTAATTTTATATAAATTTTTTTATTATTATTTTAAAATTTTTTAATTAATTTGATGTTAATTGAAATAATTAATTCAATTAATTCAATTTTAATAAAATTTTGATTTAATTTATGAATCGAATTAATTGAATTTTGACATGCTCTCTACCTCTTTTTTACGAGCAGGTCAGAGAGTGGGGCAGGCGCGGACTGTTCATCGCATATCAGCGCTAGGGACGCTCACATGGGCGTCGGGGTGCGTGCTCTCGCTCTGCTTCTGCGGCCTTCACCGATCTGAAATCTTTACCGTGGACCATCATGACAAAGGGGCATGATGAGCCATTCGAGTCGTTGCTAACTTGCTATTTCGATCCGATCGACAGGAATTGGCGCCCAAGTAGGCGGGTGATTAGATTCTCGTATAATTTACTGATGATCATGACAACCTGCCAATAAAAGAGACGCCCCTTCGCGCCTCAAATCTATGAATAGATGGATGTATAATTCGTTCGACGTTATCTGTTATCCGCTGCTAATTGTGTTGGGAGTGGAGTTATGGATAAGGGAAGGGGAATTAGGAAGTGTGTATTGTGCAGTATAAGGGCGATGGTTTATAAGGGTTGAGAGATACGTGAGGAGGCAGGCACCACTCTTTAATTGCAGGAATTGGCACCTACCTCTTGTGGTGGCGATGGGTGATGCGGACAGGGAAACCAATGGAAAACCAGCCGCTTTTGGAGACCGGAGAGGAGCTTCTCGTGCCACTGAAGAGCATTTCTGCCACACTCGGAGACCACAAATGTCTCTGTCCGAACACGCACCATCTTCCACTCTCTGTGTTCCCACTTTGCGTCCAATAGGAGTCAGCAAATGCCCAAATCAGTCGAGGCAACGAAGAATTCAAATTCGGACTGTGTTTGAAAATGAACAACTTAATCAAATCCATGTTGATCGATTGAAGTATTTCTTACTGTGCCGTCCGTACCTCCATGTGAGGTCACAGAGCTGTCTTTTCGGGGCTGTGCGATGGTTAAAATATAGGGTGTTACCACATGAGATCTTGGGATCGAAATTTGATGTGATCGAACATAACCTCCCTCATGTCTTGATCATTTGCACTAATGGCTAGTAGTCACCCGTGATTTACCTCCTCCGTGTTGGCCTATGGACAGATTGGCGGGGGTGCTGGAGGTGAGCGAATCACCTTTTTGCCACATGTGAGGCCACAAAGCTAATGCCTGCTGCAGACAAAGGCCTGTGAGAAAATTTACATACAGTCCCCATTGATAAACACAATTTTACATGCACTCTCCATTGAAAATTTTTTTGCTTTTCACTCTCTAGTTTAATATACTTACCTAATTGCTCTTGATATTTTAAATATAAAAAGTCTAAAAATGAGTATAAATCTTCTTAAATTTAGTACATTAAACTAGAATCTAGTATATTTTCTATCAAATTGAGTACGATTTTTTTTCCACCTCAATTGGATAGAAAATATACTAGATTTTCTTTAAATGATACTCAATTGAATGGAAAATATACTAGATTTTCTTTAAATGGTACCCAATTGAATGGAAAATATACTAGATTTTTTTTAAATGATACTCAATTGGATGAAAAATATACTAGATTTTTTTTCAAATGGTACTGAATTTAGGAGAAATTATATTAAATAGGAAAAAAGTCATACTCAATTTAATAGAAAATATACTCGATTCTAGTTTAAAATGTTGAATTTAATAGGAATTATACTCATTTTTAGACTATTTATACCTAAAAAATATGAAGAACAATTTAAATAGAAAATATACTCGAATATACTAGATTTTCTTTAAATGATACTTAATTGGATAGAAAATATATTAGATTTTCTTTGAATGATATTTAATTGGATAGAAAATATACTAGATTTTCTTTTTACATGGTGTTGAATTTAAGAAAAATTATATTAAAACGGGGAAAAATATACTCAATTTAATAGAAAATATATTCGATTCTAATGTAAAGTGTTAAATTTAAGAGGAATTATATTCACTTTTGGACCTTTTATACCTAAAAAAATCTGAGGGATAATTATGTCACAATATTTGCATGAGGAAGTTGAAACAAATAAAATTTTACATGTAGGGAGTGGAAATAATTTTTTTTATGAGTAAGAATTGTAGATAAAATTTAAGTTGTGATTGAAATTTTTTTTCTACTTTACTCAATACCCATTCAGAATCATAGAAAAATGAATGAATAGCAAGATAATACCAAAAAAAAAAAAAACAGTCTTGCAGTCAAAATGTCTGAATGATTGGATTCTCTCCCTCATTCCCGCTTTAAATGACTTTTTACTACTGGCTTTACTAGCTTCATTCCCAATCCTGCTTTTCCTGTCCCTCCTCCCTTCATTTACTGATTGATACAGAAAAGCAAAAAAGTTAAACTGAGCAGTCTCAAAAGCCTTCTTTGCGACTTGCCCTCGGGCAATGACATGGAGTGGAGGGTCCGTCCGTGGTATTCTTTTCCTAGTGGGAATTTCATTATTAACCAAGGCAGTGGACTTCAACAGTGTGCCTCATGCTGCTCCAAAATGTTATGATTTAACTGCAACTCCAGGCCCACCAAAGCCAAAGCCAAAGCCAAAGCCAACGCCATTGATCAGATTTCCATGTGACAATGTCAGTGCCTGTCCTGTACAGTAATCAAACAGCAGTGAATTATGAACAAAGGCTCAGCTGTAGTGATTCCGAGGAGCAAGCAGTTCGTGTAGTGAAACATCCAACTGTAAAATGGGAGGGGGAGAGCAAAGGGAACCTCCCCATGTGGGGATCAGCTGGTGTGCAGGACAAAACCGGCCAGTTTCCACAAAAGATGTGCCATGAAGCTGTCACTGTTTGAATACAACTGATTATCCTGCTTGTGATGGCTTCCAGATGGACATGACATTGCAACTAGACTCCTGTCTCCCTGAGTTTCTCCAAAGTGTTCATTTTACATGGAGAAAGAAGCTTTCTCCTTCATCATCCCTCTCTTATTTTAAAAATTGGAGCAGAATCATAGCAATGGGGCCAATTAGTCAGTGCTTATGTGATGTCAATGGCCAATTAGCTATTAATTATGCAACCAATAGCTAACATCTATGATTAGTGCGAGCTAGCAAACAAATGGTTTTTCCATAATATTAATTTAAGCTGATGATTCCATCTGCACTGAGGCAGTCGCTTTCGGAAGTGAAATAGCCTGTCCTGATGCCTGCAGATTGCCTCCATTAATGGAGGATTGCCAGATGCTAACAAGAAATTAACTTGGTGATGGTTTAGACAGAGGAAGGACCCCCAGATCCACGAAGACACACACACTCGAGTGTTGCACTACTACTGCCTTGCTTTTCAACCACGTTAGGCGAGGAAAAACAAAGGCAAAGAAGGGCGTTTCACTGTCATCTGCAGAATGCAGTGATCATATTTGCTTAGAGGGATTGGGATTGGGATTGGACTGTTACCCACCAAAGAAGCCGAGCAGCTAGCTAGGTGTTGGTTGGAGAGTCGTTTTCGGTATGCATGGACGGCACTTACTGGATTCTTTTGGCAGAAAAAATTGACAGGAAAAGGACTGCAATGGAATCCAATCATTTTGGAGGGTCATTTCATGCCCATCCTTGCTGTCAGGCATCCACTGAGTAAAACTTTCCTACAGACACGTTACATATAGAAATAATTCATCTCTCTTTGATTGCAGCAGCAACTTGAAGCCCCATGCATCTTGTCTAAACCCACTATATTTTCCTGAGAAGGCTAAGCATGCGATTTAATTAAACAGAAACAACAGTGTTCAGCAGCTATGCTAGATTTGCAGACCACTTGCAATCCTGAAGAACTACATCAACGTAAGCAGCTGTGCTAGATTTGCAGAGCACTTGCAATCCTGAAGAACTACGTCAACGTAATCTGTAGCAGAAAAAACAGTGTTCAACAGCTACGGCAGAAAAACCTCTGGTGAAAAGTAAGCAGTCCTTATGTGAGAATGAAAGCCACAACCTCAGATGAAGAGTTCACGAACAGATTCATGAAAATGTGGAGCAAAACTCTGTAATTCATAAAGCAGAAACTCCTGTAGCAGATGTTCTCTCAGTCATTGCAGTATTCAACAGCTGCGGCAGAAAAATCTTTGGTGAAAAATAGTATCAGTGAAGAGCAAATTTTGATGGAAATTATCAAAGATCAAACATTCATACTCTGTCATAACCAAATTTAAGCATGCATCATAATGCAATTGCTATCAGGAGTTTATAATCCTGCCTGTTAAAAACATGAGAAAAGAACAATTCTGAAGACTATAGTTAGTGTGTTGATTCTAAATACAAGAATATAAAGAGTAAAATGTATGGAAAACAAAAGGATGTTTTTTGCTTCTTCTTAGGTGATGATAAAATGCGTGAGAGTTTCAAAGCTTTAACTATATATCGAAGCATTTGCAATTATCCAAAAACTTTCTCAAAGTGATAGAAGATGAGGGATCTGACTGATTGCGCCTTCATAGATTTCGTTGCCTGGTGAATTAAAGAAGGCAGGTTTGGGAGTTTCCGAGTGAGTATGGCGGAGGGAAGGGAGATGCCATATGAAGTGATCGCTAGCCTCCGCGCCGGCGACCGGAGCTCCTCGGCGTCGATGAGGCGAACAGTTGAATACGGCCAAGATTCAATTCCAATGGTATTGAATACGGCGACGTCATTGACACGCCGGCCGCCGCGGCCTCTGCTTCTTATCGTCGACGATGCCCATATTTAGCATTTGAGTCAACGCTAAGAAATGGTTGACTTCCATCTGCCAGTCAAGCTGCGTCATCCCAACCCGTCGAACGCATACTTGAAGACCGCGTCTATGCGACCCCTTCAACCGTCGGACTAACTCGAACTCGTGAACTCTCCTCCATACAATTTCTGAACTCCCCAAAACGATACCTAGCTTTTGTGGGTCCCGCGATGCTCGTGGGTCACCGTTCAGTGAGTACGCGACGCACGAGCGTGACAGCTAAGTGGAGAAGGTAGTCGATACCCGATCGGTACCCAACTAGTCGCGTGGTGCCATGTCATAGTTTATGGACACGTGTCTTATGGTAATTGGATAGATAAAATGACATGGAAATTTTGACTTGTAAGTAATTTGTTAAAGTGGTCGTGAGAGAGGGGAGAGGGCCATTGCGGACGGAGATCGATCTCGACCTCGTTGCCTTCGACCGTTTCTTCTCGATCGATCTCATTCCGTGGGATTAGCTGGATCCGTCCCAAGAGACGCCGTTGAAGGCTCCGGCGCCGACGCAGACGTCGTCGTCCAACGGCCTCATCCGGTGCCGCTCGCCGTCCGCACCGGAGCTCAGCCGCGTGCACTCCGAGATCCCGGACAAGATGAGGCGGGTGCGCCAGGGGAGCATCCCCGACATCATCCAGCGCTACAGAGGCATCGTCCTCGTCGTCGCGGTCCCTCTCTTCCTAGTATGTTTTATCCTATTCGTCGTGTCCAGCACTCCTGGGAGCATTTCCAGGAAGGCGATTCCCGGAGGGCTTGCGGGATCTAGGAGCTACGCTGTTATATTCGACGCGGGGAGTTCTGGGAGTAGGGTTCATGTCTTCTGCTTTGATAAAAATTTGGATCTACTGCATATAGAGAAAAAATTGGAACTGTTTGAACATGTAAGGGTTACAATTTTTCCTCCTTATTCTGTTCTTTACAATCTTGTTTGTGCTTGATATAATTTCTTCTAAATTAATTTCGTTAAGATTTGGTATATTGAAGGCCTCGGAGTTCAAATTTTGCATGAACGCATGAAGTTAAGAAACTTAAACATGTCAATTTTCTGATTGTAAAGATTTTATTGATGCTATTGTTGTTCATTGCGGGGAAACGATTGCATCAAATACTAAGAACACATCTTTAGCATCCTAGAACTAGATAGAAGATGACGAACTGCATGTATTTAAACCGAATACTATGCTAGGATACCATGTAAAAAATTTAGGTTAGGAGATTGTATTTGTTGCTATTGTTCACTAAATTGGAACTGCAACATCATACATATATGTAGGACACATTTATAACATCCTAGAAGTAGGTAGATGATGTGAGACCTCCAGCTGACACTGGTGGTAGAGATCAAACATCCCCCAGTATTATCTCTTCAAGGGCTCAAGACACTACTCAAGGTGATTCCGGGCAGCCCGTCCTCCTTCGACCTTCACTGTCTAACAAACCCGTGCCTAAATCCTCCATCTTATCCTCAAAGGCCGGAGATGTGGTCTCTAGCTGAGAAGCTACTGCTTCTCCTCATGCTCCTTCCAATGAAGGCATCACCTAATTAGCCATTATGGCATCTTGTGGCTCTGGTGAGGCTGACACATTTGGAGAAGATCCAACACCCATTCAATCCCCTATCTCCTCCTTCATTGATGCTATCTGCTACAGTGTCTTATTGCTACACCTTCCAATGGACACTTGACCATATTCCATTATGGCTCCTTCACAAGCAGATTTTGTCATCTGCTTTCCTTCAAGATGAACAGAGCTTCTTGCCTCCCTTCAAATGATGTTGTCGCCATTCCCTTCAAGAATGGGACACAGTCTTCTCCCTGAACCTCATCTTTGAGGACCTCTAGAAATCCTAAATTTTCCGTTATCAGAAGGAGATCCAATCTCTTCCCCATACCTCATCTTCAAGATCTTCCTGTAGGTTCTTCTGATGTGGTCACCACAAGCATGAACTTTATACTCTTTTTGTTGAGTAGTTCTTTCCTTGTGCTTCCATCCTCTCAGTGCATAATAAAAATATGAAAAGAGGATGCCTCATTCCTGACCAGTTCTAATGTCGATAATTCCTTCACTGAGGCAGAGACATAAAATGCTATCAAGTCGTCTAAAGTGATTTCACAGTGGTATAATGTACAGTTCGCCTTTAGCGAACAATAATATCATAGTACAAACTTCTATCCTTAATTCTATACATTTTAACTTCGAAGCTTAAATCTGAAATTTCTAATCAATTCAAACATAGAAACTGGTATTTTAAAGAATATCTAATTTTTATCTTTTTAGTGAGATAGAATTGCAAGTACAAACAATTTTCAATGTGTAAAATTTTTGGACTAATTACTTCTTTTTCTTTCACTTGCAGATAAAACCTGGATTGAGTGCTTATGCTAACGACCCTCAGCAGGCTGCAGATTCACTTATTCCTCTCTTGGAGAAAGCAGAGAGTGTTATCCCAGAAGGATTGAGACATAAAACGCCTGTCAGAGTTGGGGTAAATTGTATTTCTTTGTCCTATTGGTCCTATCAAGCTTGTGTTATGGATTGACATTTTCCTGCTGTGTTGTGATCCTAGTATGATATCCATGCAGGCGACAGCAGGTCTTAGAGCTCTTGGAGATGAAGCATCTGAACAAATTTTGCAAGCGGTAAAATTTCCTGCTTGTTCCTTGGCAACACGAATATTGAACAAATATTCCAACAGTTTGTTCCAATCAACTTGATTTATGTCTGCTAACTTTCTTCATAGCTTAATTAATCTTAACTTTTATGTGATGTCTTTTTGTTTGGGATCATTTACACAGGTTAGAGAGTTACTTCAACACAAGAGCTCATTAAAATTCCAGTCAGATGGGGTAACTGTTCTTGATGGAACCCAGGAAGGTGCTTATCAATGGGTATGTAGCACAAATTTCTTTAATTCTGATTGAAATTTATAATAGATATCGCTTTCTGTTACTGCTTATTGATTGTTGGATTTTAGTTATATAACTTTGTAATTAGCAACAAAATCAAGAAGCATTATCTCTTTTGAATAAAATTTTCCATGCTGATTTGGTTAACTCACTTGTATTCTTGGCTTAGTATCTTGTGAAATTAGCAAAATGTGGTTTACAGAGATTTAATTGACAATCTCGTTTGGTTTCACATAGGCCTTAGATACTAGTAAATTCCTTTTTTTTCTTTTATAACGCTAGCATTTCTATTGGGATTGCTAGTGTAGGCCATGATGGACATGTCAAAATGGATGGCAATTTAGCCACATTGCCCAAATTGTTTGAAAACCAAATCAATCCATGTCAAGATTATGTCTTTAACAAAAGAAGGTACAGGAACAAGTTTTTCAATTTTAGCTGATATAGCATTATATATTTGTACATGTTTGCTGATCCTAACTCCGCCCATGATGACCGGTCATGGCCGGTCCCAAGCCCGGATAAAGGAGGAGGGTTGCGTTAGGTTGCCAGCCAACGTCAAACTATGGCAAATATTTCATGAATGAATCCATTAAACATGTTTGCTGATCCTATTCTTTTATTAGATTCTTCTATTGTTTGAGGTACTTGCAGCATCAACTTTTAGTTGAAGTTGACTGATTGTAGTGTGCCTTGGAACTTTTATAATATTGTGGTACTACCTGCCATTTTTTATGCTTAGAGTGCTGGGCAACATTGAAGCAATACTACAGAAAACTAATGCCATTGAAATAACAGAGTATTAAAAAAAGATAAAATAGTAGCACCATATAGGAATAAATCAAGTATAGTTCCAATAAACTATAAAAATTATAAAAGTGTAAGAAAATAGGTTGAGGTGATATGCACATGTTCAAAGGAGACGAATACATTTTATAGTTGAAGATGTAAGAATAAAGAGACTTAAGAAAATTCAAGTTAATTTAATTGATCTGATATTTATAATAGTATTGTAGGTCTTGCATAGAGTTTTATGGAAAGATAGGATTCCCGTATTGACTCCAATAGTTGGAATTTACACAGGCCTGATGTTGACGATGACAGTTGGAAGATCTATTGATGAATAACTACCTGATTAACTATAACTATCTTTTTCTAGGTCAAATATGAGCTTAATTATGTAGATCTAACACATTGAAGGATTATGTAGATCTTAACTACTCAAACATGAACTATATTGTCTTCCATCACCCTAAAATTTCTGGCACCTTTTTGTATAATAACATGTTTGATGCTGCCCAATCTATCTTTTTCTAGCTCATCAGTAGTGTCAACATCCTGACTCCTTAACATGTTAACTTCTGCCTAAGAACATGTTCCTCTTTTTACATGGTTTTTATCGTTTTTATGTCTTACAAAGAAAATTCTTTCTTGCAGGTTACTATCAACTATCTTTCAGGAAGACTTGGAAAGTCTTATGCAGATACAGTTGGTGTAGTTGATTTGGGAGGTGGATCTGTTCAAATGGCTTATGCCATTTCAGAAGAAGACGCTAAACGGGCACCAAAAGTCTCAGATGGAGAGGATTCATATGTGCAGAAGTTGTTTCTTAAAGGAAGTCATTATTACTTATATGTCCACAGGTTTCACACCTTTTCTCCTAATTGTGTGAACTTTTTTCCCTGTGGCATTCTGGCGATAAACCTGTCATGGTTTCTAAGTAATTGTTAATGATGATTTTAAAGTAACTATGAGTTTGAAATCTTATGTGATAGTTGTTACCTAGGTTAAATTGGCTGATGTTTACCATGCAGTTATCTTCACTATGGTTTGTTAGCTGCTCGTGCTGAGATTCTGAAGATTTCTGGTGATGTCAGCAACTGTATATTGGGTGGCTATCATGGTATCTTAGATATATTTACTAAAATTCCATCTTCTTACTTTGGTCTATACTTGCTCTTCCTGTTCCAATTTGACCTTTTTTTTAAATAGAATTTAGTGTTAATTTTCAAAATGGGCACACACCTAGAATAGCTAATCTGGTACTTGGAACTTACAACATTATTTGGAGGCACTGCATGTTTCTGCTTTTTTTCCATGTTTCCCACTGAGCAAACAAGAATCCAGTAAAATGATCCAGCCTATGTCATGTTTCTAATAATTATAAAGAGCATTTTGCGCCTATGATATCTTTGGGCTTAGGTGATTGCAAATCATCATTTGGCAACTAATGAGCAGGCTTCTTTTACCTCACAGGCAATGCTCCATGTATTTGATATGGAGATTTAGGGTGCTGCTTGTATTTGTAATCAGTACCTATTCTATTTATCATTTAGAATACACAGATCTTTCCACATAGGATACCTCACTTCTGTGCACCATCCAATCATTCATTTGAAAATCCAGGCATATGCAAGGAAGTCACATACATCTTATCATTACCTAGAAAACCAAAGACAAAGGCTTGGACATTCATCCAGTCAGCAGATTCAAGCCAAATTTCCATGACGTGATTCCTATCTCTTGCATAGCCTACTAACCAATCAAACAAACTTCCCTGGTCTAGTCCATATTGTGTTGTCTGAATAAATTGACGACGGATTATCGGCCATGGAATGGGAAGTGTTGAACATGTGACATACTGTCATTGTGTGGTGTAAAGCTAGAACTTGCTCAGGAATTATTTCGGTTATGGATTTTCTACTGTGTTCTTCAGTTCCATTGCATGCTTCATTTCTGCCACCAAAACTGCAAAATGCATTATCACGTGTATACTTTTAGGGTCCAATTACTTGGATGAAAGATATGAGATTGAGGAGGAATTTGTGACCCTTTTCCTTCTCCCCCTCACATTTTTCATCCAAGTAATCAGACCCTTCCCTTAGTGATGTTTAAGGTATATTAACTCTGGGCATCGATCTTTAGTAACCTAAGCTAGTTTTCTCTCATTTTGACATGGACTTCTGTCTTTCTTTGCCTGAATCTGCATGTGCTTACCATGAAATGTCGGCTCTCAAGATCAGCCTAATAATTTTCATTTCATGAAGGGTCGTACGAGTATGGTGACGAGACATACAAAGCATCAGCTTCACCATCCGGTGCTAGCTACTCCAAATGCAAAGATGATGCAGTTAAGGCTCTCAGGGTTGGTGAACCGGCATGCGCTAATATGAAGTGTACATTCCGTGGCATCTGGAACGGGGGAGGTGGAGATGGGCAGAAAAATTTGTTTGTCGCATCCTTTTTCTTTGACAGGGCTTCCGAGGTATAACATTTGATTCTTGCTTTCGGACTCCCGATGCATATCTTGTCCATTTCAACCCTCATGTTCCCTGCGTCCTTTTCAGGCTGGTTTCATAGACTCAAACAACCCAGTTGCAAAGGTCAAACCGGCAGAGTTCGAGGAGGCTGCAAAGCGAGCTTGCCAATTGAGTATCGAAGATGCGAAGGCAGCCTATCCTCGTGTTGCTACTGATAACCTTCCCTATCTTTGCATGGATCTCGTGTACCAGTATGCCTTGCTGGTGGATGGGTTTGGTAGGCAAACTTAGCGGCAAAGTCCCAGGCATTTTTGTGATTCTGATACTTCTGCTCTCGTCTTAACTCTTCCGTGTTTGGTCATCGCAGATGTAGACCCAAATCTATATATTACACTCGTGAAGCAGGTTCCATATGGCGACTCCTTCGTGGAGGCAGCATGGCCTCTTGGTAGTGCCATCGAAGTAGCCTCATCGCCATAACGAAAGCCCTAGTTTCATGCAATTGCAGCTCCAGAACCCCCATCAGGATGAGCAACAGCAGCAAAGGGCTTGGAAATTACAATTTTGCATGGTGATTCATCAGCTTATGCTCGTGTGGTACTATTGTATTCAATTTTTTGCAAATTTAATTGTTGTTCATTTGTGGAACAATTGTTAGTTAATACACACACATCTGTTTTTTGAGGATTAGTACGGTTTCTTTCATTTGATCAGTTTAATAAGGAAAACTAGAATCGAACTAAAGGATTTTCTTTATAATTTTTTTTTAAAAAAAGTCAAACCCAAACCGGATTGAAATCATTCCGGTAAATTCCACAAGATAAATATGCATCAGAACTCAAGCTCACCTGTAACTTACACTGCACAGATAAACTTTATTTCTACGTTTATGAGTTCATATTTCTGTCATGGTTGGCTACACCTGTGATACTTGAGAGTGAAAAATTATATCAAGAACAAAAATTACAGACAAATACTTTGATCTTGTATTTACAAGAGTTCTCAAACAATATAGAGATTTCGACAAGCCTTGCGGTTGTGCCTGCTAGTTTCACAAGTAGTCTGAGGCAAATTTAGCTGTGAGTGCTTCATGATATCCTACTTTCTTGCTTGCAATGGAAGCAGTGTCGAATCCTCACCATGCAATGACTTCATTTCTTCAATTGCATTTGGAGACGAAAAGCTTACCTATAACTTCTGAGGTGTCTCTTCATGTGGTTTCTTGGAAGGACTGTGTCCGAGAGAATGCAGCGGGATTCGCATGCAATACCTGTTCAGCACCAGTTTTGTGAACCTTGTTTTCAGCCTTGGAATGGAAGATGCTGCTACCCATATCAGGCTTGATGCCGAGGGTCGCCCATATAGAACTCTTTGCGGCCTCCTTCGGATCATCTATCCTAAGAGTCTTCGGAATCCATAGAGACTTCTCCATTTTCTCCTCACTCAGCAAACTCGAGTCTCGGGAATGTTTACCCAAAGTTGGAGAGCCTGTTCCAGAATAACTGCTATTGCTTGTAGAGGATGATGGAGATTTGCAGCCATCGGATGCGACCATAGGTACATTCCATGTGCCATTGGGCCAGGCCGCGAAGCCCCAAAATGGAGCAGGCACGAAAGGGAAAGGGAGTGTTCCTGCACAAAATGGAGGAACCGCCATCATCGCTCCTGGACTCCAAGGAACTGAACCTGAATTGCCATTCACTGGCGTGCAAGAACTTTCTGATGAACATCTACCGGCATCCACAGGAACCACTGAGTTCCATAAGGGACGACATGGATAAGCCCAGGGAGCTCCAGGATAGCACTGCAAATGTGGTAAAGGTGTAAGTCCGTTACGGAAACTTTGTGTTCCATTTTGTTCCACATTTACTGCAGTTTTAGCAGGTCTATTTTCCTTCACATTGGTGGCTGTAGCAGAAGACACACAAGAAGGTTCTTCCCGGTTTTCTCTGTGTAATGTGGAACCAGAATCAGCATTCGGAACTTGCTCTCCGATGTTGAGCACAGAGGCCATGGATTCACAAAGAGGAACTTCCTGACCAAATTTAACGATTGTTCCATTTCCTACTAGAGGTCGTGGAGGGTTGGAAGGCAAGCAACCAATAGCACGATGGTGTGACAAGTTTAGAGAATCCAACTGAGCAGACTGCAATCCATCCGAAGGGATGACTAGATTACGATATTGTGAAGAAGAATTCTTACTTTTACGCCTACCAGCACCCACAGGGACATTTCTCATTGTTCCACCAGCAGTCCAATATCTTTGACAGTTCTTGCAGAAGTGTCTAGGTTGGTTGACATTGTAGTTATTGTAGTAGCAGAATTTGGTGTCCATACTACTACATCGAGGACACGGTAGAATTTTATCAGGCTTCTTGAGGACCTTCTCGGTCACAGAACAATCAGTCTCATTCTCAGTGTCTTCAAATTTAGCATTTGCTGTTTCTTTATCATCAGTAGGGGATGTGTTTTTCTCATGTTCATTGCTATTGGTCAAACTAGAACTGATTGATGCACCTTCATTCTCTTCAGCTGGTGCAACAGGTGAAACGTTGCTGATCGCATTGTCTGTTACTTCTTTTGATGCATCCTGAAAAATGGTACCCTGATGAGATATTTAACTAACTGAAGTCATGTAGAAATATAGAATAGCTTGTCTAACAAATTCCACTGGCTGCATTAGTTTTAAAGCTGCAGTAATGAGAAACAGCCCCAACAATAAAAGGCACTCTTATATGAAATCGAAAGAGGCGAATTAAATGCCACTCTTCCCCTTAAATGCCACTCTTCCCCCTTGTTAAAGGCACACTGTATCTCTATCACTCTTGCCAAAAGGACCAGCCCACCTTTTAGGGATCCTGTGTAGGATAAGATTGTTGATCTGGAGTCATATAATCTGACTTAAATGATATACAAGCTAAAAAAGGATCGTATGAGTAGATAGACTGAAAGGTAGTTTTTTATTTGATAGTTGATCATCAACAAGTTATGTGCCACAATAGAACTATCTCCTTCGGCATAAACAACATGGTCTCTTAATTTAAAATCTAATTACAAGAAACAGCACACTAGGTCTTTGGATACTCCACAGACCTATTTGTTGAACATTTTCTCCAAAAGAAGGAATCAACAAATTATAGATGAACCATGAATTACTTTTCATGCAATTCCAATAACAAGTTTCACCAAATCCTCATGAACTTGTCTTTATTTATTAGATTCTCAAATTCCCTTGCAATTAGAGAAGAAAATTGAACAAAACCTGGATTATATAAAACAACAGATCTTCAAGTGATCTTTTTCTGTAAACCCCAAATTTTACTTCTGTATGTATACTTATAGATAGGTTATTTCCAAACACTCCTATTTTTTAAAAATAGAAAAATTGTCAACCCCATTTTTCTCACACAGACATTTTTCTTGTCCTGCCTTCAGCAAAAATGGAAACTGTTATGTTCAAATAAGTTGTTCAGTTAAAGTATCTAATAACTTTTGTGTGTTTAAGGTGCAACGCCCTATTCAGGATTTTACTTATCAAATCAATATTACAAAACAAATTGTCGAATCTTTACTACCTACAATAGAACAGAAAAGGAAAGAGGTGTAAAGTGAAGATGATGACAATTAACAAAAGCACACGGTTTGTGCTGAAGGAAGAAGAAAAATCAGTTCCAGGCCGCTGATAACAAAGTATAAGATGTTGTTCTTCCCCAACAGATGGATAAAAGAAGCTACGAGAAGAAAGTATCAGCTACGAGATTCTAAAGATCTCTTGTATGAACTACGTTTACCAAATCAATCTAGATAGCTAATAGGACCGTCTGAGAGCTCATCAATCCAGGCATGTTTTTATCAAATAGAAGCATGGAAGAGGAAGAATCCACTAAGATCCGGCTCTTCCTTCCACTGATCACCACTACTGAAAAAAAAAAAAAAAAAAAAACAGAAAACCCACAAGCTTATAGCAAAATGACGAAGAAGGAAAAAGAATCCGCTTTGCCAAAGAAACCCTAAGTAAAAAAAAGTCAGGCAATCGAGGATAAGAAATCGAGCGAGTTGATTGATTATCCACTCACCTTCTGCCCCTCCGCTGCGCAAACGGCGGGCTCCTCCTCAGCCTCCGCGTCCGCCTCGTTAACGTCGTCTTCCTCCGCCGCAGCGGCGGCAGAAGCCACCACGGGGATGGTGGCGCCGAAGAGCTTGATAGCCGGATCCCTCCCCTCCTCCATCTCCTCCGCCCCGCCCGATCGCCGGTTCCAAGACTCCACCAGGCGAATCCAATCGCACGAGCTCCGCTGCCGCCTCCTCGCTCTGTGTGGAAGGAAACCAAAAAAGGAAAAGAAAAGGGACCGATTTTTCCCAATCACTCCTTTTCAGCAGGCACCGCGACCGGATACCGCCTGTGACCGGGCGCCACGTGCGTGTCCGAGTCGGCGCTGAGCAGCGCTCTGAGCCGCGAATTCTCGTGGCTGGCGATCCCTCCCGGTGACGTCATCTCCCGCCACTCAAAAAGGCCGCACAAGAGAAAGATTCGCGACCGGCGAGAGCCCGCCCCACCGCATCGCCCGCCACGCGGCAACGCCTTCGCCTCCCGGTGCAACCGCTGGGCCCTGCGGCCGGTAGACCTCCTCTCACTGTTCCACCACCACGTGTCGGTCAACGGATACTATTATTGCGCCTTTCCAGTCGCATGATGGAACAATAAAATAAAAAAATAGGATAAGAGTTGTGAAAATAAATATATTAAAAAAATAAGCCTTTTTAATTTGTGAAAAGAATTATATTTTTTTATTTATAAACAGGATACTTTTATTTAAATTCATTAAGTGGTCAGAAAAGTTCATTTTTAATCCACAATTAAGATCTCATATATGAATTGAAATCGAGTAATTTAGATGCCACAATTTGAGCAAAATCTGAAAACTATCAATTGCATAGGTACAACCATAAAGAGTGGTCCCATGGAAAAAAAAACTTTAGCAAGCACCTTTTCATAGTTTTTTTTTTTTTTTTTAAATTTTTATGTTTTTTTATTTATTTATTTTTTAAAAAAAAAATTGGTGGTTGTGGAATGGAGTTCTTGGATATTGATTAATTAATTAATTAATTAATTAATTTGATGTTTTTTTTTTGTGTTTATATTATTCTAGGAATGAGAATAAAAATTTATTATCTGTCATACAATGAAAATTGTATAAGATTGGGTTAATATGACGGTCAAAATTAAAGAATGGTTAATGATCATGTCCGAGCGTTGAGTCGATGGACGCTGGGGACGTGGCGCTCTCCACTATCCTCTGATGATGGTGTAGACCTCCGGTGAACCTGCAAAGAAGCTGAGCTGGGAGGGGTTTCTCGACGACGACCCTCTAACGCTCAAGTCAGACAGTGAAGAAGAAGAGGAGCAAAGTAACGTTACTGTGGCTACAGCGATGAGAGTCGCATACCTCCGTCGAAGTCCGGGGGTCCTTATATAGGACCCCGGGAAGGCACGGACACGCTTCTCGATGCATGCACGCTTCTCCAAACATACCTCAATAGGATTGTGTCATAAAAGCATGTCTGACGTCATTCCGCAATCGTCCGAGCATATCCCTGACATGACGGTGGAAGCTTCCACCGTACGATACTCTGTCTGCTCCGGTCGTCGACCATGCTGTTTGTCGGCGGCAAGTGTCTCGAGGATGACGTTACCAGCTGTCCCTTTTGTCCCTTTGCGCCTCTTGCCTGTTCCCGGGCCGAGCGGATCGGTCGCTCGGTGCTCATGGCCTCCGGGAATGCGCATACCTCGGACCGGGTGGGGAAGCCCTGCTCATGTTCTCGGATGGGATTGCGCCTTATTGTCCTGTGGCTCAGCCGAGCGGCCTGTCCGCTCGGCCCAGAGACTCTTTCACCTTGAGCGTCGGAAACCTGACCCCTGGTCTGGCTGTCTTTCGTCCGACCTAGGAGACCCCTGGCCGGATGTTCGGTCGGTCTGCCAGTCCGCTTGGCATGACCTCTGTCCGCTCGGCACGACCTTGGGGTTGACCCTCTTGACCATTGACCTCCACGTGGTGTTGTCCTTCCGCCAATGAGAGTCTCCCGTTCTTACCACCGGATCAGTTAATATTTAGGGATAGTATGATCGACTCCTTCGATCGAGTGGTTATCCAATTGGATCCTTGGACTAATTGGATCCTAGTCTTTCGGTATCAGTGAAGTCCTAAGTTGAGTCAGTATCTTTCAGAGCTAAGTCTTCTTCACCATACACTCAGGGATAACGTGATCAACTATTCTGGCCAAGTAATCTAGTCGATTAGACTTATCGTTTGACTGAACAAACTCACTTGGTTCGATTAGAGCGGCTGAGCGAAGGACGAGCTTCCGATAACATTCCTCAAATTCAACTTGGTCGTTCCTGTGAGCGACAACCGATCAAATTACGAAAAGAGCTCGATCAATTTGCCAACTAACCATATTAAGAGTCCTACAACTCAATAATCTCATATTCCTTTTATATGTAATTATATTTTAAAAGTTTTCATTCTGTCAAATGTAAAGATTACATATTCATTTTGAAAAAGGTGTCTAAACAATTTTATGATATATCCTTTTTCAAAAATATTTTAAAATTCGTACATAGACAAATATCAACGTTATAAAAAAAAAAGTGTCTATCTACGGATATAAATATGCTTACATCATGTAAACCTTATACACAAGTTATCTTATGCATTTACTGTTTATCTATTGAGAAATGATTTGCTCCATGAAAAAATTTCAAGAAAAAATACAAGATAGATATATAAAATAATTATTTTATCATTCACAAAAAAATAAAACAATGGACCATGAATATACGTGCCTACATGGAAAATCCCTTTCTGATTACTGACATGTTTTTTAATACACAGGAAAGTTTAAAATTCTTTTTTATTAATTTAAAGTCTTATCGCAGACAACATTAAAATCACGTATCTGATTTGTTATCTTGATCGTTTTCAGACAGGACCCACCTGGTCTCTTACTACAGACCTGTAAATTGGAAGTTTATCCAGAAGTTTCTTTTTTAGTGGTTTGAGTATTAACGGAGAGATTAAATAATATATTACTTTTCTTCGATGATAATTATATTTAATAATTAATATTATTCTCACTTTGTGTTTGTCATCTTTCTATGCTGCTTTGAAAACAATATAATTTTGTTCATGTTTAACTTTTTTTAATAATAATAAAAAAGTACCGGATAAATTTAGTAATGAATTTTTAGAAAAAAAATATATGCCACTTTTAATGTTTTGTCAATTAATTTCTTTTAAAATATTCTTCTAGTATACATTTAATAAATCTTCACTCTAGTAATTTGAATTATAATTTAAAAGGATAAAATTTAATATATATATTGACAATTAAATAAAAATGTTGGATTGGATCTGGATAAGGCCCAAGAAAAAACTCCAGTCAGTAGATCTAGACAACTTAAAAATAGAATCTATCTCATATGCCACGTGTCAGTTTCTAAGAGATGAAAGGATCCATCAGCAACCATGCTTCTTCACATGGCTGACGTGGCATCGAAACATCCGCCTCCATGGCGGCCACAGTTTGGATTATTTTTTTTTTCCCACTTTTCCAAAATTTTAATGTAATTAAAGAATTTTTAAAAAATTAAAAACGATATATATCTGGGAATAAATTCTCGACCAGACATGAAAGATCTTTATAGGAGAATTATCGACTTCTATCCATTAATAAATAAGAAATTCAGGTAGTGATTTAAAACTGATAAGATGAGTATTATTTTAATGGTAAAATAATTGAATTTTTCACATTCACTTAAAAGACAATTTATGAAATTTTTTTTACAAAAAAAATATTAAATTTATTCATGTGTGGATAATTCCTTTCATCCATGTGAAACATCTCAACACCCTCACCAGATTCTCTTGGAGCCTAATGATCCACCAACTTCAAATAGATTAAGAGTTTAAACCATGTTCTCTTTTCATGTTAGGTGTGTAATACATCAATAATAAACCAAGGATGTATTTAAAATATGATTTAATTATTATTAATTTCTAAAGTAATATTAAAATCGAAATAATTGTTGGGGTTACAAGGTTACAAACATAGTCCCATATTGAAAACACATGTGAAAGATCATGGGTTTATAAGAGAAAAGATATCTCCATTGACATGTGGATACAATATTGACCTTGAACAAAGAAAGTGGGGGCTCCTATGTTCGGATCAAGAGGACCAGACACTAGGCAAGGAAGTCCTAATAGGTCGGGTGGACCGAGGGGCAGGAAGACCTGATGGGTCGAGGATCGGACGTGGGAAGCCTATGATCCTTTGTTTGAGGGGAAAATATCATGTTGAATCTATCATTATCTTTTACATGATTAAGTCTACAACCCAAGATCCTTCTCAATGGGGGAGAAGAATCAAAAGCAGGATTTAACGTGTCCTAAATGAATCATATCTTTTAATATATATATCCGACCTAACCTATAAGGATTATCGATCATAAAATTTATCCATCATTAACAGTTCAATGTTAATGAATCATATTATTAAATCTACATGTTAAATTTATATCTATTTAATCCAAACTCCTTTTATATGTAATTAATTATTAAATCACTTAATTGGAATTTACTTCCCGTAACGACAATTAATTCTATATGTGTTAATTAAATGTAAGTCCACCCATATGAATTTAATTAGATTTAGTTCATCCATATGAATTTAATCTTATATTTAGGTCAGCAATATCATAAGGGGTTACACTTAGATCACACCATGCCCAATATTAAGAGTGTTAATGTAGAAAATTGACAACGAGAAAAAGATAGTCATCTTGATAAATCCAAAAAAATATTTTAAAGAGCGTGAAGTTACAGAAGGACTAAGAAGAAACAAGAGAGAAATAACAAAATAAAAAGAAGATAGATTTTAAAAAACCTTCTTGAGAAAATAAGAGTGGAAAATAAAGAACAAAAGAGATGTAGTCATAACGTAGCTTAAGCGAAACCAATTGATTTAATATCAAAATAATTTATTCCCAAATATCATCTAAGCATAGATTTATATAGCTCTCAAAATCCTTAAAAAAATCTAAACAGAAAAATAATTAACTAGACTTATTCTCTAAGATTTAGGATAAATTAATTATCAAGACTCGATTCCTAAGATTTAGGATAAATTAAATATAAAAAATAAACTTAATTTAATTAACGGATAACTACTTAAAAAAATTTTAATTTTAGATTCTCCTTGCATCTAAAATAAAGAGTACAAAATCTTATATAGTTACGTTAAAAAAATTTTAAATCCTAAATTAAAAAGATAAATAATTAAATTATGTTATAAATAAATAATTCTAATAATATATGTAATCTAACTGTTAAAATATTTGAGCTCGTGAATTCTGAGCAACTCTAATATTAAATTCACCAAAACCTTTAGAATTTTAGTAAGAAAGTTGACTACAAGATATGACTTTGCTCTATTTTAGTAAGAACCTTGATCATCCATTGGCCTTGTCCTAGAACACAAGATATGGATCACAACAAGAATCTTTTGTTCCATCTCTTACTACTTCTTCTTCTTCTTCATCTTCTCTCATGCCATCTCTTCTCTCTGGATTCAGCTCCTCCCTCAAGTAAGCTAAGCCTCTTAATTTTCCCCCCTTTTATTTCAGAAAAAAGATCCACAAATGTTGATCTCTTCTCTTATTGTTATTGTTGTTCTTGTAGGAGCCTTTGCGTTGAGGAACAAAGATGAACTAATAATGAAGGTTTGTTTCAGAACAGATTTTCCACAATTTTTTCTTTTTCTTTCTTGTGAAAATTTGTGATTAGTTTGTTTCTGCAAGCTTAGATAATGCAGGTCGAGGAAGGTGGCTTTGAGAAGGGAAGAATGGAGATTGAGGTGAATGACTATCCTGGCTCAGGACCGAACAGCCGCCATGATCCGAAGAACCCTGCAGGAAAACCCTAAATCACTCTCCTAACTATGTGATAAAGTAGGGTTAATTAGTTCAGTATTCAGGATGGTAATTAACAGTGAGCCTTGTGTTAATCATATTTACTTGGATTAGGAGTTTAATGAAGTACCTAAATAATGTTTTCATTGTTTGTGTGTTATTTCATTGACTGTTAGTTGTGTTCATGTAAGGTTTTTCAAATTTATACAAAGGCTCAATCAAAAGCTATAACAATTGGTTTTGCAAGATTAAATCTAATTTACACTTGTTGATTAGATAGATTTATACTAAAGATTCTTTCTTTCTTGGCATTATGTATAAAGTTAATATTTGCTACTTCCAAGAGTTTATTTAATAAGAGGGTTGTGTCTGTTTTTTTATTATTTTTTCTTAGTCCTTTTGTAATTATGATTAGATCGTGATTAAAACTTGATTATAATTAATTATGATTTCTCCTTAGATTCACATTCTATTCTCACCCAGGTTATAGTTTAGATCGAGACAAGCGACTGAAGGCCGCCCACCGCTCAGCGCCCGACAGCCTGTCTACTGCAAATGACCTTCAACCGTCTGTCCCGATCCAAACTATAACCTGAATGGGAATATAAATCCAAAGAGAAATTACAATCAATTGCGATTAGATTTCAATCACGATCTGATTACAATTACTAAGGAGACCAAGAGAAAATCATAAAAAAAAAGGGACAAGAGGATCCACACTCGTTTAATAAAACTAATTATATTTGTTTGGATCTCCCATCGGATTGCCAACCTTACCTAGGGATATTAAAAAATAATCAAGTGAAAGGGTAGGAACTCCAACTCTCTGGATAGTCACATTCACTTGTGTTCAAGCCTAAACAAGTCATTAAAAAAAAATCTAGCAAAAGGTGTTGGATCGAAAAAAAACGAGATGCCTTTCGATCCGTTTGAGCTTCGTGCTAACTAATTGATCAACCCGTCGACCTAGCTGGATTTCGTGTCAAACGTCCGGTCAGCCCATCGATCCGTTTGGATTTCGTGTCAGCTATCCGATCGGCCCGTCGACCTAGCTGTGCTTCGTGACAGACATCAGATCAATCCGTCGACCTATCTACCTAGCTAGATTTCGTGTCAAACGTCCGGTCAGCCCATCGATCCGTTTGGATTTCGTGTCAACTATCCGATCGGCCCGTCGACTTAGCTGTGCTTCGTGACAGACATCAGATCAATCCGTCGACCTATCTGGACTTCTACTGCACACTCGGTCAGAATGTTAGATAACAATGAAACTAACTTAACCTATTTTATCATTTATCAAAATTTAAGTTAGACCGTTAGTATTAACCGCACCAATAATAGAATCTTCAAAGACATGATCTAATGTAATCCATCCGATCAGTGAATGATATGATGTAATCCATCCGATCAATGAATGAGACACAGGTATACAAAGAAAGTGAGACAGAGAATCCCATCTACCATAGTTGAGGCAACAGATCAAGTTGAGGAGAGTTTTGCTAATGTTGCATAAAGTGAAGTGCTTGTAGTGAAAGATCATAATCTAGACAGAAGCAAGTTCTTCTTAGTTTCTTCCAAACTAACAAGCACAATCAAGATGAAGAGTGCAACACAAAACTACATACACAGCGAAACCTTGAACATCATACATTTATCAACCTGATTGGATAGAAGTATGAAACACCATCACTAACCACACTAATACAAATACCATATTTGGAGTTCTAGCTATTTCTAGCATCATACAAGAACTCCTAGTGATTCATGACAAACAGCTAACAGAACCAGTTGAATCCACCTTGTTTGTGCAAAGAAACCTCAATGGCTTCTTGCATAACATCCGAGTAGTCGGCTCCGATCATGTTGTGGCCGATGCCCCTAGTCGCTCGGCCAATTGGTTGCTCATTAAGTTCTTGCTGAAACTGCAACAAGCTTTCAACTTCTTCAAAGAGGTCGTCCCCAATTCCAGTACCCTGTCCAAGTAAGTTGTGTTCCAACTTGTTTCTAGCATGAAGACCACTCGGCGGCTCTTCGAACATCGACAAACATCCTAAGTTGAAGTTCTTGGTGCCGTTGCTGATATTGTTCTCGTACAAGTTCATCAACTCCTCGATCGATCTTTGCCCGTCGGAAGGAATGTCCAAGAGGGATATGTTGTTCATTGAAGGCTTGTTCTGAAACTTGCACGAGTATTGGTGACTGCTTCTAGCATTCCGATCGAGAAATCCATGGCCGGCATCGCTGTGCAAACATGCCACATTTTCACAAGTATAGATCCTCTGGTTCATCCCTCGGTCGACCTCGGCCGGCATAAAAGATCTCTTCTGGGAGAATTCAATGTCGGTTTCTTCCTTCATTGGAGCAGAATTCACAAACATGTCACCCTCACTTTTGCCTTCTTCGACACCTTCAACGTCGTACTCGCCGGCGATGCTGCTGAAGGAGAATGCTCCGGTGATGGCACTCCCTGAGGATGGGAGCGGCCGAGCATTCGGATGGAACTTGATATGCAATTCCTCTTCCTGCTTAACGACGGCAAGCCAGGTTGCGCTTTCCTTGGCAGTCATCTTGTCTTGGAGGCATTTCGACTGCCTCACCAGCCGCCGGATCTTCTCGATGTCGGGAGACATGTGCTTGATCACCGCCGTCAGGACGCTGACCTTCCACGCCTTCTTAAGATCATGGGGCTTCTTGTAGGGGGGCGGCCCTTGTTCATCGGGGATGCCTAACTGAGCCCACCACTCCTCTCGCCCGGTAGGCCACCACGGCGGCGGGATTCCTTTTTCCAGAGGAAACCGGCGCTGCGGCGGATCGCAGTGCTGCATGAGAGCCGACAGAAGAGAGCCCAATGTCGTGTCTTGAAGCTCCTGCAATGAATGAGGGGCGGCGGCGGCAGCTCCCGAGTCGAAGTCGCTGCCGGAGCCAGGGGCGGCGGAATTCTCGGCGCGGTGTTTATCGACGGCGGCGGGGCCGTTCCGATCAAACCTGACCTTTTCCTTCCACCAAGCCCTGAGATTATCAGAAGCTCCGGTCACCGGCTTGCCTTTCTCGGGAATTATGCCGTAAACGAAGCCCTGAGCGTTGCAAACCTCCATCATCTTCAGCATGTACTTGAGAATCCCATCCTGCGCCCGAGCCATCTTCTTCCGGCGAGCGTGTTCTTGCGACTGCCGTTGCTTGCTTTTGCTCTGCTGCTGCTGCTCCTTCAGCCGCTTCAATCGCGCACGGTCCCTCCACATGCGCCGCTCGAGTTCTTCGATGTCCACGTCGTCCTCGCTTTCTTCGTCGGCGAAATTTTCCGGGAGCTCGTCCGCGAGATCGCCGGCGGAAGGCTGAAGGACGCTGCCGAAAGCGAAACTCTTCTCGCCATTAATGGAGGGCGAAATTTGCAGAAAGCTTGTTGGACCACAGGGATATGCCATGATTTTCAAGATGAACAGCTGAAAACTCTGAGACTGAAATTAATCGATCGATCAGGGAAATCTCTGTAAGCAAGCAAGATTTGATCGTTGTTAGATGAACAGGGGAAGGAGACGCGAGCTTGAAAATTAATCTTAAAGATTTTTTTTTTTTCAAAGAAATAGGAACTAGAAGACGAACAGATCCGGAATACGCGTAAACAAGACGCGATTTCAAGAACTCCGTGACATCCGTGAAATTAGCGAAAGTCAAAAAGGCATCTTTTTTTCTTTCTTTCCGGCGGGCAAGGAGGATCTCCCGAGCCACCGCCAATCTACCAAAAAGGCTTAAAAAAAAGAGGGGAAATCGACAAAGCGCGGAAACCGAGAAGACAACGGCCGCCGAGAGAGATCTACCGGAATCGCAAAAAGGCGGCGCCTTTCGGCAAAAAAAACAACCCAAAACCTCACCTTTTCCGGCTTCAATACGCTTCCTCGGCCTTTTTCGGCGATCCTTGGCAAGGGAAAGAGTCGCAGCAGAGAGAGAGAGAGAGAGTCAGAGAGGGAGAGAAAGACCGTGAACTATACGGCGAAGAAGAGATAAGGAAGAGTCAAATCGAGACGGGAGAAAGAAGAAGACTATAAACACAATAATAAATTAAACAAGAACATGGCGAACGAAAACGAAAGGGAGCCACAGAGAGAGAGAGAGAGAGAGAGTGGTGGCCCTCTCCAGTCAGTCTCCCCTGCTTCCTGCTGCCGTCTTCTTGCTTCTTATCTCTGTAATTAATTTAACCCAGAGCTCGATTCTTTGTCGGTTTCAGTAAGCGAATCGAGATGCAACACCTGGATCCTGTTCATCGTGTTTAAAAAATTAAATCTTTGTTAGATCTCGCGAATTATGTATCCAAAATTTGATTTTTATGGTCAAAACAAAAACAAAGAACAGTTAGATGGAGATAGATCATGGAGTTCCCACGCGCCTGCATTAAAGCTTCCGCTGCCGCGTAAATAATTTGTTTTCTCCTTTTTTTTTTTTTAAATAGGGTAATTAACTACGAAAGCACTTGCTAATTACTCTTGTTTTAGAATTAATAGCATTTATGAGTGTGTTTATTATAGATCATCAGGAGGATGAAAAACTCAATTTTAGTTTATTTTTACTTTTTTGTGTATATAAAATTTAATTTGCTCAGAGAACATAATAAATGAATTCATATAATTTGATTGGAAGAAAATTTTATTATGGTGGTAAATTATCAGATCAAATTTTTTGTCCCTAAATTTTTCTGTTCCCGTGTCCCCTGTCGATCGGACGGACCATATTACATCTTAAGACATCATGACATCTTTAAAATATGTGCAGTATCCTCGTGATGTGTAAGACATCCTTGAGATATAATCTGATCCGTCCGATCGACAAGGGGACATGGGGACAGAGAAATATGAGGACAGAGGATTTGATCTCGTAAATTATGGATCAGAGGATGATCCATCGATCATGATTGATAAATTATGATGGACCTTATTTATTTAAGTAATAGAGTTTATCAAATTAGATCAATCCATAAGACTAGAGGATCTATGGGAGGTTAACATTCTAATAAGATATTTTATATCGGTCGAAAATTAATTTTTTATTTATATAAAATTTAATTTATTCATAGAACATAAAAAAGGAATTTATGGAATTTGATTGAATATTATTAGGAGAACTCAATTTTAGGTTGATTTTTTTTGAAAAAAAAAACTCACAGTTTGGGTTTAGTTTATCTTATCAAATTGATTAAATAAAACTAATAGCACTTATAAAAAATTTAAAATTTAAATGAAAATTATAAATTCATAAACAGAAATTTGCATCATCGTTTTTGCCAAATTCGAGTTTGTTTAAAATTGGAAAAAAATACATTAAACCCTGTGTTTTTTTCTATCATGTAGCATTTTACCCTTTATTTAAAAAACAATGACATTTAATATCCTTTTACCAAAAGTGTCTTTAAAAAAAAAAGACAATTGCGCCCTGGCTTTTTTTTTATCATTTTTTTATAATAATATCAAAAGCATATTGAATTGATCATGGTACCATCCGATAAAAATCCAAACAAAATTCATATATACACAATATAAACAATAGAAAAATAATATCACTTAAAAGGATAATCAGTCAAAAACTTATTCTACTATTTATCCCTATAAAATTAAAAAAAATCAAAAATCAAAATTCTAAAATAGAATAGAATAGAATTTATCATTAAAAATCTTCTTTCTCATCCTAAAATGTGACATATATAATGAATAAAAAATAATTTAATTCTTGTCATTTTTTATAATAACATTAAGAGAGAGAAAAAATATTAAATTTATCATTAAATTCTTCGATAAAATTCTCACAAAATTCATATATCTATACCGTTATGAACAATAAATAAACAACACAATTCTGAAAGAGATAACCTGTCAAAAATTCATTCTACCATTCTCACTAAATGAAAAAGAACCAAAATTCTAAATTGATTAACCAAAATCACTCCTACTTTATTAATTATATGTGTGATAAGGAAGAGAATTTTAATGATAGACTTTGTTCCATCTTCATTTGATTTTGATTCATCAATTTAGAATTCCTATTTTTTTAGTTTGGTGAAAGTAATGGAATGAGTTTTCGAGACGCTTTCAAAGTTACTATTTTTTTATTATTTATACTGGTGCATGTATGAATTTTATGAGAATTTTTACTAAAAAAAATATAATAGTCAATTCAATATATTTTTCCCTCTAGATATTATTATTGAAAAATAATAAAAAAAGGTAAGGATACAATTAATTTTTATCAGATTTCTCATATTTCTCACTATTGAGTTCTATGTTTTTTAATTCAAATTATTTTTCTTATTTTTTATTGTTGTTCTGGTAATACATATGTGTATGCATTTAGTCCTACATTGCTAAGTTAAGAAGGTTGGAAGATCTTATATATGGAGTTCTTCCATCCTTGCTTAGCAAAGTTAATGTGACATACACGCATGCACGGGCCGAGCCCAAATCAGGTGGTTTCGGGGGTTCGAGCCGGAAATCCATAAACCGGGCGCGACACACGCGATCATTGCTCACAGGGGGTGCAAATCCCCAGCTCGTGGGCCTCACGCTTGCAGGCGGCCTGGTTGTTTTTGTCAGTCTTTGATTTGGTTTGGTTCTGTCCGGCGTGTGAGGGAACCGACGCTTGCAGGAGTGCACCTACGGACGACGCGAGTGGTTTTCAGATCTTGGGAGAATTTTGCCGGAGAGCCTCTGCACCGTGAGCGGCAATATATTATCTAAAAACAGTCGGCACGTCGACACTTCAACTGAAGGATAACAATTTCTGGACCTTACTTTTTTATTTACCTATTTATTACATGCTTACTATTTTAATACAAATATATTATTGTGTCATGCTCTCATATAACAACACTCACATCTTGACTTTTGGTCAAAAGAGTTAAATATTATTTTTACATATAAGAGGTAAAATACTACTTTATAAAAAAATGAGGAATGATATTTGCCACGATAATTCGCCGCGATAACTTGTCGCGACACACTCACTGATCGGTCTATAGACCGATCAGGAGGCAACCTGATCGATCTACAGACCGATCAACAATTCTCGATGAGTGTGTCGCGGCAAGTTATCGCGACGAATTGTCGCGACAAATATCATTCCTCTAAAAAAAATATATAAAGAGTTAAAAGGTATTTTTTCCTTTTAAATTTTACCATTTAACTTTTCGATATTTCTTATTCTGGACGGCAAAATTTTGAGATTATTCCAAAATCTAACAGATAGATTTGCTTTAGTAAAGTAGATTCTTGTCGAATCGTGATCAGCTTGTGACAAGCTCGGTGCCCAAATTAGGAGAAAGGAAACAAAGTTATAAATAAGATTTTTACCCCGCACAATGATGTAACCATGTCTGATGAATTAATGAATAGTTTTTTTTTATGGACGATTAATATAAAAATATTAGACGGCTATTAACCGTTTAAACTGATAAAAAAACTTTTATAGATCAATCTAGTCACCTACAGGATGAGTCGGGATAACCTAATACCAACAATATTTTAAAAAAATAATAATTTAGTTTACTTTTGTATTATGTGAAGAAAATTGTGACATTTTTATTGATTAATTCTCTAAAATTTTGTACTACTTGTCGGCTGCCAATCTTTCACTGAAAGTGGTATTAAATGCCTTTAATTTAATTCACAAGATGGGTGGACTTAAGTCAATAAAATATCTGCAATAAAGGACAATAAATATAAATTTAATTAGTGTGAATTCATTTAAGTTTTTTTTTTTTGTGGCTCCATTAATTAAAATATAATTTATCACTTTTCTATTATAGACAAATTAAATTAACCTATACATATTGTTATTTTTTAAGGTGAACAATATTAAAAAATAAAAGTTGTACAATATTTAATAATAATTTTCACTTTAAATTATACATTAATAGGTGTGAGAATGGTGATACTAGGCAATTATTTAAATCAACTATTTCCTCTTTTTTTCTCCACATTTCTAGAACTGTAAAACTATAAGACAAATCTTTCTTCTTTATAAAAAAACACAAAAATCCAAAAGAATTTTTTTATTGCTTGTAACATACTGTTTGATGAATGCGAACTATGGCCTAATCCCAAATAATAAAAAATTACATTTAACACCTCATCGTAGTTTAACATTTTTCAAATACCCTCTATACTTTCACCATTTTAGTTTACACACTAAACTTTTATAAATATTTCAGTAACAGAAGGAGTTAATGGATATCATCAAAGCAAGAAGGCTTTTTTTAGAAAAGTAATGCATTTAACCTCTTTTCATGGTTCGGTTGTTATAAAAGTATCCTTATAGTTCATTAATTTACTACAACCGATCGCTTATAAAAGTGGGAACCTGATGTAAAATGATATTGTAAAATTACAGGGAGACTTTGGAAACAAATAAAATATGAGTTTTAAAAAAAACTAAATTACTTTCGGTCATATAACTCATACTTTTCCAATTTTAATCTTGTCAATGTAAGTACATAATTGTAGGGATATCAATTCGGATGAATCGAATCGATTTTTTTTTTTTAATTCAATCTGAATCCGAGTTCAATCCAAAATATCTAAACTTGAACCTGAACCCGACCAACCCGATCAATCCAAACCTGACCCATATAATATGAAAATCTGATTCAAAATGAATTTTTTGGACTATTTTCTCTATAATTATTCACTTTTATCTCACTACTCCATCATTATCATATAAACATGATATTAATATACATAAAAACATCCAAATTTTTAAAATAAAATTTGATTTAATCCAAAAAAAAATCCACAAAACCCTATATTTAAGTCAACCCGGGTCAACCCAAACCCGACCCGACCTAACCTGAAAATTTTTAACTCTCCAACCCACCAACCCGAACTTGACCCGAACCCGAAAATGTCCAACCCGAACATGATTTTTTCGGGTCGACTTGGGTTGGGTCATCGGGTCAGGTTCATTTTTGACACCCCTACATAGTTGGAAAATTTTAATTTTAAAAAATAATTGAAATTAGAAAATATTACAAATAATATTACAAATTATTAGACTAAGCTTATAATTAAAAAATAACAAGCTATACGACCAAAAACATAATTTTCTTTTTTTAATATATATTAAAAAAAACAATTCCCGCCTTGTCTGTTGTATAACATCTCCGCTCTGTTTCTTGAAGCTCCACCAGAAATCCATAAGAACGTGGGGTCGTCGAACTATGGGGATGCCGGGATGTGAATCTCTGGACCTTGTGTATCTCATCCACCCAACACTTGTTCTCTCGGTTATCGTGATTTATTTTCCTCGTGATGACCTTGGGTTGGGTGTGACGGGAGCGCAAGGATGATCGATTTCGCCTTTTGCCATTGAAAGCTAATTAATGGCCGTCCCTTCTCCTTCCGATCCACGGTCGCCACCCCAAGAACTCCCCGATCAGTAAGGATCTCTGTCGCCGTCGCAGCCCCAACTGCATTCGCATGGACCATGCACTACCTCCTCTCTGTGTCCCGGACCGCCGGCCCAGACAAGATCCGCACCGCGTACCAACAGCTCGGACTCCGGTGGCACCCCGACACATGCCGATCGCGGGCCGGCGTGGAGCGCCACCGCCACTCGGAGTCGGCTGTCCTCCGTAGTGGAGGATGGCGGTGAGGAAACGTGGGCGGCCCGCCTTCGCCGCGCGCAAGTTGATGACTCGGACGGCGGCGCTTGGATCTGGCGAATCTAGAAATAGATTTGGGTCTCCAAATATCTCGGAACGCCAATTACAAGTTCGCATCGCGCAAGTGTAAATGATTAAAAAAAAAAACACGTAGCAACTGGAAAATCGAAGACATCACACCTAAATTGAGGATGGCCTACACGACGTTCCTGTTGGGCACAAGGTATCTGTCAGATTACAACTACATAAGTCGACCAAAATGCATACCAAATGTTAAACTAAGAGGTTCCAAGTGGACCTAATCGAGTTAGTCTTGTGATGGTCAAAAGAATTCACCCAAAATCTACTAGAGACGACTATGAGATTGTCCAGAGATCAGCAGAAGAACATGGAACTAGAAACATTCTCATCTAAACGAGGAAGTTCCGGCACTGGAATTGCTCCGGGTGCGGTATGCTGCCGTCCACCTTGGCTGGATGACGAATCAGATAAATCTTCAAATTTCACAAATTGCCCAACTTGTGCCGCAGCCAAGTGAGCATAACAGATGGGTGCAACTGCATCACAAAAGAAAAATTATAGCAAGGAACAATACAACAAACTACACAAATCAAGAAAGAAATGCCCAGCTTACCAACAGATATAGCAGTTGTGCTCCTCTGATATCTGAACATTTGGACATAGTTTCGATGTATCAAACATTGGAGAACTAAAGTATTAATTACGCGTAAACATGTACACTTACACATAAGAAAGGGAATGGACAAGCTCCTGCAGAGAATCAACACTAAACCCAATCTCATCCATTAACACATGGTAATGAGTGGGCCGAGTTGTGCCCTGTGGAATCGCAAACACCAATATAAGAAAAACTTTAATTACTCATATAGCTCTAACATATCGAATTCAACTGTTGAAAAGAGAGCTTACAATCATGCCAGCATGAGCACACATGTAGAAGTCATAGTTCTTAGGATGACAAATTTTGTTATCGATAACAGTCCCTGCAATCCCAAAAATATGCAAATTTAAAATTGAAGAACTATATTTTGATGGAGGTAAAAGGCTCAAAAAGTAATAGAAAATTGAAGACCAACAATAATAAAATACATACCAGGTTGGACATTGTCGGGTGAGTTTGGAAGGAAAAACTTGGTATGATGATTTTTCTGGGCAATTATCAATGTAAACTTTGGAGACCAGTGTTCATCAAGAAACTTGCAGGCCTACAGATAGTAACAACAATTTGAACAAAATCAGAATTCAATTGACATCAGCATATGTATTATATATATATACATTGACATACCTCAATAATTTGATCAAATTCAATGTTGAGGACTTGAGTAAACTGTGATTCACTAACACCATCCCTGAATATATATCAGGAACTCATCACAAACAACTCAAACATATTGGAAAACACACCCCATCAAGATACAAACAAGATCCATATGCCTTAATCCAATACTCGAAACTAGAACAGAGTTTACCTGAAAATGATAATGTTTTCTGGTTTTCTTTTTCCTGAACTGTTGTAGAAATCAACCATCAGCTCCCTACATCATAGATAATGGCTTCCATTTTAAAGAAGAATAATATTCAGTGAAGAAGCTAAAGAAAAATAATTTAGAAACGTTAACAAACCGAATTATGCCATTGTCATATTTCTCTCCTGTATTCCCTATTACAGGCTTAAAAAGTGAGTCTATCATTTCGACCTTAGGAGATTGTGTTCGCACAGAAGCTCTATAGCGAGAAATAGATGGCCATTGCCTTGAGCTTACAACCTTAAAACCATACAAAATGGATAGGCATGTAAGAAATAGCAAAAGAATACTAGTTAGAAAAAAAACAAAAGTAACGAAAGCAGTAGAAATGCAGCTTGTTAAATATACCGCAGCAATTGAAGGAATATCCGAATGCCCAGGAGATCCATGGGAAACATCCATCCCCAAAATGATTGTTGGTGTATCGGAGACTAGAGGAATAGCTGATGATCTTTCAAGTGACAAGTAAGAGTTTATACCACCCATCTGTGTAGGAAACACAAAATATTAGAAACAGATAGAGAAGAGGGTAAAATTACTAGACACTCAGATAGCATATGGCACCTTGGCATTGATTTTAAGCAGCACATTGGTAAGGTACTGGTCATTCACTCTTGTAGGGGCGATACATTGAGAAATAATTCCAGGATCAGCAGTTAGACATTTGAGCTTCCATGGACCTATTCATGGATTATGCTTAACCACAAATATATATAATGATACAATAAAGACAGAAAAAACACAAACCATAAATATCTGAATTCTTCCTCTCAGATAAAATGCAGAGGAGAAACTTTGGATCACCAGGTAAGTTTTGCTTAACTTGCCGGAACATTTCCTCCGCTCTGGCAACAGGTGGGGCCCTTCTCATCGAAGGATTTTCCTCAAAAATATGCTGGAAAGGTTCTTCCATTGACTGAGAAAGAAACAATGTTAGCAGTTAAAACTCTATGGGAAGAAAACTAATGCCAAAACATACAATGCCCTTCATATTTGCGCATTTGAGCATGTCACGTATGAGGCTTGAAACATCACATCGAGCAGAGAAATTAACAACAGCCCATCGGGTGATTCGAGCTGGCTCCATCAATTTCTGAAAGAAGTAAACATTTTAACTACAAGAATAAACTTGTTGAAAGCAAAAAAAGTATCAATCTTCAAAACAGCACACCTTTTGGTTAAAATTCCATCTCCCCCTTGATGGCATAAATTCCTCTCCATTGCCAACTCTGAGCTGCAGCATTTGCTTTAAATGTCATACATAAATAACCTCAAATCAACATGTAAAAGTATAAATACAAAACATAAAGCCATACCCGGGGAGGCTGCAATACTCTGCCTTCTATTTGAGTAAAAGTGGTGGCAATGCTAACACCACATGCACGTAGCAATGGGTCAGCATCATAATTATTACTCCTCAAAGCCTATCATCCAAGAATAAGCATGAAAAAAAACAGCCTACAGGCCATACCAACAAACTAATCTTACAGATTGGCACATACATCGCCGAGGACACTCATTCGTTCTCGAGGCTTCTGCCTTGACTTTTCCACAAGGGAAGCTCTTTGAAATGTTGATAGAGATTTGGTATATCTTTGTAGTGATACTAAGGAGCAGAGCTGAATAGTTTGCCAAATTTGTTAGCATAAAATAAAAGTTAAAGCGAAGTGGAATGAGCTTGCAAACCTCAAGGGGCACATATGTTGGTCTTTTTGGCTTTCCGACATTCAAGCAAGGAAAATTAGCAGAGTAACTCAATTGCATTCTCCGATGTCTCACAAAATAATCATAAACAGTTACTTCAACTGCATCTGAATTTCCATTTCCATCATTTCCATTTCTCAGCTTTAGAGTGAATCTGAAATGTTAAAATAAACATAAAAAAATAAAATCATAAAGATATTTCTCAATAAAATTACCTATCAAATTTTAATGGCTTATCAACCTCCACTCATGGCTACAAGTACAACAATAAAAAAAAAAATTTGCCAACAGGAGGAAGCAAGACCAGCTCCAACCTTGTGGCAGATACATCAACATTATAGAAACAGTAATGGTTTTCAGAGAGCAAGATTAGTTCCAAACATAGGCAGAGAAAGAGGAAAATTTTGCAGTGCCACTTCCAAACAATAAATTCTTATCGCCAAAGGAAGAAACACAGAAGTTGTACAAACTCACATTTATATAAAAGAAGCTTCTTTCTTACAATAATGCTTCATAACAAATAATGAAACAAGACAACCTGGAAAAACTCACATTTCATCTTTGCAAGGCTTGTCACTTATCCCAATGATTTTAAATTCTTGATTGGTATGAGTTGTCTTCACTCTCAAATTTTTCAAAGTTCTTCTAGCCTACCAACAACAAAGTGTGAAAAAATAATAAGATCTCAGAAGACACAATATGAATAATGAAGAAGGCAAGATGAAACAGGTTGCATCAATAGGTATATTATATATAGGCATTCAATAACCTAAAACATAAAAATAAAGAACAAATTCTTAATCACCTTGTTCCAGTCCAGTTGATTTGGATTCTTGACATTTTGATTTGCGAGGAGAAAGTCAACCACTGCGCCAGGCTTCACAATCATAGTAGTAGAGACATCTATATTCAACATATAAGAAAGACAATAATATTTTTAAAACAATAAAGTGATTGAATGACAATGCAAGAAAAAGCAAAAAAGCAGAAATGTAGAGAGATTGTAAGTGCTTACCAATATTCAAAGAAAGTCCTCCTTGTGAAGTTCTGAAACTTGAATGAAGACCTCTGCATCCCATGACTCCACCACCAATGTCAGTAAAGCTTTTAGGATTGTTTTGAAAAAATGATTGTCTCACAAGAAGACATCCCCTAAAAATGTATTTTAGCAACTATCAGAATGCAACAAACAAACCCACAATTATGTAATTCATAATTTACAATAAATAATTAGAAGGAAATTCGCATACTGTTTTGCAGCATGCTGTCGCAGAATAATATCAAGAACCCGTAAAGCTTCCTGAGAGTTCTCAGTTTCATTGCCTTTCAAGGCTGCAGCAATGGATTTCATAGGTATTTTAGCTGCAAAACTCAACAAAACCTTGAAGGTTTTAGTATGCTTTAGACGTCTGGCACGTTTGTGATCGCTTTCACCTGGACTATTATTTCCAGTGTTTCCATTGCCAGGAATTCTACGTCAAAGATAGATAACAAATGTAATACACATGTTAGGTTGGGAATGGATTACCCAGCAAATGCAAGGTTCATTAAAAAAAACTATTACCTGTTTGAGGACAGGTCCTCAAGCACCACAGTGAATTCGTTGTTGACTTGAGGAAGGGCACCAAGGGTGAATAGAGACTTCTCACCATCATATGCAAAATCCTTTTTTCCTAACTCAGTGTCATATGTCTGGTGCAGTTTGTCAATAACTTTCCTTCCAACACCCTTCCCATCCACAGGACGATCGTCTTCATATTTCAGTGCCACCTAATTTAATAACAATAACAATTTCAAATATTAATAAAATTCAACATTTCAAAATTACAAGTTACATCAGGAAAGAGGTAAACAAGGAATAATGATAACCTACACTGTAGTGGTAAAAATAATCATCCACGTTTCTGAGAGAAACTTTAAAATGATTTGTCAAAAGCTGCACAGCATTGCCCTTTCTTCCAATGCCAGGTCTAGCCATTGGACTCCTTTTAGGTTTTGTGGCCTTCATGGGGTTAACATTAGGAGGAATGGAAGGAGGCGGTGGCAAATTATCAAAGTTATCAGGGTCAGGTTTAACCTGAGGATCCATCTTATCTGTCTTCAATCTAGCAAAAAGAAAATGGTAAGGCAAAAATAGTTATGATATCCTCGCATGAGAATTAAAATGACAGTTACAAACACAACCCAAAATGAAAACAAGCTTAAAAAGCATCAATTTAAAAGGATGCTAGATGAGAATGTTTAGCCCATTTCACACTAGAATCTATAGAATATAAAAAACTGCTAGGTTTCAAACCAAGACGTCTTCAAATCAAAATTTCTGCATACTCAACATAAATACAATATCACTAAAAAAACAATCAAACAACTAGCCAATGTACCATCCAAAGGAAATCAATGAGAACAGAATAACAATTATTGAAAATTCCATGTCCGCATTTTGGGGCAGTTGAAGTTTAACTAACAATAAGAAGGATTCTAATCAGAAAACAGATACAACAATTACAAAAAGAATAAAAAAAATACTAGACAAAAAATTTCTTATTATGTGATAGTTTTGTGAGGAGCTCTAAATGACCAAGGAACAAGCATATCCTCCTAAGAGTTAACAGGTTTTAAATCTAAGTCAAAATACAAACAATCAGTTATCGATCATGATGTGACCATGGATTCAAGTTAAAAACATGCCGCTTAGCGGTACATCTCACATCCTAACTAGTTTCTATCGTGGTCACAGTTTAATCTCACGAACATGTGAACAAAAAGCAAACTGGAATAGCCTGAACGTCGGATGAGGTTACCAAAAAACGGCCAGAGATTAATGCTGGAAACTTGAAGCAACAGCGCTTCGATCTAACAACAAAATATCAAAGAGCAGCGTTGAAGCGAAACTCATAAACCCAAAACCCTAGCGAAAAAATGCGATTGCTACGCCAACAGAAAGCGTCGAATCTTTCAAACCTAGGGAAGAACCCTAGCGAACACCAATCTCTACGAAACGGCCATTGCTTACATCGAAAGCTACGGCGCCGTTCCTTGCCGTTCTGCTGTCTTCCCCTGGCGTCTCTTGAGCTAGTGAGCTAGTTACTACTTGTACACCCACCAAGAAGCCGCAGTGCCAAAAAACGCCTGCCCGCGTAAAAAATATTATACGTTAATATGTGTCAGAGCACAAAAATCAACTATTTCCTTTTTGTTCTTCACATTTCTAGAACTGTAAAAGTATCTGACAAAGCTATCTTCCTTAAAAGCACAAAAATCCAAAAAAATAAAAGTAAAATAATAATCTTTAATTGCTGAAGTTGCAAAGTGTCACCTACTCCTAAATAATGGTCCCCAGCCTCCTTTTTATCATTTAAGTTTTTAAAATTACATTTAGCACCTCCCCTAGTTTCACTATTTTGTTTGATAATCCTACTCATGATCCCCTAGTTTCACTTAGCTCCGCTATGCCTTAACCACGGTCATACCCCTGGACCGACTTCACCATTGTTATTTCAATAAAGGAGGAGTTAATGGACATTATCAAAGCAAGAAGTCTTTTATTAGAAAATAAATGCATTTGACCTCTTTTCATAGTTCAAAAGTATCCTTATAGTTCATTAATTTACTACAACCGATCGCTTATAAAAGTGGGTAACTGTTGTAAAATGATATTGTAAAATTACAGGGAGCAATTTGAAACAAATAAAGTATGAGTTTTAAAAAAAAAATCCTGTTTTTTATATAAAAAAAAAATTCCGGCCTTTTCCGCTCTATAAATTGTCCACTCTGTTTCTTGAACCTTCCCTCAGCTTCCGATCCGGTGGCACCCCGACACATGCCAATCGCCGGCCGGCGAGGAGCGCCGCCGCCACGCGGAGCGCTTCATGGCGGCGCGAGAAGCCTACGAGGTGCTGTCCAACCCGGCCCGCCGCCGCAGCAACGACCTCGCCATCGCCGGCGACTGCTGGGCCGCAGCCATCGACGCGGCCGCCGCTTTCCGGACGGAGGGGGCCCGCACTGGCCGCGCCGACGCGGCGAGTTGATGACTCGGACGGCGCTTGGATCTGGCGAATCTAGAAATAGATTTGGGTCGCCAAATATCTCGGAACGGGAATCCAACAAGCATCTTTCAATTTTTCCATGGATTATACAACTTTTTGTTTCGGTGTCTGGGGCGCCAAACGAGATCGCCGTTAACTCTCATTGAATTAATTAAATTCTACTCCTCGATCAGCATATCTTTTGAGCTGTACAAGAAAATAAAAGGATTAGAAATTTTTATGATTAATCTTTTTTTGAGCACATGATAGGATGAGCTCGGCAGTTATAAGTTTCCCGTAACTATCAGTCAAAGTCACGATCTTATAGAAGCCACTTATGCATGGTCAAAGCTCACCATAAATGGAACTGGTCAAAGTCACGATATTGGAGAAGTCAAAGTTCATGGCAGAAGCAACTCAAGCTAAATCTAACGAGTCTAATACATTTATTCCAGAGATGCAAAATTAACTGAGCATAAGTCAGTTACCATGACCCTTGCCTCAACGATCGATTCGTCTTTGGCTCAGTCTCAGGTCCCCTCACCTTCTCTCAGCCTCAAGACTCATTCTCAATGACTAACTCATGTTTTAGTTCGGTAGAGGGTCCCTACATCTTCTATCAGTCTCAGGACTTAGACTCAGCGACCGACTCACCTTTTGGATCGATCTAGGGTCTCGACACTTTCTTTTAGTCTTAGGATTCAGTCTCAATGACTGACTCGTCTTCTAGCTCGGTCTCAAATCTCCGCACCCTCTCTCAGTCTCATTGCACTACAAAAAATATAGTTTTCTGGAATGAATTCTGGGATAAATTTATAAAAAAAAATCGTTACAAAATTTTTTTGGACGAATTCTGCGACAAAAATTTTCGTTCCAAACTTCTTGTTGCCAACTTTTGGAACGATTTTTTTTTTTTTTTTGCAAATTTGGCAATGAATTTGGGGACGAAATTAGCAACGAATAATATTTTTGTCCCCAAATTCGTCACCAAATTTGCAACAAAAACTCTATTCGTCGCAATACTATATATAATTTTGAAACGAATATTTGTTTTGTTGCAAACTTAGCAACGAATTTGGGGACAAATTATTTTTTTGTTGTCAAGTTTGTCCCTAATTTGGTGACAAAATTTGGCAACAAATTAGATTTCGTTGCCAAATTCGTCGCTAATTTTCATCAAACCTTTGCAATGAATATTATTCTTGTTGCAAAATTTATGACGAATTTGCCAACAAAAATAGTAATTTAATTTGCAACAAATAAATTCATCCCATATTTCATCGCAAATTCTGGGACGGATTTGTGGATTCGTCACAGATTTTGTGACGAAATTTGGAATGAAAATGATTTTGTCATGAAATTATCAATGTGCAGTATTATGAAATTCATCCCTAAATCAAAAAAAAAAATCAGAAACAATTTATTTCTACAATTCAATCAATACATACATATATACAACAAATTCAAATAACACATTATATAATTTCAACACATCCTAATTAACATTATCATATCCTATTTCACATACATCTATTAATAATTGAAATCAAATCATAATACAACAAATTCAAAGGTCTCAATAAGTTATACAAGATTTTTCTTCTTCAAGCTACTCCAAAATATTATACAAGTTTAATACTCCAAAAGTGATACAACTCCAACAATCCAAGAAGTTAAACAAGGATTTAAATTAAAAAAAAAAATTAAGATACAACTCATCTTCTTTGTCCGCAAAAGCTTTCTTCCACATCAAATTTTCTTTTCCTGCATAAAAATAAACAAATAAACCAGATCATTTATAACCAGAAAGATAATTACTTAAATTCTAAGAATCTTATAATTAATTTGTTTGTATGGGAGTGTGGCACAAACTTAATTGGTTTGAGGCTTGGTGCTTGAGGATGTTGTACCACTTCTTATAATTCTAACAGTCTCGAGTGGTAATGTGTACCAGCTCAATATCAATGTTGAATTAATACACGGAAACAATTTTAAGTCCTTGTGCTATGTTCTACATGTTTCTATACACTTGTGTTCTTTAAAGGCTAATATTTTTAAAATACAACTTTGGTCTTGACAGGTGGGTTGATAGCATATTAGAAGCTTTGAGAGTTCATGATGAAGGACAACAGGTTCATATATTTCTAAGATTTTTTTTAGAATATTTCTTTCTGAGACTTTTTTTTTCTCGTGACAAAAAACCATGCATTTTTTTTTTTTTAGGAGATAGCTTAGTAATCTTGTTCCTACGTTTTTCTCCATTTGGATTGCTTTCAAAACGTTGGTTAGTTTATCAATCACAATATGAATTCGAGTAGAAGCACTTAGGTATTATGGACATTGGCTGAAGCAGTCCCCTCAGATGAGTCTAATATCTAGCGCATGAGATATTGTCACAATAAGATATGAGGTTCGAATCTCGGCAAAACCGAGGTAAATACCTCTTTTATGTGCTAGTCACTATTCCAAAGGCCACTAGCCGCTCGTGATTTACCTCCTCTGTGTTGGCCTTGGGACGAATTGGCGGGGGCGCTGGGAACAAACGTATTCACCTTTTGCCACAATCGAAAGCTTCAAGCATTACAATTAAAATGTTACAAGCATCACCTCCTCCGTGTAAGCTCACGACTAACTATTGCCTATAGATGGATGTGTGGTTTTAAATTCTATATGATTTGTACACAAAATTGTAATATGATTTTCTGATTAAATATGACTTAAAAAGTTAGATGATACTATTCATATTATTAAGGTGTAATTTTTTTTTTCGGAAGTCCAAACTTAAGAACTTCAAAATTAAACGTGCTTACTTGGAGTAATCTTAGGTGGGTGACCTTCTGGAAAGTTTTCCCAGGATACGTGCGAGTGAGGACAAAATATGCTGAAAGGGTCTTCGATGATTTGTGGAGTTAGTCGTCAACCCGATGAATAATTCTAGTGACGTTTTCAGTTCGGTTCGAGTGGCGTCCGCTCGAGTCGGGGCGTTTCACAAAACACTGTGTTCCAGTTTACCTTCATAGATTTTATGTTCCTTGATTGCATAAAAAAAAACATAAAAAAAAGTCTCACGAGCAACATTGTCTACCAGCCAGTTAAATTGCTCAAACGAATGGACATCAGAATTGTACTGCACCGGTAAACCCCAGATTAACAGATATTAGTCAAATAAAAAAGTGTAATAGTGAGTACATATAAAACAATAAATATTAACATTTCCAATGGAAATAATAGTTCTTAACTTTCTAAGATAAAGTGCAGGAATAAATAAATGTGAATTTAAAATGATAGCAGAATGAATTTCATTCATCTTGTATATAGTTTTATGATTCAAACAAAGTTTAGTATTAAATATTTAGTTAAATTTAAAATTTATTTCTAATGGTACTTAAATCATACTGGTGAAAGACTAGTACCATCTCAGGCACCTTGAGTTCAAACCACTTGAGATTGTTAGTTCAAACCACTTGAGTTCAAACCAGAAAGATAAACTTAATTGGTTTGAGGCTTGGCGCTTAATTAGTATCATCCATTTCATAACAACGGTAAATTAAATTATAAGAAATGCCTTGAAACTAACTACAAATATCTTAAATATGATACAACATATTTTACCACATCAAATTATTATCATACAATCTATTTCACCATATCAAATAATAGCTACAAATATCCTATTTCCATCTGACATGGAGAGTATGAAATGTATTCTTAAAATTTCTATCATATAAAAATATCTTTTAGTACTCATGGTTACTTGGTTGCTAGGTAAACTCTAATCATAGGAATTTGAACTAATAATGCAGTAGTAGCAAATTTCAACAAATTTATAAAAAGAATGATACCCTCATTTAACTTTTCAAATGCAACCGATCAAAAAATAAATAAAATTAAAAGTATAATATGTTTAACTAAGAGTGTATTACTTAATACTTACTTTTTTCTTAGACATATATTTCGCCTCACCAACCCTGTTAAAAATAAATTAACATTATTAATTAAAATAAAATTTTAAAAAGTTAACAAGTCATGGGTTAATGTTTAAAACACTAATTATGAGACAAATAATCATCATACATAATTAAAATCATGAACAAACATCACCACCATCATCATTATCATCGCCGCCATCATCATCATCGTCATGCGGAGGAATCTGACTTAGAGCGGAGCTCAACTGAAGATGTCACATGATAAAATCTTGTTGTCAGCGCGACTCTCTCATATCTTGCTCCATTTGCGCCCTTTCTAGGTCTCTTTGCGATAATATTTCCTTCAGATTGCTAACCTCTTCAGTCAAGTTATTTACTTGGGTTGTAAGTGCTGGTGAGGAGGAAGATGTTCCAACTATTCTTTGGGTTATATGCTTAAGGAACTCATCCCCAATATCCTTTCCCCTTTTGGTCTCCACTGGTCTCCAACCATAAACTCAAATCATTTCCAACAGAGTCCTCAGATCCCTGACTATCAACACCACCAGCTTGTGAGCATGTTTGGGCTAACTCGAGTTCATCATATTTTTCCTATTTTTTAAAACACATAAGGCATTGATTAGATATAATCGAAACACATATAATATTAAGACGGTGAAGGTACTTAACTACTAAACCTAAATCATATATTAAGATTAAATAAATAATAATTTTAACCTTTACTACTTTAGCTCTCGCCCCACTCCAAGTCTTATCTTTTTTCCTAAAAGTGTGGGTGAAAGTATCAATGAAAGAAGACTCCTTCCCCATCTCCTTGGTCTGAAAAAACATGATTACAAATAATGAAATAATTTGATATAGATAAAAAATTATTGTAGAAGTTAAAAAATTACCAATCTTAATTCGTTGATACGGGTTATGATAAGTGGATTCTTTGTGGTAAGAAGAAGAGGGGACAAAAGGATAAGGAAAGTAAGATAGATATAGTAGGATGAAAGCACAGTTATATGCCCAGTAGGCAAAGCTCGGCCAAGTGTAATAGGCTGCTCAAGACGACACTTAACCTTGTGTGTCATATGGTTGACCGAGAGAAGTCCGATCGAGCAGAAGTGTTACCATACATTCGGCAGACAAATCCCGGCCGAGCATGGATGACCGACCGAGCATAAAAGCATTTAGCCTTATGCAGCTTTGAATATATTATCGACCGAACAAAGGATGACCAAACAAGACTGTTCGTGTATGCCTGATAATCTAAGACCGGACGGAAGCAAATGATCGACCGAGCACAAAAGCATTTAGCCTTATGAAACCTTTAACATATAGCCGACCGAGGGAAAGCTAACCGAACAGAAGTGTTTTGTATACGCTTGGTAGGTTAAGATCGGCTGAGAGTAGATGCACGGTCGAGTATAAAGGCATTTAATCTTGTGTGGCCTTAGAAATATTATTATTATTGACCCAGCAAAGACAGGTCAAATGAGAACATTCGTATACACTCGGCAGGCAAAGACCGGCCGAGCATAGAGGCATTTAGCTTTATATGGTTTTTTAGCATATGATCGGCCATGTGGAAGTTGACCGAGTATAAGTATTCATATAGGCTCAGTAGGTAAATCTCAGCCAAGTTTAAGGGATTGATCGAACAAAAAGGTGTACAGTCTTATAACGTTTCCAATGTTGGCTCGGCTGTGTAGAGGCCGACCAAGAGCAAGAACTCATAAACGCTTAGCAATAAAAGCCCGGTCAAACCTAAAAAACCGATCTAGTATAAATAAGATCTCTTGAGCATAGCTGGTCGAGATTAGTGCAACAGAAGGTATTCTTAATACATATAGGATGGACTTAAGTGATTAACCAAATACATGTGATATATGAGTAATATGAAAATAATATGTGATCGTATGACAACTTAACTAGTTTGGCCGGAAATGGTTTCTGGAAGTTTCTGCAGGTATGCTACACGACAAAGAAGGTACATTTGGGGTACAAAAAAGATTCCTTAAACTATTAGTGGAAGTGGTACTTATGTCATCTCCTAACAAACTCTAACAAATCGGGGTCCACCTCATGATTGAGAAGGTTATATGAGGTGGTATAAAAAAGAGAATCCTCTTCGTTGGCAAGGTACGCGTAACATCACAACTCAAACCCTAGTTTCACTTCAGTTTTACTGTTCTTCTTCTTTCTTCTTCCTGGAAAAAAACGAGACAACTGACTTGAGCGTCAGAGGACCTAGCTAGGGATTCCCACCCCAGTCTTAGGTCACTAACGCTTTGTTGGTTGGTCTCATAGTGTGCAGGAGGAAGGATCACTCATTGGAGCATTGATTCACAGTTTCCTAATCTGGAAACATTCTTCATTGGCGTTCTTCCAGATATGCTTTGGTTTTCTCAGATATGTTATTATTCTTCTTCCTCAGAGTCATCACTTACAAACCATGCTCAACGCTTCATCACGCAGCTTTCAGACAGGATCAAATTTGACGCAGTCTGTGGGAATCTTCACTTGAATTTGAGACTACGTGATGGAGGACGCTGGAAAACTTAATACCGTTACCGTAACTCGAGAAGATTTGGAGTTGCTCATCAACGCAAGGGTACAAAAGGAATTACAACAGCAACAACAAGCGAATACTAGAGGTACCTTGCCAGTAGCAGCAAACCCAATAATTTCGACTACTGATCATCGGAAAAATAGAGGTATGGAAGAAGATGATCTTGCTTACTTACATTTTCATTTAATTCTGAATCCCAAGAAGGCTTTTCAATATCAGCACATTATCGAAATCTAGGCTTCCTAAGAACCATTCCATTGATCGCCTCTAGTAGTTGAAATCTTCTCGATCATATGGCGGTGGTTCGTGGATGCTCCGTCCTTCTTGAAGAGACATTGAACACTGAAGATAGAAAACTAAAAAATGGTGCAAAGACTTGGTCTTGGATTAGCACTGCTGGAAAAAATATAATATTTCACTAATTTAAAAAAAAATATTAATAAAAAATATTATTTCAAATTTTGGTAAATGTGATATTTTTCTAATATTAATCAACGGTGAAAAAATAAAAAAAAAATTAAAAATATTTTTGGAGGGAAAAATGAAAAGTGTAAGAATATATTTTAAGAAAAAACGATATCTAATTTTTCTTTAAAAAGACCCCCTTTGCCTGATTGATGGTTGCACCAAATCAGAACGGTACCCGCTCCGATACTACTTGTTGGATCGAGGAATTCGTTAGAGAGGGGGGGTGAATAGCGATCTAGAAATTATCATAGAAAATCGAGTACGCAGCGGAAAGATAAAAGTGAGAACATAACAATGCTAACACAACCAATTTACTTGGTTCGGAGCCTTCGTCGACTCCTACTCCAAGGCCCGCACTCGTCGAGTGCTTTCGTTGGGCAATCCACTAGCAGTTCGTAAAAGTATTACAAATTATAGTACAAGAACTTTGGAAAAGAAATACCGACAATAGTAAAGGAAAGAAAAGGCAGCACGTTGTCGGAGTAGCTTCGCAGCGTCGCAGGAGCACAGCGTAGTAGAGCAGGCGTTGGAAGATCTTTTTGTAAGTTGTTCTTTGCTCAGGGCTCACCCTCCTTATATAGGAGGCGTCGGGCGCCCAGATCCCTTCCGGGCGCTTGGACTCTGACGTAGCCCAGCCAACCAGAGAGCTAAACATGGCGAAGTGATGAGAGGATAACATTTACACTCTGGGTGCTTGGACCCCTTCCGGGTGCCCGAATCCGTTCTGGGCGCCTGAACCCCATTTTCCATCAACTTCTCTCCTTGCAAGAAAACGTTAGTCCGGGGTAAATATAAGTTATACTACCCTGCAAAACAAAGGTTAGCACAATTTATAATCAAATAGAGTAGTAATTAGATTCCGTCTCCTCGAGACCGGAATCTAGTCACGATCTCAACTTAGATTTCTGAAATGGATCTAAGTTGGATCGACGCCTAAGTTCCCTTCCCGGGAACGCGTCCTCACAATTACTCCCCTCCAGTGCCTTACGTTAACTTACCTGCCTGACGTTTGGTCAGCCCGTCGACCCGTCTGGACTTCGTGCTAACTATCCGATCAGTCCGTCGACCTAGCGGACTGCATGCCAGACATCCGGTCAGCTTGTCGACCTGTCTGGGCTTCATGCCAGCTATCCGCCCGACCCGTAGACCTAGTTGGGCTTCGTGTCAGACATCCGGTCAGCCCGTCGACGTATCTAGGCTTGGTGCCAGCTACTCGGTCGGCCCGTCGACCTAGCTGGGCTTCGTGCTAGACATCTAGTCATCCCGTTGACCTGTCTGAACTTCGTGCCAGCTATCCGGTCGACCCTTCGACCTAGCTGGACTTCTCCTACACACTTGATCAAAGTGTTAGATCACAATTAAACTAACTTAACCTATTTTGTCATTCATCAAAACCTGTGTTAGACCGTTAGTACTAACCGCACCAAAACTTACATTGCTTCCACGCTGATAGCTAGCCCTATTTTTATACTAAGCTTCCACGCTGATAGCTAGCCCTGTTTTTGATCCGAATTGGATGGGGCCCTTTCTTTTTACCGCAATGATTACTTCTAAATTTACCTGACGATTGATAATTTTTTTTTTATGGGCCGATCTAGTTACTCTCAGAAATAGTCAAATACCTAATACCAAATTTATTATGTGAAGAAAATATATGATATTTTTATTGATTAATTCTCTAAATTTTGTTCTACTTGTCGGCTGCCAATCTTTCATTGAAAGTGGCATTAAATGCCTTTGATTTAATTCAACTAGATGGGTGGACTTAAGTCAATAAAAATATCTGCAAAAAACAGCACAATAAATATAAATTTAATAGTGTGAATTCATTTAAGACTTTTTTTGGCTGCATTAATTAAAATATAATTTAGCACTTTCCTATGAGACAAATTAAATTAACCATATATATATATACATTGTTATTTTTTAAGATGGACAGATAGACTTCAGAATTATTGCTTGTAACACACTGTTTGATGAAAGCTAACTATGGCCTAATCCCAGATAATAAAAAAATAACATTTAGTTTTTAAAATTACATTTAACACCTCTTTGCTATTATTTTTTTTTTCAAAAGACCCTCTATAGTTTCACCATTTTATTTTACACACCAAACTTTATATAGGAATATTTAGGCCTGGGTCGGTACAGTATACTGTACCCAAATCGAATACCGTATATCGTACCGAAAAAATCGGTATTCTAAGAAATGATATCGATATCGTACCGACATTTTGATATACCGAAATTTTGGTATATCGAAATATCAGTACGGTATCGATAAAATACCATCATGCCGAAGTTATATATATATTACATATAATATATAAAAAATAATTCTCTTATAATGAAGAACAGTGATCACTATTCACCAATATAAAATAAATTCTTCAAAAACTCAAAGAGACAAAGAAAGATATATACAACAAAATAAATTCCTCAGAACAATAAACACCAACCGTGAATAGAAATAAAAAAAATATGAAAAATCAAGTTTTCGAGTCGAGAGCACATCGTTAGGGCTGGAAAAAAATATCGAAATATCGAAAAATCGTACCGAAATACCAAAGAATCGCGGCGTGAGTGTCGGCTGCACAAGGAGAGAATCACGACATAACGTGAGGGCTGGAAAAAAAATATCGAAATACCGAAAAATCGTACCAAAGTACCAAAGAATCGCAGCGTGAGTGTCGGCTGCACAAGGAGAGAATCACGACATAACGTGAGCGTCGACTGTGCAAGGAGCCAAGGAGAAGAATCGCGACGTGAGGGCCGGCTGCGCAAGGAGAGAATCGCGAGTCACGACGTATGCGTCGGCTGCGCAAGGAGAGAATCACGAGTCGCGACGTGTGCGTCGGTTGCGCAAGGAGAGAACGTGGTTTGGGGAAGAATTTAGCCGTTTAGGGTTTGGTTTAGGTTTTAGGGAAATCTAAATTAATCATGTAATCTATAGTTACTCGATATTTCGGTATACAGAAATATTTTAAATTGTTACCGTTACTGTTACCGACAAATTCGGTATGGTATCATACAGTACCGAATTTTTCGGTATACCAAAAATTTTAATATATATGATATTTTTTTTGGTATGATTTCTCGATATTTCGAAATTTTTTTCCAGCCCTAGGAATATTTAAATAACAGAAGTTAATGGGCAAAGCAAGAAGGCATTTTTTTTAGAAAAGAAATGCATTTAACCCCTTTTCATACTTCAAATGTTTAAAAAACATCATTATAGTTTATCAATGTTAATTTACTACAAAGGATGGCTTATAAAAGTAGGAAACGGGTGTAAAATGATAATCACAGGGATCATTTGGAAACAAATAAAGTATGAGTTTTAAAACAAATCCTGTTTTTTTATATATATATTAAAAAAAAAACAATTCCTGCCTTTTCTGCTCTACAAAATCTCTATTTTTCTCGAAACTTCACAACAAGAAGAAGTTTCCTTTTCCTTTCCAAGCAAATTAATGGTCGTCCCTGACACGTGCTGATCGCCGAGCGGCGAGGAGCGCTTTATGGCGGCGCGAGAAGCCCACGAGGTGCTGTCCGACCCCACCCGCCGCCGCAGCTACGACCTCGCCATCGCCGGCGACCGCTGGGCAAAGGCTGGGAGACATGGGGCGCCCGCCTACGCCTCACTCGTCGTGCCGAGTTGATGACTCGGACGACGCTTGGATCTGGCGAATCTAGAAGTAGATTGGGTCTCCAAATATCTCGGAACGCCAATTACAAGGACACATCTTGAAAATTGAAAATTGAAGACATGACACTTAAATTGAAGATGAAGACACGAGGTTTTACCAGGTATCTGTCAGATTAGAACTGTCGACCAAAATACATACCAAATATTAAACTAAGAGGTTCCAAGTGGACCTAACTGAGTCAGAGTCAGTTTTGTGATAGTCTCTCCGCAGGACCAAAAAGAGAATGAACAAGTATTTGCTACGTGCAAACATGTACACTTACACATAAGAAAAGAAATGAACAAGCCCCTGCAGGGAATCAGCTGGTAATGAGTGGGCCGAGTTGTGCCTTGTGGAATTGCAAATACCAATATAAGAAAAACTTGAATTATTCATATATCTCTAATATATGAAATATATTTAATTAGACAAATGGATAAATATAGAGTACAATGGTTGAAAACTGAGCGCACATGTAGAAGTCATAGTGCATTGGATGACAAATTGCTAATGCATCCCCTAGAGGATAACTATTGAAAACTGAGCGCACATGTAGAAGCACAGATGTTACACTCCACATGACTACACCACATGAAATTGCCTCCCCTCCTCCTCCGCTTCCCCTACTTAAACCACACTCTGACTACACCACGTGCGCTTTCCCTCCTTAACTCTCTTCAACGGCACTCTTACTACACCATGTTAAATTGTCCCCCCCCCCTCTCCCCTCTCCCACTCTCCACTTCTCCTCCTTAACTCTTTTCAACCAGAGTGTTCCCCTCCTCTTATAAAACTCAACCCTAACTTCAACTCTTCTTCGAACTACTCGATCAGTCAAGATGAAGCTGACATTCTTCTTCCTCTTCTTTTTGGTGTTCGCTTCCGAGACGCCTGAAGCCGCGAGTGCAAGAGACGTCATGACTCCTCCGCCTCCTCGTGAGATGCATGCCCAAGTTTGTTGCAGTGACTCCCTTCACTTCGGGTGCTACGACTGTTGAAATTGCTGATACATCCGCAAGAGTACAACTGTTGAAAACTAAGCGCACATGTAGAAATCCTAAACTCTTTTACTTTAAATCACTCCAACATTCCACATGACAATATTCCCTATCCTCGTAACTCTGACTACACCACGTGAAATTGCCGCCCCCCTCCGCTTCCCCTCCTTAACTCTTTTCAGCCATGCTGTTCCCCTCCTCCTTTAAAACTCAGCTAGCATCAACTCTTGTTCGAACTACACGATCAATCAAAGATGAAACTTACCATCGTCTTCTTCCTCTTCTTTTTGGTGTTAGCTTCTGTGACACTGCCTCCTCCTATAGCCGCTAAAGCCGCGGGTTAATCTGTTGCTGCAAGAGACGCCACGACTCCTCAACCTCGTGAGAAGCATCCACAGATTTATCGTACTGATATTTACCAATTATATAAAAATTTTCGGTATACCGAAAAGTTCAGTATGGTATTATACGTACTAAAATTTTTGGTATCGGTATAATATTTATTATTTTTGATATTTCGGTATATACCAAAATATCCAATATAATTTTTTTTTATAAATTATTTAATATTTTATTTAGGCTTACAAGTTGTATGGGAGCTACAATTATATTAAAAAATGATAATAATCTCAACTATATTGAATTAAGATTAAATATAAATTATTTATTATTCTTAAAGTTGCTTTGGAATATTAGCGAAATAAAAATTCTTCCTTTGAATTCTATCCCAACTCCTCCTCCACGACTTAAACAAAAAAACAAGCCACTCTTGATTTCTCCTCTCCACCTTAAGCTCGTGAAATTGACCCATAGAGCATTGGATGACAAATTATTGATGCATCCCCTAGAGGACAACTATTGAAAACTGAGCGCACATGTAGAAACACAGAAGTTACACTCCACATGACTACACCACATGAAATTGCCTCCCCTCCTCCTCCGCTTCCCCTACTTAAACCACACTCTGACTACACCACGTGCGCTTCCCCTCCGTAACTCTCTTCAACGACACTCTAACTACACCATGTTAAATTGTCTCCCCCCTCCCTCTCCCCTCTCCCGCTCTCCACTTCTCCTCCTTAACTCTTTTCAACCACAGTGTTCCCCTCCTCTTATAAAACTCAACCCTAGCTTCAACTCTTCTTCGAACTACTCGATCAGTCAAGATGAATCTTACATTCTTCTTCCTCTTCTTTTTGGTGTTCGCTTCCGTGACGCCTGAAGCCTCGAGTGCAAGAGACGTCATGGCTCCTCCGCCTCCTCGTGAGATGCATGCCCAAGTTTGTTGCAGCGGCTCCCTTCACTTCGGGTGCTAAGACTGTTGAAATTGCTGATGCATCCGCAAGAGTACAACTGTTGAAAACTGAGCGCACATGTAGAAACCCTAAACTCTTTTACTTCAAATCACTCCAACATTCCACATGATAATATTCCCTATCCTCTTAACTATGACTACACCACGTGAAATTGCCCCTCCCCCCCTCGCTCCGCTTCCCCTCCTTAACTCTATTCAGCCACGCTGTTCCCCTCCTCCTTTAAAACTCAGCTAGCATCAACTCTTCTTCGAACTATACGATCAATCAAAGATGAAGCTCACCTTCGTCTTCTTCCACTTCTTTTTGGTGCTAGCTTCTGTGACACTGCCTCCTCCTATAGCCGCTGAAGCCGCGGGTTAATCTGCTGCTGCAAGAGACGCCACGATGCCTCAACCTCGTAAGAAGCATCCGCAGATTTATCGTACTGATATTTATCAATTATATAGAAATTTTCAGTATACTGAAAAGTTCGGTAAGGTATTATACGTACTAAAATTTTTAGTATCGGTATAATATTTATTATTTTTGATATTTCGGTATATACCAAAATATCTAATATAATTTTTTTATAAATTATTTATTATTTTATTTAGGCTTACAAGTTGTATGGGGGCTATAGTTATATTAAAAAATGATAATAATCTCAACTATATTGAATTAAGATTAAATATAAATTATTTATTATTCTTAAAGTTGCTTTGGAATATTAGCGAAATAAAATTTTTTCCTTTGAATTCTATCCCAACTCCTCCTCCACGACTTAAACAAAAAAACAAGTCAATCTTGATTTCTCCTCTCCACCTTAAGCTCGTGAAATTGACCCATAGTGCATTGGATGACAAATTGTTGATGCATCCCCTAGAGGACAACTATTGAAAACTGAGCGCACATGTAGAAACACAGATGTTACACTCCACATGACTACACCACATGAAATTGCCTCCCCTCCTCCTTCGCTTCCCCTACTTAAACCACACTCTGACTACACGACGTGCGCTTCCTCTCAGTAACTCTCTTCAACGGCACTCTAACTACACCATGTTAAATTGTCACCCCCCTCTCCCCTCTCCCGCTCTCCACTTCTCCTCCTTAACTCTTTTCAACCACAGTGTTCCACTCCTCTTATAAAACTCAACCCTAGCTTCAACTCTTCTTCGAACTACTTGATCAGTCAAGATGAAGCTTACATTCTTCTTCCTCTAATTTTTTGGTGTTCGCTTCCGTGACGCCTGAAGCCGCGAGTGCAAGAGACGTCATGGCTCCTCCGCCTCCTCGTGAGATGCATGCCCAAGTTTGTTGCAGCGGCTCCCTTCACTTCGGGTGCTACGACTATTGAAATTGCTGATGCATCCGCAAGAGTACAATTGTAGAAAACTGAGCACACATGTAGAAACCCTAAACTCTTTTACTTTAAATCACTCCAACATTCCACATGACAATATTCCCTATCCTTTTAACTCTGACTACACCACGTGAAATTGCCCCCCCCCGCTTCCCCTCCTTAACTCTTTTCAACCACGTTGTTCCCCTCCTCCTTTAAAACTCAGCTAGCATCAAATCTTCTTCGAACTACACGATCAATCAAAGATGAAGCTTACCTTCGTCTTCTTCCTCTTCTTTTTGGTATCAGCTTCTGTGACACTGCCTCCTCCTATAGCCGCTGAAGCCGCGGGTTAATCTGCTGCTGTAAGAGACACCATAACTCCTCAACCTCGTGAGAAGCATCCGCAGATTTAACAAACTGATATTTACCAATTATATATAAATTTTTGGTATACCGAAAAGTTCGGTATGGTATTATACGTACTAAAATTTTTGTTATCGGTATAATATTTATTATTTTTGATATTTCGGTATATACCAAAATATCCAATATAATTTTTTTTATAAATTATTTATTACTTTATTTAGGCTTACAAGTTGTATGGGGGCTACAGTTATATTAAAAAATGATAATAATCTCAACTATATTGAATTAAGATTAAATATAAATTATTTATTATTCTTAAAGTTGCTTTGAAATATTAGCGAAATAAAAATTCTTCCTTTGAATTCTATCCCAACTCCTCCTCCACGACTTAAACAAAAAAACAAGCCACACTTGATTTCTCCACTCCACCTTAAGCTCGTGAAATTGACCCATAGTACATTGGATGACATATTGCTGATGCATACCCTAGAGGATAACTATTAAAAACTGAAAAGCACATATATAAACACAGAAGTTACACTTCACATGAAATTGCCTCCCCTCCTCCTTCGCTTCCCATACTTAAAACCACACTCTGACTACATCACGTGCGCTTCCCCTCCGTAACTCTCTTCAAGGGCACTCTAACTATACCATGTTAAATTGTCCCCCCCCCCCCTCCCCTCTCTCGCTCTCCACTTCTCCTCCTTAACTCTTTTCAACCACAGTGTTCCCCTCCTCTTATAAAACTCAACCCTAGCTTCAACTCTTCTTCGAACTACTCGATCAGTCAAGATGAAGCTTACATTCTTCTTCCTCTTCTTTTTGGTGTTCGCTTCCGTGATGCCTGAAGCCGCGAGTGCAAGAGACGTCATGGCTCCTCCGCCTCCTCGTGAGATGCATGCCCAAGTTTATTGCAGCGGCTCCCTTCACTTCGGGTGCTACGACTGTTGAAATTGCTGATGCATCCGCAAGAGTACAACTGTTGAAAACTGAGCGCACATGTAGAAACCCTAAACTCTTTTACTTTAAATCACTCCAACATTCCACATGACAATATTCCCTATCCTCTTAACTCTGACTACACCACGTGAAATTGCCCCCCCCCTCCGCTTCCCCTCATTAACTCTTTTCAGCCACGCTGTTCGCCTCCTCCTTTAAAATTCAGCTAGCATAAACTCTTCTTCGAACTACACGATCAATCAAAGATGAAGCTTATCTTCGTCTTCTTCCTCTTCTTTTTGGTGTATCTTCTATGACACTGCCTCCTCCTATAGCCGCTGAAGTCGCGGGTTAATCTGCTGCTGCAAGAGACGCCACAACTCCTCAACCTCGTGAGAAGCATCCGCAGATTTATCGTACTGATATTTACCAATTATATAAATATTTTCGGTATACAGAAAAGTTCGGTATGGTATTATACGTACTAAAATTTTTGGTATCGGTATAATATTTATTATTTTTAATATTTCGGTATATACCAAAATATCAAATATTATTTTTTTATAAATTATTTATTATTTTATTTAGGCTTACAAGTTGTATGGGGGCTACAATTATATTAAAAAATGATAATAATATCAACTATATTTAATTAAGATTAAATATAAATTATTTATTATTCTTAAAGTTGCTTTGGAATATTAGCGAAATAAAAATTCTTCCTTTGAATTCTATCCCAACTCCTTCTCCACGACTTAAACAAAAAAAAAAGTCACTCTTGATTTCTCCTCCCCACCATAAGCTCGTGAAATTGACCCATAGTGCATTGGATGACAAATTGCTGATGCATCCCCTAGAGGACAACTATTGAAAACTAAGCGCACATGTAGAAACACAGAAGTTACACTCCACATGACTACACCACATGAAATTGCCTCCCCTCCTCCTCCGCTTCCCCTACTTAAACCACACTCTGACTACACGACGTGCGCTTCCTCTCCGTAACTCTTTTCAACGACACTCTATCTACACCATGTTAAATTGTCCCCCCCCCCCTCTCCCCACTCCCGCTTTCCACTTCTCCTCCTTAACTCTTTTCAACCACAGTGTTCCCCTCCTCTTATAAAACTCAACCCTAGCTTCAACTCTTCTTCGAACTACTCGATCAGTCAAGATGAAGCTGACATTCTTCTTCCTCTTCTTTTTGGTGTTCGCTTTCGTGACGCCAGAAGCCGCGAGTGCAAGAGACGTCATGGCTTCTCCGCCTCCTCGTGAGATGCATGCCCAAGTTTGTTGCAGCGGCTCCCTTCACATCGGGTGCTACGACTATTGAAATTGTTGATGCATCTGCAAGAGTACAACTGTTGAAAACTAAGTGCAAATGTAGAAACCCTCAACACTTTTACTTTAAATCACTCCAACATTCCACATGACAATATTCCCTATCCTTTTAACTCTGACTACACCACGTGAAATTGCCCCCCCCCACCCCTTCGCATCCCCTCCTTAACTCTTTTTAGCCACGCAGTTCCCCTCCTCCTTTAAAACTCAGCAAGCATCAACTCTTTTTCGAACTACACGATCAATCAAAGATGAAGCATACCTTCATCTTCTTCCTCTTCTTTTTGGTGTTAGCTTCTGTGACACTGCCTCCTCCTAGAGCCGCTGAAGCCGCGGGTTAATCTGCTGCTGCAAGAGACGCCACGACTCCTCAACCTCGTGAGAAGCATCCGCAGATTTATCGTATTGATATTACCAATTATATAGAAATTTTTGGTATACCGAAAAGTTTGGTATGGTATTATACGTACTAAAATTTTTGGTATCGGTATAATATTTATTATTTTTGATATTTCGGTATATACCAAAATATCCAATATAATTTTTTTTATAAATTATTTATTATTTTATTTAGGCTTACAAGTTGTATGGGGGCTACAGTTATATTAAAAAATGATAATAATCTCAACAATATTGAATTAAGATTAAATATAAATTATTTATTATTCTTAAAGTTGCTTTGGATTATTAGCGAAATAAAAATTCTTCCTTTGATTTCTATCCCAACTCCTCCTCCACGACTTAAACAAAAAAACAAGCCACTCTTCATTTCTCCTCTCCACCTTAAGCTCTTGAAATTGACCCATACTGCATTGGATGACAAATTGCTGATGCATCCCCTAGAGGACAACTATTGAAAACTGAGCGCACATGTAGAAACACAGAAGTTACACTCCATATGACTACACCACATGAAATTGCCTCCCCTCCTCCTCCACTTCCCTACTTAAACCACACTCTGACTACACCACGTGCGCTTCCCCTCCGTAACTCTCTTCAACGACACTCTAACTATACCATGTTAAATTGTCCCCCCCCCCCCTCTCCCCTCTCCCACTCCCCATTTCTCCTCCTTAACTCTTTTCAACCACAGTGTTCCCCTCCTCTTATAAAACTCAACCCTAGCTTCAACACTTCTTCGAACTACTCGATCAGTCAAGATGAATCTTACATTCTTCTTCCTCTTCTTTTTGGTGTTCGCTTCCGTGACGCCTGAAGCCTCGAGTGCAAGAGACGTCATGGCTCCTCCGCCTCCTCGTGAGATGCATGCCCAAGTTTGTTGCAGCGGCTCCCTTCACTTCGGGTGCTAAGACTGTTGAAATTGCTGATGCATCCGCAAGAGTACAACTGTTGAAAACTGAGCGCACATGTAGAAACCCTAAACTCTTTTACTTCAAATCACTCCAACATTCCACATGATAATATTCCCTATCCTCTTAACTATGACTACACCACGTGAAATTGCCCCCCCTCCGCTTCCCCTCCTTAACTCTTTTCAGCCACGCTGTTCCCCTCATCCTTTAAAACTCAGGTAGCATCAAATCTTATTCGTACTACAGGATCAATCTAAGATGAAGCTTATCTTCGTCTTCTTCCTCTTCTTTTTGGTATTAGCTTCTGTGACACTGCCTCCTCCTATAGCCGCTGAAGCCGCGGATTAATCTGCTGTTGCAAGAGATGCCACGACTCCTCAACCTCGTGAGAAGCATCCGCAGATTTATCGTACTGATATTTACCAATTATATAGAAATTTTCGATATACCGAAAAGTTCGGTATGGTATTATACGTACTAAAATTTTTGGTATCGGCATAATATTTTTTATTTTTGATATTTCGGTATATACCAAAATATCCAATATAATTTTTTTTATAAATTATTTATTATTTTATTTAGATTTACAAGTTGTATGGGGGCTACAATTATAATTAAAAATGATAATAATCTCAACTATATTGAATTAAGATTAAATATAAATTATTTATTATTCTTAAAGTTGCTTTGAAATATTAGCGAAATAAAAATTCTTCCTTTGAATTCTATCCCAACTCCTCCTCCACGACTTAAACAAAAAAACAAGTCACTCTTGATTTCTCCTCTCCACCTTAAGCTCGTGAAATTGACCCATAGTGCATTGGATGACAAATTGCTGATGCATCCCCTAGAGGACAACTATTGAAAACTGAGCGCACATGTAGAAACACAGAAGTTACACTCCACATGACTACACCACATGAAATTGCCTCCCCTCCTCCTCCGCTTCCCCTACTTAAACCACACTCTGACTACACCACGTGCGCTTCCCTTAGTAACTCTCTTCAACGACACTCTAACTATACCATGTTAAATTGCTCCCCCCTCTCCCGCTCTCCACTTCTCCTCCTTAACTCTTTTCAACCACAGTGTTCCCCTCCTCTTATAAAACTCAACCCTAGCTTCAACTCTTCTTCGAACTACTCGATCTGTCAAGATGAACCTTACATTCTTCTTCCTCTTCGTTTAGGTGTTCGCTTCTGTGACGCCAGAAGCCACGAGTGCAAGAGACGTCATGGCTACTCCGCCTCCTCGTGAGATGCATGCCCAAGTTTGTTGCAGCGGCTCCCTTCACTTCGGGTGCTACGACTGTTGAAATTGCTGATGCATCCACAAAAGTACAACTGTTGAAAACTGAGCGCACAAGTAGAAACCCTAAACTCTTTTACTTTAAATCACTCAACATTCCACATGACAATATTCCCTATCCTCTTAACTCTGACTACACCACGTGAAATTGCCCCCCCTTCGTTTCCCCTCCTTAACTCTTTTCAGCCACGTTGTTCCCCTCCTGCTTTAAAATTTAGCAAGCATCAACTCTTCTTCGAACTACACGATCAATCAAAGATGAAGCTTATCTTCGTCTTCTTCCTCTTCTTTTTGGTGTTAGCATCTCTGACACTGCCTCCTCCTATAGCCGCTGAAGTCGCGGGTTAATCTGCTGCTGCAAGAGACGCCGCGACTCCTCAACCTCGTGAGAAGCATCCGCAGATTTATCGTACTGATATTTACCAATTATATAGAAATTTTCGGTATAACGAAATGTTCGGTATGGTATTATACGTACTAAAATTTTTGGTATCGGTATAATATTTATTATTTTTGATATTTCGGTATATACCAAAATATCCAATATTATTTTTTTATAAATTATTTATTATTTTATTTAGGCTTAAAAGTTGTATGGGGTCTACAGTTATATTAAAAAATAATAATAATCTCAACTATATTGAATTAAGATTAAATATAAATTATTTATTATTCTTAAAGTTGCTTTGGAATATTAGTGAAATAAAAAATCTTCCTTTGAATTCTATCCCAACTCCTCCTCCACGACTTAAACAAAAAAACAAGTCACTCTTGATTTCTCCTCTCCACCTTAAGCTCGTGAAATTGACCCATAGTGCATTGGATGACAAATTGCTGATGCAACCCCTAGAGGACAATTATTGAAAACTGAGCGCACATGTAGAAACACAGAAGTTACACTTCACATGACTACACCACATGAAATTGCCTCCCCTCCTCCTCCGCTTCCCCTACTTAAACCACACTCTGACTACATCACGTGCGCTTCCCCTCTGTAACTCTCTTCAACGACACTCTAACTACACCATGTTAAATTGTCCCCCCCCCTCTTAATAATCTCAACTATATTGAATTAAGATTAAATATAAATTATTTATTATTCTTAAAGTAGCTTTGGAATATTAGCGAAATAAAAAATCTTCCTTTGAATTCTATCCCAACTCCTCCTCCACGACTTAAACAAAAAAACAAGTCACTCTTGATTTCTCCTCTCCACCTTAAGCTCGTGAAATTGACCCATAGTGCATTGGATGACAAATTGCTGATGCATCCCCTAGAGGACAATTATTGAAAACTGAGCGCACATGTAGAAACACAGAAGTTACACTTCACATGACTACACCACATGAAATTGCCTCTCCTCCTCCTCCGCTTCCCCTACTTAAACCACACTCTGACTACATCACGCGCGCTTCCCCTCTGTAACTCTCTTCAACGACACTCTAACTACACCATGTTAAATTGTCCCCCCCCCCCCCCCCCCTCTCCCCTCTCCCACTCTCCACTTGTCCTCCTTAACTCTTTTCAACCACAGTGTTCCCCTTCTCTTTTAAAACTCAACCCTAGCTTCAACTCTTCTTCGAACTACTCGATCAGTCAAGATAAATCTTACATTCTTCTTCCTCTTCTTTTTGGTGTTCGCTTCCGAGACGTCTGAAGCCGCGAGTGCAAGAGACGTCATGGCTCCTCCGCATCCTCGTGAGATGCATGCCCAAGTTTGTTGCAGCGGCTCCCTTCACTTAGGGTGCTACGACTGTTGAAATTACTGATGCATCCGCAAGAGTGCAACTGTTGAAAACTGAGCGCACATGTAGAAACCCTAACTCTTTTACTTTAAATCACTCCAACATTCCACATGACAATATTCTCTATCCTTTTAACTCTGACAACACCACGTGAAATTGCCCCCCCCCTCCGCTTCCCCTCCTTAACTCTTTTCAGCCACGCTGTTCCCCTCCTCCTTTAAAACTCAGCTAGCATCAACTCGTCTTCGAACTACACGATCAATCAAAGATGAAGCTTACCTTCGTCTTCTTTCTCTTCTATTTGGTGTTAGCTTCTGTGACACTGCCTCATCCTATAGCCGCTGAAGCCGCGGGTTAATCTGCTGCTGCAAGAGACGCCACGACTCCTCAACATCGTGAGAAGCATCCGCAGATTTATCGTACTGATATTTACCAATTATATAGAAATTTTCGGTATACCGAAATGTTCGGTATTGTATTATGCGTACTAAAATTTTTGGTATCGGTATAATATTTATTATTTTTGATATTTCGGTATATACCAAAATATCCAATATAATTATTTTATGAATTATTTATTATTTTATTTAGGCTTACAAGTTGTATGGGGGCTACAGTTATATTAAAAAATGATAATAATCTCAACTATATTGAATTAAGATTAAATATAAATTATTTATTATTCTTAAAGTTGCTTTGGAATATTAGCGAAATAAAAATTCTTCCTTTGAATTCTATCCCAACTCCTCCTCCACGACTTAAACAAAAAAACAAGTCACTCTTGATTTCTCCTCTCCATCTTAAACTCGTGAAATTGACCCATATTGCATTGGATGACAAATTGTTGATGCATCCCCTTGAGGACAATTATTGAAAACTGAGCGCACATGTAGAAACATAGATGTTACACTCCACATGACTACACCACATGAAATTGCCTCCCCTCCTCCTCCGCTTCCCCTACTTAAACCACACTCTGACTACACCACGTGTGCTTCCCCTCAGTAACTCTCTTCAACGACACTCTAACTATACCATGTTAAATTGTCCCCCCCCCCCTCTCCCCTCTCCCGCTCTCCACTTCTCCTCCTTACTCTTTTCAACCACAGTGTTCCCCTCCTCTTATAAAAGTCAACCAAGTTTCATCTTCTTCGAACTACTCGATCAGTCAAGATGATGCTTACATTCTTCTTCCTCTTCTTTTTGGTGTTCGCTTCCGTGACGCCAGAAGCCGCGAGTGCAACAGATGTCATGGCTCCTCCGCCTCCTCGTGAGATGCATGCCCAAGTTTGTTGCAGCAGCTCCCTTCACTTCGGGTGCTACGACTGTTGAAATTGCTGATGCATCCGCAAGAGTACAACTGTTGAAAACTGAGTGCAAATGTAAAAACCCTAAACTCTTTTACTTTAAATCACTCCAACATTCCACATGACAATATTCCCTATCCTTTTAACTCTGACTACACCACGTGAAATTGCCCCCCCCTCCGCTTCCCCTCCTTAACTCTTTTTAGCCACGTTGTTCCCCTCCTCTTTTAAAACTCAGCTAGCATCAACTCTTCTTCGAACTACACGATCAATCAAATATGAAGTTTACCTTCGTGTTCTTCCTCTTCTTTTTGGTGTTAGCTTCTGTGACACTGCCTCCTCCTATAGCCGTTGAAGCCGCGGGTTAACCTGCTGTTGCAAGAGACGCCAAGACTCCTCAACCTCGTGAGAAGCATTCGCGGATTTATCGTACTGATATTTACCAATTATATAGAAATTTTCGGTATATCGAAAAATTCGGTATGGTATTATACATACTAAAATTTTTGGTATCGGTATAATATTTATTATTTTTGATATTTCGGTATATACCAAAATATCCAATATAATTTTTTTTATAAATTATTTATTATTTTATTTAGGCTTACAAGTTGTATGGGGGCTACAGTTATATTAAAAAATGATAATAATCTCAACTATATTGAATTAAGATTAAATATAAATTATTTATTATTCTTAAAGTTGCTTTGGATTATTAGCGAAATAAAAATTCTTCTTTTGAATTCTATCCCAACTCCTCCTCCACGACTTAAACAAAAAAACAAGTTACTCTTGATTTCTCCTCTCCACCTCAAACTGGTGAAATTGACCCATAGTGCATTGGATGATAAATTGCTGATGCATCTCCTAGAGGACAACTATTGAAAACTGAGCGCACATGTAGAAACACAGAAGTTACACTCCACATGACTACACCACATGAAATTGCCTCCCCTCCTCCTCCACTTCCCCTACTTAAACCACACTCTGACTACACCACGTGCGCTTCCCTTAGTAACTCTCTTCAACGACACTCTAACTATACCATGTTAAATTGTCCCCCCCCCCCTCTCCCCTCTCCCGCTCTCCACTTCTCCTCCTTAACTCTTTTCAACCACAGTGTTCCCCTCCTCTTATAAAACTCAACCCTAGCTTCAACTCTTCTTCGAACTACTCGATCTGTAAAGACGAAGCTTACATTCTTCTTCCTCTTCGTTTAGGTGTTCGCTTCAATGACGCCTGAAGCCGCGAGTGCAAGAGACGTCATGGCTCCTCCGCCTCCTCGTGAGATGCATGCCCAAGTTTGTTGCAGCGGCTCCCTTCACTTCAGGTGCTACGACTGTTGAAATTGCTGATGCATCCACAAAAGTACAACTGTTTAAAACTGAGCGCACATGTAGAAACCCTAAACTCTTTTACTTTAAATCACTCCAACATTCCACATGACAATATTCCTTATCCTCTTAACTCTGACTACACCACGTGAAATTGCCCCCCCTTCGTTTCCCCTCCTTAACTCTTTTCAGCCACGCTGTTCCCCTCCTCCTTTAAAATTTAGCAAGCATCAACTCTTCTTCGAACTACACGATCAATCAAAGATAAAGCTTATCTTCGTCTTCTTCCTCTTCTTTTTGGTGTTAGCTTCTGTGACACTGCCTCCTCCTATAGCCGCTGAAGTCGCAGGTTAATCTGCTGCTGCAAGAGACGCCACGACTCCTCAACTTCGTGAGAAGCATCCGCAAATTTATCGTACTGATATTTACCAATTATATAAAAATTTTCGGTATACCGAAATGTTCGGTATGGTATTATACGTACTAAAATTTTTGGTATCGGTATAATATCTATTATTTTTGATATTTCGGTATATACCAAAATATCCAATATAATTTTTTGATAAATTATTTATTATTTTATTTAGACTTAAAAGTTGTATGGGGGCTACAGTTATATTAAAAAATGATAATAATCTCAACTATATTGAATTAAGATTAAATATAAATTATTTATTATTCTTAAAGTTGCTTTGAAATATTAGCGAAATAAAAAATCTTCCTTTGAATTCTATCCCAACTCCTCCTCCACGACTTAAACAAAAAAACAAGTCACTCTTGATTTCTCCTCTCCACCTTAAGCTCGTGAAATTGACCCATAGTGCATTGGATGACAAATTGCTGATGCATCCCCTAGAGGACAATTATTGAAAACTGAGCGCACATGTAGAAACACAGAAGTTATACTCCACATGACTACACCACATGAAATTGCCTCCCATCCTCCTTCGCTTCCCCTACTTAAACCACACTCTGACTACATCACGTGCGCTTCCCCTCCGTGACTCTCTTCAACGACACTCTAACTACACCATGTTAAATTCTCCCCCCCCCCCCCCCCCCTCCTCTCTCCCACTCTCCACTTCTCCTTCTTTAACTCTTTTCAACCACAGTGTTCCCCTTCTCTTTTAAAACTCAACCCTAGCTTCAACTCTTCTTCGAACTACTCGATCAGTCAAGATGAATCTTACATTCTTCTTCCTCTTCTTTTTGGTGTTCGCTTCCGTGACGTCTGAAGCCGCGAGTGTAAGAGACGTCATGGCTCCTCCGCCTCCTCGTGAGATGCATGCCCAAGTTTGTTGCAGCGGCTCCCTTCACTTCGGGTGCTACGACTGTTGAAATTACTGATGCATCCGCAAGAGTACAACTGTTGAAAACTGAGCGCACATGTAGAAACCCTAAACTCTTTTACTTTAAATCACTCCAACATTCCACATGACAATATTCCCTATCCTTTTAACTCTGACTACACCACGTGAAATTGCCCCCCCCCCCCCTCCGCTTCCCCTCCTTAACTCTTTTCAGCCACGCTGTTCCGCTCCTTTAAAACTCAGCTAGCTAGCATCAACTCTTCTTCGAACAACATGATCAATCAAAGATGAAGCTTACCTTCGTCTTCTTTCTCTTCTATTTGGTGTTAGCTTCTGTGACACTGCCTCATCCTATAGCCGCTGAAGCCGCGGGTTAATCTGCTGCTGCAAGAGACGCCACGACTCCACAACATCATGAGAAGCATCCGCAGATTTATCGTACTGATATTTACCAATTATATAGAAATTTTCGGTATACCGAAATGTTCGGTATGGTATTATACGTATTAAAATTTTTGGTATCGGTATAATATTTATTATTTTTGATATTTCGGTATATACCAAAATATCCAATATAATTTTTTTATGAATTACTTATTATTTTATTTAGGCTTACAAGTTGTATGGGGGCTACAGTTATATTAAAAAATGATAATAATCTCAACTATATTGAATTAAGATTAAATATAAATTATTTATTATTTTTAAAGTTGCTTTGGAATATTAGCGAAATAAAATTTTTTCCTTTGAATTCTATCCCAACTCCTCCTCCATGACTTAAACAAAAAAACAAGTCACTCTTGATTTCTCCTCTCCACCTTAAGCTCGTGAAATTGACCCATAGTGCATTGGATGACAAATTGTTGATGCATCCCCTAGAGGACAACTATTGAAAACTGAGCGCACATGTAGAAACACAGAAGTTACACTCCACATGACTACACCACATGAAATTGCCTCCCCTCCTCCTCCGCTTCCCCTACTTAAACCACACTCTGACTACACGACGTGCGCTTCCTCTCAGTAACTCTCTTCAACGACACTCTAACTACACCATGTTAAATTGTCCCCCCCCCCCTCTCCCGCTCTCCACTTCTCCTCCTTAACTCTTTTCAACCACAGTGTTCCCCTCCTCTTATAAAACTCAACCATAGCTTCAACTCTTCTTCGAGCTACTCGATCAGTCAAGATGTAGCTTACATTCTTCTTCCTCTTCTTTTTGGTGTTCGCTTCCGTGACGCCTGAAGCCGCGAGTGCAAGAGCCGTCATGGCTCCTCCGCCTCCTCGTGAGATGCTTGCCCAAGTTTGTTGCAGCGACTCCCTTCACTTTGGGTGCTACGACTGTTGAAATTGCTGATGCATCCGCAAGAGTACAACTGTTGAAAACTGAGCGCACATGTAGAAACCCTAAACTCTTTTTTACTTTAAATCACCCTAACATTCCACATGACAATATTCCCTATCCTCTTAACTCTGACTACACCACGTGAAATTGAGCCCCCCCCCCTCCTTAACTCTTTTCAGCCACACTATTCCCCTCCTTCTTTAAGACTCAGCTCGCATCAACTCTTCTTCGAACTACACGATCAATCAAGATGGAACTTACCTTTTCTTCTTCCTCTTCTTTTTGGTGTTAGCTTCTGTGACACTGTCTCCTCCTGCAGCCGCTGAAGCCGCGGGTCAATCTGCAGCTGCAAGAAACGCCACAGCTCCTCTACCTCGTGAGAAGCAACCGCAGATTTATCGTACTGACATTTATCATTTATATTAAAATTTTCGGTATACCGAAAAGTTCGGAACAATATTATACGTACTAAAATTTTTGATATCAGTAAAATATTTATCATTTTTGATATTTCGGTAAATACCAAAATATCCAATATAATTTTTTTATTAAATTATTTATTTTTTTATTTAAGCTTACAAGTTGTATGGGGGCTACAGTTATATTAAAAAATAATAATAATCTCAACTATATTGAATTAAGATTAAATATAAATTATTTATTATTCTTAAAGTTGATTTGGAATATTAGCGAGATAAAAAATCTTCCTTTGAATTCTATCCCAACTCCTCCTCCACGACTTAAACAAAAAAAAACAAGTCACTCTTGATTCTCCTCTCCACCTTAAACTCGTGAAATTGTCCCCCCCCCCCCCCCCCCCCCCCCACGCGTGCGCGCTTCCCATCCTTAACTCTTTTCAGCCACACTGTTCCCCTCCTCCTTTAAAACTTAACTAGCATCAACTCTTCTTCGAACAACACGATCAATCAAGATGAAGTTTACCATCTTCTTCTTCCTCTTCTTTTTGGTGTTAGCTTCTGTGGCACTGCCTCCTCCTGTAGCCGCTGAAGCCGCGGGTCAATCTGCTGCTGCAAGAGACGCCATAGCTCCTCTACCTCGTGAGAAGCATCCGCAGATTTATCGTACTGATATTTATCATTTATATTAAAATTTTCGGTAAACCGAAAAATTCGGTACGGTATTATACGTACTAAAATTTTTGGTATCGGTAAAATATTTATCATTTTTGATATTTCGGTATATACCAAAATATCCAATATAATTTTTTTATAAATTATTTATTATTTTATTTAAGCTTACAAGTTGTATGTGGGCAACAATTATATTAAAAAATGATAATAATGTCAACTATATTGAATTAAGATTAAATATAAATTATTTATTATTCTTAAAGTTGATTTGGAATATTAGCGAGATAAAAAAATCTTCCTTTGAATTCTATCTCAACTCCTCCTCCACGACTTAAACAAAAAAAAACAAGTCACTCTTGATTCTCCTCTCCACCTTAAGCTCGTGAAATTGCCACCCCCCCCCCCCCTAAACTCTTTTCAGCCACACTGTTCCCCTCCTCCTTTAAAACTTAGCTAGCATCAACTCTTCTTCGAACTACACGATCAATCAAGATGTAGCTTACCTTCTTCTTCTTCCTCTTCTTTTTGGTGTTAGCTTCTGTGGCACTGCCTCCTCCTGCAGCCGCTGAAGCCGCGGGTCAATCTGCTGTTGCAAGAGACGCCACGGCTCCTCTACCTCGTGAGAAGCATCCACATATTTATCGTACTGATATTTATCATTTATATTGAAATTTTCGGTATACCAAAAAGTTCGGTACGGTATTATACGTACTAAAATTTTTGGTATCGGTAAAATATTTATCATTTTTGATATTTCGGTATATACCAAAATATCCAATATAATTTTTTATAAATTATTTATTATTTTATTTAATCTTACAAGTTGTATGGGGGCTACAGTTATATTAATAAATGATAATAATATCAACTATATTGAATTAAGATTAAATATAAATTATTTATTATTCTTAAAGTTGATTTGAAATATTAGTGAGATAAAAAATCTTCCTTTAAATTCTATCTCAACTCCTCCTCCACGACTTAAACAAAAAAACAAGTTACTCTTGATTCTCCTCTCCACCTTAAGCTCGTGAAATTGCCACCCCCCTCCCTTAACTCTTTTCAGCCACTCTGTTCCCCTCCTCCTTTAAAACTTAGCTAGCATCAACTTTTTTTCGAACTACACGATCAATCAAGATGAAGCTTACTTCTTCTTCTTCCTCTTCTTTTTGGTGTTAGCTTCTGTGACACTGCCTCCTCCTGCAGCCGTTGAAGCCGCGAGTCAATCTGCTGCTGCAAAAGACGCCATGACTCTTCTACCTCGTGAGAAACATCCGCAGATTTATCGTACTGATATTTACCATTTATATTGAAATTTTCGGTATACCGAAAAGTTCGGTATATCAGAAAGTTTAGTATACAGAAAAGTTCGGTACGGTAATATACGCACTAAATTTTTTTGGTATTGATATAATATTTATCATTTTTGATATTTCGGTATATACCAAAATATCCAATATATTTTTTTATAAATTATTTATTTTTTTATTTAGGCTTACAAATTATATGGGGGCTACAGTTATAATAAAAAATGATAATAATCTCAACTATATTGAATTAAGATTAAATATAAATTATTTATTATTTTTAAAGTTGCTTTGGAATATTAGCGAGATAAAAATTCTTCCTTTAAATTCTATCCCAACTCCTCCTCCACGACTTAAACAAAAAAATAAGTCACTCTTGATTTCTCCTATCCACCTTAAGCTCGTGAAATTGCGCCCCCCCCTGCTTCCCCTCCTTAACTCTTTTCAGCCCCACTGTTCCCCTCCTCCTTTAAAACTCAGCTAGCATCAACTCTTCTTCGAACTACACGATCAATCAAGATGAACTTACCTTCTTTTTCTTCCTCTTCTTTTTTGTGTTAGCTTCTGTGATGCTGCCTCCTCCTGTAGCCGCTAAAGCCGCGGGTCAGTCTGCTGCTGCAAGAGATGCCACGGCTCCTCTACCTGGTGAGAAGCATCCACAGATTTATCGTACTGATATTTACCATTTATATCGAAATTTTCAGTATACAGAAAAGTTCGGTACGGTATTATACGTACTAAAATTTTTGGTATCGGTATAATATTTATCGTTTTTGATATTTTAGTATATACCAAAATATCCAATATAAATTTTTTATAAATTTTTTATTATTTTATTTAGGTTTTAAAGTTGTATGGGGGCTACATTTATATTAAAAAATGATAATAATTTTATTGAATTAAGATTAAATATAAATTATTTATTATTCTTAAAGTTGCTTTGGAATATTAGCGAGATAAAAATTCTTTGAATTATATCCCAACTCCTCCTCCATATATTCGTCAACTTAAACAAAAAACAAGTCACTTTTGATTTCTCCTCCCCACCTTAAGCTTGTCAATGCTCCCTCCCGCTATGGTCTACTCCCTTTTTTGTTCTCTTTCTCTTTTTCTCTTCTCGAAAACTCTATAGACCCAATTCTCTTAAAACTCTAACCCTAACCCAAAATCATCTTCTCATCTCCCTTCATATTTCTCTTCACAATCCCTAACTCGAAGTTCGTATACACTTCTTGATTTACTTGAAATATTTGTTGAAGTATTTATCATCTTCACAAAGTTTATTCTTAGATTTCAACAAGAAAGCAAAATGTTTGATTTCTCTTATCCAACTTTTTCCTCTCTTTTTTTTAGATTTAGTATTGTATTTATTCATTATATTTTGGATCACGAATTCTCTATTTCCATGTATAGCGAATCATATAAACATTACCTTTTCCCAAGATGGAATCTAATGTACTGCCAAGTTCATCCCAAACATCAAACACAATAAAATCTGAAACATAGATAACTACGGGTCGAAAAGGATTAAGAAAATATTTGAAATCAAAGTCTCTTATAGCTCCTAAGCAATCTAGGAGTATATTTTGGTAGCATTGTGAAAAAGGAAGTTCTGTGATGGGAACAAATAACAAATAGGGATATGTAAATATTGTAAAGTTGAGATCCCAACAGTCTATTTAAGTACTAGTAGATTAAAAAACCACTTGATAAAGAGGTGTAAGTCAAGTCCGCTCTACAAAGCAAGTGAGAATAATGAAAGTCAAACTACATTGACGAATACGACTATGAGACAAGGAAGTGCCTTGGTTGCTTATACTTTTAATCAAAAACGATATGAATTGAAATTGACAAGGTATGTGATTGTCGATGAAGTACCTTTTAGGGTTGTCGAAGGGAAGGGATTTGTAGAGTTATTGCTTGAATTACAACTGAGATTTAAATTCCTGATCGAAAGAAAGTTGTAAGTATGGTTTATGATCTATTCTTAGTTGAGAAAGCTAATAGACTTATAGCTGCTACAGCGTAATTAAATAAATTATGACTAAGTTGTTGTTGCTACAATTCCATAGTTACTACAATAGTTAACACAAAGTCAACATTTGTTACTGTTATAGTAGAAAAATAATTAAAAAATCTTCTACAGTTAAAATCGGGCACAGTCGTGCAACGAGAGTCAAGTAGGATATTATTTCTATTAATTTTAAAGTTCTCATCCATGCATATCTTAAAATAATTAACAGTATATTATCTTCATCTTGCATTTATTTCTACAAGCATGTTATATGCCTACTATAGTGAAGGAGCAAATGTGAAATGTCACTTCGCATTCGTTTAGAAAGTGGTTTCATCCTAATATAAATTACAAATTAATTTATTTTGTGTTTTTTATAAGGAAATTTTCTTGGATAAGAAAAAATACTTCTTTTGTAATCAATATATACTTTTATTGTAATTAATACTTTAGTTATTGTTAATGATTGATTGTATTTTTCAAATTTTATTGTTTGTTGTCAATCTATTAATGCCTTATATTATGAATGAGAGTATTGTGAGACTTATGAATTGATTATATTTCTTAGTGTGAAAGTGATTTCGGTATACCAAAATTTTCGGTATAACAAAATCTTCAATACGATCAATATACAATTTATACTATACCGAAAATTCAGTATATTGAAGTTTCAGCATACCGAATTTTTGATACGATATCAGTATAAATTTTTTTATACTATAATTTTCGGTACGGTATACGATATCGTATACAAAATTTGGTATATTGTACCGAAGCAACCCTACTTTGGAGTCCGACAGCCCACCGATGGAACTTCCTAAATAATAATAATAATAATTATTATTATTTTCTAAATTATTAATGTAGCTGAGTAGTAGTATTATTTATCTTATGAATTAGGTAATATTAATGTAGTTGGACACCTCCTGAGAGACATCTACAGATTTGTTGTAACGGCGCATTTTTCTTCGGATGCTACGATTGCTCGGCATTACCCAAACGTTGGGTGCCAGCTCCAACGCCACCCGAGCCGTGAGTCGTCATCCCTGAATAAAAATTAGTAGTATGATCTATTTCATGCTTTGAGGTATCAATGTCATGGGGGCTGTATCTATTAAGGATTATCTATTTAATGCTTCGTTAATATCTATCTCATACAAATTATCTACATGCAACAAAATGAAAACGAAAAAAACACCAAGGTTTATATTTGAGAGAAATGATATCCATTTAATCAAAAAGAATTTCCATGAAGTATCTCTAAGCCTAACAAACGGGATCTATATTTCTGATGAAGTATTTCTAGAGCCTAACTTGCATGTCTCTATTTAATCAGAATCAGTGTCAGTCTCTAGTTTATATATATATTATTAAGTTTAAAGTACACCGGACTATCTAATTTCAATGTAAATCATGGAGGAAAAAGACATGCTTAAAACTGTTTAATGCCAACCTACGTACGAAAAATATTATATCACTCAAAATGTTATTATTATTTTGAGAAGGGAAGAGCAGACAAAACAGGGAAAATAAAGAAAATAATAATAATAAAGAAAAACATTGTACATTACTGTGAATTAAGGAAAACGTTTTGTGATATATCAAACAATTTGTTAACTGAAAACGAATGTGTGTTGTTAAGGAAAAAAAGGTGCAAGTTATTACAATTAACTAAAAGAATCGACGTTGCTTCTTCAGAATTTTAGCTCGACTCCTAATGCTAGCCTTCATCGTCAGTTAAATTAATTTAATTTGTCATTAATTGAATAATTTTTGAAGCATAATTTTTGATGTTCTTATGAAGGCAAAAAAAAAAAAAAAATATTGTTAAAGTGTTGAATTATTAGTGATAGAATTATATTTTTCACGCCACACATCTTACGTCGTCATTATGTTTAATCTATTGATAGAAGCACAGAAACAACAAGTGATCCTGTCCGAGCGCTGAGTCGACGGACGCTGGGGACGTGGCACGCTCCGTTGTCTCCGACTGGTGGTGTAGCTCTCCGACGAACCTGCAAAGAAGCCGAGTCGGGAGGGGTTTCCCGACGACGGTCCTCCGACGCTCAACTCAGACAACGAGAGAGGCAGCGTAATGAGGCTACAGTAGAGATGCGCGCATACCTTCGTCGACGTCTGGGGGTCTTTATATAGGACCCCGGGGGAGCACGGGCACGCTTCCCGATATGCACACACTTCCCCAAACATACCTTAACGAGTCTGTGTCAGAAAAGTACCTCTGGCGCCATTCCGCAATCGTCCGAGCATATTCCGGATGTGACGGTGGAAGCTTCCACCGTATGATTCTGTGTACGGCTCGGCCGCCAACTATGCTACTTGTCGGTGGCAGGTGTCTCGAGGATGATGTTATCCCCTGTCTCCGTTGTCCTCTTGTGTTCCCTGTCTGTTCTAGGGCCGAGCGGATCGACCGCTCGGCAGGCATATCACTTCTGCATCGGTCATATGCTCGGATGAGACTGCTCCTGCCTGCGTTGCCTTGTGCACCGGCCGAACGGACAGCCCGCTCGACCCTTGAAACCTTTTTACCTTGAGCACCGGAAACCCGACCCCTAGTCGGGTTATCTGTCATTCGGTTCAGGGGATTCACGGTCGGTCGGCCTGCGGTGCCCGGTCGGTAGGCCTGTTCCTTCCGGTCGACCCGTCTCTGGGTTGATTCTCTTGACCTTTGACCTCTACATACCGTTGACCCTCCGCCGACGAGGATCCCCCGTCCTTATCACCGGATCAGCAAAGTATTGGTAAACTTGTGATATAGTTCCGGTTTTGCTGTGTTTCTCAACCTGAAGCAACATGCCAGTATTTAGATCAAGTTAAATGGTGAGATCGAGTTAAATGGTGAGATCGAATCAGTAAACCAAGAATGTAGAATAAGACACAAACCCTTTTAACTTGGATGTTGTAATAGTAATCTTTAGAGTTGCATAATTTGATACGAGAGCATCAAGCAATACCAGAGACCTGGTTTAGTAGCCTTGCATGAGGTGATCATGTTTCAGTTATTTTCTAATTTAGATGCATAAATTTGGAGTCTAAATTGCTGATGCATGTAGATGTTCATGTGGTAAAAAGGTGATTCGTTTGTCCCAGCACCCCCGTCAATCTGTCCCTAGGTCAACACGGAGGAGGTAAATCACGAGTGGCTACTAGCCATTAGTGTAAATGGTCAAAACATGGGGTAGGTTATGCTCGGTCACGCAGAGTTTCGACCCCAATACCTCATGTGGCAACACCTCATGTCTTAACCATCGCACCGTCCCGAGGAGACTACATGTAGATGTTCATGTGGCAAAAAGCGAAATCGCTCGCCCCCAGCGTCCCCGCCGTACCCGACCCAAGGCCATCACGAGGGAGTGCATGTAGATGTTCATGTGGCAAAAGGCGAAATCGCTCGCCCCCAGCACCCCCGCCGCACCCGACCCAAGGCCATCACGAGGGAGGTAAATCACAGCATCCTCCTGAGCGAGCATGTAGCAGGTGGGGTGAGTTACACAGGGACCGGGGATTTACGTCCCGACTACCCTGAGTTTCGACCCCGCGATCTCATGTGACAAACATCCCACCACATATCAACTCGGATGATCTGTGGGATCGTACATGTAGATGTTCATGATTGATAGGTCGGTTGATATTGATTCCAGTTTATTAATTCAACGTAAGATGAAAAAAAAAAACTTGTGAAAATGATGTACAAAATAATAAATAGATCTAAACGACAACTCGATCTTTTGATCCTTTGATGAATTATGAAAATGCTAACTTTATAATTAACTCCCAAATGTAATATTTAAAGAGGGAGTTCCCAACTTTATAGCATTTGAAATTTTGTTCAATGTTGTAACCTATTTTCTCCTCTTAAGTTCCACTCCTTATAGATCTTGAACAATTGCTTCTCAAAGGCGATTCGTTTGTCCCTAGTGTCCCCGTCAACCCGTCCCTAGGTCAACACGGAGGAGGTAAATCACGGGTGACTACTAGCCATTAGTGCAAATGGCCAAGACATGGGGGAGGTTATACTCGGTCACGTCAAGTTTCGACCCCAAAACCTCATGTGACAACACCCTATATCTTAATTATCGCACCGTCCCAAGGGGACATTGAACAATTGCTTCTCAAAGATTACACAAGAAGATGCTTAATCTGTTATAAGTGCAGATTTTTTTGGAATCGCTGTTCTAGAGTTCTTCAATCAACTTCAATTACCTTTTAATGTCTAAAATGCTACATCCAGAGCTTGTGTACAAATTTTCTATTTGGTTTGTTCATAAAACTTCTGGGCTTCAACCAAGGAATTAAATGCAGAAAATAGGCAAGACATTTTATATTAAATCAGTCAACTAATTATTTATAGATTAAACATAATGACACGTGAGATCCACAACATGAAAAATATGATTCTATGGGGTGGGAAATTTAGCGCCTAAAAATAATACTCAATTATGAGGGAAATTATCTTGTATTCAAATAATGGCGAGATTTGTTATCTATAGCTATGGAATTAAGAATTAGTCACTAATAATTTAACTCTTTAACAATGCCTTTTTTTACCTTCATAAAAACTTCAAAAATTATGCTTTTAATGACCATTTTTTCATACCCTCATTAAATTTTTGTGATGCAAAAGCAGAATATGAAATGTGATGGTTACTAGCAAAAACAAAGAAATGTGTAAGACAATCATCAAGTTAACTCAACAGCAATCTAACATGGATGTCATGAATAGAGTTACCTGAAGCTTTTCTAGAGTTTTTGAATAATTTATACCCTGCGATCTTTCTAGCATAACATGGATGTCATGAATAATTTAATGACGGTCTTTCCTGCGATCCAATGACTTGGACCAATTCCACGTTCCTCTTTCTCATCCCATTCTTATATATACCCTTGTCGGCCCAATCCCGGCCCAATCCCAACCGGTCGATTAGAACGGACCAGATCTTTATCGAAATCCTGGACGCGTGCGGTCTTTATCGATATCCTTGACGGTTTTGGGACGGATTGACGGGACCACTGAGGACGAATGTATTCATCTTTTTACCATATGTTAATAGTTTTGATTAAAATTAATCTTCAAACAAAATTATCATGATAAATTCTGCCGGAAATGAAACGCCAATTCGTTAAATTTCGTTGACTCGGAAAACAAATGGCAAAGTGTTAGACCAATCAGACGAGGCAACGAAACCCATAGGATGGCGGCACACGTGGCGGAAGTATGGCCAAAAGGACATCCTCAATTCGAGATTTCTTAGGTTTCTAAGTTTATTTAGTTTTTAAAATTTTAGTTTTTAGTAATTAAATATGATAATAATTGTTTTTAAATTTTTTAATAAAAATAAATAAATTTATAATTTTGGCAGGAGTTATTACCGTTGCACTCACACTCACTAGAGCTTCTACGGTTGCAAGGTGAAGAAGCGAGTGCAGCGGCTCGACGACGACCCCTTCACCTTCGAGGTCACCTACTACGGCATGCACACGTGTCATGCCTTCCTTTCCCAGCTTCTCTTCGCCGCCATCGACGTTCGCTCCGGCGAAGTCATGCAGCTGGCACCGACGACAGCAGCATCCTCGTCGCATCACGCGGAGATGGGGCGGGTCCATGATTGGCTGCAGGGGACCATCGGCGGCCCCCCGGGCCCCACAGCACGGAATGGGCTCGCCGGCACAGGGTGGCCGCAGAGACGTGGTTGGTCTTACAAAACTGACCTATCAAGCTTCGGTTGGTTGGAATTATCAGTCCAGTCAATTCGATGCATTAATTTGTACGCATTCAGATTTAGTACAAGCCGATTGAACCAAACAGCTAGGATGGATTGGTTGAGCCCTCCAAGCCTAGTTCCCTACATGAGCCAATTGGTTGAGTTAAATGAGTTAGTTGGATTGACTCTCCATTAATTGGCATCCAGAGCAACTTGGTTTAGCCCGTCAATTTGGTTAGATTTTGTTCAATCATCTGGCCAGTCATGGACTGGTACAATTGTCAAAATTGAGTGGCCAATTGATTCGAGTGGGTTTTGTTTATCATCTGACAATTCATTTGGGGCATTATAATAATATTTAATGTATGATTTAACATTAATTAAACTAAAACAAAATTGTTATCACAAAAGAAAAGTTGATTAACATTTTTAAAACTTAATTTACTTAATATATTGGTCAATCAGTACCATTCATTTCTACACTCGGATTGTGTTAAAAAAAAAATTATAATCTAGGTATCTAATTTTTCAAACTGACTAATTTTTAATGTGATTATTTTGATCATACAAGAAAATTTTCACCGACTACTATGATAAATCAGGATTGTTTTTTGATTTTTGATTATGTATCTAGTTGCACAGGCTTAGCTTGTATATTGTATTATTGTCGGTACATTTTTCTCTCTAAGTTCTATTTGTGCCCACTTGCTATGGGTGATATTATTATCCACTCTCTAAGTTCTTTTGTGGAATGAAATGAAGTTTTCCATTGCTGGCTTGTTTCTCAATTCAGTGGAGATGGCTAAATATAGGTATATTGGTGCTACAATCCTCTCAGTCGGATAGATGATATATACTTTGTAACGTAGAGTAAATGACAATATGCCTAAAGAATACATAATCATAGTAAGATTGATGGATCCGATGAATTGATTTTTTTTTCAAGTTGTCATCTCATAATTGTACTCATCTTTAGTCAACTGAATTATTTACAAGTTACCAGCATAAAATTGTACTAATCTGTAGTGCACTGAGGCATCTGTAGGTTGTTTGGGTTTTCTATTGGCATTAGGATGGACTTTTGAAGTTTCGGGATAGAAATTGGTTGAGTTATCACAGAAAGGATTATCAAGTGGCTTTATTGGATTATCGGTGGGCTAGGCCCTGTAAAAATATTAATAGGGGTGTCATGTGGAATTGCAAATACCAATATAAGAAACATTTGAATTACTCATATAACTCTAATATATGAAATTTAATTAATTAGACGAATGACTAAAAATAAAGTACAATCGTTGAAAACTGAGCGCACATGTAGAAGTCATAGTGCCTTGGATGATAAATTTAAAGTTCTCCAGCACTCCACGTGAAAATACTCCCTCTCCTTCTCTTACCTCCGACCACTTCACATGAAATTGTTGCCGTCTCTGCTTACCTCCAACCACTTCATATGAAATTGTTCCCGTCTCCGCTTATCTCCGACCGCCCCACATCACATTGCTTCCCTCCTTACCTCGACTCTTTTCAACAACCAACATGGCACTGTTCCCCTCCTCATAAAAAATCAGGTAACTTCAACTCTTCAAACTACACGATGAAGATGAAGGTACTTACCTTCTTCTTCTTCCTCTTCGTTTTTGTCTTGGCTGCTGTGACGCTGCCTCCTCTTGCAGCCGCAGAAGCCATGGGTCAGTCTGCTGCTGCAAGAGACGCCACGGACTCTTCTACTTTGTGAGAAGCATCCGCAGATTTATCGTATTGATGTTTACCATTTATATTGAAATTTTCGGTATACCGAAAAGTTCAGTAATAAAAAAGTTCAATATACAAAAAAGTTTGGTACGATATTATACGTACTAAAATTTTTTGTATCGGTATAATATGTACCATTTTTGATATTTCGGTATATACCAAAATATCCAATATAATTTTTTTATAAATTATTTATTATTTTATTTAGGCTTAAAAGTTGTATGGGGCTAGCAGTACTGCCGCTAGTGAAGAAGTGAAGGAGCCTATTTACCGCCGCCAGTGAAGAAGTGAAGGAGCCTATTTATCGCCGCTAGTGAAGAAGTGAAGGAGCCTATTTTCTCCTCTTATAATAATCTACCACCAATCTTGTCGCTATCTTGGATTTCAACTAGTATATCTTCTGTTAATATAGTCTTTTGCTGCATATACTGCTATAATAGAAAAATATTTAAAAAATCTTCTACAGTGAAAAACGGACACAGTCGTGCAACGGGAGTCAAGTAGGATATTATTTCAGTTAATTTTAAAATTCTCATCCATGCATATCTTAAAATAATTAACAGTATATTATCTTCATCTTGCATTTACTTCTACAAGCTTGTTATGTGCCTACTATAGTAAAAATACTCCCGCTCCTCCTCTTACCTCCGACCACTTCACATGAAATTGTTCCTGTCTCCGCTTACCTCCGACCACCCCACATCACATAGCTTCCCTCCTTACCTCGACTCTTTTCAACCACCCACATGGCACTGTTCCCCTCCTCCTCATAAAAAATCAGGTAGCTTCAACTTTTCAAACTACATGATGAAGATGAAGGTACTTACCTTCTTCTTCTTCCTTTTCGTTTTTGTCTTGGCTGCTGTGACGCTGCCTCCTCCTGCAGCCGCGGGTCAGTCTGCTGCTGCAAGAGACGCCGCGACTCTTCTAACTCGTGAGAAGGATCCGCAGATTTATCGTATTGATATTTACCATTTATATTGAAATTTTCGGTATACCGAAAAGTTCAATAATAAAAAAGTTCAGTATACAGAAAAATTCGGTAAGATATTATACGTACTAAAATTTTTGGTATCAGTATAATATGTACCATTTTTGATATTTCTATATATACCAAAATATCCAATATAATTTTTTTATAAATTATTTATTATTTTATTTAGGCTTAAAAGTTGTATGGGGCCAGCACCACCGCCGTCAGTGAAGAAGTGAAGGAGCCTATTTACCGCTGCTAGTGAAGAGGTGAAGGTGCCTATTTATCGTCGCCAGTGAAGAAGTGAAGGAGCCTATTTTCTCCTCTTATAATAATCTACCACCAATCTTGTCACAATCTTGGATTTCAACTAGTATATCTTCTGTTAATACAGTCTTTTGCTGCATATACTGCTATAATAGAAAAATATTTAAAAAATCTTCTACTGTGCAAATCGGGCACAGTCGTGCAACGGGAGTCAAGTAGGATATTATTTCTGTTAATTTTAAAGTTCTCATCCATGCATATCTTAAAATAATTAACAATATATTATTTTCATCTTGCATTTACTTCTACAAGCTTGTTATGTGCCTACTATAGTGAAAATACTCCCGCTCCTCCTCTTACCTCCGATCACTTCACATGAAATTGTTCTTGTCTCCGCTTACCTCTGACCACTTCATATGAAATTGTTCCCGTCTCCGCTTGCCTCCGACCACCCCACATCACATTGCTTCCCTCCTTATCTCGACTCTTTTCAACAACCCACATGGCACTGTTCCCCTCCTCATAAAAAACCAGGTAGTTTCAACTCTTCAAACTACACGCTGAAGATGAAGGTACTTACCTTCTTCGTCTTCCTCTTCGGTTTTGTCTTGGCTGCTGTGATGCTGCCTCCTCCTGCAGCAGTTGAAGCCGCGGGTCAGTCTGCTGCTGCAAGAGACGTCGCGGCTCTTCTACCTCGTGAGAAGCACCCGTAGATTTATCGTACTGATATTTACCATTTATATTGAAATTTTCGGTATACCGAAAAGTTCAGTAATAAAAAAGTTCACTATACAGAAAAGTTCGGTACAATATTATACGTACTAAAATTTTTGGTATCGGTATAATATGTACCATTTTTTATATTTTGGTATATATCAAAATATCCAATATAATTTTTTTATAAATTATTTATTATTTTATTTAGTTTTAAAAGTTGTATGGGGCCAGCACCACCGCCGCCAGTGAAGAAGTGAAGGAGCCTATTTACCGTTGCCAGTGAAGAAGTGAAGGAGCCTATTTATCGCCGCCAGTGAAGAAGTGAAGGAGCCTATTTATCGCTGCCAGTGAAGAAGTGAAGGAGCCTATTTATCGCCGCCAGTGAAGAAGTGAAGGAGCCTATTTTCTCCTCTTATAATAATCTACCACCAATCTTGTCGCTATCTTGGATTTCGACTAGTATATCTTCTGCTAATACAGTCTTTTGCTGCATATACTGCTATAATAGAAAAATATTTAAAAAATCTTCTACAGTGTAAATCGGGCACAATCGTGCAACGGGAGTCAAGTAGGATATTATTAATTTCTGTTTATTTTAAAGTAAGAAAAACTTGAATTACTCATATAGCTCTAATATATGAAATTTATTTAATTAGACAAATGACTAAATATAGAGTACAACGGTTGAAAATTGAGCACACATGTAGAAGCCATAGTGCATTGGATGACAAATTGCTGATGCATACGCTAGAGTACAACTGTTGAAAACTGAGCGCACATGTAGAAACCCTAAACTCTTTTACTTTAAATCACTCCAACATTCCACATGACAATATTCTCTATCCTCTTAACTCAGACTACACCACGTGAACTTACATCAACTCTTCTTCGAACTACACGATCAATCAAGATGAAGCTTACCTTCTTCTTCTTCTTCCTCTTCTTTTTGGTGTTAGCTTCTGTGACACAGCCTCCTCCTACAGCCGTTGAAGTCGCGGGTCAATCTGCTGCTGTAAGAAACGTCATAGCTCCTCCGCCTCCTGAGAAACATCCGCAGGTTTGTTGTAGCGACTCACTCCACTTCGGGTGCTACGATTGCTCGGCGTCACCCAGACGCTGGGTGCCAGCACCACCGCCGCAGTGAAGAAGTGATCAATTGTTTCGAGTTCCAAGTTCTCCTGCTGATGCAATCTGATAGTCATCTCTGGTATATTTTGGGTGATTTTTTTTGTCTTATGGAATGGTTTCATCCTACTATAAATTAAAAAGCGTTTTATTTTGTATTTTTTATAAGGAAGTTTTCTTGGATAAGAAATAATACTTCTTTTGTAATCAATATATACTTTAATTGTAATCATTACTTTTATTATTGTTAATGATAGATCGTATTTTTTCAAATTTTATTGTTTGTTGTCAATTTATTAATGTTTTGTATTATGAACGGGAGTATTGTGAGACTTATGAATTGATTATATTTCTTAGTGTCAAAGTAATTTCTGTATACCAAAATTTTCGGTATAACAAAATCTTTGGTACGATCAATATGCAATTTATACTATACCGAAAATTCAGTATATTGAAGTTTCAGCATACCCAATTTTTGATACGGTATCAGTACAAATTTTTTTATACTAAAATTTTTGGTACGGTATACGATATCGTATACAAAATTTGGTTTACTGTACCGAAGCAACCCTACTTTGGAGTCCGACATCCCGCCGATGGAACTTCTTAAATAATAATTATTATTATTATAATTTTTTTTAAATTATTAATGTAGCTGAGTAGTAGTATTGTTTATCTTATAAATTAGGTAATATTAATGTAGTTGGACACCTCCTGAGAGATATCTGCAGATTTATTGTAGCGGTGCACTTTACTTCGGATGCTACGATTGCTCGGCGTCATCCAAACGTTGGGTGCCAGCTCCACCGCCACCCGAGCCGTTAGTCGTCAAGTTTGGAGGAGTAGCCGTGAGTCATCATCCCTAGATAAAAATCAGTAGTAGGATCTATTTCATGCTTTGAAGTATCAATGTAATGGGGGCAGTATGTATTAAGGATTATCTATTTAATGCTTCGTTAATATCTATCTCATTAAAATTATATACATGCAACAAAATGAAAACGGAAAAAACACCAAGGTTTATATTTGAGAGAAATGATACCCATTTAATCAAAAAGAATTTCCATATGTTTCTGATGAAGTATCTCTAAGCCAAATAGGCGCTGGGATCTGGCGAATCTAGAAATAGATTTGGGTCTCCAAATATCTCGGAACGCCAATTACAAGGACGCATCTGAAAATTAAAAATTGAAAATTGAAATTTGAAATTTGAAGACATGACACTTAAATTGAAGATGAAGACACGAGGTTTTACCAGATATCTGTCAGATTAGAACTGTTGACCAAAATACATACCAAATATTAAACTAAGAGGTTCCAAGTGGACTTACATTGGAGAACTAAAGTATTTGCTACGTGTAAGCATGTAGACTTACACATAAGAAAGGGAATGAACAAGCCCCAGTAGGGAATTAGCTGGTAATGAGTGGATCGAGTTGTGCCATGTGGAATTACAAATACCAATATAAGAAAAACTTGAATTACTCGTATAGTTCTAATATAGTTCTAATATATGAAATTTATTTAATTAGACGAATGACTAAAAATAGAGTACAACCATAAAAACTGAGCGCACATGTAGAAGTCATAGTGCCTTGGATGATAAATTGCTGATGCATCCGCTAGAGTACAACTGTTGAAAACTGAGCGCACATATAGAAACCCTAAACTCTTTTACTTTAAATCACTCCAACATTCCACATGATAATATTCCCTATCCTCTTAACTCTGATTACACCATGTGAAATTGCCCCCCTCCCTCCTCCTTCGCTTTCCCTCCTTAACTCTTTTCAGCCACACTGTTCCCCTCCTCCTTTAAAACTCAGCTAGCATCAACTCTTCTTTGACTACACGATCAATCAAGATGAAGCTTACCTTCTTTTTCTTCCTCTTCTTTTTGGTGCTAGCTTCTGTGGCACTGCCTCTTCTTGCAACCGTTGAAGCCGCGGTTCAATCTGCGGCTGCAAGAGATGCCACGGCTCCTCTACCTCGTGAGAAGCATTCACAGATTTATCGTACTGATATTTACCATTTATATTGGGATTTTCGGTATACCGAAAAGTTCAGTATATCAAAAAGTTCAATATACAGAAAAGTTCGGTCTGATATTATACGTACTAAAATTTTTTGTATCGGTATAATATTTATCATTTTTGATATTTCGGTATATACCAAAATATCCAATATAATTATTTTATAAATTATTTAATATTTTAGTTAGGCTCAAAAGTTGTAGGGGACTACAGTTATATTAAAAAATGATAATAATCACAACTATATTGAATTAAGATTAAATATAAATTATTTATTATTCTTAAAGTTGTATTGGAATATTAGCGAGATAAGAATTCTTCCTTTGAATTCTATCCCAACTCCTCCTCCATGACTTAAACAAAAAAACAAGCTACTCTTGATTTCTCCTCTCCACCTTAAACTCGTGAAATTGCCGCACCCCCCCCTTTCCCCTTAACTCTTTTCAGCCACACTGTTCCCCTTCTCTTTTAAAACTCAGCTAGCATCAACTCTTCTTCGAACAACATGATCAATTAAGATGAAGCTTACCTTCTTCTTCTTCTTCTTCTTCTTCTTCTTTTTGGTGTTAGCATCTGTGACACTGCCTCCTTCTGCAGCCGCTAAAGTCGCGGGTCAATCTGCTGCTGTAAGAGACGCCACAAATTCTCTACCTCGTGAGTGTTAGCTAGAGCCCTAGAGCCAATCATTTGATGATTGTATTTTGGACTTGTTGTATTATATTCTATATATATAAATAAAGGCATTTGGTTTTTTGGTTATTATACTTACTTGTATTAGTGCCAAATAAACTAAGTATAATAACGTCCTTGAGTAGAAGGTTCTTTCCTATATCAATCGATTGGTTGAATCGATAGTGAGATGATATAGGGAACACTACTCTTAATCATTCATAGTCGAGTATTAACATTCAGGGACAATGTTAATGCAATAAGACTAGCATGTAGGTCAACTCGATGACTTGATCTCACAAGTCATGGATATAGAGATATCAAGTTAACACATGAGTATACATTAGAGAATGTATACTGAATGACCCGCCATGAGAAAGTATCATGGATTGTTATATGAGTGTCATATACTTTCTCATGTGGCTATTGGTATAACTACTAGTCCTTAGACCTGAAGTCACCATGGTTTCCTACATAAGGAGTTATGTACTTTAGTTTCGTCAAACGTCACCCGTAACAGGGTAGACTATAAAGGCGATTACTGGGTATGTAATGAATTATACAGAGGGATGTGAGTGATGTAGATGGGATCTATCCCTCCCATATGACGGGAGTGACATCGGTATTCTTGATAGAGTGAGACCACTAGGTGCATGGCCATGCCCAAATTAGTCAATATGAGATATTGAGCTCATTTGATCGAGTGAATCTACTTGGAGTTCAATATTTAGATTGATTAGAGGATGACACGGTCTATGCCTCACATTGATCAATCTAGATGTCTAGGATAGAAAGATACTTGTCATATATTGTGAGGAGTCACAATTAGTAGTCACAAGGTGATGTTGGATCTCAACATTCTTGTAACTTGGGTAGCAATGATGTATTGCTAGATGCCGCTCATTGCTTATGTTTCTAAAAGATTTTAGAAACATTGCCAACGTTACAAGAACCTATTGGGTCACACACAAAGAACAAGTGGATGGAGATTAGGTTCATATGATGAACCAATTGGATTAGGCTCATATGATGCCCAAAGATTGGATTCAAATTAGACTTATTGAGTTAGACTCAATTAGATTCAATTGTTGAATGAGTCTAATTTAAATTTGATTAATTGAGTCAATTTATATTAATGAATTAAGATTCATTAAATTAAAATTGACTTGAATCAAAGATTGGATTTAACTCAACAAGGAAGAGAATTGGTCAATTTTGACTTGACCAAATGGAAGTTGAAACATCAAGTTTGACTTGATGTATTGCCACATCATGAGGGTTGACTCATCCTACCTTGCCACATCATCTCCACCTCATCATGGTGTGCCACCTCATGGAGGTTACACATCTCATGCCATTTAATGTGGCCGGCCACATTAATGAGGGAGGTTACAACATGTGGCCGGCCACACTAATGTGGTGAGGAGGTTTTGTTTTTGTGTATTGATGTGTATTCATGTGTGGTAATTGCTTCTCCTTCTTCCTAGCTTCTTCCTCCTCTTTGCTTGCTGTTGCCGTGAGTTTTCATGAAAGGAGAAGACGTGGTTGAGTGAGTTCCAAGAGAATAAGGAAGAGTGAAGGTCACAAAGGAGGATACTACTTCTTGAGTGTATGAGATTCTTTTTGTATCCTCTCTTTTTCTTTCTTTCAAATCCTACCCGAGAGCCCTAGAAAGTGCTAGCACACTTGGGGTGCTCTCTTCTCCATCCTTGAGTGTTAGAGAACACATCTTGTTCGTGTGGATATCACTAGAGAGTTGTCTACGTTGACAACTTCGAGATCCGGCATACCTTGGACTTGCGGGATTGCGAAGGGCACGCATCGAAGGTATAAAATCTTTTCATGTAGATCTAGGAGTAGATCTAAGTAGAAACTCGTACATGTAAAATTTTTGAAATCTATCCTTCGCACGAGATCCAGTGGCATGGGTGATTCGGGGTTTCCGCGACGCGAAAACGCGGTTTTCGCTGCCCGAAAAACCCAACAGTGGTATCAGAGCCACGTGCGAAGACGAATACGAGTTTATTTTGTGTTTTATGAAAAACTTTTCAGTTCTGTAATATTCTGTAAATTTATGTTTTTATGGTTTTTATGGGTATTTTTCTCGTAGAAGCGAAGCACAAGTGTCTCGACATTTGTAGACTTCGACTACCGAGAAGTTTTTCCCAAAACGGCCAAGTTTCGCCCCAAAATTTTTTGGGACAGCGGGCTAGATCGCAAAGGAACTCTCGCGATGGTTAGATCGCGGGTAGGGGCGCTGCCCCTGGCCTCGCAAGGGGATTTGTTCTGCGATTGCGCCCGAAAACGGCTAAACGGAACCGCCGGGAAATTGTACTCGTAAAAATTGTAAAAATTATAGAAAAATTATAGAAATATATAATTTTGAATTATATATTATTTTCATGATAGTCATGGCCCAAAGACCCAAATTGAATTTGGAAATGTGTTGTAATTCATAATACGGCCTGCGTGCCGCTATGTGATGTGCGTGCTGTATTTATTTTTATTTTATTTTCACGACCTGCGCATCGTGCCTTTCTCTTATATTCTGGTTGTAAATTAGATTTAGACTCGAATGTAACTCGAGTTTCAAAATTGTAATGTAAATTTTGAAGCGGTGGAAGGTCCACACGAGACGGAGTTACGAGGTGGGCGCGAGCAACACAAGGTGGTCAAAGGAAGAAGCTTGAGAAGCTGTTGACCTTAGGTTGACCATCCGATCTTCTCATTGGCTTGAGAAGATCGTAGTAGGGCCATGACATAATCACAAAATTATTTGATTAATTATTTAATTAATTATTTTGTGTGTATGTGATGCATGTTAGTTAATTAAGTAATTAATTAGTGTCTTACGATTAGATTAGATCTAAGTCGTGCACATGATGCACTCTTCGATTAGATTAGATCTATCGAGTATATGATACGCATCATCGTTTAGATTAGATCTAAATCACGTCAACTCGTAATGCCTACCATGCCGTGATACCTACCACTACCTCGATCGCATGTTATTGTTGAATCTGCCAAAGCAGAGTAACACATACTATCTTGGTAGGGTACGGAGGGACAATCTTGGTCCTGCCTATCAACGCATGGGTGAGTACAACTCAATTAGATTGAGTATTCCTAGTTAACTCGGTTGGATCGAGTATAACTATAGACATTCTTCCAACGGTTGGAAAGATAGGTCAAAATCACATATATATTAACTCTCGGGCGTATTAGCCAAAGCTAACTTGAGTTTTAATATAAATACGGATATTGATCCTATAAACAAGAGTTGCATAGAGATGCAATTGGTAATCGTTACCTACCGATCATATTAAGTCTTGGGCGTATTAGCCAAAGCTAACTCAAAGGGTTAGTATGATGTGGATCTTGTCCCACATGAATTATAGAATTCAGTGGAAGCATCATTTAGTTAAAGGCCTAATTAAATGATTAAGAATATGATATTTATTTCTGCATTTATTTTTGCTGTAGAATTTCCATGACGTCAAACACGAACAACTTCTCTCTGCGTTCTGTCCTTAAGAAGGACAAGCTCAACGGAGCAAATTTCCTGGACTGGTACAGGAACCTGAGAATAGTTCTCACCCAAGAACGTAAACTGTACATTGTGGAGCAGCTCATTCCGGAGGCTCCTCCTGCCACTGCCACTGCCACGCGAGCAGACCAAGATGCTTACAAGAAGCATCAAGATGACGCATTAGATGTGTCCTGTCTTATGCTCGCAACCATGAACTCTGAGCTTCAGAAGCAACATGAGTTGATGGGCGCTTACGATATGGTTGAACATCTTTGTCACATATATCAAGGACAAGCAAGACACTGGAAGAGGAACTCCAAAGAATACCTGGAAGATCTTAAGAAGAAGAGAAATAAGATTTCTACTTCAGGTATACATGTTATAGAAGTCAACCTCTCTATTTCTTTATCGTGGGTATTAGATACCAGATGTGCTTCGCACATTTGTACTAATGTACAAGCAAGGGCATTGACGAAGGGTGAGATAGACCTACGAGTAGGCAATGGAGCACGGGTTGCTGCTATTGCTGTAGGAACTTACCATCTATCTCTGCCCTCTAGGCTTGTACTAGAATTAGATGATTGTTGTTATGCGCCTGCCTTGACAAAGAACATAATTTTAGTTTCTTGTTTGGACAAGAAAGGATTTTCGTTTATAATAAAGAACAAATGTTGTTCCGTCTATTTAAACGATATGTTCTATTGTAGTGCACCTCTGATAAACAGACTCTATATTCAAGACCTTGAGAGCCCTATCTATAACATAAATACCAAGAGGTTCAAGTCAAATGACATGAACCAAACCTACCTCTGGCACTGTCGCTTAGGTCATATAAATGACAAGCGCTTATCCTAGCTCCATAAGGATGGTTTGTTGGACTCATTTGATTTTGAATCATATGAAATATGCGAGTCATGCCTACGAGGCAAGATGACCAAGACTCCCTTTAGTGGGCATAGTGAGAGAGCAACTGATTTGTTAGGACTCATACATAGTGATGTATGTGACCCTTTCAATGTTGCTGCTAGAGGCGGTTATAGGTACTTCATCACATTTACTGATGACTTCAGTAGATATGGTTATGTGTACTTGATGACACATAAGTCTGAATCCTTTGAAAAGTTCAAAGAATTCAAGAATGAAGTACAGAACCAGCTTGGCAAGAGTATTAAGATATTTCGATCCGATCGAGGTGGAGAATACCTTAGCCATGAGTTTCGTGACTACCTAGCTGAGTGTGGAATTCTATCCCAACTCACTCCTCCTGGAACACCACAGTGGAATGGTGTATCCGAAAGGAGGAATCGTACCCTATTAGATATGGTACGATCTATGATGAGTCACACAGATCTTCCGACATACCTTTGGGGATATGCTCTAGACACGACAGCTTTTATACTCAACCGAGTTCCATCCAAGGCCGTGATAAAGACACCATATAGGATATGAACTGGGAGAGATGTCCATGTGTCTTTCATGAAGATTTGGGGTTGTGAGGCTTACGTTAGACGTCAAGTCTCAGACAAGTTAGGACCAAAATCCGACAAGTGCTATTTTATTGGATATCCCAAGGAAACTAAGGGATATTACTTCTACATTCCCAGTCAGCACAAGGTAGTTGTGGCAAAGACTAGGGTATTTCTAGAAAGGGACTTTGTTTCTAGAAAGACTAGTGGGAGCACGCTCGATCTTGAAAAAGTTCAAGATGCGAACAATAGCACTGATGCCTCGATGGAAATTGAACTGGAACCACAAAGTGTTGTGGATGATGTTCCACAAGGAGTTGAGGAACAACAACCAGTTCAAGTAGACCTACCTCTTCACAGGTCTGATAGAGTACGTCGTCAGCCTGAGAGATACTCATTTCTCTTGTCTGACCATGATGACGTTATGCTCATAGAGGATGAGCCTACCACCTATCAGGAAGCTGTGATGAGACCAAATTCTGAGAAATGGCTAGAGGCCATGAGATCCGATATGGACTTTGGTTGATCCACCTGAAGGGGTAAAACCCATTGGGTGTAAGTGGGTCTTTAAGAGAAAGACTGACATGGATGGACTTATCTATAAGGGTCGCTTGGTAGCTAAAGGTTTCAAGCAGATTCATGGTATTGACTATGATGAAACCTTTTCTCCAGTAGCGATGTTTAAGTCCATTCGGATCATGCTTGCTATTGCAGCCTACCATGACTATGAGATATGGCAGATGGATGTCAAAACCGCGTTTCTGAATGGAAATCTGCTCGAGAATGTGTACATGACACAACCTGAGGGTTTTGTAGATCCACAGCATACTAGCAGAGTATGCAAGCTGCATAGGTCCATTTATGGACTAAAGCAAGCTTCTCGGAGCTGGAATCTTTGATTCGATGATGCAATCAAACAGTTTGGTTTCATCAAGAACGAAGATGAGCCTTGTGTCTACAAGAAGGTTGTAGTGGATATAGTTGTCTTCCTCATATTGTATGTGGATGATATACTACTCATTGGGAAGGACATCCCTTTGCTTCAGTCTGTCAAGACCTGGCTAGGGAGTTGCTTCTCAATGAAGGACTTAGGTGAGGCATCCCGCATTCTAGGGATACAGATCTATAGAGATAGATCTAAGAGATTACTTGGCCTAAGTCAGAGTACATACATTGACAAGGTACTCCTTCGGTTTGCCATGCAGAACTCCAAGAAGGGATTTCTGCCGATGTCACATGGCGTGAGTCTTTCGAAGACTCAAGGTCCCTCTTCTAGAGAGGAGAGAGACCGCATGGATCAGATCCCTTATGCCTCAGCCATAGGTTCGATCATGTACGCCATGCTATGTACTCGACCTGATGTCTCGTATGCTTTAAGCATGACGAGCAGATACCAGTCAGATCCAGGTGAAAGTCACTGGATAACGGTCAAGAATATTCTTAAGTACTTAAGAAGGACTAAAAAATATTTCTTGATATATGGAGGCAATGATGAGCTAGCTGTAAAGGGTTACAGTGATGCTAGCTTCCAGACCGATCAGGATGACTATAGATCGCAGTCGGGGTTCGTGTTTTGCATTAATGGTGGTGCTGTGAGCTGGAAGAGTTCGAAGCAGGACACAGTAGCTGATTCTACGACAGAGGCCGAGTATATTGCTGCATCAGAGGCAGCAAAGGAGGCAGTTTGGATTCGCAAGTTCATCACTGAACTTGGGGTGGTTCCTAGCATTGCTGACCCCATTAAGCTCTATTGTGACAACAATGGAGCTATAGCACAGGCGAAGGAACCTCGCTCACACCAGCGGACCAAACACATACTACGACGCTTCCATCTCATTCGAGAGATCATCGAGAGAGGAGATGTGAAGATTTGCAGAGTACCTACAGAGGCTAACATCGCAGATCCCTTGACCAAGGCTTTGGCACAGAGGAAGCATGATGGTCACACTAGGTCATTGGGGCTTAGAACCTACACTGATTGACACTAGTGCTAGTGGGAGATTGTTAGCTAGAGCCCTAGAGCCAATCATTTGATGATTGTATTTTGGACTTGTTGTATCATATTCTATAAATATAAATAAAGGTATTTGGTTTTTTGGTTATTATACTTGTATTAGTGTCAAATAAACTAAGTATAATAACGTCCTTGAGTAGAAGGTTCTTACCTATATCAATCGATTGGTTGAATCGATAGTGAGATGATATAGGGAACACTACTCTTAATCATTCCTAGTCGAGTATTAACATTCAGGGACAATGTTAATGCAATAAGACTAGCATGTAGGTCAACTCGATGACTTGATCTCACAAGTCATGGATATAGAGATATCAAGTTGACACATGGGTATACATTAGAGAATGTATACTGAATGACCCGCCATGAGAAAGTATCATGGATCGTTATATGAGTGTCATATACTTTCTCATGTGGCTATTAGTATGACTACTAGTCCTTAGACCTGAAGTCACCATGGTTCCCTACATAAGGAGTTATGTACTTTAGTTTCGTCAAACGTCACCCGTAACAGGGTGGACTATAAAGGCGATTACTGGGTATGTAATGAATTATACAGAGGGATGTGAGTGATGTAGATGAGATCTATCCCTCCCATATGACGGGAGTGACATCGGTATTCTTTATAGAGTGAGACCACTAAGTGCATGGCCATGCCCAAATGAGTCAATATGAGATATTGAACTCATTTGATCGAGTGAGTCTACTTGGAGTTCAAGATTTAGATTGATTAGAGGATGACACGGTCTATGCCTCACATTGATAAATCTAGATGTCTAGGATAGAAGGACACTTGTCATATATTGTGAGGAGTCACAATTAGTAGTCACAAGGTGATGTTGGATCTCAACATTCTTGTAACTTGGGTAGCAATGATGTATTGCTAGATGCCGCTCATTGCTTATGTTTCTAAAAGATTTTAGAAACATTGCCAACGTTACAAGAACCTATTGGGTCACACACAAAGAACAAGTGGATGGAGATTAGGTTCATATGATGAACCAATTGGATTAGGCTCATATGATGCCCAAAGATTGGATTCAAATTAGACTTATTGAGTTAGACTCAATTAGATTCAATTGTTGAATGAGTCTAATTTAAATTTGATTCATTGAGTCAATTTATATTAATGAATTGAGATTCATTAAATTAAAATTGACTTGAATCAAAAATTGGATTTAACTCAACAAGGAAGAGAATTGGTCAATTTTGACTTGACCAAATGGAAGTTGAAACATCAAGTTTGACTTGATGTATTGCCACATCATGAGGGTTGACTCATCCTACCTTGCCACATCATCTCCACCTCATCATGGTGTGCCACCTCATGGAGGTTACACATCCCATGCCATTTAATGTGGCCGGCCACATTAATGAGGGAAGTTACAACATGTGGCCGGCCACACTAATGTGGTGAGGAGGTTTTGTTTTTGTGTATTGATGTGTATTCATGTGTGGTAATTGCTTCTCCTTCTTCCTAGCTTCTTCCTCCTCTTTGCTTGCTGTTGCCGTGAGTTTTCATGGAAGGAGAAAGTGGTTGAGTGAGTTCCAAGAGAATAAGGAAGAGTGAAGGTCACAAAGGAGGATACTACTTCTTGAGTGTATGAGATTCTTTTTGTATCCTCTCTTTTTCTTCCTTTCAAATCCTACCCGAGAGCCCTAGAAAGTGCTAGCACACTTGGGGTGCTCTCTTCTCCATCCTTGAGTGTTAGAGAACACATCTTGTTCGTGTGGATATCACTAGAGAGTTGTCTACATTGACAACTTCGAGATCCGGCGTACCTTGGACTTGCGGGATTGCGAAGGGCACGCATCGAAGGTATAAAATCTTTTCATGTAGATCTAGGAGTAGATCTAAGTAGAAACTCGTACATGTAAATTTTTTGAAATCTATCCTTCGCACGAGATCCAGTGGCATGAGTGATTCGGGGTTTCTGCGATGCGAAAACGCGGTTTTCGCGGCTCGAAGAACCCAACAGTGAGAACCATCCACAGATTTATCGTACTGATATTTACCATTTATATTGAAATTTTCGGTATACCGAAAAGTTCTGTATATCAAAAAGTTCAGTATACAGAAAAGTTCGGTACGATATTATACGTACTAAAATTTTTGGTATCGGTATAATATTTATCATTTTTTATATTTCGGTATATACTAAAATATCCAATATAATTTTTTTTATAAATTATTTATTATTTTATTTAGGCTTAAAAGTAGTATGGGGGCTACAGTTATAATAAAAAATGATAATAATCTCAATTATATTGAATTAAGATTAAATATAAATTATTTATTAATCTTAAAGTTGATTTGAAATATTAGCGAGATAAAAATTCTTCCTTTGAATTCTATCCCAACTCCTCGCCACGATTTAAACAAAAAAACAAGTCACTCTTGATTTCTCCTCTCCACCCTAAGCTCGTGAAGGATTTCTAGCTTGTAAGCTAGCAAATCAACTGTCACGCCCCGAGAGTAAGGTTGTCCGACGAAAATCGGACAGCACCTCCCCTGTAGCAGTGACAAATAGAACCGGTATACAACACCACAGAATATACATATACAAATATATCACAACCACGCAGATAATATGCAGCCCACACAGCTGTAAAGTCAAACACAGCGGAAAACAAGATCAACAAAGATAAGATAACAAAAACTCACCGCGGGCCGGCCCGGCTTGACTCATCGGCAAAACAACCAAATACAAATAACAAGTCCACAGCTCAATTATTACAATGCTAAATTCAAAGGTTTGACTCACAATAAAAGGAAAACCAAAACCGTAAAACCATCCTCAGAAGTGACATGGGACCGGCAGTCGGGATCCCCCTCCAAGCGTACTAGCATCACTATCAGCTACCTGGTGAAATTACCAATGCGGGTGGTGAGTATAAAACTCAGCGGGTAAAAGGATAGACAGTGCATGAGTATAGTAAAGAACAGGAATACAAAAGGATACAGTCTCGGAAAGATAAATAGCAGAATACTACTAAGTAAACAAAGTATATTTCCATACCTGATACCATATCCTAGGCTAACAGTGTAAGGTCTGAGGAAAACATAAACTGCTAGAGTACTATCCATAATCACCCAGATCACATGTAAGGTATACTGTAAAAGCAAACAGTGTCCAAGCATACATAGCAAATAAATGTGGTATCAGAACAGCATAAGTAGATAGCGGCATATAAGTATAATAGAAACAGCGTATGCACGGATGGTCACCCCGCCCACCTCTCTGCACCACGACCCCTGTATGGTCGAGAGACCGGATCGATGACAACTGTACCACACTCCAGCGCCACTACTCTCGAGTGACCGGGCGGACAGTTTGCATAGTAGCTAAATAGCTACATAGCAATAGGGTCCCTGCGCTCACAACTCCAGCCGCCACTACCCATGAGTGACCAAGTGCGGCAGACAGGACATGCGACACGCTCCAGCCGCCACTACCCATGAGTGGCCGAGCGTGCGGCTTTGGCTAATGACCGTCTCAACCACAAGGGAGCCAAGGTCATCGGCGATGCATGCATGACATGATGCGAATAATGCAACAGTCATCATATATACAAAAATCAGGTATGCTACATGAATCCGCATGCTCAATACTAAGCATAAATAAACAGTAGTCAAACAGGTAAACATGACATATAGTATCTGCTAGTTATCAAGAATAACAACGGAAGACTGTATAGATACGGAAATGAGCATCTCGAAGATTGAGTGGATAAAGTATCAAGCACAAGAAATAAAATGAGTGGAGTCAAGATAAACTCTACTTTATCTGGGCTACTCATGTACCAAGAACAACAACTAGAGAAATAAGTAAAAGTACCCGCCTCAAATGTAGGCTGAATCCGACGTCAATCTCGTCACGACGCTCGTCCCGATCCAAGTCCTGTGTCAACGTATCAATTTTAGCTATATATATATATATGCAACTAATTAACTGTACTAATGTACACGACAGATGAATTGGTTCCAAGTTCTGTTTATTATCCAAACACAACCACACTAGACTACTAATACCCAATACAACAATGTACAAAATAACTGTTCAATTAAACTAGGTATCGGAAAACCCAAACCTTACCTTACACCCCACTGATCACTCACTGCCGGAAGGTGAGGTCTTCGGCTCAAACCTCCCAGCAATACCCCCTGCCAAAATTCACGAACAGAGCTCCTACATAGCCTTCAAACTATTGAAATCACACTGTCAATGCACAATTCGGATGAAATACACCCTCAGATCCACAAATCTACTGTCTCATACTGTAAAATATCTTACCTATAAGTCCTGGATGATGAACAGCTACTGGAGGTCATGGCCAAGCCCCTCCCCAGCGAGCTACTGCCACAAACGATCCTCAATCAGTACCACCTCACATTCATGGCTTCAAATCACAGATCCAAGATCACAGAGACCCTACATTAATCAACCCCCAATTCTCACCGAATTCATCACCTAGATCTACAAATCGAACTCCTGGAGTGGTGCAGACCTTACCTGATGTTTCCCGAGTGAAAAACAGCTACTGAAATTGCGATCGAGCCCTTCCCAGCAGCCACTGCCACATCAATACCTCAATCCATACAATCCTCCCAACCTGGCATCAAATCACAAGTCTTCATAGCTAAGAAACCCTAATCTAAACCATCCTCACCTCAATTTACCTCCACGACAGTACATACCTCAAGCGGCACAGAGTTCCCGACGAATTTGGCTCGGCCCTAAGGCTCGGGAAGTCAAATCCACCGTATAGAGTACTTCTCACCAAGATCGGCCCTAGGGATCGGCGGTTCTTCCTCAGCAACTCCGGAGCTCAGATCAATTCCTTCCGGCCGGAGATCCCTCGCGCGCTACGGCTCTCTGAAGAACGCTCCGCCGTCGCGACCTCTGTTAAGGGGTTGAGAAGCTCGGAGGCTCGATCTGCGACAAAGCGCCGGCGATCGACCGGGGAGGTGCGTCGGTGCTGATTCCCGTCGGCGGATAAGGTGAGCTCGAGAGGAAATCGAGGGTTATCGGCAGAGTGGACACGGAGAGAATGAGAAGGGAACGAGGTAGCCTTTAGGGCTCGGGCACTGTAGCTTCCTATTTATATAGGTAGGGTTTAATTTCTCCACCTAATTAACTCCCTAACCAGCCCCTCAAAGGGTGATTTCCATTATCCCTTTAAACAATGTCATAAATCCTCCAAATAAATCTAAAAAAATGTCCAAAAATTCTGCTAAATCATTATAGGTTATTTTATTTTGCCGTATCTCACATTCTCCCCCTCTTATAAGAATTTGGTCCCCAAATTTATGACGTAAATGAAATAAACGACAAACGACATACGAAGTCAATCATCATATGAAATAACTTACATACCTTCATCAAACAACTGTGGGTACTGCGCTCGGATCTCATCCTCCAGCTCCCAGGTTGCTTCGTCATCTGAATGATGCCCCCAACCAACCTTGACCAATCGGATTGTCTTGTTTCGCAGCTGACGTTCCTTGCGATCTAATATCCGCACTGGAACCTCCTCATACGTTACATCTGGCTGAAGGGTGATCGAGACATCTGTCAAAATATGTGTAGGGTGTGGCACATATTTCCTCAACATAGACACGTGAAATACATCATGCACCCCGGCAAGTGAAGGAGGCAGCGCCAGTCGATATGCTACCTCACCGATCCTCTCAAGTATCTGAAAGGGTCCGATATAACGAGGAGCTAACTTCCCTTTCAATCCAAATCTCCTAACTCCCTTAGTAGGAGACACTCGCAGGAACACATGATCACCCACAGAGAACTCCAAAGGTCTCCGTCTCCGATCTGCATAGCTTTTCTGTCGGTCCTGAGCTTCTGACATTCTGCGTCTGATGGTGCCAACCAACTCTGCATCTCGCTGAATACGCTGGGGCCCCAAGACTGACGATTCTCCAACCTCGTCCCATAAAGTAGGAGATCTACATGCTCTGCCATATAATGCCTCGAATGGTGCCATCTGAATCGCTGAGTGGTAACTGTTATTGTATGCAAACTCCACCAAGTGCAAGTGATCCTCCCAGCTACCGCCGAAGTCCATGACACAAGATCTCAATAGATCCTCCAATGTCTGAATAGTCCGCTCCGACTGCCCATCCGTCTGAGGGTGAAATGCGGTACTAAAACGGAGTTCCGTACCCATGGCCTGCTGGAGACTCCGCCAAAATCGAGAGGTAAATCGTGGATCTCTATCTGATATAATACTCAGAGGTATACCATGCAATCTGGTGATCTCTCTGCAGTACAACTCTGCCAAACGATCCAGCGAATCCGTCCGACGGATCGGTAAGAAGTGTGCAGATTTGGTTAACCGATCAACGATTACCCAAATCGCATCATGACCCTTCCGGGTCCGAGGTAGTCCTACCACAAAATCCATCGTGATATGCTCCCATTTCCATTCTCGTATTTCTATCTTCTGCAGTAACCCTTCTGGTCTCGATGCTCGCCTTAACTGGCGACAAACTAAACATCGTGCTACAAATGTCGCAATATCCTTCTTCATACCATTCCACCAGTATGATCGTTTCAGATCCCTGTACATGCGAGTACTCCCCGGGTGAATCGCAAATCTAGATCGATGTGCTTCCTGTAATAAGTCCTCCTGAACAGGATGTGACTCAGGGACACATAATCTGCCGCGAAAATACAGAATTCCACTATCATCACAGGTAAACTCTGTCTGCTGTTCTGAGGTAACTCTGCTACGTAAAAACTGCAGATGCTGATCTGTAGCCTGAGCCTCTTTGATACGCTCCACTATAGGTGACTGAGCAACCATGGTGACTAGCAAGCCTCGCTCTGTCTGTGCTTGCTCCATCAACCCCAACTCAGAGAAACTCTGCATCAACTCTGTAACCATCACTCGGTGGCATGCCAAAATTTCACGGGATTTCCTGCTCAAAGCATCAGCCACCACGTTGGCTTTCCCCGGGTGATAGTTAATTGTGCAGTCATAGTCTTTCAAGAATTCCATCCATCTTCTCTGTCGCAAATTCAGTTCCTTCTGGGTGAACAGATATTTGAGACTTTTATGATCTGTATAAATCTCAAAAGTGATTCCATATAAATGATGTCGCCAAATCTTCAGTGCGAAGATGATAGCTGCCAACTCCAAATCATGAACTGGATAATTCCTCTCATGATCTTTCAGTTGACGTGAGGCATATGACACCACACGATCGCGCTGCATAAGTACGGCACCCAGTCCCTGATATGATGCATCCGTGAAAAGTACAAATCCATCCATGCGAAGGAAGTACTAACACTGGTGCAGTAACGAGCCTCCGTTTGAGCTCCTGGAAGCTCGCTCACAAGATTCTGTCCAGCTAAACTTCTCTCCCTTCCGGGTCAATCGAGTCAATGGTAAGGCTATGCTGGAAAAGCCCTCAACAAATCTCCGATAATACCCAGCTAATCCCAAAAAGCTACGAATCTCCTGTACGGTCTTCGGCTGCTCCCAACCAGTGATGGCCTCAATCTTCTGTGGATCCACAGATATACCTCTGCTGGAGACAACATGTCCAAGAAAACCCACCGAAGGTAGCCAAAAGGCGCATTTACTAAACTTCGCATAGAGGTGTTCTCGCCGAAGCGTCTCCAAAACTATGCGAAGATGTCGCATGTGCTCCTCCTCAGATCGTGAATATATCAGAATATCGTCAATGAACACAATGACGAACCAATCTAAGTACTCAAGGAACACTCTGTTCATCAGATCCATAAACACTGCTGGGGCATTGGTAAGCCCAAATGGCATTACCAAGAACTCGTAATGACCATAACGAGTGCGAAATGCTGTCTTCGGAATATCCGCATCTCCAACCCTGAGCTGATGATAGCCTGAGCGCAAATCAATCTTTGAATATACACAGGTATCCTTCAGCTGATCAAATAAATCTTCTATACGTGGCAGTGGATATTTGTTCTTGATAGTAACCGCATTCAACTGTCGGTAATCAATACAAAGTCTCAGTGATCCGTCTTTCTTCTTAACGAAGAGTACTGGTGCTCCCCACGGAGAAACACTAGGACGGATAAATCCTCTGTCCAACAGCTCCTGTAATTGAACCTTTAGCTCCTCTAACTCCTTTGGTGCCATGCGATAAGGGGTCCTGGATACCGGTGCGGTTCCCGGAACCAACTCAATCGTAAACTCGACTTGCCTTTTAGGAGGCAAACCGGGGAGTTCGTCAGGGAACACATCTGGAAATTCTCGGACGATAGCAACATCCGAGAGCTGTGGTAATACATCTGAACCAGCTTTAACCATGGACAGCAAATATCCCTGACAACCCTGTGCCAACAATCTCCTCGCTTGCATTGCTGATATGACTGCTATCCTATCACTTCTGGTTCCAAAGAATACCCAAGACGATAGACCGGGAGGTCGGAATGTGACTACTCTAGCTCCGCAATCGACTGTGGCATGGTTCATGGCCAACCAATCCATGCCTAATATAATATCAAACTCCACCATCTCTAATACCTGCAGATCCACCGTAATAGTCTGACCATTGAAGTCTAAAGGACAACCTTTGACTTCCAGACTAATACTTAGTACCTCGCCAGATGGTAGAGATACTGTCGGCCCGTGTGTCCGACTAGGCAATCTCCCGATTTTACCCAGAAATACTCGAGATATGAATGAATGGGAACTACCAGTATCTATCAATAAATCTGCAGTAAATGTATAAACAGAAATAATACCTCGGAAAACCGATCCCTCAGCTCGCTGTGCCTCCTCCCGTGTAACAGCATAAACACGACCCACCTCTGAGCTCGGCTGTGGTATCTCCGAAGTGGTCTGTGCTGGCATCGTAGGTGCGAGAACCGGCTGCTGATACTGAGACTGAGGCTGCTGTCGATATGCTGAGTAAGGCTGATGCGGATGAAAATCCTGCTGTGCTGGAAATGCCTGATGAGAAGACACTGTGGCAGAATACTGTGTAGTTGCTGGTTCCTGACCCTGCACATGATATATCTGTCCCTGAGAAGACGGTGGTCGCTGCTGACGTGGAGCACCCTGACTCTTCTGTGATCCTTTCTGTGGTCGTGTCTGTGAGGGTTGTCCCCCCTGAGATGTACCCTTAGTAGCCTCCAACTGTGCCTTCAACGTACAATCCCGACTCTCATGCCCTGGTTGTTTGCAATAATAACAAATGGGGTGATCCAAGGGGCAATGAAATTTGGTATGGCTCTTGGAGCCACACTGGTAACATCTGGATCCAGATCTATCTTTCTTCCAATCATCTTGAGGAGGGCGAGATGTTCCATCAGACGTCCGCCCTGACTTCTGCGGCCGAGAAGAACCTCCCGTGGTAGCCTGTGAACTCTGACCTTTGTTCCCTCTCTTTTGTGACGACTGCTTATCATGGCCTTTCTCCTGATTTACCTGCTGCTGAGTCATCTCGATAAACAGTGCACGATCCAAAACTTCTCGGTAGGAGCTACCTGGAAATCCTGACATCCTGAGCCGAATATATGCTGCTAAACCCTGGGTGAACTGCTGCATCCGGTCATAATCCTGCGCCACCAAATTAGGGCAAAACTCAGCCAATCTGCAGAATTTAGCGTTGTACTCCATCACCGATCGATCAGAATGTGGCTGGAAAATACTGCCGCTCAAAAGCATCCCGGAACATCGCCCATGTGATGCGCTGTTCCCCAAAGATTGTCTTCTGCATCTCCCACCATGTGACTGCCTGATCCCGGAGATGATACGCAGCCAATTCCACTTTATCTTCATCTGAACAACTCATGTATCCGAAAGTGCTTTCCAAATTCTTCAACCAGCTACGTGCAGCCCAGGGATCTGCTCCGCCCTGGTATAGAGTAACCCTGTCCTTGACGGACTTTGCCAACAATGGTATACGCGCTCTATCCCTCATCCAGTCGGTAGGAGTAGGAGTAGGAAATGCTGATGGTATCCCGGAGGGAATCCCCTGAGGCTGAAATTCCTGGTTTCTACCAGAAGGTATGACTGAAGGGATCTCCTGAGGCTGATGTCCCTGATCTCTAGGAGTCTGATGGGTCTGTCCCCGTCTAACCGTCTCTACATCTGTTGGATCCCTAGAAGAATCTGCCTCCTGAGTTACTGGTTCTGGTTCCTCAGTCTCAATGGGTTGTTTCCGTGGTCGTCCCGGACCACGACGAGAACCGGCTACCGCTCGACCACGTCTCATACCTGGTGTAAACCACTAATAAGTACTACAAACAGTATAAGTTCGTACTTATAAAACTTACAGCCAATTACTTGGAGGTGTTCCGCCGCCGCCTGGTCCCAAATCCCGAAATGTCACTTCGAGGAATGAAATCACGAAAAATCCAAAACGTATGAATCTGACATCGTAAACCTGTAGCTCTGATACCAATAAATTGTCACGCCCCGAGAGTAAGGTTGTCCGACGAAAATCGGACAGCACCTCCCCTGTAGCAGTGACAAATAGAACCGGTATACAACACCACAGAATATACATATACAAATATATCACAACCACGCAGATAATATGCAGCCCACACAACTGTAAAGTCAAACACAGCGGAAAACAAGATCAACAAAGATAAGATAACAAAAACTCACCGCGGGCCGGCCCGGCTTGACTCATCGGCAAAACAACCAAATACAAATAACAAGTCCACAGCTCAATTATTACAATGCTAAATTCAAAGGTTTGACTCACAATAAAAGGAAAACCAAAACCGTAAAACCATCCTCAGAAGTGACATGGGACCGGCAGTCGGGATCCCCCTCCAAGCGTACTAGCATCACTATCAGCTACCTGGTGAAATTACCAATGCGGGTGGTGAGTATAAAACTCAGCGGGTAAAAGGATAGACAGTGCATGAGTATAGTAAAGAACAGGAATACAAAAGGATACAGTCTCGGAAAGATAAATAGCAGAATACTACTAAGTAAACAAAGTATATTTCCATACCTGATACCATATCCTAGGCTAACAGTGTAAGGTCTGAGGAAAACATAAACTGCTAGAGTACTATCCATAATCACCCAGATCACATGTAAGGTATACTGTAAAAGCAAACAGTGTCCAAGCATACATAGCAAATAAATGTGGTATCAGAACAGCATAAGTAGACATATAGCAGCAGAAGCAGGTATAATAGAAACGACGTATGCACGGATGGTCACCCCGCCCACCTCTCTGCACCACGACCCCTGTATGGTCGAGAGACCGGATCGATGACAACTGTACCACACTCCAGCCGCCACTACTCTCGAGTGACCGAGCGGACAGTTTGCATAGTAGCTAAATAGCTACATAGCAATAGGGTCCCTGCGGCTCACAACTCCAGCCGCCACTACCCATGAGTGACCGAGTGCAGCGCGACAGGACATGCAGCACGCTCCAGCCGCCACTACCCATGAGTGGCCGAGCGTGCGGCTTTGGCTAATGACCGTCTCAACCACAAGGGAGCCAAGGTCATCGGCGATGCATGCATGACATGATGCGAATAATGCAACAGTCATCATATATACAAAAATCAGGTATGCTACATGAATCCGCATGCTCAATACTAAGCATAAATAAACAGTAGTCAAACAGGTAAACATGACATATAGTATCTGCTAGTTATCAAGAATAACAACGAAGACTGTATAGATACGGAAATGAGCATCTCGAAAATTGAGTGGATAAAGTATCAAGCACAAGAAATAAAATGAGTGGAGTCAAGATAAACTCTACTTTATCTGGGCTACTCATGTACCAAGAACAACAACTAGAGAAATAAGTAAAAGTACCCGCCTCAAATGTAGGCTGAATCCGACGTCAATCTCGTCACGACGCTCGTCCCGATCCAAGTCCTGTGTCAACGTATCAATTTTAGCTATATATATATATATGCAACTAATTAACTGTACTAATGTACACGACAGATGAATTGGTTCCAAGTTCTGTTTATTATCCAAACACAACCACACTAGACTACTAATACCCAATACAACAATGTACAAAATAACTGTTCAATTAAACTAGGTATCGGAAAACCCAAACCTTACCTTACACCCCACTGATCACTCACTGCCGGAAGGTGAGGTCTTCGGCTCAAACCTCCCAGCAATACCCCCTGCCAAAATTCACGAACAGAGCTCCTACATAGCCTTCAAACTATTGAAATCACACTGTCAATGCACAATTCGGATGAAATACACCCTCAGATCCACAAATCTACTGTCTCATACTGTAAAATATCTTACCTATAAGTCCTGGATGATGAACAGCTACTGGAGGTCATGGCCAAGCCCCTCCCCAGCGAGCTACTGCCACAAACGATCCTCAATCAGTACCACCTCACATTCATGGCTTCAAATCACAGATCCAAGATCACAGAGACCCTACATTAATCAACCCCCAATTCTCACCGAATTCATCACCTAGATCTACAAATCGAACTCCTGGAGTGGTGCAGACCTTACCTGATGTTTCCCGAGTGAAAAACAGCTACTGAAATTGCGATCGAGCCCTTCCCAGCAGCCACTGCCACATCAATACCTCAATCCATACAATCCTCCCAACCTGGCATCAAATCACAAGTCTTCATAGCTAAGAAACCCTAATCTAAACCATCCTCACCTCAATTTACCTCCACGACAGTACATACCTCAAGCGGCACAGAGTTCCCGACGAATTTGGCTCGGCCCTAAGGCTCGGGAAGTCAAATCCACCGTATAGAGTACTTCTCACCAAGATCGGCCCTAGGGATCGGCGGTTCTTCCTCAGCAACTCCGGAGCTCAGATCAATTCCTTCCGGCCGGAGATCCCTCGCGCGCTACGGCTCTCTGAAGAACGCTCCGCCGTCGCGACCTCTGTTAAGGGGTTGAGAAGCTCGGAGGCTCGATCTGCGACAAAGCGCCGGCGATCGACCGGGGGGGTGCGTCGGTGCTGATTCCCGTCGGCGGATAAGGTGAGCTCGAGAGGAAATCGAGGGTTATCGGCAGAGTGGACACGGAGAGAATGAGAAGGGAACGAGGTAGCCTTTAGGGCTCGGGCACTGTAGCTTCCTATTTATATAGGTAGGGTTTAATTTCTCCACCTAATTAACTCCCTAACCAGCCCCTCAAAGGGTGATTTCCATTATCCCTTTAAACAATGTCATAAATCCTCCAAATAAATCTAAAAAAATGTCCAAAAATTCTGCTAAATCATTATAGGTTATTTTATTTTGCCGTATCTCACATCAACTGCAGTCCAATATATTGGGATGAATGGGGACCAAATCAACTGCCTTGTAAGCTAGCATATAATTTCTAGTGCCTCTAAGGTACTTCAATATATGCTTTACTGCAGTCCAATGTCCTTGTCAAGGGTTACTTTGATATCTGCTAACAATGCCCTTGGCAAAACAGATTTCTAATCTCGTGCATAACATACATTAGGCTTCCGACAGCCGAAGCATAAAGAACTATCTTTATTTCCTTTATCTCTTTTGATGTCTTTTGAGATATCTCTTTAGATAAAGCTACTCCATGCTTTAAAGGTAAGAAACCTTTTTTGGAGTTTTGCATGCTTAAAACGAGCAAGGTTATTTCGATATATGAAGCTTAGGATAAGTAAAATATTCTTTTCTTACGATTCCTTATTACTTTGATCCCAAGAATATACACATTCTCCCAAGTCCTTCATATCGAATTGTTTGGACAACCATACCCTTACTTCTGACAACACTTTGATATTGTTTCCAACTACCAAAAATGTTATCTACGTATAGTACAAGAAATACCACCACGTTTCCATCACATTTTTTTGTATACACAAGACATATCCGGTTACTAAATAAATCCATAGGTCTGGATTACTTTGATAACCGGATGTTCCAAGACCTTGAAGCTTTGCCTCAGTCCTTAGACTGATTGAGCTTACACACAAGATGCTTTTATGCCCTTTGCAATGAACCCTTCTGGTTGCTTTATATGGATGCTTTCTTCAAGACTTCCATTTAAGGAATGTTGTCTTGACATCCACTTGCCAAAAAGAATCTGGATAGACGTAAGCATGGCTACTAGTGAAAAAATTTCCTTTTTCATCAAGCCTTGCTTTAAAAGTTTCCACCTTCCTGTCTATCCATCTTTTCCTATTTGTAGACCTATTTTTACCCAATGGCTTTTACACCATCTGGTGGTTCTACAGGCTTCCAGATTTTATTAGAATACATATATTCTAATTCTATATTCATTGCTCTTTGCCAAGATGCTGCATCTTTATCTTGGAGTGCTTCATCATATGTCCGGGATCAGGCTCATGTTCATTTGGGATCAAGTCCAAAAACTCTCCCAAAATATGAATCTTTTAGGTTTGCTTGACAACCCTCCCACTACGATGAGCCACTGTCTGTGTATCATTTATGATACGTGTTGCAGTTTCTTGTGATATTTCATCTTGTACAGTTGGTACTAGAGTAGACATGCCCTTTCTTTAAGAACAAATTTACTTATGGGCACATGGTTTATTACATAGTCCTTTTTCTAAAAATCGGTCATTGATGCTAACAATGACCTTCGGATTTTTAAGACTATAAACCTACTTTCATTTCTCTAGGATATCCCACAAACAAGTGAATTCCTATCCAACTTATCATTGTCTCTCTTCAGCATATGTGCTGGACTACCTGAATCCGAATATGCTTCAAAATAGGCTTACGCCTATTCAACAATTCTATATGAGTAGAGAGTTCTGACTTTGGAAGGTACTATGTTCACTTCCGTTTCCAGAGCATATCCTTAAAATGAATTTGGTAATAACTCATCATCAACCTACTTATTACCATAAGAGTCCTATACCTTCCTTTTTCTACATCATTCTGTTGGGGTGTACCAGGTGTAGTTAGTTGGGATTGAATCCCTACTTCTGATAAGTGACTCATAAATTCTCCCAAGAGGTACTTGCCACTACGATCTTACCATAGTGACTTGATACTTTTACTTTAACATTTCTCTGCATCAGCCTTGTACTCTTTGAACTAATCAGAGCACTTAGTCTTGCGGCACATCAAGTAAATGTATTTGTATCATGAATAGTTATCTATAAAATAGACGAAATATTCGATACTAACTCTTGTCATAGGATCACACAAATCAGAATGAACCTATTCCAATGTATCTTTGGCTCCATACCCCTTATACTTAAAAGCTTCTCGGTTATATTTCCTTCCAAGTAAGACTCGCAGGTTGGAAAGATTTCCACTACCAATGAACCCAAAAGTTCATCAGCTACCAATGAATCCTAATCAAGTTAATATAACCTAGCCTTAGATGCCAAAGATATAATTGGTTCATTTCCGAAGGTTGCTTTCTCTTAAAGTTAGAAGATGTGTTATTAATTTCCATTTGTTGCATCGTGGGAGTTATTGGATTATAAATTGTCAACCAACATACCAGAATAGATAACTTCCCTATTTTTCTTGATAACAACTTTGTTATCAAAATAGACACAATATCTATTCTATAATAGGTTAGAAACTGAAATCAGGTTCTTTCTAAACTTAGTATGTAAAGACAATCTCTAATAATCCATATTTTATTCCTATTAGAGAATAAACCTCTCCTACTGCAACAGCTGCTACTTTTGCAGTAGTGCCCATGTGGACGGTGTTTTTATTTTCATTTAGTTGTCAGGTTTCCTGGAACCCTGCAATGAATTGCAGACATGATTAATGGCATCTGTATCTACACTCCAGGTTCTGGTAGATAACACCACTAGACATGTTTCAACTAATGAATTAAATACACCTAAATTGTTCTTAGTTCTAAGAAGATAGTCTACCTTAATGTCCAAGTCCTATTTCCAATCATTACAATTGAGACTACTAAGTCTTTTCTATAGTATAACAACTAGGGGATTGACAAACATTTTAAACCCTAAGAGTCACAAAAATATTTGGTCAAGATCAACTCCATAAAATTCCCATGAATTTTGTATGCCACGATAGTATAGACGTATACAAAATCAAAGAGGAGATTTTATCCATTAATTTTATTATCTCGTCAACTTTACTTTATGACGAATAAAATTAATAGTTGATCTATCTTTGATCAAATATTTGGTCAAAACTTTTGAATTTAAAATAACATTGATTCCCCAAATAATATTATTTAAATTCACCAACACCTCAAACACCGTAAATTTTGCATGCCACGATAGTGTGGACGTATACAAAATTTAAACATTTGTAAGAGGAGGGTTTTACCTATTAATTATCTTGTCAATAAATCTTTATGACAAAATAAAATTACCTCAAATACCGTGAATTTTGTATGCCACGATAGTGTGGACTTATACAAAATCAAACATTTGTAAGAGGAGTTTTTAATTTTATTATCTTGTCAACCTATTTATTTGACAAATTAATAGTTGGTTTTCTACGGTCACACAAATAATAGCAGTGACTCCGATGGGGAGGATACTATTAGACGTGCCTAAGTGTATACCATTACTTGACACTAAGTCCATTAATAAGATTGTGTCCCTTCCGATGGGGAAGATCACACGCTCTTAATTAACTTCTTATAGTCTTCCAAAATGGAAGTTTAAGCTAGTGATCCGCAAACAAGCTCATCCGATATGGAGGAAGGCACTCAGAGCCAACGCGCAAGCTTGTTGCATCACTTTTAAACCAGTAATGGAGACCATGGAATTTATTAAAATAATAAATCTCTCTCCCACTTAGTTATTTATAGTGAGGAATTTTGACTATGCTAGCCTACTTAGCATGCATACTAACAAGCACACACAACACAGCATAAAAAAGCAATAAATAGAAAAATTAATTTTCAACTATTATGGCTTTTAATCTATTGCTGTCCTCCGTGTGTCGCCAACCCTAGCTGCTGCCATCTTTGGCCACCGCCACCGGGTCTAGTTGTCGTATCCATCTTGCTCCTTGTTCCGCTGCGCCTCTGGTCCTCAAAAGGTTCCACGCCTTGCAAGATTCGATCCGCGACATAAATAGAATTTTACATTTTTCGATCCTATATTCCTCGAAGGAATGTACATGTAAACTAGATCGAACATAAAATAAAATTTACATCCATCAATCCTATATTCCATAAAAGGAATGTACATGTAACTAGATCAAAAAATAAAATCCTAATAAAACTAAATACAGCTCCTGCTGTATTTTATAATACAATCATGCACACAGAATAAAATGCCCTTGACATGTCCAAGGGTCCAATCACACACATAATAACTATAAGCCATAATAGTTGGATCCTGCATCCACAAAGTTAGCACATCCTACTATTAACCTGCTTAAATTATGTATGACATGTGCATAATTAAACTAATACCAAATACACAGAGGCAAAACCCTAGCTCTGATACCAATTGTTGGTTGCTACTCGGAAAACCTAATTGTTCCACTGTACAAAAATTTTGTACAAAGGTCTGAATCTTTTCCTAGCTACCATGTGTTCTTTTAAATTAAACTTGGATCGCCTGCGGAACTTAACACGTTTGATCCAAAGTTTAATCTATTTGTTCTTTTAGGTTTTGACTTGGATCTCCTGCGGAACTTAACACGTTCGATCCAAATCACCTAAGTTATTAATTCCATTAAATATTAATTTCCATAATTAGTTCCCAGTACTGACGTGGCGAGGCACATGACCTTCTTGGATATGAGAGCAACCATCACCGACTAGACAAAACCTTTTAAGGAAAGCTAATATTTAATTTCCTAAAATAACTTTAGGTTAACCGAAAGGAACAATCAAATCACAAGGAAAAGAAAAAACAAAGAACACAACATCGAAAATAAATTCGAAATACTAGAATCGTATGCCTCTTGTATTTGGTATTATTTCCAAAAATAACTAGTATGATGCGGAAAGGAAAAATACTAGTTATACCTTTTAGAAAGACCTATTGATCTTCTACCGTATTCCTCTTCTAATCCTGGACGTTGTGTGGGCAACGATCTTCCGAGACGAGAACCACCAAACCACCTTCTTCTTCTTTCCTTCAAGTTTCGGCCAAGCAAGACTTTCAAAGGAAGAAGATCCTTTTCCACCAACCAAGCTCCAAGGGATGTAAGCTTTCTCTCCTTCTTCTCCAAGCTAAGATCCGGCCACCACTTGATCTCCAAGAGAAAAGAAGGTTTCGGCCACAAAGATGGAGAGAAGAGAAAGGGAAGGGTTGGCCACACCAAAGAAGAAAAGAGGGAGAAAAATAATAGAGTTGTACACAATGAAGCCTCCTCTACCCCCTCTTTTATAATCCTTTGGTCTTGGCAAATAAGGAAAATTTAATAAAAACTTCCTTAATTCTTTTGCCATTGAAAAGGAAAATTTATTTAATTAAAAATAATTTTCTTTCATCATGATAATGGTCGGTCACCTTTAATCCCTTAATCAAGAAAATTTTAATTCACACAAGAATTAAAACTTCCTAATTCGCTTCCGGAAATTTATAAAAATTCCTCAAATAATTTTTCCCTTCATAGTGGTTAATAAAAATGATATTTTATAAATTAAAATCTTTCTTTTAAACATATGGATAAAAATAAAGTTATCTCTAAAAATTAAAATCTCTTTCAATCTACAAATAAGGAAAGATATCAAATCTTTTCTTAATCTTTTGTAGAAACTTATAAAAGAGAATATTTAATTTTTAAACTCTCTTTTAAATCATGAACATGTTTAAAAAGGAAAGTTTTCTTAAAATTTAAAATCCACCTTTTAATCAACAAATAAGGAAAGATTTCAAATTTTTAAACTCTCTTTTAAACATGTGGATGATTTACAAATAAGGAAAGTTTTTACTAAAAATTAAAACCATCCTTTTAATCTACAAATAAGGAAAGAGATTAATCTCTTCTCTTAATCTTTTGTAGAAAGCTATAAAAGAAAATTTTTAATTTTTAAACTATCTTTTAAAATCATGATATCCACATAAGAAATAATTTTAATAAAAAACCTTTTAAATATTCTAGTGGTCGGCCACCTAAGCTTGGGACCCAAGCTTTGGTCTTGGCCGGCCCTAGCTTGGGTTCCAAGCTAGCTTGGCTGGCCCCATTGGATGGGTAAGAAGGTGGGTATGTGGTGGGTATAAATTTCTATATACAAGAGGCTACGATAGGGACCGAGAGGAGGAATTGGTTTTGGTCTCCGATGAAATTAAGCATCCCATGTTCGAACACACAACTTAATTTCATCAATAATAATTCATTCCACTAAAGAACTATTATTGAACTACCGCACCAATCCCAAATTACATTTTGGGCTCCTTCTTATTATGAGTGTGTTAGTCTCCTTGTGTTTAAGATAACAAATGTCCACTAATTAAGTAAGTTACTGACAACTCACTTAATTAATATCTAGCTCTAAGAGTAGTACCACTCAACTTCATCGTCATGTCGGACTAAGTCCACCTGCAGGGTTTAACATGACAATCCTTATGAGCTCCTCTTGGGGACATTCTCAACCTAGATTACTAGGACACAGTTTCCTTCTATAATCAACAACACACACTATAAGTGATATCATTTCTCAACTTATCGGGCTTATTGATTTATCGAACTAAATCTCACCCATTGATAAATTAAAAAAATAAATATCAAATATATGTGCTTGTTATTATATAAGGATTAAGAGCACATACTTCCATAATAACTGAGGTCTTTGTTCCTTTATAAAGTCAGTATAAAAGAAACGACCTCTAATGATCCTACTCAATACACTCTAAGTGTACTAGTGTAATTATATAGTTAAGATAAACTAATACCTAATTACACTACGACCTTTCAATGGTTTGTTCCTTTCCATCTTGGTCGTGAGCTACTGTTTATAATTTATAAGGTACTGATAACATGATCCTCTGTGTGTGACACCACACACCATGTTATCTACAATATAAATTAATTGAACAACTACATTTATCATAAATGTAGATATTTGACCAATGTGATTCTTATTTCTAGATAAATGTTTATACCAAAAGTTAGGCTTTTAGTATACAACCTAACACCCCCATATCTTGGCTATTTGCACTAATGGCTAGTAGCCACCCATGATTTACCTCCTCCGTGTTGGTCTAGGGACGGGTTGACGGAGGTGCTGGAGGCGAACGAATCGCCTTTTGCCACATGAACATCTACATGCATCAGCAATTTAGACTCCAAATTTATGCATCTAAATAAGAAAAGAACTGAAACATGATCACCTCATGCAAGGCTCCTAAACCAGGTCTCTGGTATTGCTTGATGCTCTTGTATCAAGCCGTCAAAGCATGAAATATTCTATCTTGCTAATTGTTTTGTAAAGCAATTTTTTTTTTGTTTTGTGCTATGTTCTGTTTGCCCTTGCTATAAGGTGTGGCAAGACCGGTCCACTCTGCTTGGTGTCGGCACGATGATGCTAGCCGTATAATTAACTCAGATTGTTATTTTCTTTCCGTTTTCATTTTGTTGCATGTAGATAATTTTTGTGAAATAGATATTGATACGGTGCATAAGAAGGGGGTCAGCCAGCTGACGTGGTTAAAGGTCAAACTCAGAGGATGGTCAGAAGTCCAACCCCCATGGAGGTCAGAGGTCAAGCTTGCGTGGCAAGGGTCAAAGCTTCCGCTGACGGGACAGTCAAAGGTCAAGAGTACAGGTTGGACAAGAGCCAGCCTCGATGGCAGTTAAGGGTCTGGCCCACAGGCTAGTAACAGTTAAGGACCGGACGACTCACATGCCAGGAATAGTTAAGGACCGGGCCCACAGACCAGGTAAGGGCGCGGTAGGGAAGGCTTCTGGCGTAAAACAGACCTGACATATAGGTCGGGAAGTACAACCCATGGATAACAGAAGATAGAAGCAGGTTGGTATTCAGACATGGCGTACAGGGCGGAAAGTACAAACCATGGATAACAGAAGATAGAAGCAGGTTGGTATTCAGACTTGGCGTACAGGTCGGGAAGTACAAACCATGGATAACAGAAGATAGAAGCAGGTTGGTACTCAGACCTGACATACAGGTTGGGAAGTACAAACTATGGATCACAGAAGATAGAAGCAGGTCAGTATTCAGACCTGGCGTACAGGTCGGGAAGTACAAACCATGGATAATAGAAGATAGAAGTAGGTCGGTATTTAGACCTGGCGTACAGGTCGGGAAGTACAAACCATGGATAACAGAAGATAGAAGTAGGTCGGTATTCAGACCTGGCGTACGGATCGGGAAGTACAAACCATGGATAGCAAAAGACAGAAGCAGGTTGGTAGGAGGTGCCTATCAAGGATACAGATCGGGGCTTTTAGCCTTGCGGTGCAAGATACATGGACAAGCGTACAGGTCGGGATGTGCAAGCCAAGGATACAAGTAAGGATTTATAACCTTATGGCTCGAGATATATGGATCAATGAAACGTACAGGCCGGGATGTGCCAGCCCAGGATACAAGTCATGTCAGACAAAGTCAGATAGACGTACAACTTTGGAGTCGGGATAAACAGAACTGAACTAAGACATACAGGGCGCGATACGTAATGAAATAAGAGGTAAGGCTGATCGGGAATCTGCAATATGAGATACATAGGACAAGGTTAGATGTACAGGTCTGGAGGCGTATTAGATCGGGGTCAGCAAGTGCAAAGACCCAGCTTGGCAGTCACGAACGGAGGAGACCAGACACTACACGACAAGTAAATAAAGGAATCATAACTACCTGTCAGAGAATAATCAAAGTGTCAGGGAAAATGCCAACAATCGGGGCTGATTACCTCTTCGGTTCTTCCGCCGGCCTGTGAGAAGATGTCACGTGTCATTCACCGCCAGACAAAGCCTGACATCCGACATTTCCTAACACCCGCCAAACTCCAGAAACACTCATGGCAATATAAAAAGGGATGCTTTGTCCCTTACGCAGGTACGCACACTCGTCATTTCTTACTCATCTTTACTTTTCGTCCTTTCTCTGTGCTTATGGGGAAAAAGTATCTGACTTGAGCATCGGAGGGCCTGACCCGGGTACTTTTACCCTGGTTTCTGGTCTCTAATGACTTGGGGCTCGTCTGAGTGTGTGCAGGATTAGCAACTTCGTCATCCCCGTCGTCAGCCACTCGTGGGAGACTTTTCGACGTGCTGTCAGGTCATCTAGGAGGCCCAACGATTTTCCGTCAACACCGGCGACACCGTGACCACCTTCATCTGACTTAGCTTCCAGACAGGATCAAATATTAACGAAACATGAAATAGATAGTCCTTAATACATACTGCCCTGTTACATTGATACTTCAGAGCATGAAATAGATCCTACTACTAATTTTTATTTAGGGATGACGACTCACGGCTACTCCTCCAAACTTGACGACTCACGGCTCCTTCACTTGACCAGTGCCGGTTGAGCTAGCACCCAACGGTTGGGTGATGCCCAGCAATCGTAGTAGGCGAAGCGAAGTGCGTCACCACAACAAACCTGTGGATGTATCTCACGAGGCAGAGGAGCCGTGGCATCTCTTGCAACAGCATACTGACCCGCGACTTCAGCGGCTGCAGGAGGAGGCAGCGTCACGACAACTGAGACAAAAACGAAGAGGACGAAGAAGAAGGTAAGTGGCTTTCATCTTGATTGTGTAGTTTGAAGAGTTGAAGCTATCTGATTTTTATAAGGAGGAGGGGAACAGTGCCATGTGGGTGGTTGAAAAGAGTCGAGGTAAGGAGGGGAGCAATGTCATGTGGGGGTGGTTGGAGATAAGCGGAGGGGGGGGGGGGAACAATTTCATATGGAGCGGTCGAAGGTAAAAGGAGGCGAGGGAGTATTGTCACGTGGAGTGCTGGAGTGCTTTAAAGGAAAAGAGTTTAGGGTTACGGCGGATCCATTATTCTGTGTTTCTTCCTTTGGCGATAAGAATTTATTGTTTGGATCCGCAGAATTTTCCTCTTTCTCTGCCTATGTTTGGAATTAATCTTGCTTTCTGAAAACCATTAGTGTTTGTATAATGTTGTTGTATCTGTCTGAAAGTTGTAATTGGTCTTGCTTTCAGATTCACTCTAAGGCTGAGAAATGGAAATGAAAATTCAGATTCAATTAAAGTAACTGTTTATGATTACTTTGTGAGACATCAGAGAATGCAATTGAGTTACTCTGCTCCTTTTCCTTGCTTAAATGTTGGAAAACCAAAAAGACCCCTTGAGGTTTGCAAGCTTATTCCATTTCACTTTAATCTTTATTTTACACTGACAAATTTGGCAAACTATTCAGCTCTTCTCCTTAGTAGCATTGCAAAGATATACCAAATCTTTGTCAACATTTCAAAGAGCTTCCCTTTGGAAAAGTCAAGGCAGAGCCTCTAGAACGAATGAGTATCCTTAACGAGGTATGTGCCGATCTGTAAGATTGGTTTTGTTAGTATGACACAGTTATTTCATACTTATCCTTGGATGATAGGCTTCGAGGAGCAATAATTATGATGCTGACCCATTGCTACGTGTATGTGGCGTTAGCATTGCCACCATGTTCACTCAAATAGAAGGTAGAGTATTGCAACCTCCCTGGTATGGTTTTATGTTTTGTATTTATACTTTAAATACATTTACATATTGATTTGAGCTTATTTATGTATGACATTTAAAGTAAATGTTACAGCTCAGAGTTGGCAATGACGAGGACTTTATGCCATCAAGTTCATTAAATCCGTAGTGACTGAAATGTCAGGTAGCATAAGGGCATTCGTATCCGTTTAGTTTAGATGTTAATATATATCATCGTTTTTAAATAGTACGACACATTTTTACATTCAAATTTATTTTAATATTAATATTAATTATTTATAAATTCTATTATTCATTTTTATTTTTATATTTAAAATTTATTTTCGTAATTTTTAATTTTTTATTATAAAATCTGTTAATTAACCATGTTAAAAAATTAAATACGGTTAATGTATGAATATTACAACACTCATTCATATTATTTTGTAACACCATAAAAATATTTTAAAAAATAAAAGTTTAAGATTAAGTACAATTTCTAAAGTGAAAAAAACCTTTAAATTATACATTAATAATAAGTGTCAGTATAATTGATGAAACTAGGCAATTATTTAAATCAACTATTATTTTTTTTTCTTCACATTTCTGGAACTGTAAAACTGACAAATCTATCTTCTTTAAAAAAACACAAAAATCCAAATAATTTTTTATTCATTAAAAAATTATGATCAAAGCAAAGTATGATCTAATCCTAAATAATAAGTCCACGTCCTCCTTTTCCATTTTTTTTTTCTAAATGCATTTACCACCTCCTCGTAGCCTCGCCTTCGTTATTTTAATAACAGAAGGAGTTAATGGACATTATCAAAGCAAGAAGGCTTTTTTTAGAAAATGAATGCATTTAACCCCTTTTCATTCTTCAAATATTTTAAAAAATATCCTTATAGTTTCATCCATGTTAATTTACTACAACCGATCGTTTATAAAAGATAGTGTAAACATTCTAGGGAGCATTTGGAAACAAATAAAGCACGAGTTTTAAAATAAATCCAGTTTTTTTTATATATTTAAAAAAACAATTCCTGCCTTTTCCGCTCTGTAAATTCTCAGCTGATGACAAATGGCTAAATATAGAGTACAACGGTTGAAAATTGAGCGCACATACAGAAGTTATAGTGCATTGGATGACAAATTGCTGATGCATCTCCTGGAGGACAACTGTTGAAAACTGAGCGCACATGTAGAAACACAGAAGTTACACTCCACATGACTACACGACATGAAATATTCTCCCCTCCTCCGCTTCCCCTCCTTAACTCTTTTCAACCACACTCTGACTACACTCTTTTCAACCACAGTGATCCCCTCCTCTTATAAAACTCAACCCTAGTTTCAACTCTTCTTCGAACTACACGATCAATCAAGATGAAGCTTACCTTCTTCTTCGTCCTCTTCTTTTTGGTGTTAGCTTCTGTCACACTGCCTCCTCCTGCAACCGTTGAAGCCGCGGGTCAATATGTTACTACAAGAGATGCCACGGCTCCTCTACCTCGTGAAAAGCATCCGCATATTTATCGTACTGATATTTACCATTTATATTGAAATTTTCGGTATACCAAAAAGTTCAGTATATCAAAAAGTTCAGTATATAGAAAAGTTCGGTACGGTATTATACGTACTAAAATTTTTGGTATCGGTATAATATTTATCATTTTTGATATTTTGGTATATACCAAAATATTCAATATAATTTTTTTTATAAATTATTTATTATTTTATTTAGACTTAAAAGTGGTATGGGGGCTACAATTATATTAAAAAATTATAATAATCTCAACTATATTGAATTAAGATTAAATATAAATTATTTATTATTCTTAAAGTTGCTTTGGAATATTAGCGAGATAAAAATTCTTCTATCCCAACTCCTCCTCCACGACTTAAACAAAAAAACAAGGCACTCTTGATTTCTTCTCTCCACCTTAAGCTCGTGAAATTACCCCCTCCCCCCCCCCCTTAACTCTTTTCAGCCACACTGTTCCCCTCCTCTTTTAAAACTCAGCTAGCATTAACTTTTCTTTGAACTACACGATCAATCAAGATGAAGCTTACCTTCTTCTTCTTCCTCTTCTTTTTTGTGTTAGTTTTTGTGACACTGCCTCCTCCTGTAGCCGCTGAAGCCGCGAGTCAATCTGCTGCTGCAAGAGATGCCATGACTCCTCTACCTCGTGAGAAGCATCCACAGATTTAACGTACTGATATTTACCATTTATATTGAAATTTTCGGTATACCGAAAAGTTCAGTATATCAAAAAGTTCAGTATACAGAAAAGTTCGATACGGTATTATACATACTAAAATTTTTAGTATCGGTATAATATTTATCATTTTTGATATTTCGTTATATACCAAAATATCCAATATAAGTTTTTTATAAATTATTTATTATTTTATTTAGGCTTAAAAGTTGTATGGGGCTATAGTTATAATAAAAAAAGATAATAATCTCAACTATATTAAATTAAGATTAAATATAAATTATTTATTATTCTTAAAGTTGCTTTGGAATATTATCGAGATAAAAATTCTTGCTTTAAATTTTATCCCAACTCCTCCTCCACGACTTAAACAAAAAACAAGTCACTCTTGATTTCTCCTCTCCACCTTAAGCTAGTGAAATTGAGCGCACATACGGAAGCCATAGTGCATTGGATGACAAATTGCCGATGCATCTCATAGAGGACAACTGTTGAAAACTGAGCGCGCATGTAGAAACACAGAAGTTACACACCACATGACTACACGTGAAATTGTCTCCCCTCCTCCTCCGCATCCCCTCCTTAACTCTTTTCAACCACACTCTGACTACACTCTTTGCAACCACAGTGATCCCCTCCTCTTATAAAACTCAACCCTAGCATCAACTCTTCTTCGAACTACACGATCAATCAAGATGAAGCTTACCTTCTTCTTCTTCCTCTTCTTTTTGGTGTTAGCTTCTGCGACACTGCCTCCACCTGCAACCGTTGAAGCCGCGGGTCAATCTGCTGCTACAAGAGATGTCACGGCTCCTCTACCTCGTGAGAAGAATCCGCATATTTATCGTATTGATATTTACCATTTATATTGAAATTTTCGGTATACTGAAAAGTTCAGTATATCAAAAAATCAGTATATAGAAAAGTTCGGTACGGTATTATACGTACTAAAATTTTTGGAATCGGTATAATATTTATCATTTTTGATATTTTGGTATATACCAAAATATTCAATATAATTTTTTTTATAAATTATTTATTATTTTATTTAGACTTAAAAGTTGTATGGGGGCTACAGTTATATTAACAAATGATAATAATCTCAACTATATTGAATTAAGATTAAATATAAATTATTTATTATTCTTAAAGTTGCTTTGGAATATTAGCGAGATAAAAATTCTTCTATCCCAATTCCTCCTCCACGACTTAAACAAAAAAACAAGGCACTCTTGATTTCTTCTCTCCACCTTAAGCTCGTGAAATTACCCCCCCCCCCCCCCCCCTAACTCCCTAACTCTTTTCAGCCACACTGTTCCCCTCCTCTTTTAAAACTCAGCTAGCATTAACTTTTCTTTAAACTACATGTTCAATCAAGATGAAGCTTACCTTCTTCTTCTTCCTCTTCTTTTTGGTGTTAGTTTCTGTGACACTGTCTCCTCCTGTAGCCGCTGAAGCCGCGAGTCAATCTGCTGCTGCAAGAGATGCCACGACTCCTCTACCTCGTGAGAAGCATCCACAGATTTATCGTACTGATATTTACCATTTATATTGAAATTTTCGGTATACCGAAAAGTTCAGTATATCAAAAAGCTCAGTATACAGAAAAGTTCGATACGATATTATACATACTAAAATTTTTAGTATCGGTATAATATTTATCATTTTTGATATTTCGTTATATACCAAAATATCCAATATAATTTTTTTATAAATTATTTATTATTTTATTTAGGCTTAAAAGTTGTATGGGGGTTATAGTTATAATAAAAAAAGATAATAATCTCAACTATATTGAATTAAGATTAAATATAAATTATTTATTATTCTTAAAGTTGCTTTGGAATATTATCGAGATAAAAATTCTTGCTTTAAATTTTATCCCAACTCCTCCTCCACGACTTAAACAAAAAACAAGTCACTCTTGATTTCTCCTCTCCACCTTAAGCTAGTGAAATTGAGCGCACATACAGAAGCCATAGTGCATTGGATGACAAATTGCCGATGCATCTCATAGAGGACAACTGTTGAAAACTGAGCGCACATGCAGAAACACAGAAGTTACACTCCACATGACTACACGTGAAATTGTCTCCCCTCCTCCGCTTCCCCTCCTTAACTCTTTTCAACCACACTCTGACTACACTCTTTTCAACCACAGTGATCCCCTCCTCTTATAAAACTCAACCCTAGCTTCAACTCTTCTTCGAACTACACGATCAATCAAGATGAAGCTTACCTTCTTCTTCTTCCTCTTCTTTTTGGTGTTAGCTTTTGCGACACTGCCTCCACCTGCAACCGTTGAAGTCGCGGGTCAATCTGCTGCTACAAGAGATGCCACGGCTCCTCTACCTCACGAGAAGCATCCGCATATTTATCGTATTGATATTTACAATTTATATTGAAATTTTCGGTATACTGAAAAGTTCAGTATATCAAAAAGTTTGGTACGGTATTATACGTACTAAAATTTTTGGAATTGGTATAATATTTATCATTTTTGATATTTTGGTAAATACCAAAATATTCAATATAATTTATTTTATAAATTATTTATTATTTTTTTTAGACTTAAAAGTTGTATAGGGGCTACAGTTATATTAACAAATGATAATAATCTCAACTATATTGAATTAAGATTAAATATAAATTATTTATTATTCTTAAAGTTGCTTTGGAATATTAGCGAGATAAAAATTCTTCTATCCCAATTCCTCCTCCACAACTTAAACAAAAAAATAAGGCACTCTTGATTTCTTTCCCCAAAATTCTTTTTAGCCACACTGTTCCCCTCCTCTTTTAAAACTCAGCTAGCATTAACTTTTCTTTGAACTACACGATCAATCAAGATGAAGCTTACCTTCTTCTTCTTTCTCTTCTTTTTGGTGTTAGTTTCTGTGACACTGCCTCCTCCTGTAGCCGCTGAAGCCGCGAGTCAATCTGCTGCTGCAAGAGATGCCACGACTCCTCTACCTCGTGAGAAACATCCACAGATTTATCGTACTGATATTTACCATTTATATTGAACTTTTCGGTATACCGAAAAGTTCGATACGATATTATACATACTATAATTTTTAGTGTCGGTATAATATTTATCATTTTTGATATTTCGTTATATACCAAAATATCCAATATAATTTTTTTATAAATTATTTATTATTTTATTTAGGCTTAAAAGTTGTATGGGGCTATAGTTATAATAAAAAAAGATAATAATCTCAACTATATTGAATTAAGATTAAATATAAATTATTTATTATTCTTAAAGTTGCTTTGGAATATTATCGAGATAAAAATTCTAGCTTTAAATTTTATCCCAACTCCTCCTCCACGACTTAAACAAAAAACAAGTCACTCTTGATTTCTCCTCTCCACCTTAAGCTCGTGAAATTGAGCGCACATACAGAAGCCATAGTGCATTGGATGACAAATTGTTGATGCATCTCCTAGAGGACAATTGTTGAAAACTGAGCGCACATGTAGAAACACTGAAGTTACACTCCACATGACTACACGTGAAATTGTATCCCCTCCTCCTCCGCTTCCGCTCCTTAACTGTTTTCAACCACACTCTGACTACACTCTTTTCAACTACAGTGATCCCCTCCTCTTATAAAACTCAACCCTAGCTTCAACTCTTCTTCGAACTACATGATCAATCAAGATGAAGCTTACCTTCTTCTTCTTCCTCTTCTTTTTGGTGTTAGCTTTTGCGACACTGCCTCCACCTGCAACCGTTGAAGCCGCGGGTCAATCTACTGCTACAAGAGATGCCATGGCTCCTCTAACTCGTGAGAAGCATCCACATATTTATCGTATTGATATTTACCATTTATATTGAAATTTTCGGTATACTGAAAAGTTCAGTATATCAAAAAGTTCAGTATATAGAAAAGTTCGGTACGGTATTAAACGTACTAAAATTTTTGGAATCGGTATAATATTTATCATTTTTGATATTTTGGTATATACCAAAATATTCAATATAATTTTTTTTATAAATTATTTATTATTTTTTTTAGACTTAAAAGTTTTATGGGGGCAACAGTTATATTAAAAAATGATAATAATCTCAACTATATTGAATTAAGATTAAATATAAATTATTTATTATTTTTAAAGTTGCTTTGGAATATTAGCGAGATAAAAATTCTTCTATCCCAATTCCTCCTCCACGACTTAAACAAAAAACAAGGCACTCTTGATTTCTTCTCTCCACCTTAAGCTCGTAAAATTATCCCCCCCCCCCCCCCTTAACTGTTTTCAGCCACACTGTTCCCCTCCTCTTTTAAAACTCAGCTAGCATTAACTTTTCTTTGAACTACACGATCAATCAAGATGAAGCTTACCTTCTTCTTCTTCCTCTTCTTTTTGGTGTTAGTTTCTATGACACTGCCTCCTCTTGTAGCCGCTGAAGCCGCGAGTCAATCTACTGCTGCAAGAGATGCCACAACTCCTCTACCTCGTGAGAAGCATCCACAGATTTATCGTACTGATATTTTCCATTTATATTGAAATTTTCGGTATACCGAAAAGTTCAGTATATTAGAAAGTTCAGTATACAGAAAAGTTCGATATGGTATTATACATACTAAAATTTTTGGTATCGGTATAATATTTATCATTTTTGATATTTCGGTATATACCAAAATATCCATTATAATTTTTTTATAAATTATTTATTATTTTATTTAGGCTTAAAAGTTGTATGGGGGCTATAGTTATAATAAAAACTGATAATAATCTCAACTATATTGAATTAAGATTAAATATAAATTATTTATTATTCTTAAAGTTGCTTTAGAATATTATCGAGATAAAAATTCTTGCTTCGAATTTTATCCCAACTCCTCCTCCACGACTTAAACAAAAAACAAGTCACTCTTGATTTCTCCTCTCCACCTTAAGCTCGTGAAATTGAGCGGACATACAGAAGCCATAGTGCATTGGATGACAAATTGTTGATGCATCTCCTAGAGGACAATTGTTGAAAACTGAGCGCACATGTAGAAACACTGAAGTTACACTCCACATGACTACACGTGAAATTGTATCCCCTCCTCCTCCGCTTCCGCTCCTTAACTGTTTTCAACCACACTCTGACTACACTCTTTTCAACTACAGTGATCCCCTCCTCTTATAAAACTCAACCCTAGCTTCAACTCTTCTTCGAACTACACGATCAATCAAGATGAAGCTTACCTTCTTCTTCTTCCTCTTCTTTTTGGTGTTAGCTTCTGCGACACTGCCTCCACCTGCAACCGTTGAAGCCGCGAGTCAATCTGCTACTACAAGAGATGCCACGGCTCCTCTAGCTAGTGAGAAGCATCCGCATATTTATCGTATTGATATTTACCATTTATATTGAAATTTTCGGTATACTGAAAAGTTCAGTATATCAAAAAGTTCAGTATATAGAAAAGTTCGGTATGGTATTATACGTACTAAAATTTTTGGAATCGGTATAATATTTATCATTTTTGATATTTTGGAATATACAAAAATATCCAATATAATTTTTTTTATAAATTATTTATTATTTTACTTTGACTTAAAAGTTGTATGGGGGCTATAGTTATAATAAAAACTAATAATAATCTCAACTATATTGAATTAAGATTAAATATAAATTATTTATTATTCTTAAAGTTGCTTTTGAAAATTATCGAGACAAAAATATCCAATATAATTTTTTTTATAAATTATTCTTCTATCCCAATTCCTCCTCCACGACTTAAACAAAAAAAAAAAAAAACAAGGCACTCTTGATTTCTTCTCTCCACCTTAAGCTCGTGAAATCCCCCTTAACTCTTTTCAGCCACACTGTTCCCTCCTCTTTTAAAACTCAGCCAGCATCAACTTTTCTTTGAACTACACGATCAATCAAGATGAAGCTTACCTTCTTCTTCTTCCTCTTCTTTTTGGTGTTAGTTTCTGTGACACTGCCTCCTCCTGCAGCCGCTGAAGCCGCGAGTCAATCTGTTGCTGCAAGAGACGCCACGACTCCTATACCTCGTGAGAAGCATCCACATATTTATCGTACTAATATTTTCCATTTATATTGAAATTTTCGGTATACCGAAATGTTCAGTATATTAAAAAGTTCAGTATACAGAAAAGTTCGATACGGTATTATACATACTAAAATTTTTGGTATCGGTATAATATTTATCATTTTTGATATTTCGGTATATACCAAAATATCCAATATAATTTTTTTATAAATTATTTATTATTTTATTTAGGCTTAAAAGTTTTATGGGGGCTATAGTTATAATAAAAACTAATAATAATCTCAACTATATTGAATTAAGATTAAATATAAATTATTTATTATTCTTAATGTTGCTTTGGAATATTATCGAGATAAAAATTCTTGTTTTGAATTTTATCCCAACTCCTCCTCCACGACTTAAACAAAAAATAAGTCACTCTTGATTTCTCCTCTCCACCTTAAGCTCGTGAAATTGAGTGCACATACAGAAGCCATAGTGCATTGGATGACAAATTGTTGAAAACTGAGCGCACATGTAGAAACACCGAATTTACACTCCACATGACTACACGACATGAAATTGTCTCCCCTCCTCCTCCGCTTCCCCTCCTTAACTCTTTTCAACCACACTCTGACTACACTCTTTTCAACCACAGTGATCTCCTCCTCTTATAAAACTCAACCCTAGCTTCAACTCTTCTTCGAACTACATGATCAATCAAGATGAATCTTACCTTCTTCTTCTTCCTCTTCTTTTTGGTGTTAGCTTCTGTGACACTGCCTCCACCTGCAACCGTTGAAGCCGCGGGTCAATCTGTTGCTGCAAGAGATGCCACGGCTCCTCTACCTCGTGAAAATCATCCACATATTTATCGTACTGATATTTACCATTTATATTGAAATTTTCGGTATACCAAAAAGTTCAGTATATCAAAAAGTTTAGTATATAGAAAAGTTCGGTACGGTATTATACGTACTAAAATTTTTGGTATCGGTATAATATTTATCATTTTTGATATTTTGGTATATACCAAAATATCCAATATAATTTTTTTTATAAATTATTTATTATTTTATTTAGACTTAAAAGTTGTATGAGAGCGTTATATTAAAAAAAGATAATAATCTCAACTATATTGAATTAAGATTAAATATAAATGATTTTATTATTCTTAAAGTTGCTTTGGAATATTAGCGAGATAAAAATTCTTCTTTTGAATTCTATCCCAACTCCTCCTCCATGACTTAAACAAAAAAACAAGGCACTCTTGATTTCTCCTCTCCACCTTAAGCTCTTCTTTTTTTTTGTTAGTTTTTGTGACACTGTCTCCTCCTGCAGCCGCTGAAACCGCGGGTCAATCTGCTGTTGCAAGAGATGCCACGGCTCCTCTACCTCGTAAGAAACATCCGTAGATTTATTGTACTGATATTTACCATTTATATTGAAATTTTAGTATACCGAAAAGTTTAGTATATCAAAAAGTTCAGTATACAGAAAAGTTCGGTACGGTATTATACATACTAAAATTTTTGGTATCGAAATAATATTTATCATTTTCGATATTTCGGTATATACTAAAATATCTAGTTATATTAAAAAATGATAATAATCTCAACTATATTGAATTAAGATTAAATATAAATTATTTATTACTTTTAAAGTTGTTTTTGGAATATTAGCTAGATAAAAATTCTTCCTTTGAATTCTATCCCAACTCCTCCTCCACGACATAAACAAAAAAACAAGCCATTCTTGATTTCCCTTCTCCACCTTAAGCTCGTGAAATTGCCGCCCCCCCCCCCCCTTTCCGCTTCCCCTCCTTAACTCTTTTTAGCCACACTGTTCCCCTCCTCCTTTAAAACTCAGCTAGCATCAACTCTTCTTCGAACTACACGATCAATCAAGATGAAACTTACCTTCTTCTTCTTCCTCTTCTTTTTGGTGTTAGCTTCTGTGACACTACCTCCTCCGGCAATAGCTGAAGCCGCGGGTCAATCTGCTGCTGCAAGAGACGTCACTGCTCCTCTACCTCGTGAGAAGCATCAACATATTTATCATACTGATATTTACCATTTATATTGAAATTTTCGGTATACCGAAAAGTTCAGTTTATCAAAAAGTTTAGTATACAGAAAAGTTCGGTACGGTATTATACATACTAAAATTTTTGGTATCAGTATAATATTTATCATTTTTGATATTTCAGTATATACCAAAATATCTTTTATAATTATTTTTATAAATTATTTATTATTTTATTTAGGCTTAAAAGTTGTATGGGGGCTACAGTTGTAATAAAAAATGTTAATAATCTCAAACTATATTGAATTAAGATTAAATATAAATTATTTATTATTCTTAAAGTTGCTTTGGAATATTATCGAGATAAAAATTCTTCCTTTGAATTCTATCTCAACTCCTCCTCCACGACTTAAACAAAAAAACACGCCACTCTTGATTTCTCCTCTCCACCTTAAGCTCGTCAATGCCCCCTCTCGCTATGGTCTGCTCCCTTTTTTGTTCTCTTTCTCCTTTCCTCTCATGAAAACTCTATAGACCCAATTATCTTAAAATTCTAACCCTAACCCAAAATCATCTTCTCATCTAGCTCCCTTCTTATTTCTCTTCACAATCCCTAACTCGAAGTTCGTAAACACTTCTTGATTTACTTGAAGTATTTGTTGAAGTATTCATCATCTTCACAAAGTTTATTCTCAGATTTCAACAAGAAAGCCAAATGTTTGATTTCTCTTATCCAACTTTTTCCTCTCTTTTTTTAGATTTAGTATTGTATTTATTCATTATATTTTGGATCACGAATTCTCTATTTCCACTTATAGCGAATCATAAAAACATTACCTTTTCCCAAGATGGAATCTAATGTACTGCCAAGTTCATCCAAAACATCAAACACAATAGAATCCGAAACATAGATATCTACGGGTCGAAAAGGATTAAGAAAATCTTTGAAATCAAAGTCTCTTATAGCTCCTAAGCAATCTTGGAGTATATTTTGGGAGCATTGTTAAACAGGAAGTTCTGTGATGGGAACGAATTGAACAACAAATAGGGATATGTAAATATTGTATAGTTGAGATCCCAATAGTCTATTTAAGTACTAGTAGATTAAAAAACCACTTGATAAAGAGGTGTAAGTCAAGTCCACTCTACAAAGCAAGTGAGAATAATGAAAGTCAAACTACATTGACGAATAAGACTACAAGACAAGGAAGTGCCTTGGTTGCTTATACTTTTAATCAGAAAAGATTTGAATTGAAATTGACAAGGTATGTGATTGTCGATGAAGTACCTTTTAGGGTTGTCGAATGGAAGGGATTTGTAGAGTTATTGCTTGAATTACAACTGAGATTTAAATTCCTGATCGAAAGAAAGTTGCAAGTATGGTTTATGATGTATTCTTAGTTGAGAAAGCTAATAGACTTATAGCTGCTACAGCGTAATTAAATAAATTATGACTAAGTTGTTGCTACTACAGTTCCATAGTTACTACAATAGTTAACACAAAGTCAACATTTGTTTCTGCTATAGAGGAAAAATAATTAAAAAAATCTTCTACCATGAAAATCGGGCATAGTCGTGCAATGGGAGTCAAGTAGGATATTACTTCTATTAATTTTAAAGTTCTCATCCATGCATATCTTAAATTAATTAACAGTATATTATCTTCATCTTGCATTTACTTCTACAAGCATGTTATGTGCCTACTAGGTTTGAATCTCGGTAAAGTCGAGGTAAATATCTCCCTTATGTACTAGTCACTATTCCAAAGGCTACTAGCTGTCCATGATTTACCTCCTCCGTGTTGGCCCTGGGATGGATTAGCGGGGGCGCTGGGGGCGAGCGTATTCGCCTTTTTGCCACAATGTTATGTGCCTACTATAGTGAAGGAGCAAATGTGAAATATCACTTCGCATTCGTTTAGAAAGTGGTTTCATCCTAATATAAATTACAAAGTATTTTATTTTATGTTTTTTGTAAGGAAATTTTCTTGGATAAGAAAAAATACTTCTTTTGTAATCAATATATACTTTAATTGTAATCAATACTTTAGTTATTGTTAATGATTGATCGTATTTTTCAAATTTTATTATTTGTTGTCAATTTATTAATGCTTTATATTATGAACAGGAGTATTGTGAGACTTATGAATTGATTATAATTTTTTAGTGTCAAAGTGATTTCGGTATATCAAAATTTTCTGTATAACAAAATCTTCGGTACGATCAGTATACAATTTATACTATATCGAAAATTCAGTATACTGAAGTTTCAGCATACTAAATTTTTGATACGGTATCAATACAAATTTTTTTATACTAAAATTTTCGGTACGGTATACGATATCGTATATAAAATTTGGTATATTGTACTGAAGCAACCCTACTTTGGAGTCCAACAGCCCACCGATGAAACTTCCTAAATAATAATAATAATTATTATAAGTTTTTTCTAAATTATTAATGTAGCTGAGCCTGAGTAGTAGTAGTATTTATCTTATAAATTATGTAATGTTAATGTAGTTGGACACCTCCTGAGAGACATCTGTGGATTTGTTGTAGCGGTGCACTTAACTTCGGATGTTATGTTTGCTCGGAGTCACCCAAACGTTGGGTGCTCTGCTGTGCTCAATTTTAGACAGCCTTAGCTCTGTTATCTGTGATCATAATTTGATCCTGTAGTATGGCTTAGAGGGTCTGTACATTCATATACATATGGGGGATTTTGAGATCCTTGCCGGTGGTCAGTTTTGGCTGGGTCACTATTTCTTTTTCCATCCCGGATTTTTGTAAATAACGCCAAGCATAGTCAGTGTATCTGAAATCTTGGAAATTTCCCAATAAGGTGTAAAATTTAACCCTGCATCTCGATTGTTTTGCTAATTTAGTTTCTAGAAATCTTTAAAAGTTTCGCTAATTTAGTTGCTAATTCAAAATCACATCTAATACTTGTGTTGCAAAATGTGATGCTCTGGTTCATGCGGTCGCAGCTACTATTGGGAATAGAGAATGGAAATGAAGGCCGCTGTTAGTTATCAGGGCGTAATGCTCAGAGTCTACCATTCGGTGGGGATTTATGTTATGTGCCTACTAGGTTTGAATATCGGTAAAGTCGAGGTAAATATCTCCCTTATGTGCTAGTCACTATTCCAAAGGCTACTAGCTGTCCATGATTTACCTCCTCCGTGTTGGCCCTGGGATGAATTGGCGGGGGCGCTGGGGGCGAGCGTATTCGCCTTTTTGCCACAATGTTATGTGCCTACTATAGTGAAGGAGCAAATGTGAAATATCACTTCGCATTCGTTTAGAAAGTGGTTTCATCCTAATATAAATTACAAAGTATTTTATTTTGTGTTTTTTGTAAGGAAATTTTCTTGGATAAGAAAAAATACTTCTTTTGTAATCAATATATACTTTAATTGTAATCAGTACTTTAGTTATTGTTAATGATTGATCGTATTTTTCAAATTTTATTATTTGTTGTCAATTTATTAATGCTTTATATTATGAACGGGAGTATTGTGAGACTTATGAATTGATTATAATTTTTTAGTGTCAAAGTGATTTCGGTATATCAAAATTTTCTGTATAACAAAATCTTCGGTACGATCAGTATACAATTTATACTATATCGAAAATTCAGTATACTGAAGTTTCAACATACTAAATTTTTGATACGGTATCAATACAAATTTTTTTATACTAAAATTTTCGGTACGGTATACGATATCGTATATAAAATTTGGTATATTGTACTGAAGCAACCCTACTTTGGAGTCCAACAGCCCACCGATGAAACTTCCTAAATAATAATAATAATTATTATAAGTTTTTTCTAAATTATTAATGTAGCTGAGCCTGAGTAGTAGTATTATTTATCTTATAAATTATGTAATGTTAATGTAGTTGGACACCTCCTGAGAGACATCTGTGGATTTGTTGTAGCGGTGCACTTAACTTCGGATGCTATGTTTGCTCGGAGTCACCCAAACGTTGGGTGCTCTGCTGTGCTCAATTTTAGACAGCCTTAGCTCTGTTATCTGTGATCATAATTTGATCCTGTAGTATGGCTTAGAGGGTCTGTACATTCATATACATATGGGGGATTTTGAGATCCTTGTCGGTGGTCAGTTTTGGCTGGGTCACTATTTCTTTTTCCATCCTGGATTTTTGTAAATAACGCCAAGCATAGTCAGTGTATCTGAAATCTTGGAAATTTCCCAATAAGGTGTAAAATTTAACCCTGCATCTCGATTGTTTTGCTAATTTAGTTTCTAGAAATCTTTAAAAGTTTCGCTAATTTAGTTTCTAATTCAAAATCACATCTAATACTTGTGTTGCAAAATGTGATGCTCTGGTTCATGCGGTCGCAGCTACTATTGGGAATAGAGAATGGAAATGAAGGCCGCTGTTAGTTTTCAGGGCGTAATGCTCAGAGTCTACCATTCGGTGGGGATTTATGTTATGTGCCTACTAGGTTTGAATCTCAGTAAAGTCGAGGTAAATATCTCCCTTATGTGCTAGTCACTATACCAAAGGCTACTAGCTGTCCATGATTTACCTCCTCCGTGTTGGCCCTGGGATGGATTGGCGGGGGCGCTGGGGGCGAGCGTATTCGCCTTTTTGCCACAATGTTATGTGCCTACTATAGTGAAGGAGCAAATGTGAAATATCACTTCGCATTCGTTTAGAAAGTGATTTCATCCTAATATAAATTACAAAGTATTTTATTTTGTGTTTTTTGTAAGGAAATTTTCTTGGATAAGAAAAAATACTTCTTTTGTAATCAATATATACTTTAATTGTAATCAGTACTTTAGTTATTGTTAATGATTGATCGTATTTTTCAAATTTTATTATTTGTTGTCAATTTATTAATGCTTTATATTATGAACGGGAGTATTGTGAGACTTATGAATTGATTATAATTTTTTAGTGTCAAAGTGATTTCGGTATATCAAAATTTTCTGTATAACAAAATCTTCGGTACGATCAGTATACAATTTATACTATATCGAAAATTCAGTATACTGAAGTTTCAGCATACTAAATTTTTGATACGGTATCAATACAAATTTTTTTATACTAAAATTTTCGGTACGGTATACGATATCGTATATAAAATTTGGTATATTGTACTGAAGCAACCCTACTTTGGAGTCCAACAGCCCACCGATGAAACTTCCTAAATAATAATAATAATTATTATAAGTTTTTTCTAAATTATTAATGTAGCTGAGCCTGAGTAGTAGTATTATTTATCTTATAAATTATGTAATGTTAATGTAGTTGGACACCTCCTGAGAGACATCTGTGGATTTGTTGTAGCGGTGCACTTAACTTCGGATGCTATGTTTGCTCGGCGTCACCCAAACGTTGGGTGCTCTGCTGTGCTCAATTTTAGACAGCCTTAGCTCTGTTATCTGTGATCATAATTTGATCTTGTAGTATGGCTTAGAGGGTCTGTACATTCATATACATATGGGGGATTTTGAGATCCTTGCCGGTGGTCAGTTTTGGCTGGGTCACTATTTCTTTTTCCATCCCGGATTTTTGTAAATAACGCCAAGCATAGTCAGTGTATCTGAAATCTTGGATATTTCCCAATAAGGTATAAAATTTAACCCTGCATCTCGATTGTTTTGCTAATTTAGTTTCTAGAAATCTTTAAAAGTTTCGCTAATTTAGTTGCTAATTCAAAATCACATCTAATGCTTGTGTTGCAAAATGTGATGTTCTGGTTCATGCGGTCGCAGCTACTATTGGGAATAGAGAATGGAAATGAAGGCCGCTGTTAGTTATCAGGGCGTGATGCTCAGAGTCTACCATTCGGTGAAGATCTAAATCCCAATATTCATTCTAAAAATTTTCCAACGTGAATTCATTAGACAATCGTATGATTGTTTTAAAAAGAATAAGATTACGAGCAACCTTCAGAGAAACGATTTAGCCATGAAAACAAGTTTTAAATGACATCCGAAAACGTATTAAAGAATTAAAAGCCCGCAGCAACTAGAACGTTAGACACAACTGCTTAATTACTTGAACGAGAAGCTACGAGGTTCATGATGATCAGGGTAGACTTAAAGACTAGAAAAGCCAGGTTAGAGACTAGAAAAGCCAGGTTAGAACTACTTAAGTCGACCAAAATACATACCAAATATTAAGCTAAGAGGTTCCAAGTAGGACCTTAAGTACACCGGGCTATCTAATTCCAATGTAAATCATGGAGGAAAAAGACATGCTTAAAACTGTTTAATGCCAACCTACATACCGAAAATTTAGTATTTTGAAGTTTCAGCATATCAAATTTTTGATACGGTATCAGTACAAATTTTTTTATACTAAACTTTTCATTACGGTATAACATATTATATAGAAAATTTGGTTTACTATACTGAAGCAGCCCTACTTAACTCCGACAACACCACGTGAAATTGCCCCCCCCCCCCCCCCCCTCAGCTGCCCCTCCTTAAATCTTTTCAACCACATTGTTCCCCTCCTCTTTTAAAACTCAGCTAGCATCAACTCTTATTTGAACTACACGATCAATTAAGATGAAGCTTATCTTCTTCTTCTTCTTCTTATTTCTCTTCTTTTTGGGGTTTGCTTCTGTGACACTGCCTCCTCTTGCAGCCGCAGAAGACGCGAGTCCATCTGTTGCTGCAAGAGACGCCACTACTCCTTCGCCTCTTGAGAAGCATCCGCAGATTTGTTGTAGCGACTCACTCCACTTCGTGTGCTACGATTGCTCGGCATCACCCAGACGCTGGGTGCCAGCACCACCGCCGCCAGTGAAGAAGTGTACAATTGTTTTGAGTTCCAAGTTCTCCTGTTGATGCAATTTGATAGTTGTCTCTGGTATATTTTGGGTGATTTTTTTGTCTTATGAAATGGTTTCATCCTACTATAAATTAAAAAGCATTTTATTTTGTGTTTTTAATAAGGAAATTTTCTTGGATAAGAAATAATACTTCTTTTTGTAATCAATACTCTAATAATTGTTAATGATAGATCATATTTTTCAAATTTTATTGTTTGTTGTCAATTTATTAATGCTTTGTATTATGAACGGGAGTATTGTGAGACTTATGAATTGATTATATTTCTTAGTGTCAAAGTAATTTCGGTATACCAAAATTATTGGTATAACAAAATTTTCAGTATGATCAGTATGCAATTTATATTATACCGAAAATTCAGTATATTGAAGTTTCAGCATACCAAATTTTTGATATGGTATCAGTACAATTTTTTTTATACTAAAATTTTCAGTACTGTATACGATATCATATACAAAATTTGGTTTACTATACCGAAGCAACCCTACTTAACTCTGACTACACCACGTAAATTGCCCTTCCCCCCCCCCCCCCCCCCCCACCTCCCCTCCTTAATTCTTTTCAACCACACTGTTTCCCTCCTCTTTTAAAACTCCGCTAGCATCAACTCTTCTTCGAACTACACGATCAATCAAAATGAAGCTTATCTTCTTCTTCTTCCTCCTCCTATTTTTGGTGTTAGCTTCTGTGACACTATCTCCTCTTGTAGCCGCTGAAGCCGCGGGTCAATCTGTTGCTGCAAGAGACGCCACGACTCCTCCGCGTCCTGAGAAACATTTGTAGGTTTGCTGTAGCCGCTCACTCCCCTTCGGATGCTACGATTTCTCGGCGTCACCCAGACGCTGGGTGCCAGCACCACCGCCGCCAGCGAAGAGGTGAACGATTGTTTCGAGTTCCAAGTTCTCCTGCTGATGCAATCTGTTGTCTCTGGTATATTTTGGCTGATTTTTTTTTGTCTTATGGAATGGTTTCATCCTACTATAAATTAAAAATCATTTTATTTTGTGTTTTTTTTAAGGAAATTTTCTTGGATAAGAAATAATACTTCTTTTGTAATCAATACTTTAATTATTGTTAATGATAGATCGTATTTTTCAAATTTTATTGTTTGTTATCAATTTATTAATGCTTTGTATTATGAACGGAAGTATTGTGACACTTATGAATTGATTATATTTCTTAGTGTCAAAATGATTTCAGCATACCAAAATTTTCAGTATAACAAAATCTTCGGTACAATCAGTATGCAATTTAGATTATACCAAAAATTCAGTATATTGAAGTTTCAGCATACCAAATTTTTGATATGGTATCAGTACAAATTTTTAAATACTAAAATTTTCGGTACAATATACGATATCATATACAAAATTTGATTTACTGTACCAAAACAATCCTACTTAACTCTAACTACACCACGTGAAATTGCCCACCCCTCTGTTTCCCCTCCTTAACTCTTTTCAACCACACTGTTTCCCTCCTCTTTTAAAACTCAGTTAGCATCAACTCTTCTTCGAACTACATGATCAATCAAGATGAAGCTTATCTTTTTCTTCTTCTTTCTCTTCTTTTTTGTGTTAGCTTCTGTGACACCGCCTCCTCTTACAGTCGATGAAGCCACGGGTCAATCTGTTGCTGCAAGAGACGCCACGACTCCTCGCCTCCTGAGAAACATCCGTAGGTTTGCTATAGCGGCTCACTCCAATTCGGGTGCTACGATTGCTCCGCGTCACCGAGACGCTGGGTGCCAGCACCACTGCCACGAGTGAAGAAGTGAACAATTGTTTCGAGTTCCAAGTTCTCCTGCTGATCGTCTCTGATATATTTTGAGTGATTTTTTTTTGTCTTATGGAATGGTTTCATCCTACTATAAATTAAAAAGTATTTTATTTTGTGTTTTTAATAAGGAAATTTTCTTGGATAAGAAATAATAGTTTTTTTGTAATAAATATATACCTTAATTGTAATCAATACTTTAATTATTGTTAATGATAGATCTTATTTTTCAAATTTTATTGTTCGTTGTCAATTTATTAATGCTTTGTATTATGAACGGGAGTATTGTGAGACTTATGAATTGATTATATTTCTTATTGTCAAAGTGATTTCGGTATACCAAAATTTTCGGTATAACAAAATCTTCAGTATGATCAGTATGCAATTTATACTATACCGAAAATTTAGTTTATTGAAGTTTCAACATACTGAATTTTTGATACGGTATCAGTACAAATTTTTTATACTAAAATTTTCGGTACGGTATACAATATCATATACAAAATTTGGTTTACTGTACCGAAGCAACCCAACTTAACTCTGACTACACTAGGTGAAATTGCCCCCTCCCCCTCTCCTCTTCCCCTCCTTAACTCTTTTCAACTACACTGTTCTCCTCCTATTTTAAAACTCAACTAGCATCAACTCTTTTTCGAACTACACGATCAATCAAGATGAAACTTATCTTCTTCTTCTTCCTCCTCTTCTTTTTGGTGTTAGTTTCTGTGACACGGCCTCCTCTTGTAGCCGCTGAAGCCGCGGGTCAATTTGCTGCTGCAACAGACGCCACGACTCCTCCGCCTCCTGAGAAACATCCGCAGGTTTGTTGTAGCGGCTCACTCCACTTCGGGTGCTACGATTGCTCGGCGTCACCCAGACGCTGGGTGCAAGCACCACCGCCGCCAGTGAAGAAGTGAACAATTGTTTCGAGTTCCAAGTTCTCCTGTTGATACAATTTGATAGTCGTCTCTGGTATATTCAGGGTGATTTTTTTGACTTATGGAATAGTTCCGTCCTGCTATAAATTAAAAAGCATTTTATTTTGTGTTTTTTATAAGGAAATTTTCTTGGATAAGAAATAATACTTCTTTTTGTAATCAATACTTTAATTATTGTTAATGATAGATCGTCTTTTTCAAATATTATTGTTTGTTGTCAATTTATTAATGCTTTGTATTATGAACGGGAGTATTGTGAGACTTATGAATTGATTATATTTCTTAGTGTCAAAGTGATTTCGGTATACCAAAATTTTCGGTATAACAAAATCTTCAGTACGATCAGTATGCAATTTATACTATACCGAAAATTCAGTTTATTGAAGTTTCAGCATATTGAATTTTTGATACGGTATCAGTACAAATTTTTTTATACTAAAATTTTCGGTACGGTATACTATATCATATACAAAATTTGGTTTATTGTACCGAAGCAACTCTACATAACTCTAACTACACTAGGTGAAATTGCCCCCTCCCCCTCTCCGCTTCCCCTCCTTAACTCTTTTCAACTACACTGTTCCCCTCCTCTTTTAAAACTCAGCTAGCATCAACTCTTTTTCGAACTACACGATAAATCAAGATGAAGCTTATCTTCTTCTTCCTTCTCTTCTTTTTGGTGTTAGTTTCTGTGACACTGCCTCCTCTTGTAGCCGCTGAAGCCGCGGGTCAATTTGCTGCTGCAAGAGACGCCACGACTCCTCCGCCTCCTGAGAAACATCCGCAGGTTTGTTGTAGCGGCACACTCCACTTCGGGTGCTACGATTGCTCAGCGTCACCCAGACGCTGGGTGCCAGCACCACTGCCGCCAGTGAAGAAGTGAACAATTGTTTCAAGTTCCAAGTTCTCCTGCTGATACAATTTGATAGTCGTCTCTGGTATATTTTGGGTGATTTTTTTTTACTTTTGGAATGGTTTCATCCTGCTATAAATTAAAAAGCATTTTATTTTGTGTTTGTTATAAGGAAATTTTCTTGGATAAGAAATAATACTTCTTTTTGTAATCAATACTTTAATTATTGTTAATGATAGATCGTATTTTTAAAATATTATTGTTTGTTGTCAATTTATTAATGCTTTGTATTATGAACGGGAGTATTGTGAGACTTATGAATTGATTATATTTCTTAGTGTCAAAGTGATTTCGGTATGTCAAAATTTTCGGTATAACAAAATCTTCGATACGTTCAGTATGCAATTTATAATATACCGAAAATTCAGTATATTGAAGTTTCCGCATACCAAATTTTTGATACGGTATTAAATTTTTTTATACTAAAATTTTCAGTACGGTATACTATATCATATACAAAATTTGGTTTATTGTACCGAAGCAACTCTACATAACTCTAACTACACTAGGTGAAATTGCCCCCTCCCCCTCTCCGCTTCCCCTCCTTAACTCTTTTCAACTACACTGTTCCCCTCCTCTTTTAAAACTCAGCTAGCCTCAACTCTTTTTCGAACTACACGATCAATCAAGATGAAGCTTATCTTCTTCTTCTTCCTCCTCTTCTTTTTGGTGTTAGTTTCTGTGACACTGCCTCCTCTTGTAGCCGCTGAAGCCGCGGGTCAATTTGCTGCTGCAAGAGACGCCACGACTCCTCCGCCTCCTGAGAAACATCCGCGGGTTTGTTGTAGCGGCTCACTCCACTTAGGGTGCTACGATTGCTCGGCGTCACCCAGACGCTGGGTGCCAGCACCACTGCCGCCAGTGAAGAAGTGAACAATTGTTTCAAGTTCCAAGTTCTCTTGCTGATGCAATTTGACAGTCGTCTCTGGTATATTTTGGGTTATTTTTTTTACTTTTGGAATGGTTTCAACCTGTTATAAATTAAAAAGCATTTTATTTTGTGTTTTTTATAAGGAAATTTTCTTGGATAAGAAATAATACTTCTTTTTGTAATCAATACTTTAATTATTGTTAATGATAGATCGTATTTTTCAAATATTATTGTTTGTTGTCAATTTATTAATGCTTTGTATTATGAACGGGAATATTGTGAGACTTATGAATTGATTATATTTCTTAGTGTCAAAGTGATTTCGGTATGTCAAAATTTTCGGTATAACAAAATCTTCGATACGTTCAGTATGCAATTTATAATATACCGAAAATTCAGTATATTGAAGTTTCAGCATACCAAATTTTTGATACGGTATTAAATTATTTTATACTAAAATTTTCGGTACAGTATACGATATCATATACAAAATTTGGTTTACTATACCGAAGCAACCCTACTTAACTCTAACTACACCATGTGAAATTGCTCCCCCCCCCCCCCCCCCCCCCCCTTTAATTCTTTTCAACCAAAGTGTTCCCCTCCTCTTTTAAAACTCAGCTAGCATCAACTCTTCTTCGAACTACACGATCAATCTAGATGAAACTTATCTTCTTCTTCTTCTTCCTCTTATTTTTGGTGTTAGCTTCTGTGACACTGCCTCCTTTTGTAGCCGCTGAAGCCGCAGGTCAATCTGCTACTGCAAGAGACGCCACAACTCCTCCGCCTCCTGAGAAACATCTGCAAGTTTGTTGTAGCGCTCACTCCACTTCGGGTGCTACGATTGCTCGGCGTCACCCAGACGCTGGGTGCTAACACCACCGCCACCAGTGAAGAAGTGAACAATTGTTTCAAGTTCCAAGTTCTCCTGCTGATGCAATCTGATAGTCGTCTTTGGTATATTTTGAGTGATTTTTTTCTCTTATGGAATAGTTTCATCCTACTATAAATTAAAAAATATTTTATTTTGTGTTTTTTATAAGAATATTTTCTTGGATAAGAAATAATATTTCTTTTGTAATCAATATATATACTTTAATTGTAATCAATACTTTAATTATTGTTAACGATAGATCGTATTTTTTAAATTTTATTATATGTTGTCAATTTATTAATGCTTTGTATTATGAACGAGAGTATTGTGAGATTTATGAATTGATTATATTTCTTAGTGTCAAAGTGATTTCGGTATATCAAAATTTTCGGTATAACAAAATTTTCGGTACGATCAGTATGCAATTTATACTATACCCAATATTCAGTATATTGAATTTCAATATACCGAATTTTTGATACGGTATCAGTAGAAATTTTTTTATACTAAAATTTTTGGTACGATATACGATATTATATACAAAATTTGGTTTACTTTTACTGAAGCAACCCTACTTAACTCTGATTACACCACGTGAAATTGCCCCCCCCCCCCCCCCCCTCTTACCCTCCTTAACTCTTTTCAACCACACTGTCCCCCTCCTCTTTTAAAACTCAGTTAGCATCAACTCTTCTTCGAACTACACGATCAATTTAGATGAAGCTTATCTTCTTCTTCTTCCTCTTCTTTTTGGTGTTAGCTTCTGTGACACTGCCTCCTCTTGCAGCCGCTGAAGTCGCGGATCAATCTGCTGTTGCAAGAGACGCCACGACTCCTCCGCCTCCTGAGAAACATCCGCAGGTTTGTTGTAGCGGCTCACTCCACTTCGGGTGCTACGATTGCTCGGCGTCACCCAGACGCTGGGTGCCAGCACTACCGTCGCCAGTGAAGAAGTGAACAATTGTTTCGAGTTTCAAGTTCTCCTGCTGATGCAATCTGATAGTCGTCTCTGGTATATTTTGAGTGATTTTTTTGTCTTATGGAATAGTTTCATCCTACTATAAATTAAAAAACATTTTATTTTGTGTTTTTTATAAGGAAATTTTCTTGGATAAGAAATAATACTTCTTTTGTAATCAATATATACTTTAATTGTAGTCAATACTTTAATTATTGTTAATGATAGATCGTATTTTTCAAATTTTATTATTTGTTGTCAATTTATTAATGCTTTGTATTATGAACGAGAGTATTGTGAGACTTATGAATTGATTATATTTCTTAGTGTCAAAGTGATTTCAGTATATCAAAATTTTTGGTATAACAAAATCTTCGGAACGATCTGTATGCAATTTATACTATACCGAAAATTCAGTATATTGAAGTTTCAGCATATCGAATTTTTGATACGGTATCAGTATAAATTTTTTTATACTAAACTTTTCAATACGGTATAAGATATTATATATAAAATTTGGTTTACTATACCGAAGCAACCCTACTTAACTCTGACTACACCACGTGAAATTGCCCCCCCCCCTTCACCTGCCCCTCCTTAACTCTTTTCAACCACACTGTTCCCCTCCTCTTTTAAAACTCAGCTAGCATCAACTCTTATTCGAACTACACGATCAATCAAGATGAAGCTTATCTTCTTCTTCTGATTTCTCTTCTTTTTGGTGTTAGCTTCTGTGACACTGCCTCCTCTTGCAGCCGCAGAAGCCACGGGTCAATCTGCTGCTGCAAGAGACGTCACTACTCCTCCGCCTCTTGAGAAACATATGTAGGTTTGTTGTAGCGGCTCACTCCACTTCGGGTGCTACGATTGCTCGGCGTCACCCAGACGCTGGGTGCCAGCACCACCGCCGCCAATGAAGAAGTGAACAATTGTTTTGAGTTCCAAGTTCTCCTGCTGATGCAATCTGATAGTCGTCTCTGGTATATTTTGGGTGATTTTTTTTATCTTATGGAATGGTTTCATCCTACTATAAATTAAAAAGCATTTTATTTTGTGTTTTTAATAAGGAATTTTTCTTGGATAAGAAATAATACTTCTTTTTGTAATCAATACTTTAATTATTTTTAATGATAGATCATATTTTTCAAATTTTATTGTTTGTTGTCAATTTATTAATGCTTTGTATTATGAACGGGAGTATTGTGATGTAACGACCCGCCTTCTACTAACTAAGCTATAAGGTCGATCGTCACATTATGCTGTGCTAACTATTCCAAGACCATCCTTATATCTAAGTGCGGAAGTTGTACTAATTAAAATTTTGCTAAGCTGTTAACATTTCTTGGTTCTACATGTACTAAGGGGTGTAATCTAAAGTATACCTAACATATACTACATCCCCTATGGCCAAGGAACTGAAATAAATGTTTTTCCACTATTGTCAGACCTCCCAATCGATCCACAGATCGATTGGAATGGCCGAATCGATCCAGTGATCGATTCAGCACGCTACTGAGTTCGGCCAATATTCTGGATCGATCAGCTGATCGATCCAGACTGGCCAATCGATCCAGTGATCGATCCCAGAGCCTTCTGTTCGCGACAGAATCTGCTGGATCGATCGGATGATCGATCCAGAGGCCTACTGTTCGCGGGGCGAATTGCCCAGTCGATCCTTCGATCGATTGGAAACCCTTGAATCGATCGGCTGATCGATTGGGGTTTCTGATTTCGTGCCAATGGTCTGATTTCAGCACTGTCTCGTGCCAAATCACATACAACAAGCTCTAAAACAATTGGAAAACATTCTAACATCACAAAATGGTGTTCTAAACATGATAGGGTGCATAATTAACTAATTCATAGCAGTTAACATACTAAAGTGCGAAATAATAAAGTACTAAAAGGTTCTAATGCTTAAACAACTTGCTGAAATTCCCTAAGATCCTTATTCCAAGTTCCATCCACACACATCTTCATCATTGCATTGACCTCCAGCCTCCGTTAGTCCATTTTTCCTTTACCTTTATCTGCAGTATAAGGAAAAAGTATCTGTAAGCTTGAGAGCTTAGTAAGAAACCATCTACCTCACTAAAACATGCATATGATGAGTTCATGCTTTTGAAAGATGCTGATTGAAAACATGATGGAGAATGCTAGGCATGGCATACTATCTTACAAAACATAGAAACCAAGAGCTAATCATGGCAATAACTGAAGTATCAACAAGAAAGGACTAAACTGAAACATAACTGAGTTAAACTAAAGCTGAACTAGAACTGATTTTAAAATATAATCACATGACTGATTGTGAGTTTAGAAAGCTATTATCATAATAGATTAAAATACATAATCATGCTGCTAATGGGCCCGGCAACTGTACATGCTATGCGCGCATTCTTAACTAGACCCGGGGTTGTAAATCCCGAATTTAGTAAGGTTTACTAGGTTATCTAAACCTAGGGACCGACTATGGGAGCCCAGCCCAAGGACATCTAGTCCCGTACAGTGCCCCTACTGAAAGTAAAATACTGGATCATAGCTGATTAATTTATCTTGCATTTACTAAGTTATCTGAACCTAGAGGCGACTTTGGGTGCCCACCCATTGGACCGTAGTCCCATGTATGCTGTACCAAGACTAACTAAGCTATCTTAAATATTTCTATTGCATTTACTGCTATTAAAAATGCCTACTGTAGCATTTTACTGAGCTGAGCATTTTTATCAAACACTTAGTGTAATCCAACTCTCCTCTCTATTAGGGAGACCACCTCTAGGCACCGACAACGTCTAGAATCTCCAACTGAAAGGGGAAAACGTGTCTGGCCCATCTAGAGGTGCTCAACTAAATCCCTAAACCTGCGAAGAGGGTTAAATACACCCTATGCGTCGAAAAATCTACATATAGCCAATTTAAAAGCACACTATCGTACGAAAAGCTACTTATACTGCAGGTAAAGGTTTTCTTACCTACTGTTCGGATTTTCTTACGATTCTAATCGCTAGATTTCCGGAGGAGACGATCCTTTCGACGATCTTCTCGCGTCTAAGCGTTCCTCTCGCGGAGGGGAGCGTCCTTGTGTCGAAGTCGTCGCCGGAAAGTGCTCCTACGGCCCTTGGCTTGGTGCGCCGAGAGAGAGAGAAAGAAGAGGTGGGCGGCGGTGAGGGTTTGAGGAGAAGAAAATCCCGATCAAAAACATAAACCTCACTTAATAATTTCCTATTTATATTAAGTGGTAATTTCGGCCCCACTTGAATATAAATTTAATTGTTTCCCTTTCCTTTTAGCACGGCCCTGCTGGGTTCACCTGGTTACCATAATTCACCATAAGTTATAGGACCCCATAGATCTCAGGTTCAATTCCCGCGTAGGTTATTTTACGGTCCTATTTATTTTTGTTACTTCCGCTACTCTAAAAATCCCATAAAAATATTCTAAAATTCTAGAAAAATCATAGAATATTTCTAAAATTATTTTGAGAATTTTCGAGCGTTACATGTGAGACTTATGAATTTATTATATTTCTTAGTATCAAAGTGATTTCAGTATACCAAAATTTTCGGTATAACAAAATCTTCGGTACGATCAGTATGCAATTTATACTATATCGAAAATTTAGTATATTGAAGTTTCAGCATATCGAATTTTTGATACGGTATCAGTACAAATTTTTTTATACTAAAATTTTTAGCATGGTATATGATATCATATACAAAATTGGTTTATTGTATCGAAGCAACCCTACTTTGGAGTCCGACAGCCTGCCGATGGAACTTCCTAAATAATAATTATTATTATTATAATTATTTTTCTAAATTATTAATATAGCTGAGTAGTAGTATTGTTTATCTTATAAATTAGGTAATATTAATATAGTTGGACACCTCCTGAGAGATATCTGCAGGTTTATTGTTGCGGTGCACTTTACTTCGGATGCTAGATTGCTTGGCGTCATCCAAACGTTGGGTGCCAGCTCCACCGCCATCCGAGCCGTTAGTCATCAAGTTTGGAGGAGTAACCGTGAGTCGTGATCCCTAAATAAAAATCAGTAGTAGGATGCTTTGAAGTATCAATGTAATGGGGGCAATATGTATTAAGGATTATCTATTTAATGCTTCGTTAATATCTATCTCATAAAAATTAGCTACATGCAAGAAAATGAAAACGGAAAAAACACCAAGGTTTATATTTGAGAGAAATGATACCCATATAATCAAAAATAATTTCCATATATTTTTGATGAAGTATCTATAAGCCTAACAGGCGGGGCCTATATTTCAGATGAAGTATTTCTAAGACTTTTATATATATATATATATATATATATATATATATATATAGTAAACAGAAGAGAAATATAAATAAGTGCCCTAATAAGACCTGTGTCTTGAGCTCATTATATTTCAATCCTTGTCGATTTTTTCTAGCAATCAGTGTGCATGTAGCACTGCCCTATAACATATTGACATATACACTAAAAAAATTGAAACCGAATTTCAGCCACGCAGCTTGTTGAAGTATAACCGATCTATCGGAAAAGGAATTACCGACAGAATTATCGAATTCCGTCGAAAATATTATACCGACGGATCATAATTCTGTCGGTGGCAACGCCGGAACAGCATTTTTTGGCAGTCGATAGGGTATCGACTGAAACCCCTTTTCTGTCGGTAATTACTTATGGAAAATCCCTTTCTGTCTGTGGTTACCGACAGAATCATTGATTTCCGTCGGTACCCTATCGACATACCGATGAAAATCAATGATTCAATCGGTAGCTTTTTCGATATTTACCGACAAAACGTGATTTCCGTCGGTATTCCGTCGGTAAACCAAAAAAAAATCCACAGGTTCAGCCTGCTTTCGCGCTTTCCATATGTACAATTTTCAAATATCCAAACTATCACAGACGATGACATTATAATCCATTACATACTTTCCACGCATACATCATATATATAACAATCACATATAAACAATCACATTTACACAATCCACACTTAAACAATCATAACATCCTAACAATTCATTTATACTTCTTCATACAAACATATAATCCACACATACATCATATATATAACAATCACATATAAATAATCACATTTACACAATCCACACTTAAACAATCACAACATCCTAACAATTCATTCATACTTCTTGATACAAACATATAATAAACTAACATTTATACTATTAGAAACAATCAAAATCATCTAAAATAAACTAAACAAAACAATTCTGCAGAATATAAATATAAATAGTCATATATAAATCCAAGTTTGCAAAATACATATCATAGTGCAACGTACTCTAAATAATACAAGAATACAAGAAAATGCTGGAAATCCTGTCAAAAGACAAATATCAAATGATCATCTTGACGCATAAATAAACATTTTTGTATATATGTATTAAGAATTTTTTTATAATAAACTGATACCTAAACAAAAAATAAGCATATGATGATACGAAGAGCCAATATTTAAATAGAACCGAACGTGACTCCTGAAACATATATTAATAAAACATTTAGAAATTAAATGAGCATACTATAATATCAAAATAGAATAAATATATTAACACGGTCTATATATGATAAATAAAAAACTAAAGTGTAATTAAACATACCTCAGAAAATGCTAATCATCACCATCTGATGGATTTTGAGTCTCATGTGACTCAAAACCATGTGATGCCTGACTGAAATTAGCCACGATCTCTTGCATCTGGGCCATTAGAGCTTCAATACTCAATCTCCTCTTCAATAGAATCGTCATTCGGCACATTAGGATAGACCTCCATCAGTACAAATTTATAGCATTCAGCAGTTAGGATAATATCCAGGTTTCATTTCCAATCTCTGTAATTGAGACCACTAAGTTTGTTCTCTTTCAGTATAATAGCCAGTAGGTTGAAAGTCATCTTAAGAATCACAAAATAAGTTTTGGTCAAGACTCTAAATTTAGAATAATACTGATTTCTCAAACAATACTATTTAAATTTACCAACACCTAAAAACACCGTGAATTTTGCATGCCACGTTAGTGTGGACGTATACAAATTCAAATATTTGTAAGAGGAGATTTTACCCATTAATTTTATTATCTTATCATCCTAACTTTATGACAAATAAAATTAATAGTTGGTTTTCCTTTGGTTACGCAAAAAATAGCAGTGACTCCGTTGGGGAGGATATTATTGAATGTGTCTAAGTGTATACCATTACTTGATATTTAGTCCATTAAAAAGGATTTTGCACCTTCAGTTGGAGAAGATCACACGATTCTAAATAATTTCCTATAATCATCAATAAAAGGAAGTTTGATCTAGTGACCCGCAAACAAATTCATCCATTGTGGAGGAAGACACTCAGAGCCAACACGCAAGTTTGTTTGCATCACTTTCAAACCAGTAATGGAGACCGTGAAATTTATTTAAAATCCCTCTCCCACTTAGTTATTTAAGGTGAGGAATTTTATCATGCAAGCACACATCGCATGCACACACACACATCACAGTAAATAAAAGCAATAAATATGGAAATTAATTTTCCAACTATTATGACTTCTTCCATCACTGTCCTCCGTGTATTGCCAGCCCTAGGGTTCATGTCGTCGGGTCCATCGAGCTTCCTTTTCTACTGCGCCTCTGGTCCTCCAATAGTACCACACCTTACAAGGATACGATCCGCGATAAAAATAGAATTTTACATATATCGATCCTATATTCCACAAGGGAATGTACATGATGTCTAGATCGAACAAAAATGTAAAATTGTAGGGTTAATACAACTCCTGCTGTATTTAATAAATACAATCATGCACACACATAAAATGCCCTTGACATGTCCAAGGGTCCAATCACACACAATCATAATAAGTCATAATAGTTGGAGCCTGCAACCACAGAGTTAGCATATCCTATTATTATTCTGCCTAAATTATGTATGACATGTGCATAATTAAACTGAAAAACCAAACACACAGAGACAAACCCTAGCTCTGATATTAATTGTTGGTTGCTACTCGGAATATCGTATTGGTTTCCCTGTATAAAAATTTTGTACAAGTCCCAAACCTTTCCTAACAACCTATTGTGTTCTTTAGAAATTAAATTTGGAATCGCAAATAGAACTTAACATTATTGATTCCAAATTCAACTTATCTGTTCTTAGAGGTTTAGACTTGGATCGCAAATGATGCTTAACATTATTAATCCAAATCCACCCATGTTACAAATTTGATTAAATATTTATTTCAGAGATCGACTTCCAAGTTAAACATAATGAGGCACTAGGCCTTCTGGGGTATGGGATCATGCACCACTTCCTAGATAAAGCCTTTCAACAAAATTCAATATTTAATCCCCTTATAGTAACCCTAGGTTTAACCACTAAGAACAATCGAATCACAAGATCGTAAAACAAAAGAAACACAAAATCGAAACATAAATTCGATAGCCTAGAATCGTTAGCCTCTTGTGTTTGGTATTTCAAGATCTAAACAAAAGAATGAACTAGTTATGATGCGGAAACTAATAACTAGTTATACCTTTTGTTGCTTATATACCTCACGATCTTCTATCGTATTCCTCTTCTTATCTCGGACGTCGTGTGGGCGACGATCTATTGAGATGAGAATCCACCCAAGCCTCCTTCTTCTCCTTGCAAGTTTCGGCCACCAACTATTCTTCAAAGGAAGCATTCTTTCCATTCTTCTTCTCCACAAGCAACCGGCCACCAAGATGAAATAAGATCTCCAAGTGTTGTCGGCCTCAACAAAAGGAGAACAGAGAAAGAAGAGAGGAGAGGGCTGACCACCACCAGGGAAAAGAGAGGAGAGAAATAATAGATATCTTGTTTCATGGGCAACCCCTCCCTCTCTTTTATAATCCTTGGTCATGACAAATAAGGAAAGTTTTAGACATAAATAAAACTTCCTTATTTTCCTTGCCAATGAATTAAAAGGAAAATTTAATTAAAATTTTCTTTTATTGTTTCTATGGCCGACCACCTCATTGAGCTCCAAATAAGGAAAGTTTTAAACATAAAATTAAAACTTCCTTATTTGTTTCCGAAAATTTTTAAAATAAAAATTTCTCTTTTAAAATTCCCTTTATAGTTGGTTATAAAAGAAAACTTTTATAAATTAAAATTCCTCTTTTAAAACATGTGAATGGTTACAAAAAAGGAAATTTTTTTTCAAAATTAAAATCTTCCTTTTCAACTACAAATAAAGAAAGATATCAAAATTTTCTTTTAATCTTTTGTAGAAAGCTATAAAAAGAAAGATTAAATTTTAAACTGTATTTTAAAACCATTGCTTCCACATAAGGATTGATTTTAAAATTAAAATCCCCTTTTAATTTATTGTGGCCGACCACCTACTTGGACTCCACGTTAGAGTCGACCACCACTTGAACCCATCTAGCCTTGGTTTGGCCGGCCCTAGTTTGGGTTCCAAGCTTGGCTTGGCAGGCCACCTTAAGGTGGGTAAGAAGTTGAGTTTAGGTGGATATAAGACTTTATTAATAAGAGGCTACAACAGAGACCGAGAGGAGGAATTGATTTTGGTCTTTTGATGAACTTGAGCTTCCCGTGTTTGCCCCGAACACCCAACTCGAGTTCATTAATAATAACTCATATCACTAAAGAGTTATTATTGAACTACCGCACCAATCCTATATTACTATATGGGCTCATTCTTATCATGAGCGTGTTAATCTCCTTGTGTTTAAGATACCGAATGTTCACTAATTAAATGATTTACTGACAACTCACTTAATTAATATCTAGCTCCAAGAGTAGTACCACTCAACCTTATTGTCATGTCCGACTAAGTCTACCTGCAGCGTTTACATGACAATCCTTATGAGCTCCTCAAGAGGACATCATCAACCTAGATTACTAGGACACAGTTTTATTCTATATAATCAACAACACACCATATAAATAATATCATTTTCCAACTTATCGGGCCTATTGATTTATCAAACTAAATCACACTCTTTGATAAATTAAAGAAATAAATATTAAGTATACGTGCTTATTATTATATCATGATTAAAAATACATACTTTCATAATAATAGAGATCTTGTTCTTTTAAAGAGTTAGTATAAAAAGAAACTATCTCAAATGGTCCTACTCATTACACTCAGAGTGTACTAGTGTAATTTTATAGTTAAGATAAATTAATACCAAATTACACTACGACTATTTCAATGGTTTGTTCCTATCCATCTTAGTCGTGAGCTACTATTTATAACTTATAAAGAACTGATAACATGATCTTCTGTATATGACACCACACACCATGTTATCTACAATATAAATTAATTGAACAACTACACTTAGCATATAAATGTAGACATTTGACCAATGTAATTCTTTTTTTCAAAATAATATTTACAAAAAGCTAGACTTTTAGTATACACTCTAATAATTTTTAGACGTCAAATTTTCTACCAAATAGAATTATATTTTTCACGACACACATCTCACGCTGTCACTATGCTTAATCTATTACTAATTAGTTGACGGATTTAATATAAAAAGTCTTGTCTATTTTTTGCATTTAATTCCTTGGTTGAATCTGGAAGTTTTATGAACAAACCAAATAGAAAAATTGTACACAAGCTCTGGATGTATCATTTTAGACATTAGAAGGTAATTGTTATTGATTGAAGAACTCTAGAACAGCGATTCCAAAAAAATCTGCACTTATAACAGATTAAGCATCTTCTTGTGCAATCTTTGAGAAGCAATTGTTCAAGATCTATAAGGAGTGAAACTCAAGAGGAGAAAATAGGTTGCAACAGGGAACAAAATTTCAAATGCTATAAAGTCGGAAACTCCCTCTTTTAATATTACATATAGGATTTAATTATGAAGTTAGCATTTCATAATTCATCAACGGATCAAAAGATCGAGTTGTCCTTTAGATCTATTTACTATTTCCTTTAGATCGAATATCCATTTTGTTGCATGTAGATAATTTTTGTGAAATAGATATTAACGAAGCATGAAATAGATAATCCTTAATACATACTGCCCCCGTTACATTGATACTTCAAAGCATGAAATAGATCCTACTACTATTTTTTATTTAGGGATGACGACTCACGTTTACTCGTCCAAACTTGACGACTCACGGCTCCTTCACTTTATTGGTGGCGGTGGAGTTGGCACCCAACGGTTGGGTGACGCCCAGCAATCGTAGCAGGCAAAGCGAAGTGCGTCGCCACAACAAACCTGCGGATGTATCTCACGAGACGGAGGAGCCCTCTTGTAGTAGCAAACTGACCCGCGGTTTCAACGGCTACAAGAGGAGGCAGTGTCACGGCAACCAAAAGAACCAATTGAGGTAATTGTTTATGATTATTTTGTGAGACATCATAGAATGCAATTGAGTTACTCTGCTGCTTTTCCTTGCTTAAATGTTGGAAAACCAAAAAGACCAACATATTGTTGGGCGTTATACTTGGCAGACGAAAGGGTTCGTCCCTTTCGCTGCTGCAAATGGAAGTTTGCTGGAAACGCCAAGGAGACGAAGGGGCGTCCTTTCCCCTTCGTCTTTCTCAGCCTTCTTATAAAAGGCGTCCAAGGCAATCAGAGGAGAGGTAGAGGTTGATGCAAAGGTGTTCAGAGAAGAGAGCTGTGAGGTGATTTGGTCGAGCAAAGGAAGAACATCCAGAGCGGGATTTGGTTTGTGGAAGAGTCCGAGAAGGTTCTGTGTGGTGATCTTCTCGGCGACAGCAGCAGCGACGTCTCCGGCGGTTCATCGACGACTTCATCAACCGGCGTCTTTGATTGCGGTTCTTCGGGAGATCAATGTGAGTGTTTATGATTTCCGCATTATTATTTTAATTACTTCGTTTAAGTTTTCATGCTTTCAAAACTACTGACAATGGTATCAGAGCGTGCTTAGATTTAAAAGCATGAAAATCGACGCGGAAAAAACTCGCGTTTTTCTTCTTCTGTCGCGAAGAAAATAATGAACAGTGTGTATTTTGTTTGTTTTAATCGATTGTTCAATCGATTCAAATATTTGAATCGATTGATAAAGAATTGAATCGATTCAATTGATGACACAGTGCCTTGCTGAATTGATTCATGAATCGATTGAAAAAAAATTGCTCACAGAATCGATTATACAATCGATTGAAGAGAAATTAAAATCACGAACAGTGTTTTTTGACAAAGAGAAAAATATGTACTGAATCGATTAAAGGTACAGTTTGTTTTTCTCTCGAAGCACAGCAAAGCATGAAGGAAAAAAAAAAACATGAACAGTGTTTTTAATGAAACACTGTAGAAAAAAAACAAAAAACGTGAAGAAAAAAACATGCATAAATTTTAAAAAAAAATTCTTTCTTCTTCACGACATGAACAGTAGGTAAATTTAATTAAATATTTTTATTAATTAATTAAATACATATAGGAATGTATTATTAATTAATAAATAAATATTTAATTAAATTATGGTTCAATTTACCGAAAATAGAACCCTACCAACTTGATCGATCAAACCCCGGTCTGGTTTAAATTATTAGTTAATTTAAGCAGACCAATTTGATTCAATAATATCTAAAGCTGGTTCAAATTATTTGTTGGTTTAACCAGCCCAGTTTATTATTGAATTAATAAGGGTGATCTTAACTAAAGAAGTTGGGTATTCTTGATTACAGAAGTTGGACTGATTAAATGCGACCGGATTAGTTCCGTTGTGTCAGATTTGATCAAAAACATTAGATTTGTTCTAATGACTTAGACTTAATCCAATGGGCATTGGATAAATCAAACAGATCTGAGTTTGATTAATAAGTCTGTGATTGACTCAAATGGGCTTAAACGAAAACAGAACATAGGTCCAATTAGATTAGTTCTAATGAGGATAGTAGATTAAGATTAAGATTCGGATTCATGATCGACCAATCCAATGTGTCAGTCACATGAGACTCCCAAAAAAAAAATAAGGAAATTTGTTTTTCTTAATTGCTTGTGTATACTGTATATTTTGTTCTATATGTGGGAATTGAATTTGACCGGTTTTGTACTGGTCAGTCGGTTTTGTACTGACATCATGTTTTTCAATTCCAGATACAAAGAACGATATACACGATGACTGGTCGCTATGAACGACAACATGAGCTGTGGGAGGAGATCAAGAAGCTGGAATATGACCCGGATCACGGAGTCGGTAGGCTTATTGGTCGGCTCGATTGGTTGTTCTGGAATCTTGAGCAAGAAGGGTATCCCGTTCAGGAAACAGAAAGAAGATTTTCTCTGGTTTATTCATTATCGGAACATCTGAGGCAGATAGCATTCCAACTTTGGGATGATTCTGATGGGCACATCTCATACTCAGAGATGTGCAGACAGCTACTTCATCTGCAATGGGGTCCTGATGAATCTGAAGAGGATCCAGAAATGGAGTCTGAAGATTTAGAGGAGGATCCAAATCCTGTAGAATCTGAAGATGATCCTGAAATGAACCTTGAAGAATTTGAAGAGGATCCAGAAATGGATCCTGAAGATTTTGAGGAAGATCCAGAGCTGGATTCCAAGGACGATCCAGAGATGGATCCTGAGGAGGATCTAGAGATGGATCCCGAAGGATCAGAGGAGGATCCTCAGGAGTGTGTAGAAGATCCAGAGATGGATCTAATGGATACATCTGAGGCTGATCCACCTATCATAGAATCTGGGATAAACGGGATGCAATTACCCACTGCTCTAGCATTTATCCTAGTGGGAGTAGTGCTAGCTTATCTAGTTTATTACTGTTCTGTTACTGTCGTTATGTACGAACAGTGTTAGCTCATCTAGTTTTTGAGTCATGTAATAATTTCTGTTGTTTTGTACGAACATAATTATGTAATAAAAGTTATGTTATATGTTAACTAACTTGGAAATGATTAGTTCATTTCATGATATGATTAGTTCATATAAATATGATTTGTTCATATAAAATGATTTGTTCATTAGTTGGGATATGTGTAATATAATTGAGTAGTGTTGATTAGATTAGAACATACAAATGATGAGTGGAAACAATGTTATCACTTGATTTTGTAAACTAACTCTAATTTACACTGAGTCAATAAATAGTTGCACATATATGAATTACACTGAAATAATAAATAATTTATTTATTTATGTAGATCATGGCAACTAAAAACATCATAGCTGAACTCAATAAGGGTGAGAAATTATATGGGGATAACTACAAAATCTGGCACCTCAAGATACAATATGTCCTTGAGGAACAAGAAGTTCTGGAGGCTGTAAACCAAATTATAGAGGAACCGGTTGATGGTTCTTCAGCACAGCACAGACGTGACCTTGATGCCTATAAGGCATGGAAAAGGAAGGACTCCATTGCTAAGGGCATATTGATTAGTTCAATGGTAGATGACCTAGTATTTGAGTATGAGCCATTACTGGGTAGCCCTTAGAGAGAAATACAGTGGAGTCGAGCCGAGTAAGCTCACGACTAACTATCAAGTTTGATAGTTGTAAGAAGCGCTCGAATGTTACCATGGCCCAACATCTCAGGGAGATGGGTAACATGATTCGAGAGCTGAAGACTGCAAGTTATACGTTGATCGATGAACAACAGGTTCAGGCAGTTATCCGTTCCCTTCCTGATTCTTGGGAAACGATGAAACAGAACCTGACCCATAGTGAGAGTATCAAGACTTTCACTGATGTCTCACGCCATGTGGAACTTGAGGCGGAGAGGATTGAATCCGCAAGGATTTCGGGTCAAGCTTTTGTAGCTGAAGGTTCTGGTTCTAAGAATAAGAACAAGTGGTTCAAGAAAGGAAAGGGGAAAGGAAAGGAGGTTCATGCTGTTGCTGCGAAAAACCAAATCAAGAAGAAAGGAAAGAAAAATGGACAAAAACCTAGGAGCAAGTTGACCTGCTTCAACTGTGGCAAGAAGGGCCATTTTGCTCGGGATTGTACTGAGCCTGAAAAGGTAAAAACAATTTTTTCTTCTTTCCACGAGCAATATGTTGCAAGTACAGTGTTGTTAGCTGATTCGTATCCTTTGTGGATTGTAAATTTAGGAGCAACGAACCACGTAGCTCGTGATCGAGCTACATATGTGGATTACCGTCGGGTACCAGCTGACAACAAATGGATATATGTAGGAAATAATGCAAGAATAGAAGTCAAAGGAATTGGCACTTGCAAGCTCAACCTACGTGGTGGAGGCACCTTGTTTCTACATGATGTCTTGTACGCTCCTGAGATTCGACGGAATCTGGTTTCCGTTATTTGTTTTCTTGATTTAGGTTACAATGTAAATTTTTATAGCCATTGTGTGGAACTTCAAATTAACTCTGTGTTAATTGGATATGGTTATGTAACAAATGGTTTTATGGTTCTTGATGTAGAACCAAATAATAATAGTTATTTTTCAAACATTGCTCTTACTAGGTAATGCTGATGTTAATGATGAAATTTGGCATGCTAGATTGGGACATATAGGACAAGAACGAATGAATAGACTAGCTAAGGAGGGCCTATTAGGCACTCATGCTAAGATTAACTTGTCTGTATGTGAGCATTGTCTTGCTGGAAAGACGACTAGGAAACCGTTTGGTAAGGCTATTAGGGCTGAATCACCATTGCAATTAATTCATTCGGATATTTGTGGTCCAATGAATGTGAAGGCTAGAAATGGGAGTTCTTATTTCATTACATTTATTGATGACTTCACACGTTTTGGTCATGTGTATTTGATTTCTCACAAATCTGAAGCATGGGATTGCTTTATTCGTTACTTGAATGAAGTTGAGAATCAATTGGAACGTAAGGTTAAAACCTTGCGCACTGACCGTGGAGGAGAATATTTGTCTGATCAGTTCAAGACAATGTGTAATGAGAAAGGGATTATTAGACAGCTTACTATCCCTGGAACTCCACAGCAAAATGGGGTTGCTGAAAGAAGAAATAGGACTCTTCTTGAAATGGTTAGGTCTATGATGGTGCAGGCTAATTTGCCAATCTCCTATTGGGGAGATACATTATTAGTAGCGACCTACATACTTAACAAAGTGCCTTCAAAGTCAGTTCCATCTACCCCACATAAACGTTGGACAGGCAGAAAGCCGGATCTGAGTAATCTGAGACCTTGGGGGTCAGCTGCCTACGTTCATGATAAGACTCACGAATATGGAAAACTAGGACCCAGAGGTAAGAAGTGTATCTTTATAAGGTACTCTGAGACCTCTAAGGGTTATGTTTTTATTGGTGAGCGACAAGATGGAACCATCTCTGAGATAGAGTCAAGAGATGCTACTTTTCTAGAAATTGAGTTCCCAACACGAGGTGAAGTTGATAAGACAATTCCTCTATATGAGATAGAGGAGGAGGATAATGTTCCTTTATCAACAAATCAGGAGATGCCTGAATCTAGTCAACCGAGTGGGAGTAATTTGCCACTGAATGAGTCAGTTTCTCAACAGTCAAACCTTCGAAGAAGTAGTCGTCAGATTATTCCTCGGAGAAGGTTTGATATTGAGAATGAGGCATTAATGGTTCTCCCAGTTGACGATGAGGAACCTCGAACAGTTGAGGAAGCTATGAGCAGCTCAGTTAGAAAAGAATGGAAAGTTGCAATGGATGAGGAAATGGAGTCAATGAGAAAGAATCAAGTTTGGGATTTAGTCGATCTTCCTCCGGGCTGAAGGGCTATTGGGAATAAGTGGATTCTCAAAGTAAAGAGGAAAGCAGATGGATCGATTAATCGATACAAAGCTCGATTGGTTGCAAAAGGATATACCCAAATGGAGGGTATTGACTTTGAAGAGACATTCTCCCCAGTTGTGAAGTTTGTGTCAATACGTGTCATCCTAGCTATTGTAGCACACTATGACATGGAATTACATCGGATGGATGTAAAAACGGCTTTCCTTAATGGTAATCTTGACGAAGAAATCTATATAGTACAACCAGAAGGTTATGTTGCTGAAGGCCAAGAGAAAAGAGTATGTAGACTTCGGAAGTCTATATATGGGCTAAAGCAAGCGTCAAGACAATGAAACATAAGATTTAATGAAGTAATATTATCTTATGGTTTCGAAATGATCAATGAAGATCATTGTGTTTACCTAAGAAAGGAAAAAGGAAAGCTTGTCATTTTATCATTATATGTTGATGATATGCTAATAGTTGGAAGTGACATAAAGAGTGTGATAGAAGTTAAAAGTTGGCTTTCATCACAATTTGACATAATAGATATGGGAGAAGCAGAGTACATCTTAGGAGTGAAGATCGTTAGAGACCGATCAAAGAGGCTTTTGGGTTTGTCTCAAGAAGCTTATATCACTAAGATGCTGCAACACTTCAATATGTCATATTATAATATTGAACAGATGCCTATTGCAAAAGGTACTATCTTGAGCAAAAGTATGTATCCCAAGACTCCTGATGAAATAGCCGAAATGAAGAAGAAACCATATGCCAGTGCTATTGGTAGTTTGATGTACACTATGTTGTGTACTCGTCCCGATATAAGCTATGCTGTTGGCTTAGTTAGTCGTTTCCAGTCAAACTCAGGATCGAGACACTGGAAAGCGGTGAAGAGGATATTCAGATATCTTAAAGGAACAGCTGATTATTGCCTCTGTTTCCAAGGATCAGATATGAACCTAAGTGGCTACTCAGATGCAGATTGGGCAGGGGACCTTGATGACAGAAAATCCACATCTGGCTATGTCTTCTTGCTGAATGATGGCGCCATCTCATGGAATAGCAAGAAGCAGGCTTGTGTAGCCTTATCGACAATGGAAGCTGAGTATGTGGCTTGTGCAGCGGCTGTGCAAGAGGCTGTCTGGTTAAGACGGTTCCTGAAGCATTTGAGGATTACTGAGGATAGTGGAAGTCCTGTTACTGTGTATTGTGACAGTCAAGCTGCAATAGCTTTTTCCAAGGATCCCAAATATCACAGCAAAGGCAAGCATATAGAAATTAAGTATAATTTTGTAAGGGATATTGTTGACAAGAAAAAAGTGATTCTTGAGTACATCCCTACACGGAATATGCTTGCTGATCCTTTTACTAAGCCATTGACTAAAGAGTCATTTCATGGGCATATGAAGTCTTTGGGACTTCGGAGAATGTAACAATTGTAAAGACATTTTTGATAAAAGAAAAATTCCATGATCTATTCAGTGTATATGTCTTATATATGTCTTGGTTACATTCGAATAAAAGTCTCGATAAGCATGTTGGCAGATTGGGATTGGTCCACTCACATGGACAATCATCTCTATTTGTTAAGTACGAATAGAGGTAAGACCGTTACTTATGGGACAGCTTTTGTAGCTGTGAATAGAGACATACCCATAAGTTAAGGTCGCCTTGATATTAGTGTCAAGATGAGATCATTTGTGTAATGATTGGAGTAAATGAACCCACCATTTACTGAATCTGCTTGAAGCCAGGTTAGAATTCATATGTTGAATTCAGGATTAGACATTGGGAATGTCTAGATCGAAATCTGTACGATGTTAAATTTGGGAAAAACATGCACTCTTTTTGGTAAAGAGAATAACATCGTAGCATGTGATTCATACCACATGTGCTATGGCGACAAGAAGGGTTGTAGGAGAATGGATCCCTGCTTCTCTACTATGTGAGACCCTTGAGATTATAAGTTAATCTCGATTTTACCCTAAGTGACTATTTAGCTGTCTACTTGAAGTTCTGATCAGTGTCTGCTACTTTAGCATGTTTCCTATTGGCTATGGATGATTCGGTCTATGGAGCATAACTAGGAAAGCAACTGATTAGAATGAATGGATTCTAGCTAAAAAGGAAGATAAAGATTGATTGGTTCCGTGTGGTGATCTTCTCGGTGACAGCAGCAGCGACGTCTCCGGCGGTTCATCGCCGACTTCATAAACCTGCGTCTTTGATTGCGGTTCTTCGGGAGATCAATGTGAGTGTTTATGATTTCCGCATTATTATTTTAATTACTTCGTTTAAGTTTTCATGCTCTCAAAACTACCGACAATATGTGCCCCTTGAGGTTTGCAAGCTGATTCCATTTCACTTTGATCTTTATTTTAAGCTGATAAATTTGGCAAACTATTCAGCTCCCTTAGTAGCATTGCAAAGATATACCAAATCTCTATAAACATTTCAAAGAGCTTCCCTTTGGAAAAGTCAAGACAGACGCCTCTAGAACGAATGATGTCCTCAGTGAGGTATGTGCTGATATGTAAGATTGATTTTGTTGGTATGACACTGCTATTTCATGCTTATCCTTGGATGATAGGTTTTGAGGAGCAATAATTATCATTGTTTTTAAATAGTAGGACACATTTTTACATTCAAATTTATTTTAATATTAATATTAATTATTTATAAATTCTATTATTTATTTTTTATTATATTTAAATTTTATTTTCTTAATTTTTTATTATAAAATATGTTAATTAACCATGTTAAAAAATTAAATACGGTTAATGTACGAATATTACAACACTCATTCATATTATTTTGTAACACCATAAAAATATTTTAAAAAATAAAAGTTTAAGATTAAGTACAATTTCTAAAGTAAAAAAAACCTTTAAATTATACATCAATAATAAGTGTCAGTATAATTGATGAAACTAGTCAATTATTTAAATCAACTATTATTTTTTTTTTCTTCACATTTCTGGAACTGTAAAACTATATGACAAATCTATCTTCTTTAAAAAAAACACAAAATTCCAAATAATTTTTTATTCATTAATTGCTAGTAGAAGACCGGTTGATCAACGTATGATCTAATCCTAAATAATAGTCCACGTCCTCCTTTTCCATTTTTTTTTCTAAATGCATTTACCACCTCCTCGTAGCTTCGCCTTCGTTATTTCAATAACAGAAGTAGTTAGTGGGCATTATCAAAGCAAGAAGGTTTTTTTTAGAAAATAAATGCATTTAACCCCTTTTCATTCTTCAAATGTTTAAAAAAATATCCTTATAGTTTCATCCATGTTAATTTACTACAACCGATCGTTTATAAAAGATATTGTAAACATTCTAGGGAGCATTTGGAAACAAATAAAGCACGAGTTTTAAAATAAATCCTGTTTTTTTTATATATATATTTTAAAAAAACAATTCCTGCCTTTTCCGCTCTGTAAATTCTCCGCTGTTTCTTGAAGCTTAACCACAACAAAGCTAATTAATGGCGATCTTGGCCGTCCCTTCTCCTTCCCTCGCCTTCAGATCCACCGTCTCCACTCCAAGAACTCCCCGGCCAGTAAGGATTTCTGCCGCCGCGGCGCCGCCTCCGCCCCGACTGTCGTCGCGCGGACCATGTACGACCTCCTCTCCGTGTCCCGGACCGCCGGCCCGGACGAGATCCGCGCCGCGTACAGCAGCCAAGTGAGCATAACAGGTGTAAACATGTTAATTTGTGCATCCATGTTAATTTGTGCAGCAGCCAAGTGAGCATAACAGGTGGGTGCAACTGCATCACAAAAGAGAAATCTAACATAGCGAGGAACAGCACAAAAAACAACACAAATCACAAATGAACTGCTTAACTTACCAACAGATATTGCAGTTGCGCTCTTATGATATCTGAACATTTGAACAATGAATGGGAAAAAAATTTTCAGTTCCGATATTAAACATTTACATTGGAGAACTAAAGTATTTGCTACGTGTAAACATGTACATTTACACATAAGAAAGGGAATGAATAAGCTCCTGCAGGGAATCAGCTGGTAATGAGTGGGCTGAGTTGTGCCATGTGGAATTGCAAATACCAATATAAGAAAAACTTGAATTGCTCATATAGCTCTAATATATGAAATTTATTTAATTAGATAAATGGCTAAATACAAAGTACAACGGTTGAAAATTGAGCGAACATACAAAATCCATAGTGCATTGGATGACAAATTGTTAATGCATCTCCTAGAGGACAACTGTTGAAAACTGAGCGCACATGTAGAAACACAGAAGTTACACTCCACATGACTACACGACATGAAATTGTCTCCCCTCCTCCTCCGCTTCCCCTCCTTAACTCTTTTCAACCACACTCTGACTACACCACGTGCGCTTCCTCTCATTAACTCCTTAACTCTCTTCAACCACACTCTGACTACACCACGTGCGCTTCCCATCCTTAACTCTCTTCAACCACACTCTGACTATACCATGTTAAATCCCCCCCCCCCCCACTCCACTTCCCGGTCTTAACTCCTTTCAACCACAGTGTTACCCTCCTCTTATAAAACTCAACCCTAGCTTCAACTCTTCTTCGAACTACACGATCAATCAAGATGAAGATTACCTTCTTCTTCTTCCTCTTCTTTTTGGTGTTAGCTTCTGTGACACTGCCTACTCTTGTAGTTGTTGAACCTGCGGATCAATCTGTTGCTACAAGAGATGCCACGACTCCTCTACCTCGTGAGAAGCATCCGCATATTTATCGTACTGATATTTACCATTTATATTTAAATTTTCGGTATACCAAAAAGTTCAGTATATCAAAAAGTTCAGTATATAGAAAAATTCAGTACAGTATTATACGTACTAAAATTTTTGGTATCGGTATAATATTTATCATTTTTGATATATTGATATATACCAAAATATCCAATATATTTTTTTATAAATTATTTATTATTTTATTTAGACTTAAAAGTTGTATGGGGGCTAATAAAAATTCTTCCTTTGAATTCTATCCCAACTCCTCCTCCACGACTTAAACAAAAAAACACGCCACTCTTGATTTCTCCTCTCTACCTTAAGCTCGTGAAATTGCTGATGCACATACAGAAGTCATAGTGCATTGGATGATAAATTGCTGATGCATCTCATAGAGGACAACTGTTGAAAACTGAGCGCACATGTAGAAACAAAGAAGTTACACTCCACATGACTACACGACATGAAATTGTCTCCCCTCCTCCTCCGCTTCCCCTCCTTAACTCTTTTCAACCACACTCTAACTACACAACGTGCGCTTCCTCTCATTAACTCTTTAACTCCCTTCAACCACACTCTAACTACACCACGTGTGCTTCCCCTCCTTAACTCTCTTCAACCACACTCTGACTACACCATGTTAAATCCCCCCCCCCCACTCCACTTCCCGTTTTTAACTCTTTTCGACCACAGTGTTCCCCTCCTCTTATAAAACTCAACCCTAGCTTCAACTCTTCTTCGAACTACACGATCAATCAAAATGAAGGTTACCTTCTTCTTCTTCCTCTTCTTTTTGGTGCTAGCTTTTGTGACACTGCCTCCTCTTGTAGCCGTTGAAGCCGCGGGTCAATCTGTTGCTGCAAGAGATGCCACAGCTCCTCTACCTCATGAGAAACATCCGCATATATATCGTACTGATATTTACCATTTATATTAAAATTTTTGATATATCGAAAAGTTCAGTATATCAAAAAGTTCAGTATATCAAAAAGTTCGGTACGGTATTACACGTACTAAAATTTTTGGTATCGGTATAATATTTATCATTTTTGATATTTTGGTATATACCAAAATATCCAATATATTTTTTTTAAAAAAATTATTTATTATTTTATTTAGACTTAAAAGTTGTATGGGGGCTAATAAAAATTCTTCCTTTGAATTCTATCCCAACTCCTCCTCCACGACTTAAACAAAAAAACACGCCACTCTTGATTTCTCCTCTCCACCTTAAGCTCGTGAAATTGCTGATGAACATACAGAAGCCATAGTGCATTGGATGACAATGCTGATGCATCTCATAGAGGACAACTGTTGAAAACTGAGCACACATGTAGAAACACAGAAGTTACACTCCACATGACTACACGACATGAAATTGTCTCCCCTCCTCCTCCGCTTCTCCTCCTTAACTCTTTTCAACCACACTCTGACTACACCACGTGTGCTTCCTCTCATTAACTCCTTAACTCTCTTCAACCACACTCTGACTACACCACGTGCGCTTCCCCTCCTTAACTCTCTTCAACCACACTCTGACTACACCATGTTAAATCCCCCCCCCCCACTCCACTTCCCGTTCTTAACTCTTTTCAACCACAGTTTTCCACTCCTCTTATAAAACTAAACCCTAGCTTCAACTCTTCTTCGAACTACACGATCAATCAAGATGAAGGTTACCTTCTTCTTCTTCCTCTTCTTTTTGGTGTTAGCTTCTGTGACACTGCCTCCTCTTGTAGTCGTTGAAGTCGCGGGTCAATCTGCTGCTGCAAGAGATGCCACGACTCCTCTACCTCGTGAGAAGTATCCGTATATTTATCGTACTGATATTTACCATTTATATTAAAATTTTCGGTATACCGAAAAGTTCAGTATATCAAAAAGTTCTGTATATAGAAAAGTTCGGTACGATATTATAAGTACTAAAATTTTTGGTATCGGTATAATATTTATCATTTTTAATATTTTGGTATATACCAAAATATCCAATATATTTTTTTATAAATTATTTATTATTTTATTTAGACTTAAAAGTTGTATGGGGGCTAATAAAAATTCTTCCTTTGAATTCTATCCCAACTCCTCCTCCACGACCTAAACAAAAAAACACGCCACTCTTGATTTCTCCTCTCCACCTTAAGCTCGTGAAATTGCTGATGAACATACAGAAGCCATAGTGCATTGGATGACAAATTGCTGATGCATCTCATAGAGGACAACTGTTGAAAATTGAGCACACATGTAGAAACATAGAGTTACACTCCACATGACTACACGACATGAAATTGTCTCCCCTCCTCCTCCGCTTCTCCTCCTTAACTCTTTTCAACCACACTCTGACTACACCACGTGCGCTTCCTCTCATTAACTCCTTAACTCTCTTCAACCACACTCTGACTACACCACGTGTGCTTCCCCTCCTTAACTCTCTTCAACCACACTCTGACTACACCATGTTAAATCCCCCCCCCCCCCTCACTCCACTTCCCGTTCTTAACTCTTTTCAACCACAGTTTTCCCCTCCTCTTATAAAACTCAACCCTAGCTTCAACTCTTCTTCGAATTACACGATCAATCAAGATAAAGGTTACCTTCTTCTTCTTCCTCTTCTTTTTGGTGTTAGCTTCTGTGACACTGCCTCCTCTTGTAGTCGTTGAAGCCGCGGGTCAATCTGCTGCTGCAAGAGATGCCACGACTCCTCTACCTCATGAGAAGTATCCGCATATTTATCGTACTGATATTTACCATTTATATTTAAATTTTCGGTATACCGAAAATTTCAGTATATCAAAAAGTTCAGTATATAGAAAAGTTCGGTACGATATTATACGTACTAAAATATTTGGTATCGGTATAATATTTATCATTTTTGATATTTTGGAATATACCAAAATATCCAATATATTTTTTTATAAATTATTTATTATTTTATTTAGACTTAAAAGTTGTATGGGGGCTAATAAAAATTCTTCTTTTGAATTCTATCCCAACTCCTCCTCCACGACTTAAACAAAAAAACACGCCACTCTTGATTTCTCCTCTCCACCTTAAGCTCGTGAAATTGCTGATGAACATACAGAAGCCATAGTGCATTGGATGACAATGCTGATGCATCTCATAGAGGACAACTGTTGAAAACTGAGCACACATGTAGAAACACAGAAGTTACACTCCACATGACTACACGACATGAAATTGTCTCCCCTCCTTAACTCTTTTCAACCACACTGTGACTACACCACGTGCGCTTCCTCTCATTAACTCCTTAACTCTCTTCAACCACACTCTGACTACACCACGTGCGCTTCCCCTCCTTAACTCTCTTCAACCACACTCTAACTACACCATGTTAAATCCCCCCTCCCCTCCCCCCACTCCACTTCCCATTCATAACTCTTTTCAACCACAGTGTTCCCCTCCTCTTATAAAACTCAACCCTAGCTTCAACTCTTCTTCGAACTACATGATCAATCAAGATGAAGGTTACCTTTTTCTTCTTTTTGTTCTTTTTGGTGCTAGCTTCTGTGACACTGCCTCCTCTTGTAGTCGTTGAAGTCGCGGGTTAATCTGCTGCTGCAAGAGATGCCACGGCTCCTCTACCTCGTGAGAAACATCCGCATATTTATCGTACTGATATTTACCATTTATATTAAAATTTTCGGTATACCGAAAAGTTCAGTATATCAAAAAGTTTAGTATATAGAAAAGTTCGGTACAGTATAATACGTACTAAAATTTTTGGTATCGGTATAATATTTATCATTTTTGATATTTTGGTATATACCAAAATATCCAATATATTTTTTTATAAATTATTTATTATTTTATTTAGACTTAAAAGTTGTATGGAGGCTACAGTTATATTAAAAAATGATAATAATCTCAACTATATTGAATTAAGATTAAATATAAATTATTTATTATTCTTAAAGTTGCTTTGGAATATTAGCGAGATAAAAATTCTTCCTTTGAATTCTATCCAACTCCTCCTCCACGACTTAAACAAAAAAACACGCGACTCTTGATTTCTCCTCTCCACCTTAAGCTCGTGAAATTGGCCCCCCTCCCTTAACTCTTTTCAGCCACACTGTTCCCTCCCCCCCCCCCCCTTTTAAAACTCAGCTAGCATCAACTTTTCTTCGAACTACACGATCAATCAAGATGAAGCTTACCTTCTTCTTCTTCCTCTTCTTTTTGGTGTTAGTTTCTGTGACACTGCCTCCTCCTGTAGCCGCTGAAACTGCGGGTCAATCTGCTTCTGCAAGAGACACCACGGCTCCTCTACCTCGTGAGAAACATCCGCAGATTTATCGTACTGATATTTACCATTTATATTGAAATTTTCGGTATATCGAAAAGTTCAATATACAAAAAAGTTCGGTACGGTATTATACGTACTAAAATTTTTGGTATCGGTATAATATTTATCATTTTTGATATTTCGGTATATACTAAAATATCTAATATATTTTTTTTATAAATTATTTATTATTTTATTTAGGCTTCAAAGTTGTATGGGGGCTACAGTTATATTAAAAAATGATAATAATCTCAACTATATTGAATTAAGATTAAATATAAATTATTTATTATTTTTAAAGTTGCTTTGGAATATTAGCGTGATAAAAATTCTTCCTTTGAATTCTATCCTAACTCCTCCTCCACGACTTAAACAAAAAAACAAGTCACTCTTGATTTCTCCTCTCCACCTTAAGCTCGTGAAATTGCCCCCCCCCCCCCTCCGCTTCCCCTCCTTAACTCTTTTTAGCCACACTGCTCCCCTCCTCCTTTAAAACTCAGCTAGCATCAACTCTTCTTCGAACTACACGATCAATCAAGATGAAACTTACCTTCTTTTTCTTCCTCTTCTTTTTTGTGTTAGCTTCTGTGACACTACCTCCTCCTGCAATCGCTGAAGCCGCGGGTCAATCTGCTGCTGCAAGAGATGCCATGGCTCCTCTACCTCATGAGAAGCATCCGTAGATTTATCGTACTGATATTTACCATTTATATTGAAATTTTCTGAATACCGAAAAGTTCAGTTTATCAAAAAGTTCAGTATACAGAAAAGTTCGGTACGGTATTATGCATACTAAAATTTTTGGTATCAGTATAATATTTATCATTTTTGATATTTCGGTATATACCAAAATATCTAATATAATTTTTTTTATAAATTATTTATTATTTTATTTAGGCTTAAAAGTTGTTGTTGGATTTTTCGGGCCGCGAAAATCGCTTTTCCTCGTCGTGGAAACCCCGAAACCCCGCCACCGGATCCGTGCGAAGATAAAACTTTCGAAAACATTACGAGTACGAGTTTCTAAACCTCGATCTACAGTAGATCTACAAAGGAAAAGGAATATACCCTTGATGTGCGCCCTTCGCGAATCCCGCTCGTCCAAGGTGCCGGATCTCGAGAGTGTCAAAGTAGACACTCCTCTAGAAGTATCCACACGAACAAGTAGGTGGAGAAAAACCACACAAAAGGTGTGCTAGCACCTTTGGATGGTTCGGCCAAGATAGGAGGAGAGGGAGAGAAGGAAGAGCTTGAAGAGGAAGAAGAAAAGAGAGATACACACAAAAAAATGAAAAATTCCTCCTCTTTTGCCTTGATGTGGCCAGCCACATTAGGAGGTGTAACCCCCTTCACATTAATCACAATTAATGTGGAGGCCATTAAAGTGAAGAATTGTAACCTCCATGAGGTGGCATCTCACTTAAGTAACTATGATGATGTGGAGCATCATCATTGGTCCACATCTTGCCAACTCACTAATGATGTGGCATAAAGTCAAGTCAAACTTGACTCTTCCTCTTCCTCTTAAGTCAAGTCAAACTTGACTTAATCTCTCTCATGGTTGATCTAATCCAACCATTTAATTCAAGCCAATTTAATATAATGAATCTAATTCATTTAATTAAATTGATTCAATGAGTCATAATCTAAATTAGACTCATTGAACACATGAATCAACTTGAGTCCAACTCAATTAGCCCAATTAGGGTTACTCTTAATCCAATTTGATTCATCAAATGAATCTAATCCTCTTGGTTCATCATATGAACCTAATCTCCATCTAATTGTCCTTAGTATGTGATCCTATAGGTTCTTGTAACGTTGGCAATGCCCCTAAACCCATTTAGGAGCATAAGTAATGAGCGGTATCTAGCAACACATCATTACTACCCAAGTTACAAGAATGTTGAGATCCAACATCACCTTGTGACTACTAACTGTGACTCCTCACAATATATGACAAGTGTCCTTCTATCCTAGACATCTAGATCGGTCAATGTGAGGCATAGACCGTGTCATCCTCTGACCAATTTAAATCTTGAACTCCAAGTAGACTCACTCGATCAAATGAGCTCAATATTTCATATTGACTCATTTGGGCATGGCCATGCACTTCATGGTCTCACTCTATCAAGAATATCGATGTCCCTCCCGTCATATAGGAGGGATAGATCCCATCTACATCACTTACATCTCTCTGCATAATTCGTTACATACCCAGTAATCGCCTTTATAGTCTACCCAGTTACAGGTGACGTTTGACGAAACCAAAGTACATAACTCCTTATGTAGGGATCCATGGTGACTTCAGGTCCAAGGACTAGTTGTCATACTAATAGCCACATGAGAAAGTATATGACACTCATATAACGATCCATGATACTTTCTCATGGCAGGTCAATCAGTATACATTCTCTAATATATACCCATGTGTCAACTTGATATCTCTATATCCATGACTTGTGAGATCAAGTCATCGAGTTGACCTACATGCTAGTCTTATTGCATTAACATTGTCCCTGAATGTTAATACTCGACTAGGAATGATTAAGAGTAGTGTTCTCTATATCATCTCACTATCGGTTCAACTAACCGATTGATATAGGTGAGAACCTTCTACTCAAGGACGCTATTATACTTAGTTTATTTGGCACTAATACAAGTAAGTATAATAACAAAAAATAAATGCCTTTATTTATATAAGAATATGATACAACAAGTCCATAATACAATCATCAAATGATTGGCTCTAGGGCTCTAACTAACAGTTGTATGGGGGCTACAGTTATAATAAAAAATGATAATAATCTCAACTATATTAAATTAAGATTAAATATAAATTATTTATTATTCTTAAGTTGCTTTGGAGTATTATCGAGATAAAAATTCTTCCTTTGAATTCTATCCCAACTCCTCCTCCACGACTTAAACAAAAAAACACGCCACTCTTGATTTCTCCTCTCCACCTTAAGCTCGTCAATGCCCCCTCTCACTATGGTCTGCTCCCTTTTTTGTTCTCTTTCTCCTTTCCTCTCCTCGAAAATTCTATAGACCCAATTATCTTAAAATTCTAACCCTAACCCAAAATCATCTTCTCATCTCCCTTCTTATTTCTCTTCACAATCCCTAACTCGAAGTTCATATACACTTCTTGATTTACTTGAAGTATTTGTTGAAGTATTCATCATCTTCACAAAGTTTATTCTCAGATTTCAACAAGAAAGCCAAATGTTTGATTTCTCTTATCCAACTTTTTCCTCTCTTTTTTTAGATTTAGTATTGTATTTATTCATTATATTTTGGATCACGAATTCTCTATTTCCACGTATAGCGAATCATAAAAACATTACCTTTTCCCAAGATGGAATCTAATGTACTGCCAAGTTCATCCCAAACATCAAACACAATAGAATCCGAAACATAGATATCTACGGGTCTAAAAGGATTAAGAAAATCTTTGAAATCAAAGTCTCTTATAGCTCCTAAGCAATCTAGGAGTATATTTTGGGAGCATTGTTAAACAGGAAGTTCTGTGATGGGAACGAATTGAACAACAAGTAGGGATATGTAAATATTGTATAGTTGAGATCCCAATAGTCTATTTAAGTACTAGTAGATTAAAAAACCACTTGATAAAGAGGTGTAAGTCAAGTCCGCTCTACAAAGCAAGTGAGAATAATGAAAGTCAAACTACATTGACGAATAAGACTACGAGACAAGGAAGTGCCTTGGTTGCTTATACTTTTAATCAAAAAAGATTTGAATTGAAATTGACAAGGTATGTGATTGTCGATGAAGTACCTTTTAGGGTTGTCGAATGGAAGGGATTTGTAGAGTTATTGCTTGAATTACAACTGAGATTTAAATTCCTGATCGAAAGAAAGTTGCAAGTATGGTTTATGATCTATTCTTAGTTGAGAAAGCTAATAGACTTATAGCTGCTACAGCGTAATTAAATAAATTATGACTAAGTTGTTGCTGCTACAGTTCCATAGTTACTATAATAGTTAACACAAAGTCAACATTTGTTACTGCTATAGTAGAAAAATAATTAAAAAAATCTTCTACAGTGAAAATCGGGCACAGTCGTGCAATGGGAGTCAAGTAGGATATTATTTCTATTAATTTTAAAGTTCTCATCCATGCATATCTTAAAATAATTAACAGTATATTATCTTCATCTTGCATTTACTTCTACAAGCATGTTATGTCCCTACTAGGTTTGAATTTCGATAAAGTCGAGGTAAATATCTCCCTTATGTGCTAGTCATTATTCCAAAGGCTAGTAGCCGTCCGTGATTTACCTCTTCCGTGTTAGCCCTGGGACAGGTTTGGGGGGGGGCGCTGGGGGCGAGCGTATTCGCCTTTTGCCACAATGTTATGTGCCCACTATAGTGAAGGAGCAAATGTGAAATATCACTTCGCATTCGTTTAGAAAGTGGTTTCATCCTAATATAAATTACAAAGTATTTTATTTTGTGTTTCTTTGTAAGGAAATTTTCTTGGATAAGAAAAAATACTTCTTTTGTAATCAATATATACTTTAATTGTAATCAATACTTAGTTATTGTTAATGATTGATCGTATTTTTCAAATTTTATTGTTTGTTGTCAATTTATTAATGCTTTATATTATGAACGGGAGTATTGTGAGACTTATGAATTGATTATAATTTTTTAGTGTCAAAGTGATTTCGGTATACCAAAATTTTCGATATAACAAAATCTTCGGTACGATCAGTATACAATTTATACTATATCGAAAATTCAGTATACTGAAGTTTCAGCATACTGAATTTTTGATACGGTATCAGTAAAAAAAAATTTATACTAAAATTTTCGGTACGGTATACGATATCGTATATAAAATTTGGTATATTGTACCGAAGCAATCCTACTTTGGAGTCCAACAGCTCACCGATGGAACTTCCTAAATAATAATTATTATTATTATAAGTTTTTTCTAAATTATTAATGTAGCTGAGCCTGAGTAGTAGTATTATTTATCTTATAAATTATGTAATGCTAATGTAGTTGGACACCTCCTGAGAGACATCTATAGATTTGTTGTAGCGGCGCACTTGACTTCGGATGCTACGTTTGCTCGGCGTCACCCAAACGTTGGGTGCTAGCTCCACTGCCACCCGAGCCGTGAGTCATCAAGTTTTGAGGAGTAGCCGTGAGTTGTCATCCCTGAATAAAAATTAGTAGTAGGATCTATTTCATACTTTGAAGTATCAATGTAATGGGGGCAGTATGTATTAAGGACTGTCTATTTAATGCTTCGTTAATATCTATTTTATAAAAATTATCTACATGCAACAAAATGAAAACGGAAAAAACACCAAGGTTTATATTTGAGAGAAATGATATCCATTTAATCAAAAAGAATTTCCATATATTTTTGATGAAGTATCTCTAAGCCTAACAACCAGGATCTATATTTCTGATGAAGTATTTCTAGGCCTAACTTGCATGTCTCTATTTAATCAGAATCAGTGTCAGTCTCTAGTTTATATATATATATATATAATTAAGTTTAAAGTACACCGAACTATCTAATTTCAATGTAAATCATGGAGGAAAAAGACATGCTTAAAACTGTTTAATGCCAACCTACATACGAAAAATATTATATCACTCAAAATGTTATTATTATTTTGAGAAGGGAAGAGCAGACAAAACAGGGAAAATAAAGAAAATAATAATAATAATAATAATAATAATAATAATAATAATAATAATAATAAAGAAAAACATGGTACATTACTGTGAATTAAGGAAAACGTTTTGTGATATATCAAACAATTTGTTAACTGCACTTAATCTGTTATAAGTGCAGATTTTTTGGAATCGCTGTTCTAGAGTTCTTCAATCAACTTCAATTACCTTTTAATGTCTAAAATGCTACATCCAGAGCTTGTGTACAAATTTTCTATTTGGTTTGTTCATAAAACTTCTGGGCTTCAACCAAGGAATTAAATGCAGAAAATAGGCAAGACTTTTTATATTAAATCAGTCAACTAATTATTTATAGATTAAACATAATGACGACGTGAGATCCACAACATGAAAAATATGATTCTATTTGATGGGAAATATAGCGCCTAAAAATAATACTCAATTATGAGGGAAATTATCTTGTATTTCAAATAATGGCGAGATTTGTTATCTATAGTTATGGAATTAAGAATTAGTCACTAATAATTATGAGGAGGAGAGGGAGTATGTTGCACTCCACGAGACAATACTCCCTCTCCTCTTCTTACCTCTGACCACTCCACGTGAAATTGTTCCCTCCTCCGCTTACCTCCGATCACCGCACATAACATTACCCCTCCCCTCCTCCACGTGAAATTGTTCCCTCGACGAAGACTCGTCATGGATAGCTCGAGTCCAGCAACTCGATCGCCTAAAGTGTGAGGAACGACGGGACGAGGTGCTCGGCCTGGAGGTGGAGGTGGTACAGGGGTCGGAGCATCATCGCCGAATAATGCGACCATAAACTCGTCCTGCTCTGCCTCCTCCTAGGCATCTGGGTCTGGCCGGTGTTGTGCCCCCCCCCTCCCCTCCGCCAAGATAGGACACCCTCATCATCTATATGGACACCTCCTAGAGAGAGGTTCCTAGGTCCTAAGATGTCGAACTCAGTCAAGACTCGGACATCACCTCGGATGACGTCAATACGTAGGTGGGCGAAATATGTCGTCAAAATATGACAATACGGCATATGAACTCGAGCGCTGGTGGTGATTCCAGCTGAGTGGATAATGGTCTGAAAAATGTGTAAACTAATATCTATGTCAAATCTATGGCAAAGGACATACAATAGAAAGGAATGAAATGGACGCATCATCGCTATGTCACGAGTGGACAATGGTAAGATGCAGAAGACTAAAACCCTATAGAGTACATAATTAATCATAAACTTGAAGGCCTATTGACCTAAACATGGTCACAGTGGGTACTCACTCCCCTCCAAAAAAATATGAGTAAATCGTATTCAAAGTAATGTGTGAGTAAGGATCACCAAATGGTAGATCCCTAGGAAGGTAACACTGAAAGGGGCACGTAGATGGTCGTAACTCTAAGAAGTCCTGAATAATGATAGGAGATAATGTGATATCCGTACCAGCTACCCTATAAAATTCAGCACACAAACTTATGTTTACTGAACTAGTACAGTAAACAAGGTTCTGTAAGTTATAGTGGTTAATGACCTCTACAGCTGGAACACAGGAACGTAAGAAAAACTCTCTATCTAAGCACCTAATCCTAATAGGCATATAGATGGTCAACTCAAATCTAACCCTATGTTCGTCAGTAGGAAACCTAGGGTCAACACTATCAGTAGAGGGCCCAACACCAGATCTAGAACATTTTCTACATTATGAAGGAAAACTATACTAAGCATAAAAAATAAGTGAAATATTTAAAGCAAACTTAGGGGGAAAAAGGATTTACCGAGGCATCGTAAATAATATTTTTAAAATTGACGACCTCGGTTGATCCTCAGCAACGTAATAACCGCAAAATGATACAAAATTTTAATTTTGATCACTCTCGCGGTAAAGCTCGGAAAAAGCCTTAACAAGAGTGAAGAAGATATGGTGCAAAGGGAGAGGGCGCGCCTGCCCCCCTATTTATAGGGGGCTTCGGGCGCCCAGAACCTTTTCGGACGCCCGGGATTGGCTCAGGCGGGGCGCCCGGAGTCCCTTCCGGACGCCCCGGAAGGGAATACCAGGGGCGTCCGTCCCTGGTTTTTTACTTCATTTTTTTTTTTTGGAAAATTTAAAAGAATTTTTAAAGTTTTTAAAGAAATTTTTAAAATAATTTTTAAAGTTTTTAAAAGAACTTTTTTGAAAATAGTTTTTAAAGATTTTAAAAGAATTTTTTAAAGTTTTTAAAAGAATTTTTAAAGTTTTAAAAATAATTTTAAAAATATTTTTAAAGTTTTAAAATAATTTTTAAAGTTTTAAAAATAATTTTTAAAGTTTTTTTAAAAATAATTTTCAAAGTTTTAAAAGAATTTTTAAAATAATTTTTAAAAATTTTAAAAGAATTTTTAAAATTTTTAAAAGAATTTTTAAAATGAGCTTTAAAGTTTTTAAAAGAATGGTTTTTAAAGTTTTTAAATGATTTTTAAAGTTTTTAAAAGAATTTTTAAAAATAATTTATAAAGTTTTTAAAAAAGTTTTTAAAATGATTTTTTAAGTTTTTACAATATTTTTAAATATTTTTTTAAAATAATTTTAAAAATAGTTTTTCAGGTAAATTTAATTTAATTTGATTTTAATTTAATTTGATTTAATTTAATTTGATTTGATTTAACTTTAATTTAATTTGATTTAATTTTAATTTAATTTTAATTTAATTTAATTTAATTTTAATAATTAAATTTTATTTAATTACGTCCTTATTAATCTCACCCGATCTACGTTTTCAATCGTGCAATCCTATAATTTTGTGAGATGAATTTGGTTCAGATTTAGAGTTTGATTTAACTTTGTATTAGATTCATGTTTAGTTTTGGGCTCAACAAATAAACATTCTTTGGATAAACTTCTGGGCGATGGTGAGTCACTTGAATATCATTAGAGTAACCATGCCTTCGAGTAGAGCTGTCAGACGGGCCAACCCATGGCGGGTGGGTCGACCCGTGGAGGGTCAACCATTTAACGGGGCGAGGTGGGTCGACCCGTCAACATGGCGAGTTGGGAAATTTCTAACTCAACCTAATCCAAGGCGGGTTGCGGGGTTGGCGGACCAACCCGCGAGTTCATCAAAATTTTAAAAAAAATAAAAAATATTTTATATCTTCAATGTTTTTCTTAGGAAAGTTTTTATAAATTAAATGTATCCACAAATATGTATTTTAAATATAAATAGACATAAACAAATACTTATGTTGGATGAAAAGTACCATTTTTATTTCAAAATTATATATAAAAATAAAATAAAATGACATAAAACTTAGTTTACATGTGTTTCTCAACCCGCGGACCAACCCAAGCCCGTCGCGGGTCGACTCGCACGGGTCACGGGCCTAGGGTGTTGGCCCACGGCGGACTTGGGTTGATAAAATTCCTACCCAACCCATTTAAATTGTTTGGTGAGGCGGGCTAACCCAACGGATCCAACCCAAATTGACGACTCTACCTTCGAAGTTTTCCAAATAGTTATATCCACTGAACTTAATACAAAACCTTGGTCTAACTAGTTAGGATCCATAAAGGGTAGTTTCGGTTAGTTTCACTTAGCCAAATGCACCAAGTCGAAGTCATATCTTCCTATACATGCATAGACTAAGCTTCCCTAACGTACTATCATCCAAAACTTCACCAGTACCATATGTCAAGTTAAACTTGATCCCTTTCTAATTAGTCCTAATTACCCTACCGGGTAGGATAGTTTGGATTACCCTGTCGGATAGGTTAGTTTTGGAGGTGCCAGCTATTCTGGAGTCTCCCCCTGAATTGTTGACCTTTATTTTTGAGTTTTAATTCTTAGTTTATGTCTGTTCTTTTTATAGTTATAATTTAGTTGATGATATTCAAAGTCTTGGTGGAGTTTAAAATATTTGGATTTTGAATTTGTTGGTTTGTATTTTGGTTTTTGAGTTGATTTATTTGATTTTACATAATATATTTTTTCTTTGGGTATGTAATATTGGTTAAGTCCTACTTGCATGGTTAAGCAAGCTTTCGGAACGCAAACTTTACTTGATTGTTTGTGTTGGATTATTAATGATTTAAATGTTTTATTCGAACTTGACTTATAACCAAGCCCGATTTTATTGTAGATTACCTTTTGATTATTTAAACAGAGTTCTTCAATCAACTTCAATTAGTCACTAATAATTTAACTCTTTAACAATATTTTTTTTTACCTTCATAAAAACTTCAAAAACTTATGCTTTTACTAATCATTTTTCCATACCCTCATTAAATTTTTGTGATGCAAAAGCAGAATATGAAATGTGATGGTTACTAGCAAAAACAAAGAAATGTGTAAGACAATCATCAAGTTAACTCAACAGCAATCTAACATGGATGTCATGAATACAGTTACCTGAAGCTTTTCTAGAGTTTTTGAATAATTTATACCCTGCGATCTTTCTAGCATAACATGGATGTCATGAATAATTTAATGACGGTCTTTCCTGCGATCCAATGACTTGGACCAACTCCACGTTCCTCTTTCTCATCCCATTCTTATATATACCCTTGTCGGTCAAATCCCGACCCAATCCCAACCTAATTCGGATCCTCTGTCTCGAAATTTTTCTATCTCCATGTCCCACTGTCGATCGGACGGTCCAGATTACATCTCAAGGATGCTTTGCACATCACAAAGATACTGCACACATCTTAAAGATGTCATGATGCCTTGAGATGTAATCTGGATCGTCCGATCGACAGTGAGACATGGGGACAGAAAAGTTTCGGGACAGAAGATCTGAACTAATCCCAACCGGTCGATTAGAATAGATCAGATCTTTATCGAAATCCTCGACGCGTGCGGTTTGGACTGCTCCCTCCACCTCCCCGCCACTGCTGTGACCTGACCGAAATCCTTACCTTATTTTAAAATGCCCTAGAATCTATCTGGACAAAAATTAATTTTTTCTCATGGCTAGTGAGATGTTGCCATAATAAAAATTTAAGTTTCGAATCTCGGTAAAATCGAGATAAATATATATCTTTTTTATGTGTTAATCATTATTCCAAAGACTAATAATCATCCATGATTATCTCCTCCGTGTTAATTTTGAGACGGATTAACGGGGGCGTTGAGGATTAACGTATTCACCTTTTTACCATATGTTAATAGTCTTGATTAAAATTATTCTTCAAACAAAATTATCATGATAAATTCTGCCGGAAATGAAACGCCAATTCGTTAAATTTCGTTGACTCGGAAAACAAATGGCCAAAGTGTTAGACTAATCAGACGAGTCAACGAAACCCATGGGCTGGCGGCACACGTGGCGGAAGTATGGCCAAAAGGACATCCCCAATTCGAGATTTCCTAGGTTTCTAAGTTTATTTAGTTTTTAAAATTTTAGTTTTTAGTAATTAAATATGATAATAATTGCTTTTAATTTTTTTAATAAAAATAAATAAATTTATAATTTTGGCAGGAGTTATTACCGTTGCACTCCCACTCACAAGAGCTTCTACGGTTGCGCGGCGAAGAAGCGAGTGCAGCCGCTCGATGATGACCCCTTCACCTTCGAGGTCGCCTACTACGGCATGCACACGTGTCATGCCTTTCTTTCCCCGCTCCTCTTCGCCGTCATCGACGTTCGCTCCGACAAAGTCATGGAGCTGGCATCGACGACGGCAGCATCCTCGTCGCATCACGCGGAGATGGGGCGGGTCCATGATTGGCTGCAGGGGATCATCGGCGGCCCCCCGGGCCCCACAGCACGGAATGGGCTCGCCGGCACAGGGTGGCCGCAGAGACGTGGTTGGTCTTACAAAACTGACCTATCAAGCTTGGGTTGGTTGGAATTATCAGTCCAGTCAAGTCGATGCATTAATTTGTACGCATTCGGATTTAGTACAAGCCAATTGAGCCAAACAGCTAGGATGGATTGGTTGAGCCCTCCAAGCCTAGTTCACTGCAGGAGCCAATTGGATTGAGTTGAATGAGTTAGTTGGGTTGGGCATTCACAATCATAAACCTTCCAGGTTTAAAATATAGATCGCATGCTATAAATCTCATTCTAGATGTCACAAATTTATATTCTTTTTAAAAAAATATAAAAATCCAAAAGAATTTTTTTATCGGTAAGTAGAGAAAAATTCCCAATCATAACTTAAATTTTGCATGCAATTCTTACTCATAAAAAATTTTGTTTCCACTCCTTGCATGCAAATTTTTGTTTGCTTCAACTCCCTCGTGCAAATATTGCCCCTCAAATTTTTTAGGTACAAAAGGTCCAAAAATGAGTATAATTCCTCTTAAATTCAGCACTTTATATTAGAATCGAGTATATTTTCTATTAAATTGAACATATTTTTTTCTTCCTATTTTAATATAATTCCTCCTAAATTCAGTACCATGTAAAAAAGAAAATCTAGTATATATTCTATCCAATTAAGTATCATTTAAAAAAATTAGTATATTCGAGTATATTTTCTATTAAAATTGTCCTTCATATTTTTTAGGTATAAATAGTCTAAAAATGAGTATAATTCCTATTAAATTCAGCATTTAAAATTAGAATCGAGTATATTTTCTATTAAATTAAGTACAACATTTTTCCTATTTAATATAATTTCTCTTAAATTCAGTACCATTTGAAAAAAAATCTAGTATATTTTTCATCCAATTGAGTATCATTTAAAGAAAAATCTAGTATATTTTCCATGCAATTGAGTACCATTTAAAAAAAAATTAGTATATTTTCCATCTAATTGAGGTGGAAAAAGAATCGTACTCAATTTGATAGAAAATATACTAAATTCTAGTTTAATGTACTAAATTTAAGAGGATTTATACTCATTTTTAGACTTTTTATACTTAAAATATCAATGACAATTAGGTAAGTATATTAGACTAGGAAGTAAAAATAAATTTTTTTTCTAATGAGGAGTGCATGTAGAGTTAAATTTACCAATGTGGACTGTATGTAAATTTATCTTTTTTTTATTGCTTGTAACATACTGTTTGATGAAAGCGAACTATGAACTAATCCTAAATAATAAAAAAATTACATTTAACACCTCTTCGCAATTATTTTTTTTCAAGATACCCTTTATAGTTTCACCATTTTATTTTACACACCAAACTTTTATAGGAATATTTCAATAACAGGAGTTAATCGACAAAGCAAGAAGGGATTTTTTTTTAAAAGAAATGCATTTAACACCTTTTCATACTTCAAATGTTTAAAAATATCCTTATACTTTCATCAATGTTAATTTACTACCAAGGATGAGTTATAAAAGTGGGAAACGGGTGTAAAATGATAATGTAAAAAATCACAGGGAGCATTGGAAACAAATAAAGTATGAGTTTTAAAACAAATCATGTTTTTTTTATATTAAAAAAAACACAATTCCTGCCTTTTCTGCTCTAGAAAATCACTACTCTGTTTCTTGAAGCTTCACAAGAAGTTTCCTCTTCCTTTCCAAGCTAAAATGGCCGTCCATGACACGTGCCGATTGCCGGGCGGCGAGGAGCGCTTTATGGCGGCGCGAGAAGCCTACGAAGTGCTGTCCAACCCCACCCGCCGCCGCAGCTATGACCTCGCCATCGCCGGCTGCTGCCCATCTTGAAGCTTCACAACAACAAGAGGTTTCCTCTTCCTTTCCAAGCTAATTAATGGTCGTCCCTGACACGTGCCGATCGCCGGGAGGTGAGGAGCGCTTTATGGCAGTGCAAGAAGCCTACGAGGTGCTGTCCGACCCCACCCGCCGCCGCAGCTATGACCTCGCCATCGTCGGCGACCGCTGGGCAGCAGCCATCGACGCGGCCGCAGCCTTCCGGCCGGAGGGCCGCGCGGGGCGGCGCAGAGGGGAGTCAGCGTCGTCCGGCGGCAACTGGAGACGCAGCTGGCCGTGGCGGATGCTGGCGGCGAGGAAACGTGGGGGACCCGCCTTCGCCGCACCGCACCGACGCGGCGAGTTGATGACTCGGACGGCGCTTGGATCTGGCGAATTTAGAAATAAATTTGGGTCTCCAAATATCTCGGAACGCCAATTACAAGGACGCATCTTGAAAATTGAAAATTGAAAATTAAAAATTAAAAATTGAAAATTGAATCTTGAAGACATCACACCTAAATTGAAGATGAAGACAAGTGAACCTAGTTGAGTCAGTCTTGTGATAGTCTTTCCGCACGACCACAAAGGTCAAACCAGACAAAATAAATCATCAAAATATACTAGAGACGACTATCAGATTGTCCACAGATCAGCAGAACAGCATGGAACTCGAAACATTCTCATGTAAACGTGGAAGTTCTGGCACTGGAATTGTTCCAGTTGCAGTATGCTGCCGTCCACCTTGGCTGGATGAAGGATTAGATAAATCATCAAATTTCACAAATGGCCCAATTTGTGCAACTGCATCACAAAAGAGATATCATATATAGATATAACATACCGAGGAACAACACAAAAAACTACACAAATGAACTGCTTAACTTACCAACAGATATTGCAGTTGTCCTCTTCTGATATCTGAACATTAGGACAACGAATGGGAAAATTTTCAGTTCCGATATCAAACATTTACATTGGAGAACTAAAGTATTTGCTACGTGTAAACATGTACACTTACACATAAGAAAGTGAATGAACAAGCTCCTGCAGGGAATCAGCTGGTAATGAGTGGGCTGAGTTGTGCCATGTGGAATTGCAAATACCAATATAAGAAAAACTTGAATTACTCATATAGCTCTAATATATGAAATTTAATTAATTAGACGAATGGCTAAAAATAAAGTACAATCGTTGAAAACTGAGCGCACATGTAGAAGTCATAGTTCCTTTAAAGCTCTCCAGCACTCCACGTGAAAATACTCCCTCTCCTCTTCTTACCTCCGACCACTTCACATGAAATTGTTGCCGTCTCGACATACCTCCGACCGCTTCATATGAAATTGTTCCCGTCTCCGCTTACCTCCAACCACCCCACATCACATTGCTTCCCCCCTTACCTCAACTCTTTTCAACAACGCACATGGCACTGGTCCCCTCCTCCTTAAAGTAAATCAGGTAGCTTCAACTCTTCAAACTACACGATTAAGATGAAGGTACTTACCTTCTTCTTCTTCCTCTTCGTTTTTATCTTGGCTGCTGTGACGCTGCCTCCTCCTGCAGCCGCGATGCCGCGGGTCAGTCTGCTGCTGCAAGAGACGCCGCGGCTCTTCTACCTCGTGAGAAGCATCCGCAGATTTATCGTACTGATATTTACCATTTATATTGAAATTTTAGGTATACCGAAAAGTTCAGTAATCAAAAAGTTCAGCTTACAGAAAAGTTCGGTACGATATTATATGTACTAAAATTTTTGGTATCGCATAATATGTACCATTTTTAATATTTCGGTATATACCAAAATATCCAATATATTTTTTTTATAAATTATTTATTATTTTATATACGCTTAAAAGTTGTTTGGGCCCAGCACCACCGCCGTCAGTGAAGAAGTGAAGGAGCGTATTTACCACAGCCGGTGAAGAAGAGAAAGAGCCTATATATCGCCGTCAGTGAAGAAGTGAAGGAGCCTATTTTCTCCTCTTATAATAATCTATCACCAATCTTGTCGCTATCTTGGATTTCAACTAATATATCATCTGTAAATACAGTCTTTTGCTGCATATATTGCTATAATAGAAACATATTTTAAAAATCTTTTACAGTGAAAATCGGGCACAGTCATGCAACCAGAGTCAAGTAGGATATTATTTCTATTAATTTTAAAGTTCTTATCAATGCATATCTTAAAATAATTAATAGTATATTATCTTCATCCCTCATTTACTTCTACAAGCTTGTTATGTGCCTACTATGGTGAAAATACTCCCGCACCTTCTCTTACCTCCGACCACTTCTCATGAAATTGTTCCCGTCTCCGCTTACCTCCGACCACTTCATATGAAATTGTTCCCGTCTCCGTTTATCTCCGACCACCCCACATAACATTGCTTCCCTCCTTGCCCGGACTCTTTTCAACAACCCACATGACACTGTTCCCCTCCTCCTTATAAAAAATCAAGTAGCTTCAACTCTTCAAACTACACGATGAAGATGAAGCTACTTACCTTCTTCTTCTTCCTCTTCGTTTTTGTCTTGGCTGCTGTGACACTGCCTCCTCTTGCAGCCGCTGAAGCCGTGGGTCAGTCTGCTGCTACAAGAGACGCCGCGGCTCTTCTACCTCGTGAGAAGCATCCGCAGATTTATCGTACTGATATTTACCATTTATATTGAAATTTTTGGTATACCAAAAAGTTCAGTAAACAGAAAAGTTCGGTACGATATTATACATACTAAAATTTTTGGTATCGGTATTATATGTACCATTTTTGATATTTTGGTATATACCAAAATATTCAATATAATTTTTTTATAAATTATTTATTATTTTATTTAGGCTTAAAAGTTGTATGGGCCAGCACTACCGCCGCCAGTGAAGAAGTGAAGGAGCTTATTTACTGCCGCCAGTGAAGATGTGAAGGAGCCTATTTATCATGGTTAGTGAAGAAGTGAAGGAGCCAATTTTCTCCTCTTATAATAATCTACCACCAATCTTGTCGCTATCTTGGATTTCAACTAGTATATCTTCCGTAAATAGAGTCTTTTGCTGCATATACTGCTATAATAGAAAAATATTTAAAAAATCTTCTATAGTGAAAATCGGGCACAGTCGTGCAACGGGAGTCAAGTAGGATATTATTTCTATTAATTTTAAAGTTCTCATCCATGCATATCTTAAAATAAATAACAGTATATTATCTTCATCTTACATTTACTTCTACAAGCTTGTTATGTGCCTACTATAGTGAAAATGCTCCTGCTCCTTCTCTTACCTCCGATCACTTCACATGAAATTGTTCCCGTCACCACTTACCTCCGACCACTTCATATGAAATTATTCCCGTCTCCGCTTACCTCCGACCACCCCACATCACATTCCTTCCCTCCTTACCTCGACTCTTTTCAACAACCCACATGGCACTGTTCCCCTCCTCCTTATAAAAAATCAAGCAGCTTCAACTCTTCAAACTATACGATGAAGATGAAGCTACTTTCCATCTTTTTCTTCCACTTCATTTTTGTCTTGGCTGTTGTGACGCTGCCTCCCCCTGCAGCCGCTGAAGTTGCGGGTCAGTCTGCTACTGCAAGAGACGCTGCGACTCTTCTACCTCGTGAGAAGCATCCACAGATTTATCGTACTGATATTTACCATTTATATTGAAATTTTCGGTATACCGAAAAGTTCAGTAATAAAAAAGTTCAGTATACAAAAAAGTTCAATACGATATTATACGTACTAAAACTTTTAGTATCGGTATAATATGTACCATTTTTGATATTTCGGTATAGACCAAAACATCCAATATATTTTTTTATAAATTATTTATTATTTTATTTAGGCTTAAAAGTTGTATGGTGCCAGCACCACCGCCGCCAGTGAAGAAGTGAAGGAGCCTATTTACCACCGCCAGAGAAGAAGTGAAGAAGCCTATTTATCACCGCCGGTGAAGAAGTGAAGGAGCCTATTTTCTCCTCTTATAATAATCTACCACCGATCTTGTCGCTATCTTGGATTTCAACTAGTATATCTTCTGTTAATACAGTCTTTTGCTGCATATACTGCTATAATAGAAAAATATTTAAAAAATCTTCTACAATGAAAATCGGGTACAATCGTGCAACGGGAGTCAAGTAGGATATTATTTCTGTTAACTTTAAAGTTCTCATCCATGCATATCTTAAAATAATTAACAGTATATTATCTTCATCTTGCATTTACTTCTACAAGCTTGCTATGTGTCTACTATAGTGAAAATACTCCCGCACCTCCTCTAACCTCCGACCACTTCACATGAAATTGTTCCCGTCTCCGCTTACCTCCGTTCACTTCATATGAAATTGTTCCCGTCTCCGCTTACCTCTGACCACCCCACATCACATTGCTTCCCTCCTTACCTCGACTCTTTTCAACAACCCACATGGCGTTGTTCCCCTCCTCCTTATAAAAAATCAGGTAGCTTCAACTCTCCAAACTACACGATGAAGATGAAGGTACTTACCTTTTTCTTCTTCCTCTTCGTTTTTGTCTTGGCTGCTGTGATGCTGCCTCCTCTTACAGCCGTTGAAGCCGTGGGTTAGTCTGTTGCTACAAGAGACGTCGCGACTCTTCTACCTCGTGAGAAGCATCCGCAGATTTATCGTACTGATATTTACCATTTATATTGAAATTTTCGGTATACCGAAAAGTTCAGTAATAAAAAAGTTCAGTATACAGAAAAGTTCAGTACGATATTATACGTACTAAAATTTTTGGTATCGGTATAATATGTACCATTTTTGATATTTTGGTATATACCAAAATATTCAATATAATTTTTTTATAAATTATTTATTATTTTATTTAGGCTTAAATGCTGTATGGGGTCAGCACCGCTGCCGCAAGTGAAGAAGTGAAGGAGCCTATTTACCGCCGCCAGTGAAGAAGTGAAAGAGCCTATTTATCGCTGCCAGTGAAGAAGTGAAGGAGCCTATTTTCTCCTTTTATAATAATCTACCACCAATCTTGTCGCTGTCTTGCATTTCAACTAGTATATCTTCTGTTAATACAGTCTTTTGTTGCATATACTGTTATAATAGAAAAATATTTAAAAAATCTTCTACAGTGAAAATCAAGCATAGTCATGCAACGAGAGTCAAGTAGGATATTATTTCTGTTAATTTTAAATTTCTTATCCATGCATATCTTAAAATAATTAACAATATATTATCTTCATCTTGCATTTACTTCTACAAGTTTGTTATGTGCCTACTATAGTGAAAATACTTCCGCTCCTCCTCTTACCTCCGACCACTTCACATGAAATTGTTCCCGTCTCCACTTACCTCCGACCACTTTATATGAAATTGTTCTCGTCTCCGCTTATCTCCGACCACCCCACATCACATTGCTTCCCTCCTAACCTCGACTCTTTTCAACAACCCACATGGCACTGTTCCCTTCCTCCTTATAAAAAAGCAGGTAGCTTCAACTCTTCAAACTACACGATGAAGATGAAGGTACTTACCTTCTTCTTCTTCCTCTTCGTTTTTGTCTTGGCTGCTGTGACGCTGCCTCCTCCTGCAGCCGCTGAAGCCGCGGGTCAGTCTGCTGCTGCAAGAGACGCCGTGGCTCTTCTACCTCGTGAGAAGCGTCCATAGATTTAGCGTAATGATATTTACCATTTATATTGAAATTTTCGGTATACCGAAAAGTTCAGTAATCAAAAAGTTCAGTATACAGAAAAGTTCGGTACGATATTGTACATACTAAAATTTTTGATATCGGTATAATATGTACCATTTTTGATATTTCTGTATATACCAAAATATCCAAAATAATTTTTTTATAAATTATTTATTATTTTATTTAGGCTTAAAAGTTGTATGGGGGCAGCACCGCTGCCGCCAGTGAAGAAGTGAAGGAGCCTATTTACCGCCGCCAGTGAAGAAGTGAAGAAGCCTATTTTCTCCTTTTATAATAATCTACCACCAATCTTGTCGCTATCTTGAATTTCAACTAGTATATCTTCTGTTAATACAGTCTTTTGCTGCATATATTGCTATAATAGAAAAATATTTAAAAAAATCTTCTACAGTGAAAATCGGGCACAGTCATGCAACGAGAGTCAAGTAGGATATTATTTCTATTAATTTTAAAGTTCTTATCCATGCATATCTTAAAATAATTAACAATATATTATCTTCATCTTGCATTTACTTCTACAAGCTTGTTATGTGCCTACTATAGTGAAAATACTCCCGCTCCTCCTCTTACCTCCGACCACTTCACATGAAATTGTTCCCGTCTCCGCTTGCCTCCGATGCGGAGCCATCTGTGTCTCATGGAGACAGGATAGAGGTGAGACAAATAGGGTGCGGAGACTTTTGCAACTCCTGGATACAAGATGGAGGTTAGACAATGATGATGATAGTTTGGATAGAGATGGGTCACACAACATGATGGGCAGTGCTAATCGATACCTCAGTTTTGATATATCATATGGAGGATGAGTAGGTGGTCAGCGTGCGTTACAAAGAGAGCAAGAGATGGTACTTGAGTGAGTATATGTATGTTTAGGGGTGTCAATTCGGGTGGGTCGGGTCGGGTTGGGTCGGGTTGAGTTTTTTTTTTAACCCAACCCGAACCCGACCCGAACCCGAGTTCAACCCAAAACACCTCAACCCGAACCTGAACCCGACGAACCCGATCAACCCGAACCCGACCCATATAACCCGAAAATCCGATTCAAAATGACTTTTTTGGGCTATTTTCCCTATAATTCTTCACTTTTATCTCAATACTCTATCATTATCATACAAACATGATATTAATATACATAAAAACATCTAAAATTTTAAAATAAAATTTGATTTAACTCCAAAAAAACCCACAAAACCCTATATTTAAGTCAACCCGAACCCAACCCGACCCAACCCGAAATTTTTTTACTCTCCAACCCTCCAACCCGAACTCGACCCGAACCCGAAAATGCCCAACCCGAACTTGATTTTTTTCGAGTCGACTCGGGTTGGGTCGTCGGGTCGGGTTCATTTTTGACACCCCTATTTATGTTGCCATGGTTTCCCTTTCAGATCTCGCAGTTCGTCAGATATGACATAAGGGACTCCATGGTTACTTTTGTATTGTTGTGCACATTTTGATGATATATATATTTACCTTGTTGGTGCAATATCCCTCTGGTTAAGGTTGACTAGGTTGACTAAGCTTGAGTTGGCTCAAGCTTGAGTATTGATATTTTGGTTTCGATATTTGACAATATATAGAGACTACTGGTGCAATCGTTAGTTTGGAGAGATTGGTGATACAATCTCCCTTTGGTCAATGTTTGACCAAGTTGAGAAGAAGAAGAGTCAAGTAGATCGAAGTTGACCGGATACTTGACTAAAAAAGTCCTAACTAGAGGTTAGGCAAGGGCAAGTCTAGTAGGAAGGTTGGAAAAAGAGGGAAATCCAAGTTGGTCAACGTTAACTGGTCACTTAGTGTTGAAAGTCCTAGTGAGTAAAGCCAGACAAAAGGAAAATCCTAATGAGTAATGATAGGTGAAAGTCCTAGTGAGTGAAGCCCGACAGAAGGAAACTCCTGGTAAATGAAGTCAGGCAGAAGGAAAATTCTGATGAGTGAAGATAGGTGAAAGTCCGTGTGAGTGAAGTCAGGCAGAAGGAAAATCCTAGTGAGTGAAGCTAGGTGAAAGTCCTGGTGAGTGAAACCAGACAGTTGGAAATCCTGGTGAGTGAAGTCAGGTGATGTGAAAGTCCTAGTGAGTGAAGCCAAGTAGCAGAAAAGTTCAAGTGGGTTAAGGATGATCGGGCATCTGGTGATTGGAATTCCAAGTAGGTCAAAGGATTGACCGGATACTTGGCACAAAGAAAAAAGTCCAAGTAGGTCAAAGGATTAACCGGATACTTGGTACAAGGAGAAAATTCCAAGTGGGTCAAGGGATTGACTGGACACTTGGTAAAGAAGTCTAAATAGGTCAAGATTGACCGGATGCTGGGCAATTAGGAGTTCCAACAGGTCAAGTTGACCAGATGTTAAGTTTTGGATCCAAGACTTGAGTTAGGCAAGTTAGAGTTAGTCAATCAATCAAGTGATCAAGTAAACCAGAGCCTGATCGATCAGCCGATTAATTGGGAGAGTGTGTGTGAGTAGAAGCGGCCCAATCAATCAGCCGATCGATTGAGAATCTGAATCGTGAGCACAAAGGGGTGCCCAATCGATCGCGAGCACATAGGGCTGGATTTCTCACAAGGATGTGAGGAGGCCTGAATCAATTGGTCAATCGATTCAGGGTTTTTCTAGCGAGAGATCAGAGGCACTCTGAATCGATCGACCGATCAATTCAAGTCTCCTCAGTCGATTGGTCAATCGATTGGGATATGACTGTTACTCAAGTAATGAGCTTTGGACGTTTGTGATTGCATTGATATGACATGGCAATCGATTGGGAGGAAGGTCAATCGATTGGGAGCCCTAGAAACACAAAGTATAAAGCCTTGGCAAGCTTTCTTCTCTACAGTTCTTGCACTAGACTTGGCACAATCTTCTTCATCGAGCTCACGGTTCTTCCGCTAGTTCTTGAAACATCTTGGGGACAAGTGTTGTTGCACTTTCAAGAGTCAAGAGGCATTCACAATCAATAAGAGATCAAGCAAGAAGAAGTTTTAATTTTGTATCTTTGTATTTTCTTCTTATGTGAGTTGTATCTTGTTATGTGAGCTTGTACAAGGCTTCTCCACCTCCCAAGTATTTCCGAGAAGGAGGTATTTGTTAGTGGAGTGAGTGCTTGCATGTGTAGATCCTTGGATTAGTCACCTCTTCTTGAGGTGAACACCAAGTAAATCTACGTGTTAGCATTGTGAGAATGTTTCGAGTTTTATTCCACTGCAAAATCATCAACACGAAGTAAGCCAACAAGCGCGAGAAGCTATTTCCCCCCCCCCCCCCCCCCCCCAGCTCTGAAGTGTCCCAACATACCTTTTCATCAAAAAATATATATCCAATCGGATAGAGACATGCCAAACCCCTAGAAGGGGTATGGGGCGTAGCTCCTCAAAGTCCAATCGAAAAAAGCTGATAGGACATTAGCAGAGACCATGAAGCCCGGTTTGAATAGCCAGGTGCCCTAACTTTTCTAATGAGCACAAAAGAGATTTCTCTATACATCGTCGATTGGATGGTTCATATCAGACACTCTAGGGGTCCAATGAACCTAACCTCTCTCTAAGGCTAAGACCTTCAAAGGACACATCCCCCTTGGTTCGTTCAAACGTTGCGTGAAATAGATTCCCTAAGCCTATGAGTGGCGAAGGTTTACAGGATAACTAAATTATTAAACACCGCTCTAAGTCTACTAAAGTCCAAGCTCCCCACGAAGATGAACAAAGACCGCATGAAGACTTAGTTCCCCAGGTCCAATCGGACATCGTTTGACACCAGGTCCAATCGGACATCATTTGACACCAGGTCTAATCTGACATCAACAATGCTAAGTCTACTAAATGAACCTCATTGGGGCCATTAAGGCCCCAAACCTCTTGGAGACCCATCCAAGCTCAATTCTTCATTTATGGGCGCGTGAGGCCTCCTCTTAAGTAACACGTGCTCACTACTAAAGGATATCAACTAAAGACTCATTAAGTCATTTGGTCCATCAACCCACTGTCTCATTTAATGCTATGCAGGGGTTTGCCAAGAAACTCCTGAGACATATCTTTGCAACCAATAAGGGATACATCTCTACCATCCCTATGATGAGACTTTCAGATACCATTTAGGTATGGTGATAAGATGAGTTATATTATTATAATAAGATATCTCATTACATGTGGGAAGGAAAAAAATACTATATAAAGGGAGCTCCAAGATTTTTTTATTATTTATGACCATCATCCCTACTGAACTTAGACTCAAAACTAACTTGAGCGTCGGTCGGAATAACTGTGTAGGTCGGGATCCATCCTTGCCTCATCTATTGGTGTTTTCTTCTCTTGGCCACTCAGCCCTACCTACTTGAGCGTCGGTCGGAATAACTGTCCACTCAGCCCTACCTAGTCCGCTCTGTCATACCGAGTCCACTCTGTCAAACCTGGCCAGCTCAGCCGCCTTGGACACCTCACTTGACTCTACTCTTTCTTACTTTGACCTATGTTTAATAGGATCCCTCTACGTTACCGGATCACATTTCATCTTTTGCTATAAGCAAAAGTTCATCTAAAAAGGATTAAATTCAACCATAATATTCTTATGTTCTCTTCCCTTCCATCATCTCTCCTACACTATCTCATTCTTTATTTGGTAAGGTCCCCTTTTCTGTCTTTTCCAGGGCGAAGACAATAAATGGGCTCGTCACCACATACTTACCATCATCGGAGGTCCAAGTCAACTTTCCCTCCACGAATTGATTGTCGGAAGTGGGAGATCCGCCGGAGCTCCATTTCGTGCTCACGGTGAACGACTTCTGCTCGTTCGGCTCATTGAATGTCAGTGTCTTGGGGGTGACAATAGCTGACACAGCAGTCTTCAATATGGTCACAGACACCTTGTAGCTCGATCTCGCCGGTCCGACATTCGTGACCGTCCGGGTCACTTTGGCCGCCGCCCGGCCTTTGGGGGTCAGCATAATCGACGGGTAGTTGAGCTCCTCTTCCGTCATGCTCTTCGAGCAGTTCACAACTCTACGCGCTATATTTCTTACGCCTTCTTCACCGAATTTGCCGCAGATGTAGGAGACGTAGTCATCGTCAGTGATGTCGTAAATAAGTCCGGGATTGACAGCTTTGTTAGGGTTGACGTTTCCTGCGCCCTTGGCGAAATAGAGTGCCGGATCAAGTAACTCGTCAGAGACGTCGACGTCTGCCGTGGTGATGATCGCCGACCTAATAGCTGCAGGCGACTAAGTAGGATGTGTAGCCTTTAAGAGCGCGGCGACACCGCTGAGGTGAGGCGTCGCCACGGATGTGCCGGATGCAATCATGTACTTCGGAGTGTCACCGGAAGGAATCCAGGCCGCTAAGATGTTAAGGCCAGGGCCAGAGATGTCTGGTTTGAGAATTCCCGGCGTTGCTTGAGATGGCCCCCGGGAGGAGAACCAAGGCACGGCAGGGGTGGAGGATACGTCGAAAACCGTCCCGTTGAAGACGATCGACGCAGAGGGGTCAGAAGCAGAGATCAAATACGATATGAGGTCGGAGCCTTCTTTGTTGGTGAGCACTACTCTGGGAAAGTCCATCTTGCTTAGCATGACGTTGGCGCCTATTATCTTCGGGGAAATGAAGATCAACGCCTTGGCGCCATGGGACTTGGCGGACGCCACCACATCACGGCTACCACCGGCCTCGCAAACCCAGACACTGCCCCTGTGGCTATCATCGAGAGGATCCATGTCGCAGGTCGGCGACTCAGTGGAGTAGTACAGGGGAAGAGAGCTTTCTGGAAAGTTGCTAGGCTGGTCGAGAGACTCTCCGAGGATCACCTTCCCACTGGGAAGCTTCACAGAGGCCCTGAACCTTCGATCGATGCTGCTTGCCGCCACAGTGAGCATCCACGGCGCCTCATTGTTGAGGGTGAAGTTGTTTGGTCCAAAGTTTCCGGCGGAGCAACTGACGAAGATCCCCTTACTGGCTGCCACGAACGAGCCGATGGCAATGGGATCCTGGTCGAGAGGCATGGAACCTGCGCCCATCGAGATAGAGAGGATGTCAACACCGTCCTTTACAGCTGCATCCAACCCAGCGAGGATGTCGGCAGAACTGCAGTCTGAGAGAGGGCAGACCTGGTAGATGGCGAGGTGAGCCCGAGGGGCCATCCCAGCGGCTGTGCCTTTGGCAAAGCCAAAGTAGCTCGCGTTGCGGATGAAATTACCAGCGGCGGTGGCGGAAGTGTGGGTCCCATGGCCGTTCTCGTCGACGGGAGGACTCCCACCCCGACCGGCGATCATCGACCTGGCGCCGATGAGCTTGTTGTTGCAACCGGTCTCGAGCTCGCACGAGCCCTTCCACGTCGAGGGCGGAGGCGGGACACCCTCGTCGTCGTAGGAAGGGTGTCCGGGAGTCACGCCAGTGTCGAGGACTCCGATGATGACTCCACTCCCGAGCTTCGAGTCATTCCACAACCCTTTACTCCCGACCTTGAGCCCAAGGAAATCCGGCGTGTGGGTGGTCATCAGGCGCAGCACCCGGTCCGGGAACGCGCGGACGAAGCCACTCTTCTTCCCCATCGCCTGCAACTCTTCCTCCGTCAGCAAGGCCGCGAATCCGCTGAATACGTCGCTGTAAGAGTGCAGCAGCCGCCGATCGACGCCAGACGCCTCGACGGCTGGTGGCAGGAAAGATTCGTGCCACCTCTTCAGGCTCCCTTCCGTCGTCAGTGACTCAATCGGCTCTTTCACTTGAATAATGTAACGGCTCGTAGATGAAGAAGAGGCGACGGAGGGATTCAAGAAGAAGGCGAGGAGGAGAAAGAATAATAGCCATGGCGTAAGAGTCATGTCAAAAGATCCTCTCTACTACATAGAGAGAGAGAGTTGTCCGCTACTAAATATAGACAAACATATACCATTAAAATATAATAATTCGCCGTTGTAGAATTTTCTAAATATATAACATATTCAGATGATAATTTATGGAAATTTTAAATTTCGTGTCTGTCAAATAGTAATTGCATTCACGTTTGGTGAGCGATTCTCAAACGTTGGCTTGCTTAATTTCGAGAAATTTTACTTGTAAAGCATTCAAAATTACAGGCATATTTTCTAATAAAAGTAAGGCCACGCCTCATCACTTGGCTAGTAAATGTTTATTTATGGATGATTATGTTTTTAAAGGGAAAAAGGAAATAAATTCACATTAAAAATAATAATTAAATAAAATGAATTGAAGTTAGATTTAAGGAAGGTTTAATATCAGCTTATTTGTAATGAATTAAAGATTTGATTTTTTTTTTTTATTGTTGTTGTTTAGTAAATAATAATTTGTATTGGTTATTGCCCGGGTAAGTGCATAAAAATAAGTACAATGATAAGGATTATGGAAAGAAGATCATGGTGATCGAAGTCTAGGTGAAATGGATGACATGACAATCAAAGTCAAAGTGATTTGGCAGTCTCATCTGACTGTGCCCTTCATCCCGCCTTAACGCTTGCGAGCCCAAGAGACATAACGAACTCGTTATAGGGTATAAGGAATCCAACAATGAAAAGTTCTATCATTGTCTAATTGTTTGGGGCAATCAAAAACAAAGACCATAGATAAAAAATAGATCCCCAAGGAATATTTGGTTAACTCAATTAGAAAAAATATCTATTGGGTGTCAAAATCAATTCTCAAGAGTTAGAGGATTTTTGAGTTAGTCAACCATTGAAGTCATATTTAAATTTTTATAAAAATGGTTGACTTAAGACCTTAAGGGGAAGACTTAGCCTTGATAGAAATTTATGATAAGAAGGGCTAAGTAGAGATTACCTTCATTTCATCTCACAATGACTTACATTATATTTCTAAACATAGATATAAGATGATAGGATGATACTCTTAATTCACTTATGCTGATGGCATATTGTTGAATCATGAAATGTGTCAAAATAAGGATAATATACTAACTATGGGAAAAACAAATGTCTAATTAATGGGCATCTTTCCCATAGATCATAGTTGGACATTTTAAATGTTTTAAAAATAATTCTATGTTGTATTTACAGTGGTGTAGTTATTTTGGTACATATGATTTCAAAACTAAGTTTCAAATTGATACACAATTGAATGATTTTTAAAGTATTTGAGTTTGTCAAAACTTTAAAAACATATTGACTTTTCATGGAAAAATATTTTTCCAGAGGACATTAAAAGAAATATATTTTTAAAATTTCATGATTTTCTGAATTTTCTAGAAATTTTTATACATGTTTGAAGTTGACTTCAGAAATTAGAAATTAGACTGCATTTTCACTAGTCGACCGGTGCCTATTTTCCAGCATGTTGTTTACATTTTTAGAAGTTAATCTTTATCAAAATTTGGTTAAAATTGATATCATAATATATATGATTATTGTTGGTTACAATCTTTTTGATAGTATCAAAGGGAGAGAAATTGGAAGGTTTAAGTTAGAAACTTATATTTCTCCATATTTGTGTAAGTAACTTGAAAATTAAATTGATAGAGCATGTGTTAAGGGGGAGCTTGGATTGATGCTTCATGTTTACAATTTGCTTGTAAATTTTAAAGTTGTTATTTATGTCTAACTTCGCAGATCAAAAATAGGAAGATTGTGGGTGCAATCGATCTAAGTTTGATTAGGTACGATCATGGTTTTGATGTATGTGTCAAAGAGTTTAAGTTAGGTTTCATATTAGTTTGATATGTGTTTAAGTCATGCAGGACTTGGTGAAACACATGAGAAACTTGGTGCAGCCAAGTTTGGGAAAATCTCATCCTATAGCTTGGATCCTTAATACGGTGAAGGATGGTGTGCAAGACATCCGAGGGACCGCCGGACAAGGAGCAATGGAGTGAAGCCGAGGGAAGCAAACTTCAATGCAACATGAAGGGTGCATGAGAGGAGTCGCGGGCTCAAGTGCATCTGAGGGATGAAGGTCAAGGAAGAGAGCTTCAAGGGTGACTCTGGAGAGGATGAGTGTAAGTGTGTAAGCGCGGTCAGTCGACTAATGGAAGTGCCACTCGGCTAGGAGCGAACAAAGACTCTCTGTTCGCTTAGCCAACAGTGACCAGTCGACTGTACTTTTACCAATAGACTGGTACAAAGCCATTGACGACCGCTGGCACAATCCCGGATTTTGCGGAGTGACGTTGACGATGCTCAACGGTTACATCAGTCGACTAGTGCATGGACCAGTCAACTGGTGTGCAGGAAATGAGTTGATGTGTGATCAACTCTTTCCACTCTATTTAAAGGAAGCTTTGAGATATGTTGGAGGTTACTCATGCTTGTTGAATAACTCCTTAGTCTTTGTCCAAAAGTTTCCAAGCCTTTCTCCTCCTCCTAAACATAAGTTCTATCTTATAAAGAGGAAGAGAGCTTTGTGAGAGGTTTGCTCCACCAAGAAGGAAAAAGCTTTAGCCAGAGATTACCGGGGACTAATCCACCGAAGGATTAAGCGTTCATCCACCTCAAGGACAAGTCGTGGAGTAGGAGCAAGCAATCTCTGAATCATGTAAAATGAAATGTGTTAGAGTTTGTGTTCTTTCTTAGTTGTTTTCATTAGTTAAGTTTCATTTCCGCTTGCGCAACTAATTATTTATAGAGAAGAATGATTTAGGGGTGACCAAGTTATTCAACCCCTCTTCTAGCCAGCCATCGATCCTCAACAGTTACTAGAGCTAGGTGGTATAAAAAGGGGGGCCCTCTTCATTGGCAAAGTATGCTCTCTGAATATCTGAAGCTCTTTTTCGCGCATGTTCTCTACTATTTTTCATCCATTCATCCTGCAGCGTATTGACTTAAGCATCGGAGGACCATTGCCAGGGACCCCTTCCCTGATTTCTTGCTGCTAATGTTTGTTTGCTCGTCTGAGTGTGTGCAGGAAAGCTTCTTGGAGGAGCAAAAAGTCTTCCACCAATCAACAATTTAACCATTGTACCCAATACTTCATCTTTACAATTTTCAGACAGGATCATACAATAACAAAAAGAAAGGACATTCAAAATGATATTCTATTAAAAAAATCAGAAAAGTACTATAACATATTTCTCATATAGAAATTTCACATATCAAAAATATTCTTTTTTTGGACATTGTTGACACAGGTAGGTCGGCAAGAGGAGGATGAATTGCCTGTTAAAAAAAATAAATGACCCTTCTTAGTCTTTCGATTTGATTAATAGCACATTTAAAATAATACTAATAAAGGAAATAACGACTTAAAAATAGTAGGTAAAAGGCTGGAGTTTTAGTTGGTTACAACCTAGGTAGTTGTTAATTCAAGGCATTAAAAAGCACTAGAATATCTCATTTGTTGAAGTCGAAGAAGCCTTTTACACACTTTGACAGCTCAAGAATGACTAGGAAGATTGGTACTGAAGTTTTTGATTATTTCCTAACTCCAGGGGCCTTTTTATAGCTCCTGGAAAATCCTATCCGTGGGTGGAAGACGCCTTCAAAAGGATTCAAGGCGTCTTTAAGTGGATAAAGTTTTATCCACAACTCAACGGCAACAAACGGCTAATTTTGCCTAGTTGAAGGCGCCTTCAACTTGAAGGTACCTTCCACCAGAAAGGCGAGAGGGCGCCTCCAGCATGTTAGAGGCGCCTCCAGTAGCTCCAGCAGCTCCGTTTGCTCTTCTACTGCTCTGATCGCTTGGGTGGTTTCGGCCATCCGGAATAGGGCTCACCCGAACCCAATTTCCGGCCTTCTCCTCGAGCAAACTTCCGCTCCGGCTTCTCGTCCCTCGAAATGTCGCACATGTCTTTCTCATCCACCGGTGTACTCTTCTGTAGCATCTCATCCCTCAGATGCACTGAGCTAGTCGACTCCCTTCTCGTGCCATACTTCTCGCTAACTGCATCTTCCACTCGACTTCCTATGTTCCTAAGCTCCTGCACACTTAGACACAAGGATCAAATACAACAGGACCTAAATGAACTTGGTTGACCACATTAAAACTACCCCGCGGTACTTACAATATCTCCTTTTTTTATGTGCATCAACTCAAGTTTAAGTTAGGGTAAAAACAAACAAAATTCAATAACATAGGTATTGTAAAGAAGTTGCAAAACTAAATTAAGCAAGTTAATAAAATGTAAACTTCTTAAAAATGTATCCGTACTCCCCCATAATCCCCCTAAACTTTTACTTATCTCCCCCTTTGATCACATTAAACAAAATTGGGAAAAAAACAAAATAAATTTGAACAAATTTCTGTGAAGCATTTTACAAATATTACCAGTAGGCTAATATTAAAAAATTTGACACAAACAATTAACAAAAGAAATTTATCAGCTAACTGTCTTAACAGTTAGTCAATTAAACATTACTTTCAATAATTAGCTTTCAGGATGTGGTGAGGCACTAGGCTTTTCTTGGATATTTGAACAACAACCACTTCTAGACAAAGCCTTTTAAGGAAAATAAATATTTAATTTTCTTACTGAGACTAGCAATTTAATCTAAGTATTATCTTGGAACCCAGTACAAGTTCCTACCTACTGGATTTACTAAAAATTTACTTCTATGGATTTTTCTAATTTGTCCCTGATATTTTATAATGTACTAGTTTATGCTACCATACTTTCTAAATTTTTATTTTTTAAAGTTATTCAAATTCAAACATGCATGGTCATTTTTCAAACTTTCTATTTGTATTTTTAATTTATCATTTTCTAATTTTAAATTATCAAACAAATCTAAGCGGTATGCATTGACTAATTGTCTTTTCAAGTCTATATTTTCGTTTTCTAATTTTACTAAATCCTTGGAAAGAATCTTAAAAAATTGAAATGACTTTTTAGGAAATAAGACGCGTACCTGACTTACCTTGTATTCTGATGCTTCCTCTTTATCACAGCTTTCCTCTGATGATCCTCCCCCTTCATTGATGCTCATCTCTGAGCTACTTTCGTCTTGATGGTCTGCCATTAGGGCTAGTACGACATAGGCTTCGATCTTGGACTCGAAGGACGACGATTCATCCCATGTGGCTTTCAAGTTCTTGTGCTTTGGTCTGTTGCCCTTGTCTTTCTCCTTCTTCTTTAGATTAGGGTAGTCATCCTTAATGTGTCCTTCTTCATTGCTGTTGTAGCATCGGACCTTCCTTTTATTCCGATAATGTTTTCTCATCTGTGATTTAAATTTATTAGATCGAATAAATTTGCTAAATTTCCTTGCCAATAGTGTTCCTTCATTTGCATCGATGGATGTTTCAGAGTCTGAATCTGGTCCACCCATATGGGCTTGCAGTGTAAGGTTCTGACTTGGTCCCTTTCTTTGTCTTGCACACCGAGATTCGTGTAATTCAAAAGTGGAGAAAAGATTTTCTAATATACTGACCTCGAGATCTTTGGAGATATAGTAGAAGTCTACTATAGATGTCCATTCCAGTGTTCTTGGGAACACATTTAAAACATACATTTGAGAATCCCGATTAGTTACCGTTTATCCGAGATTTGTTAATGCGGTGATTAGCTCCTTGATTCTTCCATGTAGATGTGCTACTGACTATCCTTTTTCCAGCCAGAGGTTGGTTAGTTGGTTTCAAAGTATATCTCATTTTGCCAGCTTCGGATGTACCTTCATGTAGCTCCAGGAACTTCTCCCAAAGTTCCTTTGTTGATCCATAATCTCCGATCCGATTTACTTCCTGGGGTGGAAGTACGCTGAGTAGGTGGAATTCAGCTCGTCCGTTCGCTACGAAGTCTATTTGCTCCTTCTTGGTCCATTGGTATTCTTCCTTTTCATTCCCTTGTGAATCTTTAGTAGCTACAAAATCATATTTAATAATGAACAGTAATTCAAAATCTATTTTGAAAAATACCTCCATGCGTTTTTTCCATGTAGCGAAATTTTCCTTGAACTTTGGCGGGTAGATTGTTGGTCTGACCATCGTCTTGGTGCTTCAGTTGGTGGTTAGTCCTTCTGGGGCAGTTGGGATCTGATACCACTTCTTTGCGCAGGTAGACCGACAAAAGGGGGTGAATTGCCTGTTAAAAAAATAAACGACCCTTCTCAATCTTTCGATTTGATTAGTAGCACATTTAAAATAATACTAATAAAGGAAATAACAACTTAAAAAAGAGTAGATAAAAGGTCAGAGTTTTACTTGGTTACAATTTAGGTGATTGTTAATCCAAGGCGTTGAAAAGCATCAGAATATCTCCTTCGTTGAAGGCGAAGAAGCCTTTTGCACACTTTGACAGCTCAAGAATGACTAAGAAGATTAGTACTGAAGTTGTTGATTATTTCCTACCTCCATGGGTCTTTTTATACCTCCAGACACCTTTATATAGCTCCTGGAAAATCCTATCTATGGGTGGAAGGCGCCCTCAAAAGGGTTCAAGGCGCCTTTAAGTGGATAAAGTTTTATCCACAACTCAACGACAAGAAACGACTAATTTTGCCTTGTCGAAGGCGCCTTCAACTCCATAAAATCTCGAAGGCGCCTTCAACTCCATAAAATCTCGAAGGCGCCTTCAAAGTGTTGAAGGCGCTTTCCACCATAAAGGCTCAAGGGCACCTCCAACACGTTGGAGGCGCCTCCAGCAGCTTCATTTGCTCTTCTACTGTTTCGATTGCCTGGGTGATTTTGGTCATCCAGAATAGAATTCACCTGCACTCAATTTCCAGCCTTCTCCTCGAGCAGGCTTCCGCTCTGGCTTCTCGTCCCTCGGAACATCGCCCACGTCTTTCTCGTCCACCAGTGTACGTCCGTAGCATCTCGTCCCTCAGATGCACCGAGCCCATCGGTTCCCTTCCCATGTCATCCTTCTCACTAGCTGCATCTTCCGCTCGACTTCTTTTATTCCTAAGCTTCTGCACACTTAGACACAAGGATCAAACACAACAAGACCTAACTGAACTTGGTTAACTACATCAAAACTACTCCGGGGTACTTACAGATACGACGTAGCTAACTGCATCTATTAAAAATATAAATGACCATTATCTTGTTAGAGATTGATGTGGTTCTTCACGAGAGTGCCATGCAGAGTCAAGGAGTAAATATAGAAAAGAAGGTGGCGGTCAAAGTCAAGATTAGGAAGAGACGAAGGTCCACTAGGATGATTAACAAACCGAGCGGTACGGTTCAACTTACGCATCCGCCAGAGCCAGCCCCACAAGTTCCTAACTAGCCAAGCGGGATGTGGCAACTTACTCACCGCTCTTATTAACTCGTTGCTGAGTCACCGATCGGGATGCTTATGGTCAAATACATTAAATGATCAAGACCGCTTTCATTAAATATTTATCATTAGCTCATAAATGTGCAAAGAATAGGAATAGGTAGAAGGGTTAAAGTAAACATTGTACACATTTACTGTGGTTTCATTAAATAATCTCATATATTTACTAAGTTACTAATTGATCTTACAACTCCTTGCAATAAATGTAAATGATGGAGTACTAATTTCTACGGGGAGTTTTGATGAAATCTACAAAGTATGGCAGGATTGTATTAGTAGCGATCATTGATTGGCCCACTGTTCATGATATTTGCTTATTTGAGTCATTTCTGATAATGCTGAAGTTTAATTTTTGTTTTGGTTTGATTAAAGATTTGAATGATCTTAATACCAACAGGTATCTGTATAACAATTATTTAATTCCTATATCATCTCAACTCAAATGTATCTAATTAATCAAGCTACATAGGATTCTTTTATGGGAAAATTTGCATGCAACCCTTATTGGTAAACAAATTTTTACATGCAGACCCTATCCATGAAAATCTTTGTTTTCACTTCCCAATCAAACATATTTACCTAATTGCTCATGATATTTTTACGTACAAAAAGTCTAAAAATCAGTATAAATTCTCTTAAATTCAGTATATTTTCTATCAAATTGAGTACACTTCTTTTGTCACCTCAAAATATACTCAATTTTAATTTAATGTGCTGAATTTAATAGGAATTATACTCATTTTAGACTATTATACCGAAAAATATGAGGATTAATTTTGATAGAAAATATACTAGATTCTAGTATAGAATACTAGATTATAGTGTAAAGTGCTGAATTTAACAAGAATTATATTTATTTTTAGACTTTTTATACCTAAAAAATAAGAGGGACAATTTTGATAGAAAATATACTCGATTTTTAATATAAAATACTGACTTTAAGAAGAATTATACTCGTCTTTGAACTTTTTGTACTCAATTTTGGACTTTTTGTATCTAAAAAATCTGAGGGACAATTTAGGTATCAATATTTGCATGAAGGAGTTGAAACAAGTAATACTTTGGATGGAGGGAGTGAAAACAAAGTTTTTTGGATATGGGGATTGCATGTAAAGTTAACATTGTGATTGAGGATTTTTCTCTAATTTACCGTTCTTTTATTTGGTTAAATTGATTTAGCAAATTGGGTTCATTTGTCTGCGTGAATTTTCATGATGACTTCTATTTATAGTTGCATACATTTTCCTTTATCAGATTATTGAAGCTACTAATCTTATCTGTTGCATTTCGTCATCTGTTCCTGATTTAATTATTCAAAGAATTAGTACAACACTTGATATTGCATTTTAAACTTTATTATGCTGGCAGATGAATCGTGAGAAGTTCATCAAGATGGCTGGTGCAATAAGGAATACTTTAAAAACTCAAAGTATGATCCCGAGGTTATATCCTTCTGGCCATAAGCAATACTCCAACAGAGGAATACTTTAAAACCTTAGAGTACCCCTTTTGATTTTGTTTTTCTGGCTATCTTGTTCAAGGGTTTACAAGTTAGCATTCTTTTGTTCAAGGGTTTCTTCTTGAATCTAAATCTAGAAAGAAGAGCTCAACTACAGATGACAAAAAGTTTCAGAGCACATTGAGAAGAATTGGAGTAAATAGTATGTCTCCTATAGAAGAAGTCAACCTTTTTAAGATAATGTTGTCATCCAATTTCTCTGAATTTCAAAGATAAACAAAGATGGAAATTGATTAAACAAGTTAATGATTTTATGGATCATATAACAAAATTGTATTATGATATTCAACTCTTTTTGTTTTGTTTTTAGGGTAAGCTTCGAATGGTTCTCCTAAGACTAAGGCTCCATTTAGTATGCATGATAGAATAAGATTATATTTTCAAAAAGTTTTTAATCAAGTGTTTGATAGAGTTGATTGGATAGGATTATGGATGATTAAGAGTAGGATTCATAATACCTTGGCCTCAAGAGGGATTATTTATCCTACCTTTAATCCTATCCTAATCAACTCAATCCTATCCTATCATGCATACCAAACAAACCTTAGGAGATGACTACATTTATAGATTAAGGATAAATAGAAGAAGAAACTTGATTAAGTAGATTATTAATAAGTAGCCAGTAATTTATATACATTTGACTTGACAATATGTTTAGACATCAGTTTTTAACTCAATACGATGTCCTATAATTTTTCTTGTGAAAGTTTTCTGAAAGTGTAACCTTATAATTTTTCTGATCTTAGAACTTCATGACTTACTCCCTACAATCATCAATCAGTTAGATAAGTCTTCTCATTATAAAAAGATTACATGGCTAATTTTTGTGAAATGCATCAATTGTACTTCAGAATTATATATGTCACTAGTTATGATCTTCTTTAGGTTACTTTTGTAATCTTTCAATATGCTTCATGAAATTACTTTTATAATTTCTATGAACAATACTAAGGCATCTTCCAATGCTTGAATGCGCCTTTCATGAGGGCGCCTTCCAATGCTTGAAGGCGCCTTCCATGAGGGTGCCTTCCATCTCTTGGAAGGTGTCTCGGGTACTGTTCACCCGAGATTTTTTGTGCTCATCTTACCCTAAAAAACATGTTAGTCCATCAAACCAAGTAATAACCTGCAAGATAAGTATTAGCATAATAATACTGAGGAGTAATTAGACTCTATCTTTCCTGAGACTAGGATCTAGTCAAGGTCTCAGTTTAAGGATCTGAAATGGACCTAAATTGGATTGATGTATATTATCCCCTCAAACTGGATGCGTCCTCACCGAGTCACTCTCCTCCAATGTCTTACCTTTAATTTACTTACCAACTTGCAGTCAGTTGATTAGCCTCATGACCCACTAGGTCTTCATGCCAGTTGTTAGGTATGCATATCCAACTGGACTTCTTGCCAGATATTAGGTTGGCACGTTGACCTATCTGAACTTTGCATTAGTTCTGCAGACCTAACTGGATTTTAGCCTGGTATCAGGTCCTCTAGACTCGTCAATTCCACACTTGGCAAAGCAATTTAAATCACAAAGACACCTAACTTAACTCACTTGTCATTGATCAAAATCTGAGCTAGACCATTAGTACAAATTGCACTAACGCCTCTTACTTAGTCTCTTATTATTTTATGCATTTCTTTTATTTCATTTAATAGTTTGTTCTTGCTAGATTAGAAAGCAAGAGAAATTGCATTTTACCTTTCAGATCATCTATTCCAACATTATCCAGCGCTAAAGCTGAATTTCGAGGTATGACAAAAGGGGTGTGTGAACTCCTCTGACTAAGGAGTCTATTAACCGAAGTGGGCTTTGTGCCTTATCACGAGATTGATTAATTTTGTGATAATAAAACAGTGATTCTTATTACTCATAATCCAGTTCAACATGATTGCATAAAGCATGTGAAAGTTGATCGTCACATTATTAAAGGAAATTTTGAAGCAACGATAATTTGGTTTCCTTTTGTCAAATCTGAAGATCAGTTGGCAAATATACTTACAAAAACAGTATGTAGCAGGAGTTTCTTGACTCACTCTACTAGTTGGGGTTGCGAGAGATCTACATACCAACTTGAGGGAGAGTGTTGGAGTGAGTTAAGAAATATAATCGTTGAGTTCTGGTAGGATTATAACATGATAGGAATGTAATCTCTAAATTATGGTAGGATAGGTATGTAAAAGGCAACATTTGATTCCTACTGTGATTACCATATCACTATATAATGTATGTTGATGTATTGATGAAAAATGAAGGGAAAAAAAATACTTTTCCTCTACCTTACGATTTGACACAGTTATGAGATTATCATATTTGACATCCTAGATGTCTTCCTACTGACACATGATGCTAAATGGATATGAAGCAATCAACTGTTGTCAAATTTGGTTCCCTCATCAGCTTCTACGATGATGATGATGTTTCGAGCAACGAGCAGGGACGGATCCGGAAATTAAAGATGTACTGGGCTTAAACTTGGGAAGACTCAAATTTAATATATTATATTATATATATTATTAAAAAATAATAAAAATTATATATATATATATACATATAACAGAAAAAAAAATATTATTTATTCAACAAAATGTGACTACCAAATTTTGAAATATAAAAATCATTTATAATAAAATTTACATCTATATCCTTAACTAACTTACTCTCGTTCAATAAGTTAGGTATATATAATTAAACTCATTATATTAAGTAAAATTCTTGTTTGATATTGGTACTGAAACATAGGATGGACCGACTAGCACACACGTAAGTGTTTCCGATTGCGTCCACTCATACTTTGACATATCACATCAATATCGTGTCAAATTCGACAAACATAATTAATTAATTAGAAAGCTCATTATTCTATATGGTTGGATACTTATCCACAAAAATCAATCATCCAAATTGTATATGTTTTATTATATTATTCATGTAATAAAATTATTATATGATTTGATCATTTAGATCGTTAATAAATTATTTTAAAGTATGATTTAAAAGGATAGTTAAAAAATCAATAATGAAAATATCATATATCTTATTGATTTATTTGTTTTTTCAGAATTTATTATGCAACATGATTTATTTCCATTTGATGTTTAATGTGCAAGCTACGTATGGAAATGAATCAAGCTCATTTCAATGCCTCGGTGTAGCAAGAAAAATTCAATAGAAAAAGGGTACTTACTTGACTTTGGGGTGGGCTACAGCCCAGTACTGCCCTAATATAAATCTGTCCCTACCAACGAGGAAATATTATCCTAACAATTATATAATCTCTCATAAAAGGTAATGAGTAGGGATTCCGAATTCTCTTTAATGGCATCAAGTTCTACCTCTTTTCTCCATCTTCGTCCTTCAACATGCCACCACAAATAAATCTAACTTGAGAATTGGAGTGGCCTTGGAGTTCATTCCCAGACTAGTGTAACTCTTGTTTTTTAAGTGTGCCTTAGGTTTTTTCATATCCCCGGCTCCTTACTCCTTAGAAATTTTGTTGACTAATAACTTGATCATTTATGATATTTGACCGAACCTATTGCAAAATGGGTAAAAAAAAAAGGTGGCTCAATGAATTCAACATTTTATGTATTTTAACTAGATTTATCACCGTTATAACTTTATGAATTAAAGAATTACAATAAAACAAATGAAATTTTTTTTAAAAAAAATACACAAATATTTTATGCTAACTCCATATTATTAATTTTAATAGCTTGATAAAGATGATATATTATTTTGTTAGATTATTAGATCTAATCAAGTTTGAGAAGATAACAACTTTGTTTGAACTTCGTTAGAATATTAATTTTGAATATTTTTACCCTTCAATTCCAAGTGACGAATTCTTTGGCGTTATATCCCCATCAAAGAACCTTCTAACCATTTAAAAAACTTATAAAAAAACATAGATCAATTATGTCTGTTCACTATCACTCCGATTTCTCGGCCGTTGGATTACTTTTCAAGGTAGTTGAAAATTAATCCGTAGTGACTAATACGTCCGGTAGCATAAGCACTAGTGATGTAAATGAATTGAGTCGAATTTGAACTTAGTTGGGTCGAGTTCGAGAAAATTAAAACGGTTCAACTAGAGCTTAGCTCGGCTCGGCTATTTAATTATGGACTCGAGCTTAATTTGAAATAATGAATTTAAACGAAAAAACAAACTGTGTATGTTGGGATTCGAATCTTCATTTTTAATTTTAATATTAATTATTTATAAATTCTATTATTTATTTTTATTTTTTATTTAAAATTTATTTTCTTAATTATTAATTATAAAATCGGCTAATTAACCAAAATGAAATACGTTTAATGTGTGAATATTATAACACTCATTCATATTATTTTGTAACACCATAAAAATTAATGTGATCGTGCACACGTTGCGTGTGTAATATAATAATATATAAATTATCTGGGTCTTTGAAAATTTGAATTATTTGGATTTTCTAGTGTCACCCTTATAAACCAAAAATTAATTATTTGGGTAATATTCATCTAGAGAATCCCAGCAACAAACTACTGTAACGGGTTTCCCTATACAAAAAATTATTTTAATTTAATATTATACTTGTCTTAGTAAAAAAACTAAGAAAAGTATATTTTTTAACATAAATCATAGTGTTGTCAATTCTAAAATATGAGACTAAAGAGAACTATATTTTTTTATATAAAACAATCAGAAAAAAATAATGATAAGAAAAATTCATAATAATACGCTGTAGCTGAGTCTCGAACGCTAGATCACTGATTGTTTCGCTTGTGGAATTACTAATAAACTTTGAAATTATTTTTAGTGTAAATGGAAAAAAGGACATTAACGTAAATATATTTTAGGCTTCATCAAAGTTAGTTAGTAAAGGAGGAAGAATTTTAATAAAATAGTAAGAAGTAAGATAGTAAGATATTTTAAAAAAATAAAGTTTAAGATTAAGTACAATTTCTAAAGTAAAAAAAAAACCTTTAAATTATACATTAATAATAGGTGTCAGTATAATTGATGAAACTAGGCAATTATTTAAATAAACTATTATTTTTTTTCTTCACATTTCTAGAACTGTAAAGCCATACGACAAATCTATCTTCTTTAAAAAAAACACAAAAATCCAAATAGTTTTTTATTCTTTAATTGCTAGTAGAAGACTGGTTGATGAAAGCAAAGTATGAACTAATCCTAAATAATAGTCCCCATCCTCCTTTTTTCCATTTTAGTTTTTAAAATTACATTTACCACCCCCTCGTAGCTTCGCCGTTGTTATTTCAATAACAGAAGGAGTTAATGGACATTACCAAAGCAAGAAGGCTTTAATTAGAAAAGAAATGCATTTAGCCCCTTTTCATAGTTCAAATGTTTAAAAATATCCTTATAGTTTCATCCATGTTAATTTACTACAACCGATCGTTTATAAAAGATATTGTAAAATTATAGGGAGCATTTGGAAACAAATAAAGTATAAGTTTTAAAACAAATCCTGTTTTTTTTTTTATATATTAAAAAAAAACAATTCCTGCCTTTTCCGCTCTATAAAATCTCCACTCTATTTCTTGAAGCTCCACAACAACAGAGCTAATTAATGGCGATCTTGGCCGTCCCTTCTCCTTCCCTCGCCTTCAGATCCACCGTCTCCACTCCAAGAACTCCCCGGCAAGTAAGGATCTCTGCCGCCGCCGCCGTCGCCGTCCCGACTGCCGTCGCGCGGACTATGTACGACCTCCTCTCCGTGTCCCGAACCGCCGGCCCGGAGGAGATCCGCGCCGCGTACCGCCGGCTCGCACTCCGGTGGCACCCAGACACGTGCCGATCGCCGGCCGGCGAGGAGCGCCGCCGCCAGGCGGAGCGCTTCATGGCGGCGCGAGAAGCCTGCGAGGTGCTTTCCGACCCCTCCCGCCGCCGCAGCTACGACCTCGCCATCGCCGGCGACCGCTGGGCCGCCGCTGTCGACGCGGCGGCCGCCTTCCGGCCGGAGGGCCGCGCGCGGCGGCGCGGAGGGGCGGCGTCCGGTGGCAACTGGAAGACGCAGCTGGACGGGCTCGGGCGGCGGTCCGCCGTGGCGGAGGCTGGCGGCGAGGAAACGTGGGGTGCCCGCCTGCGCCGCACTCGCCGCGCCGACTCGGTGAGTTGATGACTCGGACGGCGCTTGGATCTGGCGAATTTAGAAATAGATTTGGGTCTCCAAATATCTCGGAACACCGAATCCAACAATCCATCGGAGAATCTTTCAAATTTTCCATGGATTATGGACTCTTTTTTTTGTTGGTGTTTGTGTCACCAAACTAGATCGCCGTTAACTCTTTTTAGATTGTGAATTAGTTAAATTCTACTCCTCGATGAGCATAACTTTTGAGCTGTGCAAGAAAAAAAAAAGGATTATAAACTTTTATAATTCATCTTTTTCAAGTATATATTGCAAAAAGAAACAAAAAGTGACTTGATGAAGATGATATATTAACAACTTTGTGTGAACTTCGTTGGATTAATTTTGAATATTTTTTTACCCTTCAATTCCAAGTGACGAACTCTCTGGCGTCATATCCCTGATCAAAGAACCTTCTGATAATTTAAAAAACTTATAAAAAAAGTATTATAATAAATAAATGAATAAATAAAATTTCCATAGACCAATTAAGTCTGTTAGTAGTTAGCATCACTCCGACTTCTCGGTCATTGGGTTGCTTTTAATTTTAATTATTCAAGTGGTTGAAAAGTGAGTTGTTTAATTGACAAGGTCATTAATCCGTTCACACATACAATCTCATTATCTTACTATTTTATTAAAAAACTTCTCCCTCTACTAATTAACTTTGGTGAAGTCTAAAATAAATTTACGTTAATATTTTTTTTTCTATTCACACTAAAAATAATTCAAAGATTTATTAGTAATTCCACAAGCGCAACAATCAGTGATCTAGAGTTCGAGACTCAGCTACGACATATTATTATGAATTTTCTCTGATTGTTTTATATAAAAAAATATAATTTTTTTTAGTCCCACATCTTAGAATTGACAACACTACGATCAAAGAACCTTCTATAAATATTTTAGGCCGACAATGTTAAAAAAAATATATTTTTCTTAATTTTTTTACTAAAATAAGTATAATATTAAATTAAATTAATTTTTTTTCATAGGGAAACCGTAAGGGTGACACTTGAAGATCCAAATAATTCGGATTTTCAAAGACCAAAATAATTCAGATTTTCAAAAGTCAGGTACTTTACCCTAATGACTTTACCAATGATTCTACTTTAGTATTTTAATGTATTATATTACACACGCGACGCGTGTGCACGATCACTAGTTATTAATTAAGAATCTATCCCCATTAATAATTAAATTTTAAATATTTTAAAATTAAATTATATTAATATTTATTTTCACACTAAAATTATATTTAAGATTTGTTATTAATTTTTCTAATTATTTTTATATAAAAAATATGTATTATTATAGTTCTCTTTAGTCTCAAATTGAATACACCATAAATAGAAAATTTTCTATAAATATCTTGGACCAACAACATTAAAAATCATATCTTCCTCAATTTTTTAGCTAAAATTAAATATAATATTTGTCATTATCAGTTTAATATCTGATATAAAAATAATAATATTTTTCTATAAGAGAGAATTTATGTATTTATTTTGGGTAAATCAATTTAGGTTTCAAAGTCAAAGTTTGCTCAAACATAGAGTTTAAACGTGAGTTTTGATTCAAAATTCTTGACTTGAATTTGAGCAAAAGATGACTTATTATCTTCAATTTATTGACTTGTATAATTGAGAAAAGAATTGGTGATTACCTATATGGTCTAATATACCATTTTAAGATAAAAAAATATTGAATAATCAATTTTTAAAAAATACAATTTATTTAATTGAACAAACTCAGTGAGTTTCCACCTTGAATTAGACTTCTATATTCTCACCTAACCTTTAAAAAATGACTAAAAATTAAATAACTAAGGGGGCATTTGGTTCTTTCCTAAGAATAGGAATTGGAATGAGAATCATTGTATTGTGGAATGGGAATGAGTATGAGCATGAATATCACTCTTAAAAGCAATGTTTGGTTAGTTGCATATTTTCTATCGGAATAAATCAAAATTTCTCTTTTTACCCTTAAAGGAAAATAAGAGAAAAAATTAGATGTGAGAGAAAGATGAATGTGAGAGAAAAATATGATGAAAGAGAATGATGAGGGAGAAAGTCTAATGAGAGAGAAAGTATGATGAAATGAAAATGAGAAAATAGAGTGTGATAGGAGAGATTATGATGAGAGAAGATGAGAGAGGAAATATGATGTAAGAGAAAGTATGATGGGAGAGGATGAAGAGAGAGAAAATGTAATGAGAAAAATGAGGGGAGAGAGTGTGATGAGAGAGATTGAGGAGAAAGAAAGTATGATGAGAGGGAAAGTATGATGAGGAAAAAAGAGAGCAGTGAGTGGTGTGATGGGAGAGATTGAGGAAAAAGAAAGTATGATGAGAGAGAAAGTGTGTTGAGGAAAAAAAAGAGGGAGTGTGGCAAGAGAGATTGAGGAGAGAGAATGTGTGATGAGAGCGAAAGTGTGATAAAAAAAAAAAAAAGATAGTGTGATGGGAGAGATTGAGGAGAGAGAAAGTATGATGAGAGAAAAAGAAGGAAGAGTGTGCGATGGAAGAGATGGAGGAGAGAGAAAATATGTTGAGAGAGAAAGTGTATTGAAAAAAAAAAAGGAAAGAGAGTATGATAAGAAAGATTAAGGAGAGAGAAAGTGTGTGATAAAATGATGAGAGAGAAAATATGATGAGAGAGAACAAAGAGAGAGAAGTGATATGAAAGAAAAAATAAATAAATATATTTTGATATTTGGTATTAAGGGAGAAAATTTTAATTTTAGGTCAAGGGTATTTTTGGAATAAGGGAATATTTTGATTGATGAAAATAGGGTAATGACTCATTGAAGGTGAGGTATATGGGAATGAGTTATTACCCAATTTCAAGGATTCATTCCCTTATCTGTATTCCTATTCCTATAATCCAAACATTAACAATGGTAATTGTTCCTGTCTGGAAGCTGAGAAAACGAACCTGCCGGTGTGACGTGTCTGGAATGTGGACCGCATCCTCACGACCCGGGGGTGAGCTGTCCGCTGCGTTGACCAGATCGTCAGAAGTCCTCCTCCGGTCAACTGTACCTGTATCCAGCGACCGGGTTCCCCCCGGTCTCTGGTACCTCGGTGCTCGAGGCGAATCCCACAAATGTATGAGTATCCAGATAATAACAGAATAGTAGTAAAATAAACAGATATCGAGTACGAGAACGTACCCTGGCCCAGGGGGGCGCCCTCGTATGGATCAGTGAGCTGACGGAGTCGTCGCGATCCCGAATAGTAGATAAATGTCCACCAAACGCGTAGCTGGCTCCAGTAGCTCGAAGCCGGACGCGATATAGATCCGCAGGACGGAGCACGGTCCGACTGCATGATAACAATCCGAATAACGAAACACCACACGGCTCGATGGCCGGAAACACAACCGATGTCCGGAAACACTGCACTGGATCAGATCTGTGCCGCACGCGGCAAGGACAGCGGCTGTACCGCCGTCGGAATCGACGGTCGGGAAACCGGAGGTGCTGGCCGCCAAAGACGGCTGCGGCGGTGGCTACAGCATGAGATGCCGGTAACGGCAGCCTCTGGAGGAGGCACATGGCCGGCGGGAGGCGCTGACCGCCGCCGGAAGTCGCGGCCGGCGGAGACATTCGCTGCCGGCAGTATGGGAGAGGCGTCGATACTCGCCGGACGCGGCGGCGGGAGGCGCTGGAAGCCTCTAAAGGAAGCCTTGGCGTCTGCCTGAGGCGGCTTCGCCTGCTGGACTCGAAGTCGGCGACGCCTGCTAACTACGGCGTCCGCCGGAAGTGGCTGTAGCGTGTGGAGATGGCGACAGGAGGCCCGCCGGCGGCGGAGGCGACGTCACATGGAGGTTGTGCGTGAGATGGGAAGCAGCGGTCGAAGATCTCTACAGGCGAGGGAAGCCGAAAGCCGGCAACGCGAGGGGGAGAAGAGGCTAGGCGATGGCGGCCGGCGATGGCCCCGGCGAACAGTACCCGATGGGGAGGAAGAAGACCTCCCTTCATCTCTGCTGGCGACGGCCTCTTTTTTCTCTCCCTGATCTCTGCCGCCGCCTCCCCCCAAAAAATCCCCCCCCTCTTCCTCTCAAACCCGAGCCCCCCTTTTTTCCCTCCAAGCCCTAGCTTCTCAAAAGACCTAAATGCCCCTCTACTTTCTCCTATCTCCTTTTCTGCCCCTTACACAACCGGATCAGTAATCAATAATTCTCATTCTCATTCCCCACTCCTATTCCCCTAAACCAAACGCCCCCTAAGACTATATCACTTACAATAACATATTTCAATTTTTAATTTTATTACTAGTTCAATAATATTAGGAAAAAGCTAGTTAGTGCACAAATTTAAAAACATTTTCATGATATAATTACCAATTTATTTTTATCTTAATTGCACGTAATAGTTCCATTAACATTATTCCTTAAATAATGTTAAATAGCCCAACAACTTGTTTTTCTCTATTCACTAAAATAAAGGAATCCTCTACAAAGCAAGGAATCCTTCTAGAAGTCATCATTCCTTTGGTTTAAAAAAAAAATTACTTTCCATTATTTTAATAATAATAATAATATTCAGTTCAAGATATTTTTTTAAAAAAATATCAATAATAATAATAACAATAATTTCTAGATGATTCGACAATCCTGTGACCTGGTTTACAGTCAACGTCACACTCTTATGCGATATTTTTTATAATATCAAATTGTCTTTTAATATTTATATTTAATTATTAAATGAAAATGAATTATTTAATGATTTTGTATCTCACCTTCTATCTCTATAATTTTAAGCCTTCGAAGTCTTTGTTATTCATCGAGCATTTAAGTCTTCATTACACGGGTTAATATGAGATTAACAATAACACACAATCGTAGGAATTAGTTTCTATCTTCATTAGGGATAAAATACCCCTTAATTTACTTATCTATATTTTAATATGAGTATGACAACACTTGGTCGCTGACGTGAGCAATGTCATCTTTATTACTCCAATTAAGGAAATACATCTTAATTAAGTGATTTGATATTTTTAGGAAGAATGAGATTTAGATTATTGGATGTGGATTTAATATGTAAATCAGTTAGATAAGTAATAAGCTTTTCGAGGGATGATTTTCGACGCACACAGCTATGTGCAGCGATTTATGGAGACGTGTGAGGCCTACGAGGTGCTCTCTAACCTTGTCTGTCGTGCCGCAACTATGACATCTCCTTCTATGAGAACAACAGTTCGTTTGAACAACTTAGATCGTTGTCATGATTTTTTTTAAAAAAATGCACGGTTGTCATCCACTCTCGTAGAAGATCATTTCACGCCGGTGGGAATTTCGATAACAAGTAAAAGATACAATAACTTTTGCAATGGATTCAAATCAGTCTATTGTTAACTATAGTATCGATTTCATTTTACTTTATTATTGATGATAATTAGATGGTATTGTAGACTTATCTTTGCTTTTAGTGGATAGTCGAGTTACTCATATGATAGAAATAGACAAGGTAACAAAAATATCCTCCCAGATGATAAGGTGCTTGATTTTCTAATTTACCTCTTTATAAATGATTGTGGGTGATATGTTAAACACATGTTGTTCCAGCGCCAGTTATGTGTAGCAGTTCATGGAAGCATGTGAGGCCTAAGAGGTGCTCTCTAATCCTGTCTCCACCATCGCGACTACAACCTCTCCATCTCCAGGAACAACAGTTCGTTTGAACGACTTAGATCGTCATAGTGATTTTTTTTTTTAAATATATGGTCGTTATTGTTGGAAGTTTAAACCAAATTGCATGCTTTGAAGACTAAACGAAATTGTATTGTTGGAACTCAAAACCAAACTGATTTGGTCTTCATCAAGTCAAGTTGGATTGAATTATCTAGTGCCTAATTAAGTTAGCATAATTAAGTACATGCATTTAATACAATAATATATTTAACGTAGGAAGAACCAAATTGTTTATGGACTTCCTTTGTCATGACTATATAAGCCAAATTGTATCATGAAAAATATATAAAGAAAAAAAAATTACATTTCTTTCTTAGCTATATTTCTCCTCTAAATTATTACACTCCTCTCCTATTCCCAACTATCTTATCTTCTCCCCCATCAATTGGTATCAGAGCGAGTTGAAACTCAAGAAAAATTGCATCTAGAAATGTTGCTACTCCATTTCCACATACTTTCAACGGAGAAGATTATGATTATTGGAGCAGCAGATTTGAAGTTTGGTTGAAAGCATTCGACTTATGGAACAAAGTCGATAAAGGGTTTATTGAGCCTAAAGATGAAGACACCTTGAGTGATGCTGAAAAAAAGTTTTGGAGGATAATCAGAAGAAGGACACTCATGCTCTCAATCAAATCAATCTCGCAATAGACAAAGGGGTGTATGAGAAAATCCGCAAAGCAAAAACATCAAAGCAAGCTTGGGAAATTCTACAAAAAGCTTATAAAAGTGATGAACAAGTGAAGAATATTCAACTTCAAATTTTGAGATCAGAATTTGAAAAAATTGGAGATGAAAGACAATGATAGTGTTGCCAAGTATTTTACAAAAGTTGGGTATATAGTGAATCAAATGGCTTCGAATGGTGAAGTTTTGGATGATCTCAGAATTGTACAAAAGGTACTTCATTCTCTTCCTGAAAAATATTTTAGTCTTATTACTGTTATTGAGCAGACAAGAGATTTGAAGAGCATGACTTTGGAGGATCTACAAGCATTCTGAAAGCCCATGAAGTGAAGATTATGTTAGGATCGTTCGTACTCGGCTAGAGAGGGGGGTGTGAATAGCCGCCCCAAATTCTCGCGTTCTTCCTACAGTTAGGGTTAGTCGCAGCGGAAATACAAGGAAGAAACTAAGGAGAAGAAAAACAAACCGATGTAACGAGGTTCGGAGATGAACTCCTACTCCTCGGCGTGTCCGTAAGGTGGACGAAGCCTACCAATCCGTCGGTGGATGAGTCCCCGGAGAACCGGCTAAATATGAGCTCCTTATGGGTGGAGAAACCTCGCCACAACTACTTCTTGCAACAGCAAGATAAGGAGTACAAATACAAGAGAAACAAGAAGTAAATACACAGCAAATGTAAACAACCCTTGCCTTCTTGTCGACTGTTGAAGAAGCAACAGCTTCTCAGACGCCAACCACAGCAGCAGCTCAGTCGGAGTCCCAGCCGAAGGAAGAAGCTCACGCGAAGCTTGCGAAGAAGAGCTCAACAAAGCTCAAGCACCAGAACAGCAGCTCTGTAGCAGAAGAGAAGAGGAAGAAGAATACGCACAGAAGATGCCCTCGTCTCCTTTATACCTGCGAAGAAGAAACAGCGAATAAACTAGCCGCTGCGTTAACGGCTAGAACTCGATCGGTGGACCGATCACCGATCGGTCCCCGATCGATCGTACGTAGACATTCATGCGTACTCGATCGATCGTGGACCGATCAAAGACACCGATCGGTCCACGATCCCTTCCTTCCTTCTTGCGATGCTGTCTCGATCGGTCCACGCACCGATCAGAGATCGATCGGCGTGGACCGATCAGCTCTTTCGCCTCTGTTTTCTTCGATCGGTCACGATCGACAATCGAACAGAGCTTGATCCGATCGGTCACCAGACCGATCAGAGAAAACAAGGTATCACTGGATCGGTCTGGTGACCGATCCAGAGCTTGGTTTTTGCCCAAACCAAGTCCCAAGACTTCCAAACCAATATCCGGCCAACCTTGACCTATTGGTACTTCATCCCTAGCATCTGGTCACTCCCTTGACCTGCTAGAACTCCCTGCCAAGTGTCCGGTCAATCCCTTTGACCTACTTGGACTTTCCTCAACACCAGATGTCCGATCATCCCTGATCCATCTGGATTTTCCCTTGCCTGGATTCACTCACCAGGACTTTCCACACTGCCTAACATCCCAGTTAGGACTTTCTCATTGCCTAACATCCCAGTTAGGACTTTTCCACTGCCTGGCTTCACTCACCAGGACTTCTCCGTGCCAAGTCTCCACACTTGGACTTTTCCAGTGCCAAGTCTCCATACTTGGACTTTTCCCGTGCCAAGTCTCCATACTTGGACTTTTCGCGTGCCAAGCTCCCTGCTTGGACTTTTCCAGTGCCAAGTCTCCATACTTGGACTTTTCCCGTGCCAAGTCTCCATACTTGGACTTTTCGCATGCCAAGCTTCCTGCTTGGACTTTTCCAGTGCCAAGCTCCCTGCTTGGACTTTTCCGGTGCCAAGTCTCCATACTTGGACTTTTTCCCGAATCAGGTCAACCAGGTCAACCTTACCTACGGTTGCACCAATAATTTCCCAATCATCTATTCTTGTCCCATATCAAGAATAGAACTCTCTCACGAGTGTCAAACACCAACATGCAACTCAACTAGGTCAACCTTGACCTAAGGTTGCACCAACAATCTTCCCAAGTCAAACATCAAAATACAACTCGAGTCAAGTCAACTCGAGTCGGGTCAACCAGGTCAACCTTGACCTAAGGTTGCACCAACAGATTAGTCTATTATTTCCCCAATCATAACAATCTGATCAAGCTCTTAAATCCTAAGTTTCAATTAGAGGTCGTGGTTTATCCTATCATGGTAGGGGCAAAAATTTTAGAAGGCAGGGTGATTCAAGCTCTCGTGGAAGAGGAAGAAATATTCAACAATACCATCAAAATAATAGCAATAAAAACCAAAATTTTAAGTTTCAAAGAGGAAGAGGAGATGGTGGATATCAAAGAGGTCGAGGACGTGGTTATATTGAATGTAGCTATTGTGAAAAAACCAAGGCATAAAGCTATAGATTGCTGGCACAAACAACAGATGATAAGAAAAATGATTACATTAAGTGTAGTCACTACCACAAGCCTGGACATAAAGTTACAAATTGTTGGTTTAAGCAAGAAGATGACAAGCAAACTGAAAGTGGCCTTATTCATCAAAGTAAGAATGAAGAAACTTTGTTGCTTGCTTCTAATGACAACAAAGTTGATGAAATGTGGTACCTAGATAGTGAGGCTAGCAAACACATGACAGGTAACAAAAAACTATTTTCCAGTCTATCTAAAATTGACCATGGTGAAGTGATGATTGGTAATGCTAGTACTCATAAAATTGAAGCAATTGGTGAGATTTGCTTTAAAACTAAGTTTGGAAATATTGAAAAAAGATCTAAAGTTTATTTTGTTCTTGGTTTAAAAAGTAACTTGCTCAGTGCTAGTCATCTTATAAAGAAAGGATATGATTTGCATATGAGTTATAATGCTTGCACTATATCAAAAGGCAATCAAGTTATTGCAAAGATTGGTGTGACCTCTAACAACTTATTTCCTTTCAAACTTGAAACTAAAAATTTATCTTGTTTTGCTGCTGTTGATAAAAAGGTTTCAAAGTTGTGGCATGATAGGTTTGGACACTTGAATTATGGAAGTTTAAAGTTGTTATCAACAAAAGAGATGGTTAGAGGGATGCCAAAGATTGACTAAGTTGAAGAAGTTTGTGAAACATGCCAACTTAGAAAGCAACACAGAGATCCATTCCCACAACAAGCAACTTGGAGAGCAAAAAGACCATTGGAGCTTGTTCATGCTGACCTTTGTGGAAATATGCCAACAGAATCACTTGGTAGGAGTAAGTTCTTTATTACTTTCATTGATGACTTCACAAGGAAGGTATGGATTAAATTTCTCAAAGAAAAGTCACAAGCATTTCAAGCTTTTAAAGAGTTTAAAGTTGAAGTTGAGAATTATAATGAGCTTCGTATCAAAACTTTAAGAACTGATCGTGATGGTGAATATATTTCAAATGAAGCTGAGAAATATTTTAGAGAACATTGTATAAGACATGAGTTGACATCTCGTTTTACACCACAATAAAATGGTGTAAGTGAAAGAAAAAATAGAACTATTGTTGAAAGTATGAGATGCTCAAAAGAAAAAATTTACCAAATGAATTTTGGGCAGAAGTTGTTTCTTGTGCAGGTTATCTTATTAATCGTTCTCTAATAAAAAGCTTAAAAGATGAAGAAAGTCTGATATTCGACATTTAAAGATGTTTGGGAGCGTTGCTTATTCACTCATTCCACAAGAAAATAGAAATAAGTTTGATGACAAATCTGAAAAATGCATCTTTATTGAATACAGCGAAAGAAGCAAGGCCTACAAGCTATATAATCCAAAGACCAAAAAGATTGTGATAAGTCGTGATGTTCTTTTTGATGAAGATGCAAGTTTTGATGATCCAAAAGGCAAAGCAAATGAGATCTACACTCCTTCATATAGTGAACAAGAATCAAAAGAAGGCAATTCTTCTCATTGACCAAGAAATTCACCAAGTTCTTCAACAAGTCCTCCAAGGAAAATGCGAAGTGTGCAGGAACTCCTAGATTCAATTGAGCCTATTGAATATGATGATTCTGTACTCTTTGCTTTCTTTGTAGGAGAAGAACAAATTTCCTTTGATGATGCAAATAAGGCAGAGGTATGGAAAAGGGCCATGAAAGAGGAGATAACTGCCATCGAAAAAAAATTGAAACTTGGGAGCTTACTACTCTTCCTGGACATAAAAAATCCATTGGTGTTAAATGGGTATACAAGATAAAAATGAATGTAGATTACTCCATTAACAAGCATAAAGCAAGGCTTATAGCAAAAGGATACATGCAAAAAGGAGAAGATTTTGCAGAGGTATTTGCTTCTGTGTCAAGACTTGATACTATTCAATTAATGATCTCACTTGCAACTCAAAACAATTGGAAAAAATTTCAAATGAATGTCAAGTCGGCATTCCTAAATGGTGTTCTTCAAGAAAAAGTCTATCTTGAATAACCTTCTGATTTTATTAAAAAGGGAGAAGAAGGTAAAATCTACAAGTTGAAAAAGGCTTTGTATGGGCTAAAGCGATCTCCAAGGGCTTGGTATAGTTGCATTAATTATTACTTTGAGAAGAATGTTTTTCTAAAATGGCCATTAGAGCATACTCTCTGCACCAAATCCAATTCATCTGGAGGTTTTATATTTGTAAGTCTTTATATTGATGATCTTATTTTTACTGGTAATAATTTGAAGATGCTAGATAATTTCAAATTCTTAATGAAGAATGAATTTGAGATGACTAATTTGGGAGAGTTACAACATTTTCTTGGAATTGAAGTTCTAAGATCCAAGCATGAAATTTTCATCACTCAGAAGAGTTATGCAAAAGAAATTTTGAAAAAATTCAGAATGGAGAATGCAAATCCTATTTCAACTCCTTGTGTTGTAAGATTAAAGTTGAGCAAGCATGGTGAAGGAAAATTGGTTAATCCAACTATGTTTCGAAGTTTGGTTGGAAATTTAATGTATTTGGCTGCTACAAGGCCAGATATTACATATGCTGTAAGTTTGGTGAGTCGGTTTATGAAGAAACCATTCTCTAATCACTGGGAGACAGCAAAAAGAATCCTTAGATATGTGAAAGGAACTCTTGATTATGGCATCTTCTATCAAGCAAGTGTATCAGTTAATCTTATTGGTTATACTGACAGTGACTTAGCAGGAAGTATTGATGATAGCAAAAGCACATCAGGTTATGTTTTCGATCTTGGAAGTGGAGCTATAGCATGGTGTTCAAAGAAACAATCTACTATTGCACTTTCTACTACAGAAGCAGAATACATTGCTGCTTCTTTTGCAGGATGTCATTTACTTTGGTTGCATGAAATTTGGGAAAATCTCAAGCATGATAAAGAAAGTCCAGCAACCTTGTTTTGTGATAACAGCTCAACAATTTCAATTTCGAAGGATCCAATTCTTCATGGAAAAACAAAGCATATTCGAATTCGATATCATTTCTTAAGGGAGCTTGTGAACGAAAATATTATTCATGTTGAATATTGCAGGACCAATGAACAAAAGGTTGATATCTTCACTAAACCACTTGGATGACCTACTTTCACAAAATTGTAGCAAGCTTAGGAATGAAGAGCAAGTTTTTTTTACGAGAGGCATTGTTGGAGGTCTAAACCAAATTGCATGCTTTGAAGACTAAACCAAATTGTATTGTTGGAACTCAAAACCAAATTGATTTGATCTTCATCAAGTCAAGTTGGATTGAATTATCTAGTGTCTAATTAAGTTAGCATAATGAGTTAAATTGTCAAGTACATGTATTTGATATAATAATGTATTTACTGTAGGAAAACTAAATTTTTTATGGACTTCCTTTGTCATGGCTATATAAGCCAAATTGTATCATGAAAAATATATAGAGACAAAAAGGTTACATTTCTTTTTTAACTATATTTCTCCTCTAAATTGTTACACTCCTCTTCTATTCCCAACTATCTTATCTTCTCTCCCGTCAGTTATGGTGCAGTGTAATTGGAATTGACTGAGAATCCAATCTTATTACAAAAATGACGAACAGTTTAAAACAATACTACATATATTTGATTTTTTTAAATTATTTTGAGAAAAATTGAATTAGATGAATGTTGGAAAGACTGCAAAATGTGGTTGTAAAGACGATTCGTTTGTCCCAACGTTCTAATATTGAAAAGATAATTTACGAATGACTATTAGTCAATAGTATAGTGGCCAAGATATGAGGAAAACATACTCAAATATGCTACCCAACTAGGGGTGTCAATTCAAAAGAATGAGTTCAAATTGACCTGACAAAAAATTTATAAAAAATATTAACTCGAGTTCAATCTGAACTCGAATATAATTTAAAACCTTTAAATCTAAACCCCACCAATTCAAACATGATCTGAATAATCTGATAAAAAAAATATTTTTGGCTATTTTTTCTATATTTTTTTTATTTTTATCTCAATATTTTATTATTATCGTACTAATATTGATATTAATACATATAAAATCATCTTCATTTTTAAAATAAAATTTAATTTAACGTTAAAAATCAAACTTAAATTTGGATCAACACGGAGCAATCCGAGTTAACTCAAACTCGAACTGAAAATCTTCAATCTGAAAATCTTCCAATCCAAATTCGAAAATTACCAATCCAAACATGTTTTTTTAATCAAATCAGATCAAATTGTTAGATCAGATTAGGGATGACAACGGATCTGGATTGGGACGAGTTTAGCCAAACTCGTGACCTGCCCTGCCTTCCTTTGGACTCGCCCTGCCCTACCCCGTCCCGCGAACCCGACGGGACAGGTTAAGGTTAGACCCACTAGACCCGTCATATTTATTTTTTGAAATACAAAATAAAAAATTTTAAAAATTCGGGAATTCAAAAATTAATTTCCCACAAAGGATAAAATAAATAAATAAATAACTGGCAAAAGCAGCCAATTGGTTTTGTTTCAGTGTTTCAGATCCCATTTCAACGGGTGGACAGGAAACTGATTGTCAACCAATAGTCTGTCCTCCTCACTCCCTGCGATAAAAGCTCTGCGTCTCCGCTTTTTCTCCGTCCTCTCTTTACTCGCCTGTCACTCTCCGCCCATTCTAAAAACCCTAATCCCGCTCTCCCTCTCCGCCTAGCTCCTCAAGTACCTAATCCCGTCGCCGCAGCGCCTACGGTCGGCCGCCGATGGCTTCCCCTCGATCGACGCTGCCCGTCATTCCGCTCCTTGTGCCCTAGACGGTAGATTCGAGTGTAGGGCGTCGCGATCTCGCGCGGACTAGGTTGGTCGCCAAAGTCATCATATCCTGGCGTCGGAGAGCGACGCCGCCCTGCCAGACGCGGCGGCCGTTGTGGATACTGGAATGATAGCGGCGCAAGAGTTGGCTCCGGCGAAATCCGGGCAGTCGCCGTGGACGAAAGCAGCAGCGACGACGACTGCTGATGGGCGGAAGGAGGGGGATCTCTTGATGGGTGCGGATTCGTGGCCCGCTCTTGGAGATACTAAGCCGAATGGATTTGCGACTAAGGTGACACCGGCGGCTGTGCCGCCACCAATGGCAGTGGGTAACCACCCGGGTCCTCATCCACCTGCTGTTCCAATTCAGGTTTTTTTTTTTTTTTTTTTTTTTTTGACGCTCCTATGGGTTCGATGTGGCGGATCTTTACTGTTTTCTATCGGTTGAATTTTCTTGCACTACGATTCTTTTATCTTGCTAAAACTTTCACTGAAGAACTGCCCCGAACTAGTATAAGACTTGACGTGGACAAAAGATATGAGATGTTTAGGGCGGAAGTAACTCCCCATCTGGTAGCTATTGAATGAAGAGCCACCTAAATGCACAAATGTACATGTTCTTTCTTAAATTTGTAAAATAAACAATCATCATCAACTATCGTGTCTCTACTATTCAGCTCCTGTTCCATAAATTGTAACCCTCCATTTGAACATCATCCAAGGTTATCTGTAGCGTTGGTTGAATCTTTTTAAATTACAGTAACTAGAATACTATCCCTTTACTTCTGATACCAACTATTCTAGTTGATTCGTTTGTCTAATTATTTATTGTATTAGCTTTCTTTAAACATGTCATGCCATTTTTTTTTATTTTAACTCTGTATGTCCTTTTTATCATTTTTATCTGTGCTACATTATTTTTCTTATGGTGTTTTGTTCCTAATTGTACATAGTTTAGTTTGGTTTTTTTTTTTTTGCATTTACTTTCTGTAAAGAAAAAGAGAATCGATAAATGAAAAGAAAATAACAAAATCACCATCTCCTTTTGTCTTATTAAAGAAGTGAAAATTATTTTACACAAAGGACTCTTGACTTCTTCAAAATGTTTATTTAGTTTGGGGTTTGATTGTACTCTTTTTCTTGGAATTTTATATTAAATACATTTTCACAAGGCAACGTTATTTTCTATGAGAAGAAAATTTATAAATGGAAAATTTCCCCTAAAAAGCATCCTTATCATCCCTATTGCTATCTATCTTCTGTGATCGGGCTAAGCTATTATTGTGTTAATTACAATTCTGTACTATTTATATATGCACAACTTTGAACTTTATGATATGAAATATTGGTGTTTTTGGATGTGATCTTGGACATATATATCATAAGTTGTCCTGTTATCATCATGCTTTTCTGCCTGGAGGAGCAGTACCTGGAGGAAGTGAAATCTGCTTGAGGAGTGGTACCTGGAAAAAGTGGAATAGAGAAGGATTAGTTGGGAAGAGGGGAGATCCAAAGTGAATTAATTCATGTCATCGTACCAACAAAGACACAGTTGTTGACCCAAAATAGGCATTTGAAAAGAATTAAAGATACTCATTGAACCCACTTAACAAAGACACAACTTTTGCTGTATCATTACTAAAAGGCCTTATAAGTAATTGGATTTACCATTTCGACTGTATTTTTTTTAGATAATTTTTGACTGGATCAGTGGGAGAACCAACTTTGCCTAAGAATTGGCAAGTGTATGTAAATGCATTGTTAGTTACTCTAATGTCCAGTGTGCTCAAGGAATAAGATTCCATGGATGCCATTTCCGCTGGCCAGTTAAATAATAAAAGGTTTCGCAACTGGTTATGTTATCTGGTTCGACAAAGATAGTTAAAAAGGCTTGCAGAAGCAGAAATATCAATTTTTTTCATTAATAATCTTCAGAAATAAATTTATTGTTACTATTCAAATTACTTTTAAAAAATAGCAAATTCCTAAATTTCTTATCTCTTGAGTTGTTTTTTGTTTGTTCTTTATGAAATACTTATTTGGCCTTTTTTTTTTTGGGTAGGGATCAGTGGGCACCCGAAAATCAGGTGGGCTTGTAAGCAACAATTCACCCAAGCATCGTCACAAGAATGGCTCTAGACGTAATGAACCAGTTAATGGTGGACCACCTTTTCCTGTACATTTGACATACCAACAATCAGGGCAGCCAGTACTGTATCCTGTTTTACAGCCTCCAACTCTGATGGTTCCCGATTATGCATATCAGCATCACCGTGCACCATTTGCTAATGTTCAACCACACATTGTGAATTCACCTGAACCTCACATGTCAGGGCTGGTCCCAACCAGCCAACCTGGAGGAAATAGTGGAAATAGAAATTTTCGGCCTATGCTGCGAGATCCAAACAATTGGCATCCCAATGCTGGATATGGTGGTAGACCATATAATGTTTGTGAACCTCCTCAAATGTGGAGGCGGCCTTTTGGTCCAAGAGATAGCACAGATATGCCTCGTGCTTTTGGACCGAGAAATTTCATCAGGCCAGTTCCTCAGTTTCTCGGTCCTGCACCTGGATTTATCAGTGGGCCTGGTTTTCCTGGTGTGTTTCAATCTAAACAGTTTCATTTTGTGCAAATCTTTTCTTTCATAAATCATTCTGTATTGCTCAAACTCAGGTCCTCCTATGTATTATGTTCCTGCTACTACTCACGAAGTGATGCATGGCCCTCCTCGATTTCCTTCCTACCCCTCTCCTACAGTCCATCCCAATATGACACAAGAGATGGTGGCTTTGCAAGCTAATATAGTAAAACAAATTGAGTATTATTTCAGGTTGGATTGTGACCTCTTGGCATAGGCTCCACTGGTGTTATCCTCTCTTCTGTTTCTTGATTTTTCATATTAACATTTGCAATACAATAATTTGACATGCTTCTGAATAGTGCGACAGATTTTAGACTGTAGTTTTGCAATAATCTCCATCTCAAAATGATTGCTTGAACTTAAATATGCTTGCAATCTTCTTTCATTTGTAGCGATGAGAACTTGCAAAAGGATCAATACCTGATATCATTACTGGATGAGCATGGATGGGTTTCTATAACCAAAATTGCTGATTTTAATAGAGTATGTTTAATTATGTCAGTAAACAATTTTATGATCCTAATTTAATATATCTTTGATGCAGAATCCTTCACACTGTTTCTGCTAATAAAAAATGGCATTGCAGGTCAAGAGGATGACAACTAGTATACCTTTGATTCTTGATGCTTTACTTGGCTCCAATTTGATAGAAATTCAGGTTATAATAATTCAGTTCTCTAAGAAATGGAACTTTTTTCCCTTGTACCGTTTAGTTTGTTTGACCAACAAGCTATATAACAGTATGATTTTGTTGGTATATTTATGTCCTCATTCACTGTTTAATGGGCAGGATGACAAAATAAGGCGGCGTGGTGACTGGTCCAAGTGGATTTCAACCCCATCTGTAGTTTCTTCTCAATCTCTGTCTACAAGGAGCCAATTTCCTGCAAGGGAGAATATCAATATTAATGAAAGAAGTAATAGTGCTTATATTGTTCATGAGACTCATTGTGAAGATCAAGATGAATATTCAAATCCAACACTTTTTTGTTCTATAAAAGAATCTAACAGTTTCTCAGATTTTAATACTGGAGATGTGCTTGTTCGTGTTGAAGTTGCTGAAAATGGAGATAGTGTTGAAGTTACTGAAAATGGAGATAGAATGAACGATAAGGAGGTAGATTATGACTCATTTTCAGAGAGACAGAAAGATCCTTTTGGTGATTGCAGATGTGCATCTAATAACTCAATTGCCAGCAATGTTGATGTTGATAGTGGAATTGATGTTTCTCACATCTCAAACAATTCAGAGGTCAACTCCTGTGATATTGGTCCCAAAGTAGACAAAGTAACTAGTCCAGCAGATATGAGAGTGGCATCTGGAACGGATGGTGTAGAGTATGATAACGTTTTTCTTGATAGTTCTCATGTCTATAATTCACATAGTACTTTTATGCTTGATGAGGAGCTTGAATTGGAGCATACAACAAATGAAATTGATCATCTTTCATTAAAAAGAAGGTTACAAGGCTTCTTCTCTGAATATCTTCTTCAAGTCTATTTATTTGATTAATTTTGTCTTTGCCTATTTTGTCTGTCCTTTTTAACCCCTAGTTCAGAATAAGCATCTCCCATTTGTAAATGATGGCAGGCTCTCTTAAGTTGCATTGGACATAGCTAAGTAGTCTAAGTTTATTGATCAATCACTAGCATCTTCTCTGCCTTCAAATGTTTCTGTTGAACAAGAGAAACCGACAAGTTTTGATTGGGATGTGTGCTGTGGAAGCCAGGAAAACTGATATTTGCTGACAAAACCTCTGAAATATACTAGCATTCTTCCTCATTTATTTTCTGTTAATTTTCAATTGATGCAATACAATGTTTGCCAGTTGGCTGATCCAAACGTCCTCTATTTTTAGAAGGCTCTGACCATTGACCACCAATTACAGTCCCTGTTCTCATATGGTAGATAAAATTGGCCTGCAATGAAATTATTGAACCCGGACATGGTTTTGCTTAAATATAATATAGTAATGTTCCATTCAAAATACTCTGCTAATAAGTATATGACCATTGTTACCCAAATTCAATTTCTAGAAAAAAAAATGTTAGTTTATTCAAAAATACTATAATCTTCGATTGCAAGATCAAGAGCATTTACAAAGTGCAGGTTATGTTTTTAGGTTCTGCAAAACCTTATTTATAGGCTACAAGAAACTGATCATGAAATCAAACAGGCCCCAAAATATGGAATTTTATCTGAGTTGGACTGGATTTAAACATCCCAAATCTTATACAATCAACATTCATTTAAAATAACAAACAATATATTTTAATATTAATGATCAATATCTAACCAATAAATACACTTACACTTTTGAAATTGGAATTTGTAGTTTGGGTGACAGCGATTAATGGATATGCTTTTCAGTTCAAAAATATTTGCTACTATCTATAGTTTCTATTGTCTATGACATCTTTAGAATGGAAGTACATAATGAGAATGTTTGTGAAAGGTCTTCTTTACTATTAAATCTTAATAAATTTAAAATGAAGAAATTTGAATAAATTGTATTCAAATGAATTAAAACAAAAACTAAACCATCTTTTGTTTTAAGACTACACTCAGATTTTGCTTTCATCATAATTTAGTGATCTATTTTTTTTTAATCGTAATTATGTCCACATAATTCCACTGATGATCATTGACCCTTGTAGCTTTCATATAGTTGGATTTTACTCAATTTTCCACTATGATATTCTGTATATTTCTCTTATTTTGAATCAGTTTTCAAATCAATTTACAGTTATTATGTATTGAATGTCTGATATTGTTCCTAACAAGTTCCAAACATCAACAGGGTTGATGATGAAGAGGATGAAATGGATGTTAATGATCAAGATGTGCACAGGCTTATAATTGTTACACAAGTTTGTTATGCCCCCTTTACTTATTTTTTTGCAGTATTTAGTTCACTTTTAAATATTGAATCTCAAATTTGTGCTTTAGTATTGACATTTCAAACTGGAGTGAAGTGGCAAACGTGCACTTTGTTTTGGGTGGCATGTTAATTGTTACTTCTTGATTGATTGTTATTTGATTGGCTCACCTTCATGAATCTGATTGTCTTAATTTCACTATCAATATGCTTACTCTCTTTCTGGACAAGTATCTTTTTATTCTCTTGTTTTTTGTTCCGTGTAAGAATCATTTCCCCCTTCCGCTACGGATATATTGACATTGCAAATGTCTAGAAACACCTTGCAGGAAACTCTTTTTGCACATTGTTTTTTTAGTTGTTTGTGTTTTCTTTAAGCAAGGAACACAAAACCAATTCTCCTGCACTAATTTTGTCTTACATAACTTCAATACAGGATACCAGGGTTGACAAAGATGATAGCATTGGCTCAGGGAAACGAGAAATAATATCCAATGAACTTGCTTTGGCTATCAATGATGGACTTTACTTTTATGAGCAGGTAATTGTTTGTTCTCTATTACATAGTTCTTCTATTTAGTTCTAGGCCATCTGTGTTTTAGATGTTCTTTTCCATGTTTACTCTTACTGCAACATATCTACTTCTCATGAAGTCAGGCGTCATTGTCTATGTTATTTGCAGGAATTGCATGCCAAAACATCCAATAATCATAGAAATTTGAAGACAAAAATGACTAAATCTGGTGACTATAATGCTTCCAGCAATGGAACCTCATCCTTGCATCTGAAGGCAAACCTAAACACCATAAATTATGCCTCTGAAGGTTCTGGGCAAGTTAGCTCTCGAAGGCGCCCAAACAAAGGTGCGAACAAATCACATGTCTCTCATAGGCGTCTTTTTCCAAGTAATTTTAGCAATCGTCATGGAGTTGTATCTGAGAGCCCACCAAGCAATTCGGTTGGTTTTTTCTTTGGTTCAACACCACCAGAAAACATTGGGTTAGTACTTCTAGTTAGATTTAGCTATGATGCTATTATTTTCCATTAACATGTCTTGTTGAGCTTTCTTTCACATTTATTTTTTTTCTTTCAGCTTCATGTCTTCTAAGTTGAGTGGCTCACCACATAGCATTAATTCTGGAAGCCCACCTGTGGGATCAATGCCAAAATCTTTTCCACCGTTTCAGCATCCAAGCCACCAACTTTTAGAGAAAAATCAATTTAAGCAGCAAAAGTGTGAATTATCCTTGAATTCTTATTGCTAGTATCAATTTATGTATTCTATTCATGCTTTTGATCCTGATATTCTTTGTGAAGGTATCTGAAATTCCACAAACGATGTCTTAATGAGCGTAAGAAATTAGGAATTGGTTGCAGTGAGGTAGGTCTTGATTTCTGACTTTCATTGAAATTAATTTTAATGTATATTTCAAAAGGAACTTCAATGTTGCTATCATTATGTACTTGCGGCATATGGAAAACAACGCTATATTGTTAGATTGGACTTCTGGAAATAGATCTTTTTCCTGGATTCCCTACATTCTGTGTGCTAATATATCATTTACTTTTTTTCCTGCTGTCAATTATATGCATGCACCGTCCACCAGATTTGGTTAGTTTTTGTTTGTCTCAAGGTTCTTCTCACCTATATTGGAAAATTTATGGCTTCTCTATGCAGGAAATGAATACTCTTTATCGGTTTTGGTCATATTTCCTAAGAGATATGTTCAATAAATCAATGTATGATGAATTTCGTAAGTTAGCAATGGAAGATGCAAATGCTAATTATAATTATGGGCTGGAGTGTCTCTTCAGATTTTATAGGTATTGATTTGCTGATATATTGTGCCCATCATGAAATGATCTTTAAGCCCAGAATCTTGTTTCAGAAACTTCTTGTTTTTAATCTTCTTTTAGAATTCGCACCACTAATTTCTTATGTTTTCTCTTTTACAGTTATGGGTTGGAGAAAGAATTTAGAGATGATCTTTATGATGATTTTGAACAACTTACACTCGGATCCTACAATAAAGGCAATCTTTATGGCCTGGAAAAATACTGGTAATGTATCTAACATATATTTATTATGGTAATACTGTATCTTCTTTTTATATAAATTTAAATTTTGTAATTTTTCTGCAATTTTTATTTTATGAGATTGATTATCTATCTTAAAAGTTGAATCAAATTTAAATTTTGTGATAAGTCTGCCTAAATAGGTGATTTATGGGGTCAAGTTGAGTTATACACGGAGGTTTTTTAGCTAGATTTCATTTGGTTCAGTGTAGATGTTTTTGTGAATTATCACACCCTTGTGTGATTACGCCATTCATAAAGGATTCATAACTTAAATCAAACCCAATTTCCACTTGCCCTGAATCACATTTGAATGCATTTCAACCTCAGTTCAACACAGACTCTTATGATCGAGTTATGAATTAACCCACATGAACTAAAATCCTCAGTGATTGATTTCATAAAATTAACAATAACTAACCTCTGTAAATGACTGAAGTAACTAGAAAAGAGAACATAATTCGGATGTGCTTCGAAGGGGAGCCTTGGCACAATGTTTAAGTTGCTGTCGTGTGATCTAGAGGTCGAGTTTCAGTTGCAAAGCAAGGTAAGATTGCGTCCAATAGACCCTTCCCAACGATCCGTATTGGCTGGAGCTTTATGCACTGGGTTGTCCTTTAAATAATGAAATGGTTCCTTTAGTTTCAGGAGCTATATTGTAAAAGATTTTATACACTGAGCTTAGATATATTGTTGGGCATATCCTGCGCTAGTCATAAGCACAGAAATTCTTTATAATTTCCTTTGCTAGTTTTTATATTCATAAAAGTATTCATAAAAATAATGAGCCAAGGGAATTTTATTGATGATGGTCGGTACAGCATCTTTTGTAATTTGAGAAGTCAGATGACTGCATTATCATTCGCATCTTTACTTTCTCGTTGATTGCGATATCTGTTTGGATGCCACAGGGCATTTCACCATTACAGAGAAGGTCGTGGCAGCACAGTTACTCTAAGAAAACACCTAGAGTTGGAGAGGCTTCTTCGAGAACAGTACTGCAGCCTTGAAGATTTCAGAGCTAAGGAAAAGGTCGACGTGGCTTCTGGTAAAGATTGCAGCAAGAACGAATTTGGTGGTTTTGATGACCAGGGAGTCGCACCATAGTTCGCTGCTCTGCCGTGCTCAATTTTAGACAGCCTTAGCTCTGTTATCTGTGATCATAATTTGATCTTGTAGTATGGCTTAGAGGGTCTGTACATTCATATACATATGTGGGGGATTTTGAGATCCTTGCCGGTGGTCAGTTTTGGCTGGGTCACTATTTCTTTTTTCCATCCCGGATTTTTGTAAATAACGCCAAGCATAGTCGGTGTATCTGAAATCTTGGAAATTTCCCAATAAGGTGTAAATTTACCCCTGCATCTCAAAGATGTTTATTTTTGAGTTTTGCTAATTTAGTTTTTTCTAAAAATCTTTAAAAGTTTGGTTAATTTATTCAAAATCACATCTAATGCTTGTGTTGCAAAATGTGAAATGCTCAATATTGACATTGAAAACGAAACTCTGGTTCCTGCGGTCGCAGCTACTATTGGGAATTGAGAAAGGAAATGGAGAAAGGAATTGAAGGCCGCTGTTGAGCTTTTAGGCCGTCATGCTCAGAGTTTGCCATTGGGTGAAGATCTAAATCCCAATATTCATTCTAAAAACTTTCCAACGTGAATTGTGAATTCATTAGACAATCGTATGATTGTTTTAAAAATATGATTACGAGCCACCTTCAGAGAAATGATTTAGCCATGAATACTAAACGACACGTTTTGAATGACATCTGAAAACGTATTAAAGAAATAAAAAGACGCAGCAACTACGAGATTCCTGATGATCACAAGGTAGAAATAAAGACTAGAAAAGCCCGCTTAGAACTACTTAAGTCGACCAAAATACATACCAAATATTAAACTAAGAGGTTCCAAGTAAGACCTTAAGTCAGCCTTGTGATTGTCTTCCCCCACGACCAAAAAGGTCAACCATTCCATAAAACAAAAATTCACCCAAAATATACTTAGAGACGACTAAGAGACGGTCCATATCAACAGAAGAACATGGAGCTAGACACATTCTCATGTAAACGAGGTAGTTCCGGGACAGGAACTGCTCCAGGTGCAGTATGCTGCTGTCCACCTTGGCTGGATGAAGAATCAGATAAATCTTCAAATTTCACAAATTGCCCAATTTGAGCAGCAGCCAAGTGAGCATAACAGATGGGTGCAACTGCATCAAAAAAACAAAAATAATAATATAGATATAATATAGCAAGGAACAATACAACAAACTACACAAATCACCTAAAAGAACTGACAACTTACCAACAGATATTGCAGTTGTGCTCCTCTGATATCTGAACATTTGGACATAGAATGGAAAAAATTTAAGTTCCGATATCAAACATTGAAGAACTAAAGTATTAGTTACGTGTAAATATGTACACTTACACATAAGAAAGCGAATGAACAAGCTCTTGCAGGGCATCGGCAGAAAACCCAATCTCATCCATTAGCACATGGTAATGAGTGGGCCGGGTTGTGCCCTGTGGAATTGCAAAGACCAATATAAGAAAAACTAGAATTACACATATAACTCTAACAAAATGAATTTATTTATTTAGACAAATGGCAGAAAATTTTTATATAAATATATTAACCAGATAGTCTGATATATCAAAAACTATTACAAATATAATTTCAGAAAAATTAATCTCAAGTAGAAACAATAGTTTAATTTTGAAAATATATCTAAGTATATACACAAAGCACCTACTGTAAAAGAGAAGCACCGAAATAAAATCTACACTGACCAAAGATGCTAAAAATATTAAAACGACAGGCTTTAAATAGATTACAACTGTTGAAAACAGAGCTTACAATCATGCCGGCATGAGCGCACATGTAAAAGTCATAATTCCTTGGATGACAAATTTTGTTATCAATAACCGTCCCTGCAATCCCAAAACCATGCAAAATTAAAATTCAAAAATTATAACTTGGAGGTAAAAGGTCAAAAAGTAATAGAAAATTGAAGACCAACAATAATAAAATACATACCAGGTTGGACATTGTCAGGCGAATTTGGAAGGAAAAACTTGGTATGATGATTTTTTTGGGCAATTATTAATGTAAACTTTGGAGACCACTGTTCATCAAGAAACTTGCAGGCCTACAAATAGAAACAAGAATTTGAGCAAAATCAGGACTCAACTGACATCAGTATCCATATACCCCGACATACCTCAATAATCTGATCCAATTCAATGTTGAGGACCTGAATAAACTGTGATTCACTAACACCATCCCTGAATATCAAAAACTCATCACAAACAGCTCAAACATATTGGAAAACACACACACCCCATCAAGAAACAGATCCACATAAATTAATCCAATAGTAAAAACTAGAGTAGAGTTTACCTGAAAATGATAATGTTTTCTGGTTTTCTTTTTCCTGAACTGGTGTAGAAATCAACCAGCAGCTCCCTACATCATAGATAATGGCTTTCGTTTACAAGAAGAATAATACTCAGATGAAGCTGATGAAAAATAATCAAAACATGACATGGTATTATAATTTAGAAATGTTAACAAACCGAATTATGCCACTGTCATCTTTCTCTCCTACAGGCTTAAAAAGTGAGTCTATCATTTCAACCTTGGGAGATTGTGTTCGCACAGAAGCTCTATAGCGTGAAATAGATGGCCATTGCCTCGAGCTTACAACCTTAAAACGAGACTAAATGGTTAGGCATGTAAGAAATAGCAAAAGATGACTAGCTAGAAATATTTTTTGCAAACAGTCATTATAGTTACATAATTAGAGAAGTAACAAAAGTAGTAGAAATGCAGCCTGTTAAATATACCGCAGCAATAGAAGGAATATCCGAATGCCCAGGAGATCCATGGGAAACATCCATGCCCAAAATGATTGTTGGTGTATCTGAGACTAGAGGAATATTTGATGATCTTTCAATTGACAAATAAGAGTTTATACCACCCATCTGTGTAGGAAACACAAAATATTAGAAATAGAGAAAGAGGGTAAAGGCACTAGAAAGTGATAGTATATGGCACCTTTGCATTGATTTTAAGGAGCACATTGGTAAGGTACTGATCATTGACTCTTGTAGGGGCGATACATTGAGAAACAATTCCAAATTCAGCTAGACACTTGCGCTTCCAAGGACCTATTCAGGGATTATGCTTAACCGCAAATATATATAATGATACCATAAAGACAGAAAAAACACAAACCATAAATATCTGAATTCTTCCTCTCAGCTAAAATGCATAGAAGAAACTTTGGAGCACCAGGTAAGTTCTGCTTAACTTGCTGGAACATGTCCTCCACTCTGGCAACAGGTGGAGCCCTTCTCATCGAAGGACTTTCCTCAAAAAAATGCTGAAAAGGTTCTTCCATTGACTGAGAAAGAAACAGTGTTAGCATTTAAGAATCCATGGGGAAAAAGTAATGCCAAAAACATACAATGCCCTTCATATTTGCACATTTGAGCATGTCACGTATGAGGCTTGAGATATCACATCGAGCAGAGAAATTAACAACAGCCCAACGGTTGACTTGAGATGGCTCAATCAATTTCTGAAAGAAGTAAACATTTTAACTACAAGAATAAACTTATTGAAAGCAAAAAAATATAATCTTCAAAACAACACACCTTTTGGTTAAAATTCCATCTCCCCCTTGATGGCATAAAGTCCTCTCCATTGCCAACTTTGAGCTGCAGCATTTGCTTTAGTTGTCATAAATAACCTCAAATCAATATGTAAAAGTATAAATACAAAACATAAAACCATACCCGGGGAGGCTGCAATACTCTGCCTTCTACTTGAGTAAAATTGGTGGCAATGCTAACACCAGATGCACGTAGCAGTGGGTCAGCATCATAATTATTGTTCCTCAAAGCCTATCATCCAAGGATAATCATGAAAAACAGCCTAACGGCCATACCAACAAAACCAATCTTACAAATCAGCACATACCTCGCTGAGGACACTCATTCGTTCTTGAGGCTTCTGCCTTGACTTTTCCACGAGGGCAGCTCGTTGAAATGTTGACAGTGATTTGGTATATCTTTGCAGTGAAACCAAGGAACAGAGCTGAATAATTTGCCAAATTTGTCAGGATAAAAATAAAGATTCTTGCACCAAAAAACATTAAAAAAAAATAGCCAAGTGGAAGAGCTTGCAAACCTCAAGGGGCACATATGTTGGTCTTTTTGGTTTTCCAACATTTAAGCAAGGAAAATCAGCAGAGTAACTCAATTGCATTCTCCGATGTCTCACAAAATAATCATAAACAGTTACTTCAACTGTATCTGAATTTCCATTTCCATCATTTCCATTTCTCAGCTTTAGAGTGAATCTGAAATGTTAAAATAAACATAAAAAAATAAAATCATAAAGATATTTCTCAATAAAATTACCTATCAATTTTTAATGGCTTATCAACCTCCACTCACGGCTACAAAGTACAACAATAAAAAACATATTTGCCAACGGGAGGAAGCAAGACCAGTTCCAACCTTGTGGCAGATACATCAACATTATACAAACAGTAATGGTTTTCAGAGAGCAAGATTAGTTCCAAACATAGGCAGAGAAAGAGGAAAATTCTGCAGTGCCACTTCCAAACAATAAATTCTTATCACCAAAGGAAGAAACACAGAAGTTGTACACACTCACATTTATATAAAAGAAGCTTCTTTCTTACAATAATGCTTCATTACAAATAATGAAACAACACAACCTGGAAAGACTCACATTTCATCTTTGCAAGGCTTGTCACTTATCCCAATGATTTTAAATTCTTGATTTGTATGAGTTGTCTTCACTCTCAAATTTTTCAAAGTTCTTCTAGCCTACCAACAACAAAATGTGTGAAAAAATAATAAGATCTAAGTAGACACAATACGAATAATGAAGAAGGCAAGATGAAACAGGTCGCATCAATAGGTATATTATATATAGGCATTCAATAACCTAGAACATAAAAATAAAGAACAAATTCTTAATCACCTTGTTCCAGTCCAGTTGATTTGGATTCTTGACATTTTGATTTGCAAGTAGAAAATCAACCACTGCGCCAGGCCTCACAATCATAGTAGTAGAGACATCTATATTCAATATATAAGAAAGATAATAATATTTTTAAAACAATAAAGTGATTGAATGACAATGCAAGAAAAAGCAAAAAGCAGAAATGTAGAGAGATTGTACGTGCTTACCAATATTCAAAGAAAGTCCTCCTTGTGAAGTTCTGAAACTTGAATGAAAACCTCTGCATCCCATGACTCCACCACCAATGTCAGTAAAGCTTTTAGGATTGTTGTGAAAAAATGATTGTCTCACAAGAAGGCATCCCCTAAAAATGTATTTTAGCAACTATCAGAATGCAACAAACAAACCCACGATTATGTAATTCATAATTTCAACAATAAATAATTAGAAGGAAATTCGCATACTGTTTTGAAGCATGCTGTCGCAGAATAATATCAAGAACCCGTAATGCCTCCTGAGAGTTCTCGGTTTCATTGCCTTTCAAGGCTGCAGCAATGGACTTCATAGGTATTTTAGCTGCAAAACTCAACAAAACCTTGAAGGTTTTAGTATGCTTCGGACGTCTGGCACGTTTGTGATCGCTTTCACCTGGACTATTATTTCCAGCATTTCCATTGCCAGGAATTCTAGGTCAAAGATAGAAAACAAATGTCATACACATGTTAAGTTGGGAATGGATTAATCAGTAAATGCAAGGTTCATAAAAAAAACTATTACCTGTTTGAGGACAGGTCCTCAAGCACCACAGTGAATTCGTTGTTGACTTGAGGAAGGGCACCTAGGGTGAATAGAGACTTCTCACCATCATATGCAAAATCCTTTTTTCCTAACTCAGTGTCATATGTCTGGTGCAGTTTGTCAATAACTTTCCTTCCAACACCCTTCCCATCCACAGGACGATCATCCTCATATTTCAGTGCCACCTAATTGAATAACAATAACAATTTCAAACACTAATAAAATTCCATTATTACAAGTTACATCAGGAAAGAGGTAAACAAGGAATAACGATAACCTACACTGTAGTGGTAAAAATAATCATCCACGTTTCTGAGAGAAACTTTAAAATGATTAGTCAAAAGCTGCACAGCATTGCCCTTTTTTCCAATGCCAGGTCTAGCCATTGGAGTTCTTTTAGGTTTTGTAGCCTTCATGGGGTTAACATTAGGAGGAATGGAAGGAGGCGGTGGCAAACTTTCGATGTTATCAGGGTCAGGCTTAACCTGAGGATCCATCTTGTCTGTCTTCAATCTAGCAAAAACGAAAATGGCAAGGCAAAAATAATTATGATATCCTTGCATAAGAGTTAAAATCACAGTTACAAACACAACCCAAAATGAAAATAAGCGTAAAAAGCATCAATTTAAAAGGATGCTAGATGAGAATGTTTAGACCATTTCACACTAGAATCTATAGAATATGAAACACTGCTAGGTTTTAAACCAAAACGTCTTCCAATCAAAATTTCTGCACACTTAACATAAATACAAAATCTCTAAAAAACAATCAAACAACTAGCCAATGTACCATACAAAGGAAATCAATGAGAACAGAATAACAATTATCTGTGAAAATTCCATGTACACATTTTGGGGTAATTGAAGTTTAACTAACAACAATAAGGACTCTAATCAGATAACAGATACAACAATTACAAAAAGAATAAAAAAAAACACTAGACAAAAAATTTCTTATTATGTGACAGTTTTGTGAGGAGCTCTAAATGACCAAGGAACAAGCATATCCTCCTAAGAGTTAACAGGTTTTAAATCTAAGTCAAAATACAAACAATCAGGTATCAATCATGAAGTGATCATGGATTCAAGTTAAAAACATGCCGCTTAGCGGTACATCTCACATCCTAACTAGTTTCTATCGTGGTCGCAGTTTAATCTCACGAACATGTGAACAGAAAGCAAACTGGAATAGCCTGAACGTCGGATGAGGTTACCAACAAACGGCCAGAGATCAATGCTGGAAACTTGAAGCAACAGCGCTTCGATCTAACAGCAAAATACCAAAGAGAAACAGAAAACATACTCATAAACCCAAAACCCTAGCGAAAAAACTGCGATTGCTACGCCAACAGAAAGCGTAGAATCTTTCAAACATAGGGAAGAACCCTAGCGAACAGCAATATCTACGAAACGGACAATGCTTACATCGAAAGCGAAGAAGATCTGCAACTCCGTGCGCCGTTCCTCGCCGTTCTGCTCCGCCTTCTATCTCCTGCCGCTACTTGTAAAGCCACCGAGAAGCCGCACTGCCTCGAACGTCGGGCCGCATAAAACCGCTCCTTCGAGACCGAGTCTCTCGCCGTTAATTTCTAAATTGACGGACAAGGCAATTCCGCATAGCACTTTGTATGCTGACGTCCCGCAGGTGCTCTCCTCCCGAGCGCCCCGGTCGTGACTTAACGGCACATCACATCGCCGTCACTCTGCCATCTGTGGACACGTTCCACGGCCAGGATTAACGGGAAGAACTCGAGATCGAATCGTAACCGTTGACCCTTTATGGTGATAAGCGGTTCTTTTTTGGTATGCCCCGAATATATTTGAAATTGTCTATTTATCGTTTTTATTTCCTTATTTAACTTCGGCGATACGAACCGGGATCACAGTGAGTTGTTAAAATCCATATTTAGCCTCCCCTTGCTCTCCTCAAAACCATCGCCGAGACGAATCCGCAAATCTACACCGTCGAATATTAGTATTTTCCAAATCTCCGTGAGGGCATTTAAGTAACTTCATTAGGTTATCACGGAACCGAGAAGTCCCTTCGTAGGTCATCTCGGGCGTCGGGTACAATTTGAAATAAAAATAAAAAACACATCAACGGCTTTGATGCTTCTTGAACAATTTATTTAAGGGAAAAAATCAGA